>NC_138027.1:66793565-67393565 GCF_964106645.2 Podarcis pityusensis
CCGCTAACCCAGAAATAGTACCTCGGTGCCTCTGGTTACAAACGCTTCGGGTTACAGACTCCGCTAACCTGGAAGTAGTACCTCGGGTTGAGAACTTTGCTTCAGGGTGAGAACAGAAATCACACGGCGGCAGCGGGAGGCCCCATTAGCTAAAGTGGTACCTCAGGTTAAGAACAGTTTCAGGTTAAGAACAGACCTCCAGAACAAATTAAGTACATAACCAGAGGTACCACTATATTTGCAATGGACTCACGGACAGTTTGCTTTCAGCCTCAGTTTCTCATTTGTAAAATGAGGATAATGATGACCTATTGTGAGCATAAACAAACTAATAAGTGCATATAATCCGTATAACCAGTGCTTTTTTCCCTGGGGGTACACAAGTATACTCAGTACTGGCACCTTTATTTTTTTTACAAGAAAAGCACTGGTTAAAAGTGTGGCACTTACTGAAGCAACTTCATGATGAGTACCAGCACCGTTATTTTCTAGAAGAAAAGCACTATGTGTAACCCCATACTTTGAGATCTGCAGATGGAATCTTCATAGCTAGATTATTTTGGGGGGGGGGGTGATAGTTCTGTGTTATTTCCACTCTGGAACTCCTTGCCAAGAAAGATTCCGCAAAGCCCTATATTTTATACAGCTTTTACTGCCAGCTTAAGGGAAAGTGGTGGTTTATTATTGGTGACCTTAACCTGGAGTGTGGAGAACTGGATCCCTACGTGGTTTCCCTTTTAGCTAATTGTTAGGACAGTCATTTATACATGAAATATCTTCATAACAAAGGCAGCTTAATTATTAATTTCAGTAGCTTGCCAGGGGTTATTATGCATTAGCAATTACTTACAAGCAAGACTGCTAACGATATTACATATTATATGTAATTTCTTAGCAAAGTATTTGAAGCGATCAACCAAAGTCATAATTTTTACTCACAACAGTTTCTGCATACTGATAAGTATTTCTCACCACAGATACTGCTGATGAAATCCAGGGTTTGGTGCTCTGTTTCTGAGATAATCAAATAAAAGGAAGTGATAGGTCTGGGCAATTTTGTTACCTTTACACAAGAGCCCCTTCCTGCAACGCTTGAGGTTTGAGTTGGCGTGAAATCACCCTTGGAAGGTCATTTTTTTGGTAGTATTTTCCTAGTGAATGCCATGGAGGCTCTTAAATGTTTCCAGTCAGGCAGCAGATTTATTTATTTATTTGGAGGGATTTATATGCTGCCTTTCAGCAAAAGGCTCCCAGATGTACACTTGAAAACAGTACAAATAGATGAAACAAACATACAAACTAAAAAAGCAGCAAACCAAAGGCAGATAATAAAACCCAACAGAAGGTGTCACACACTAAAACCAGCTTCTGGATATACCAAAATGCCTGGATAAACAACAACAACAATTAACAGCAGTAGTCATCAGCTTCACCTGGCATGGAAATGTCATCAGTATTGGTGCCAGGAGTTTGTTTCTTTTGTGAAAGCATTTAAGCACAAGGTGCAACAACTAAGAAGACCCCTTCTCAAGTCCTTGCCCACCTGTCTGACAGAAGGCCTCTTATCATGAGTGCAAGGTACAGGTAGGCTCATGATTGAAGCAGACATGGCTGAGGGGAGGTGCTGAGCCCCAGGGTCCCTCTAGGCACCCTTTTCATTGCATGTTGAATCTGATTTGTGCCCATGATGCAGTTGGGGTGGTCTTACGTCACCCCACCTTGAATACAATTTGCACTTGGTAAGTCCTGCTGCTTCATGTCCTGTTGGTGCATACCCTATAACTTCCTGCTGAAATTCCCTAATTTTTCACCCACTAATCTTCTAGAGTTGTTTTGTCCCACTTTTCTTGTGCTACACACACCCCCTAGCCCAAATGTGGTAGCACTGGGGAAGCATCACAGAGCAACCTACAAAGCAGAAAAAACCCACCAGTCTGGAAGGGGCTCTAGTTTGTGGCTCTAAGAAGCAGGTAATACTTTCATTGAAGACATTGTGGTCATATTTTTATTTTTATTTATTAAATTTCTATACCACTCTTCAGCTGAAGCTCACAGGGTAGTTTACAATATAAAAGCAAAAAAAAAAAAATAACAAACAAAAACAACAACCCCTGCCACTGTTTAAAAGGCCATAGATTGTTTAATTAGCTAAAAACTTGGTACTTACAGGCAAAAGTAACAAATGAGCCAGGCAAGCCTCCCTGGGGAGAGCTTTCCACAAATGGATAGTGGCCCAAACAGAGGCCATTCTCAGGTTGCCACCCTCTGGACCTCTTGCAGAGGAGGCACACAAAGAAAGGCTTTTTCTAGAAGTGTTCCATTTGTAGAAATACACTTCATAATTTATAGAAGCTACCTTGCATGGTACACTAGTCAACAGTACAGTAGTACCTCAGGTTAAGAACTTAATTCGTTTTGGAGATCCGTTTTTAACCTGAAACTGTTCTTAACCTGAAGCACCACTTTAGCTAATTCGGCCTCCCACTGCCACCACACCACTGCCGCACAATATCTGTTCTCATCCTGAAGCAAAGTTCTTAACCCGAGGTACTATTTCTGGGTTAGCGGAGTTTGTAACCTGAAGCGTCTGTAACCTGAAGCGTCTGTAACCTGAGGTACCACTGTATTAGGGAAACAGTAAATTGACAACATGCCTTAAACTCACAGTAGTTCCTTATATTCATGGACCAAAGAACATAGAGCCGTTTCTGTCACGTACTGAATTTGAAACCGTATTGCACATCCTGTCTGCAGTCAGCTATGAATTTGATTTATTCATACATACACAGTGCATTTCTAAGAGGAGAGGTGCTCCTGGAGTTGAGGTTTTTCTAGAAGCCATTCCTTCTAACTTCAGGTTGGCAAAGTCACCTGGCATGTGTCACTGATGCAGAATTAACAGGAATGCCTCTCACTTCTGGTTGCCCCTCATCTTCCCTACCTCTCGATGCTGATGTGTGAAGAGAGACTGCAAGCTGAGTGAAAAAGTGGAAGAAACGTAGAGCTGACTTTGGGCTCTGTAAGCAGCACAGGCTGCTTGCCTGGAGATTTGATGTGAAAGCAGTGAGTAGTCACTGGCTATCTTTCAGATAGCTTAAGCTGCATCTCCACTCAATCTGTACATTTGTAAACCAACCAACCAACCAACCAACCAACCAACCAACCAACCAACCCATGAACATGTAACCAAACACCCATATGTCTATAGTGAACCCCTTCAGGTGGAAACCAAACTTGGATCAAATGCTGCATCCCCAGAAATTCCTGGTGCTCAGACAAGTGGGGTGAGTATACCAGTGTGCTTTTTGCATGCCAGGTACCACCTAGTATTCTCATTCATCCACATTTATCAGCCATAAACGAAGAATCACATGGCAAGTAACCATGTGCTAAATGTAAGATGTAGCTGAGTCCTTTGTATCAGGCAAATTCATTCCATTTCCCATTTGTGTCTAGGTAGCAGGTAGATGGGACGCGGGTGGCGCTGTGGGTAAAACCTCAGTGCCTAGGACTTGCTGATCGTAAGGTCGGCGGTTCGAATCCCCGCGGCGGGGTGAGCTCCCGTCGTTCGGTCCCAGTTCCTGCCCACCTAGCAGTTCAAAAGCACCCCTAACTGCAAGTAGATAAATAGGTACCGGTTTATAGCAGGAAGGTAAACGGCGTTTCCGTGTGCGGCGCTGGTGCTGGCTCGCCAGCTGCAGCTTTGTCACGCTGGCCACGTGACCCGGAAGTGTCTTCGGACGGCGCCTGCTCCCGGCCTCTTGAGCGAGATGAGCACGCAACCCTAGAGTCGGTCACGACTGGCCCGGACGGGCAGGGGTACCTTTACCTTTACCTACCTTTAGCAGGTAGATGCTGAGTATTGTGATTAGTCTTAAAACAGCATCTGGGGGATGCATTAAGAAGTATACTAGCCCTTTGTCCCTGGCCTATAACACACAAGACAAACATTCAGCAACATTGAGCATTTTAACACAGTGACGAACGTACATTTTGGGGGGCCTGAAGCTTGAACTGTTATGGGGCCTCCCTTCACAACCAGCAACAAGGTCTGGGTAATCACTGTTCTTTTCTTCAGTGGGGTTGTTCCACGATAGATCACCACATTTTTTAAATCTACTACATCTCAGATTTTGATTAAAATTATCTCATATGTCAAAGTCACTGGTGTGAATAAATATTTCCTATGCCTTATAGTTTTCAAGTTATGGGAGGGATGCAATTTAGGCATATGTTATATACAGGCATGAATAAAGGTGCAGACAGTTCAACTCTTTTTACACAGATCTATGTATAACACACAAACCAAGGACTTCTCCTTTCACTACTGGGTAACAGAGCAGTTTGTTATTTTAACACTGCATTTAACACTAGAAACCCGAAATATTTCAGTGATGACTGTGATCCGTGTTTGCCGTGGAGTCAAACACCAACACAACTGTCAGGATGAACTGCAGAACTGACTATAATGGCCAAAGCATTTGAAGAGGAATCTGTAACAATAATTCACTGGAGCACAATGAAGGCAGAAAGCAGTATTGATGAGTTGCCTGCAGTTAGAAAAGATAATGACTCTCAAATTGAAACGAAATGGGCAATATTAAACACAATCT
The DNA here is from genome assembly GCF_964106645.2 of Podarcis pityusensis. Lineage (NCBI taxonomy): Eukaryota > Metazoa > Chordata > Lepidosauria > Squamata > Lacertidae > Podarcis > Podarcis pityusensis. Next base: position 66,798,179 of record NC_138027.1, read on the forward strand.
TCTCAAGGTACGCAGAGGGTGCTTGCTGTACCAGTAAATAGTTGCTTGCTGTACCAGCAAATAATGTCTCTGTGGGGAAATGTTTTCCGGGGGCAAATGCCTATCTAGACTGGTGAAAAGAAACTATATGCCAGTTGTTATAGTGAAAGCTGAATTTTGAGTTAAAGTCAACTTCAAGAAGCCATGCATTGATTCCTTTGGATTAGTGAAATAGCAGGAGATGTTCCCTGCCATGTTTCTTCCAAACACTGAATGCAAATTCATTCTAACCACTGGAGCCAAACTTTTGGGCTTATTCAGCTATTGACGTTCTTCCCCTTCCATGTGCTTACATTCCGACCACCTGTGTCAGCTGCTGCCCATTGGAACTGGCAGAGCAGAAGGCAGGGAGACCGACAATTTGTGGAGGCAGAGCCAACCGCTTCTAGTTTGTCCCCATCCTTCTCCTTGCTCAGTTGTGCAATGGTGACACTGAAGCTAAGAAAAAGGAAGCTGGCAGCCAGTGCCCTACCCTGCTTCATCTGGTGTATTGATTTATTGATATTGCTGTTTTGTTGCTTTCATTATTGTTTTATTGCTCTGTCTATTTTTTTAAAAAATATATCTTTATTGATTTAAAATAAATACATTTATGAGAAAACAGACGAACAAACAACTAAACAAACATACAATCAAGCAAACAAATAACAGAAGAATCAAATGAACAACCACAATATAAGAAACAACAAGACTAATATAACTAACATCATTTATACTCCTGGTACTGAAAGCAATTATAAAACTTATAGAGAAAAAAAAATTAAAAATGACTTCCAATTAATCTCACTGTACTTTGTCTATCCATTACCTTATACCGCACAGATACATATTTCTTATATAGTTTCTTTTTACCTCCCTACAAACTTATATTTATACAATACAAGGATGAGTCTAATTCTGCCAAGATGTTTCCTTTTCTACCATAATTTTCTAAGTATTCTTGAAAGATTCTCCAATCCTTATAGACTTTTTGTTTTGGCTGGCCTCTTACCCTTCCTGTCGCCTTCACTAGCTGCAGATATTCTACCATTAGGATTTGCCAATATGCAGTGTTGGGTATTGTTGTATTTTTCCAATTTCTTGCTACTAAAATTCTGGCCACAGTTATCCCATACATGAACAATGTTCTTTTCAATTTCCCTATATCTTTTGGCAAGGCTCTTAATAGAAATATTTCTGGCCTTTTTTTGAATGTAAATTTAATTTTTTTTTAAGTTCTTCATATATATTATTCCAAAATACACAAATGTCTGCACATTTCCAACACATATGCAAATAAGACCCAATTTCTTTGTTACATCTCCAACATATTGGTGATCTGTACTTATACATTTTAGCAAGTTTTTCTGGAGTTTGGCACCATCTGTACATCATCTTCATTGTGTTTTCCCTGAGATTGTAACAGGCCATGAATTTTATATCTTCCCACCATAATTTTTCCCATTGTTCCATGTAAATATTATAACCCAGGTCTTGCGCCAATCTCACCATTACAGCTTTCACTTGTTCTTCCTTTACCTCCCATTCTAATAGGATGTCGTATACCCGCGAGATATATTTTCCTTTACTTTGTATCAATTCTTTTTCACATTTTGATGTTTCTTTTGCAAGTCCTGCTTTCTTATCAATGATTAATCTTTGATGTATTTGAAAATATTGCAGCCAGTCTGTTAAATGCCTTAATTTCTTCATATTTTTTCAGTATAGCTTCATCCTGTTGTCCTTCTAATAATAATTGGTATGTGGCCCATTCCCCTTCCATATTCTTTTTCTTAACTGCTTCTGTAGGGGAGGTCCACAGGGGGATCTTGGGTTCTAGTATTCCTTTATAGTTTGACAAGATCTTATATAACGATTTCCTTATTAAATGATAATGATTCCCTTATTAAATGATAATAATAATGATTTCCTTATTAAATGATTCAGCCCCTGTGAACCTTTACCTTCTCATATATTAAATAGGCATGCCACCCATACTGATTATCATAGCCCTCCAAATCTAATACATCAAAATACCTTAATGTTATCCAATCTTTAAGCCATAGTAGTCCTGCAGCTGCATGGTATAACTCAAGATCAGGGAGCGCAAAGCCTCCTCTCTCTTTTTTATCTATTAACAGTTGGTATTTTATTCTCGGGTTTTTTCCCCATTCCATATGAATTTCGCCATATCTTTCTTCCACTCTTGGAAACATTTCATCCCCCCCCCCCAATATCGGTATAGTTTGAAATAGAAAAATCATTTTGGGGAGTATGTTCATCTTGACTACCGAGATTCTGCCCCACAGAGAGAGGTGTAGCTTATTCCAAGTTTCCATATTTTTCTTCCTATTTTTTTTAAAAAAACCATATATAGATTATTTTTTCATTGATGAATGCCGCTATTTGTTTGCAGTAGAAAGGCAAGATGATAATGTCATAATAAATAAAATAAATAAAATAAAATAAAATCCCATTACACTCCCAGCTGGTACTTCACAAAGAAACCCATCTGCCTTTGCACTCTTAGAAAGCTACAATACATGATATGATTTTTAACGAAAATTGAATCAGAGAGATTGTGATCCATCTGTCTTACCCTTCAACTTCCCCCTTCTGCGCAGCATGTCTGCAAATCAGACGTCGTCTGTTACGAAAGGGAAGCAATTTGCGCAGGGCCAAAGTGCAAATTCATATCCTAATATTGTTAGCTGCACAAATCACATGGGTGATCATATTATTTCTTTGTTTACACATGAAGACATGAAACTGCGATGGAGGTTACCCATCTGTCCCCCTCTGTCTATCTTGCTCTTCTTCCCTTCTCCAGTTCTCCATTCTGACCTCTGAAAACTGAGGCAAGCAACTGTTGTCCCCTATGTGATCTGCAAAATAAGCTCCACGTGAGATGTGGACTACAGTGGTAACTAACCCGGAAGTAGTAGCTCGGGTTGAGAACTTTACCTCAGGATGAGAACGGAAATCACGCGGCAGCAGCAGCAGCAGGAGGCCCCGTTAGCTAAAGTGGTACCTCAGGTTAAGAACAGTTTCAGGTTAAGAACAGACCTCTGGAACGAATTAAGTTCGTAACCAGAGGTACCACTGTATCTCTCTACTGCCTTTAATTACAGTTTTGATTTCATATGCGGTGAGGTAAAAAATGGTGAGTTGGCCAAAGCCCGACTGTGAATAGACAGCAGAGCAGAGAAGCATTTGCTTGCAAAAAGTGTTACGGGAATGATTAAATAAATCAAGTTCTAATAATGCTTTATGCGCCAACTATCTCTGTTTTCCAGGAGCTGTCCGAAGAGACTAATGACTCACTGTCTCTGCCTGTGCTGTGCAGTCTTGAGAGATTTGGGGCATTACTTTTTAAAAGCTTCCATCTTCCTCTCCCACAGCGACTTTTCCAGATTAATGAATATACTGCTGAGCAGGTTTGACTTGCAGCTTCTGCACACAGAATCCTATCTGGTCCACTGTGGAGCTAAACATTGTATTAAACATTTCAGAGTTTGTAAGAAGTTAACTATTGGTATCCATTTATTAGCTTATCAGCTGCAGCGATTAACTAAGTTTTGGAAATAATAACCTTTACAAAAAAGAAAGGGGGGGGAGGCAGAACTTCCAGTCAGATTGCAAAGGGTTGGGAATGGAGAAGAAATTGTCTATTTCTTGTTCATTCCCCAGTTAAGGGTCAGCAAATTCTTCCTGCAAGCCAAAACTGCTCCTACCGATCCAACAGGGTTGCCATGTGTCTGCAGATCACAGTCCTCTGTCAAAAAGGTTGCTCAAAAGACAGTGCTTTATCTGAAGGGCTGTCTGGGCCAAGACCAGTTTAAAGATAAAGAACCATAAGGCAGAAGAGCAGAGGCCTTGGAGCTGCCCCAAAACAGATATCACCTGTACAGCAAAGGGATCAGGCACACAGGTTGCCCTTTGTCACTCTTCCCCTGCTGGTGAGAGGTATTGTATTTATAGTTACACTATAATATTTCTTTCTGAATTTGCACCAATACATACAAATCAGCAAATGCACATTTTCTGCAAAACTGTGTCTTCTTTTGTTCCCTTTTATGGTGACGTGCAACCGCTGGTAACCCTATTGGCTAAGTGTAGAAATAACACATCATGTTTCTACACTAGAAACACTCAAGCAATAGATGATGATGAAGAAGAAGAGTTTGGATTTGATATCCCGCTTTATCACTACCCGAAGGAGTCTCAAAGCGGCTAACATTCTCCTTTCCCTTCCTCCCCCACAACAAACATTCTGTGAGGTGAGTGGGGCTGAGAGACTTCAAAGAAGTGTGACTGGCCCAAGGTCACCCAGCAGCTGCATGTGGGGGAGCAGGGAATCAAACCCAGTTCACCAGATTATGAGTCCACCGCTCTTAACCACTACACCACACTATAAACCAGGGCAGATAAATATGGAACAAAGTGGCAGAAATTGTGGGAACACAGTGGGTTAGCTGCTGTGTGGATTATGAGAGAGACACTACTGTAACAAGTGAACAGCATTTAAGAATGGAAAAATGAGAACCTAAACTGGCATATCTCCCCATCCCTAACCTGCAATGTGCTAAAGAGATTCCAATCCAGATCTTCTGAGGACTGATTCAAGTTTTTGCATGTCTTTTCAAAGCTAACTTAAAAAATACAAATATAGATAAGAAAAGCAAACCTATATGACTCCTTAATTGTATAAACTTCTGCTTTCCCTGTTCAGTTGTATTCTCCCAATTTTAGCAGATCAAATGTGTGAGAGTTAATTTGTCTTGACAAAGGTGTGATGTCATATTGCAACCCAGAAAAAGCAGGAAGATGGAGCCAGAAATAACAGGTTTGATATTTGGATAATTCCTACTTTTTGCCCAGGTGAACATAATGGTTATTTACTGCTAGAATCTTCCCTTCTTGAACTTGATGTTTGTAAAAGGAAAGATGTACTTCAGCTGTAAACTGGTTGTCATAACGATACCATAGCAGCTAGATCCCTTGATAAATGGCACTTAACTCATTGCAAATGATCTGGATGAAGAAACGAAATAGGCTAAGCATCTTATAAGGATATGCTTAGCATATCCTTAGCAAACTTGAATTCCTATAAGTCTTTAGTGGAGTAAACTTCAGAATTCAAGTCCTGCCCATTCAAACCTCTTAAGAGTTTTTTTTTAAGTGGGGATAGTGAAAACCCAATAGGGTGAAGTTTATTCTAGTACCAAACCCTGTATGTGGTTCTAAAATCTTTACTGATGCAACTGCACATGTTACATTTCCCTATTCAGATGTGGGTGAAATAAAGGGAAAATCTAGCTTTCATTGCTGTAATCTTGAGCAATTTTAGTTCCCCACTGCACCCCTACTCATATCAATTGGATTTTTCTTCTCCATTTAATATGTTTAGGAACAAGGTGCCAGAATGTATGTTGACATGGAAGTTTTTTGTTAATTCATTCAGGAGAAAGGAATCCCCTTATTGCCTGCTTGCTAAACCTTGATTAAAAGAAACAGCAATTTGTTGCACAGTCTAAACTGGCACCTAGAGACATGGTTAAGCTGATGTAGAGACAGTTAGGGTGAAATGCTTTCACACATCTTTTCCGCATTTCATGCATTATGGAATATGTCAGCTGGATTGTGATGTTTTTTGGCAATGGTTCACTCAACTTATGAATCAGCAGAACCAGCATCAGGAATGGATTTAATTAGAATCTGATTCCTGAATCCCACCTAGGAACTGGCTCCAGTTGAGAAGTTGTTGTTTTTTAAGGGGAGCAATTAAAAACACACACACACTTATACTGCCACTTTCTTCTTCTTCTCCTCAGTTTATGCTTTTTTCAGCCTTCCCCAACTAGCTACTCTAGAGGTCTTTTGGACAACAATTTCCATTCAGCCATAGCCAGCAAGGCCAAGGATCAGGGATGGTGGAAGCTGGGGGTCTAGCAACATTTGGAGGGTATTAGGTTGAGGCAATGGCGTAGTGTGGGTTGCCAGCACCCATGGCCACACAAAGAGGGTGAGTGGATGGGAGGGAGGGAAATGGACAGAGTGCACATGTGCATTCAACTGCCTAATGGCATCCACATCACCGAAGAGACTGCAGCCACCGAGATGAGAAAAGTAGATTTGTTCCCTTGTCTGGAAGTCACTTCCTGGTTCAAAGTCACTTCCGCTTTCAATGGATCCCAACAATGGAAGCATGCAGTTGTACCAAGGCAGCACCAGGTGTTGAAATTTTGAGCCCCTGGCCCAATTTTGTGCTATGCCACTGGGTTGAGGTACAGCCCTCATTTTCAGTACTACTTTCTGAGCCCCACTCAAAGTACAGAGAAAACAGGGAGTATGCAGGTTGGAGAGAGAGAGAGAGAGAGAGAGAGAGAGAGAGAGAGAGAGAGAGAGCGCTACCATACAGGTATATAAACTTTATTTATCAGCGCTTTATTTATCAGTGCTGCAACTGTTCAGCATTGGGATCAATAAATACTATTACCAATGTAAAAGATAGCTCCAATTAACACAGCAACAGAATCTTTAAAAAGCTTTACTACTTTTTTGTTTTTTAAAAATAAAAAATAAAAATATTTAAACAATGCAGGAATTAAAGTCCCTTTGATCTTGGATTTCAATTCAGTGGAGGAAAAAAATCAGGTTGACATTTAGAAAAAAAATAAGCAAATGAATAGCAAACTGAACAAACCTGATTTGGAATTTAATAAAGCTGTGCCAAATGTCACTTGTCTGAGTAGCAGCTACCCTTCCAGATGTCAATATTAAGGGTCGAATGTTGAAAATGACATACGCCAGCTATTCACCTCAGCTTTTCTGAATGGGTGTGAAAGGGTCTGAACTTTACTTTAAAACATCAGTCAACAGCATGCTATTTATTTGTCCCCCACATGTTGCTTGTTTTTTCTAATAGGAAACGTATTTAACCTGCTTTGTCAGAAACAAAACCTTCTAACATTTATGGGACTTGTATGCAAGCTGCATAGTGAACAGCAGAGCGCAGTCTGCTGAAAAATGAGAGGGAAACAGGGCTGGCTCAAGACATTTTGTTGCCTGAGGCAAAGGTCAAGATGGTACCCTCCCCCAAGGCACATACAGAAGCCAGTTGGAGTGCTAGTTGACTCTTACTCCAATACTACTGAAAGGACAGTGCTGCCCATTGCACTTGAGGGCAGAAGGTTAGTGTTGGACGTACAGGGCAGGCTACACAGCCTGCATCTCAGCATCTGTTGCCTGAGGCAGCTGCCTCACTCTGCCTCAAAGTAGGGCCTGCCCTGGAGGAAAAGCCAGTGTAGCCATTAGAGTGAAACTTGGAGGGAGCGGAGGCAGCTGTTCAGCCTCAGCAGAGTGAACCAAAAGGAGAGCTGTTCCTCTTCCAAGTCCTAATCATGCTGGGTCAGTGTATTTTCTGAGCTCAGCGGTCTTTTCACTGCATAGCAGAATTTGCACAGGTGTAAATGTCAATGTTTCACGTCACATATCAGAATGTGCAAATTCAACGAGTTCGCTTTTAAATGTGACCTGAATTGAATTTCTCCCCCATCCACAGTTATAGCTTTTCCCAAATCCTAGTGTTTCCTTGCAGATCTACAATTCCCAGCACCCTTAAGAAACTACGTTTCTCAGGATTCTTCGGGGGAAGCCATGCCAGCTGAAGTGGTATAAGAGGGCTTTAAATGGATTGGATGGACGTGACTCACGTAATCTTTTGGTTTGCTGTGCTGCGTCTCTTAAGTCTCGAGGAAACAACTTCATTAAGTTAACCTTACAATTTAATTTTCTCTTTTGATGGGATCTCAGTCCCTCTAGAATCTAGAGCCTAGATGTCTGTGCTGTCGATATCCTGACTGCATTTCAGCTCATTACAGGGCTGATTTGTACATTGCGTTCACACATGTCCCATGATATTTGCTGTCTGTGTGCTGAAAACAGGTACTTGATGAGCTGCCCCTCTGCTCTTCTGCCTGTGCCAGAAATAAAGGCTTGGCAAACCACAGATATAGTTTCATGGGTATAGGTGTAAATTCAGCAAATTGGGACAATGTGTATAAAAAGTGAACCGCACAGTGATGTTTGAATATCACCAACTTCCGTTACCCCATTGTAAGCCTATGGAAGGATGTGCTTTATATGGTTTTTCATAGACTTTTTGTTGGGGGGGGGGCATTTAAGAAACCAGAAGCAGGAGCCTAAAAGTGCAGATATCAAAGTTAACAGGAAACCTCCTGCTCTGGAAATATTACTGCAGATTGCATGGCCATGCACTTCTAGGCTTCTGCCAAATAGGCATTGAAGCAGTTGTGGGAGACCTTTGGTCCTCCAGATGTTAGTAAAGGTAAAGGGACCCCTGATTGTTAGGTGCAGTCGTGGACGACTCTGGGGTTGCAGCGCTCATCTCGTTTTATTGGCCGAGGGAGCCGGCGTACAGCTTCTGGGGTCATGTGGCCATTATGACTAAGCCGCTTCTGGCGAACCAGAGCAGCACACGGAAACGCCATTTACCTTCCTGCCAGAGTGGTACCTATTTATCTACTTGCACTTTGACATGCTTTCGAACTGCTAGGTTGGCAGGAGCAGGGACTGAGCAACGGGAGCTCACCCCGTCGTGGGGATTTGAACCACCGACCTTCCAATTGGCAAGCCCTAGGCTCTGTGGTTTAACCCACAGTGCTACCCGCATCCTCCAGATGCTACTGAACTATAAAACCATCATTGGTCACACTTGCTTAGACTGATGGAAGCTGGAGTTCTACAACATCTGGGCCAAGCTCAGCTTCCTTTCCACCCTGAACCTAAAGAATAGGGATTGACTTTGCAAAGCAGAAAGAAATTATGAAATAAGAAGAGGCCTGCCAGAGTTTAAACACTTGCTATTAATTTTGAAAAATTACCAAGGATCGGATGGTAAGGAGATCCTAGAAGAGCTGGTGAGGCAAGGATGCTGCAGAGGTTTCCCAAGAGTAAGCCATGCAAGGTTCAAGGCAGCTTTGTATCTGCTGGCCAGGTGCGTCCAGGAAATGTGGTGGGTATTGTAACGCAGTGGCAAGGGGATCAGGCCCCAGAGCCATGTCGCTTGGCCTCTCAGCCAGCCAGGTGCCCCTCCTGGAAGCCCCAGGCAACACTGGGGCAACCCTGTTTAGAGAAGTTTTTAATGTTTGGTGTTTTGTCGTGTTTTTAATATTCTGTTGGGAGCTGCCCAGAGTGGCTGGGGAAATCCAGCCAGATGGGAGGGGTATGTATAAATAAATAAATAAATAAGTAGTAGTAGTAGTAGTAGTAGTAGTAATAGTAATGGCGAACACCAACTTCCTGGGTCAGGACGCCGCCAGCACTCTATGGATCAGCATTGATGACTACACACTTGAGGTGGTAGATAATTTTGTCTGCCTCCATCAATGCTAAGCTGGACAAGTGTATTGGCAAGGCAGCTATAGCAATGGCTCGCCGCTCCCAAAAGGGATGGGAAAATGTGATGCTAATGTCCAATACCAAGATGAGGATCTACAAAGCTTGGGTGTTGAGCATGTTGCTTTATGGAAGTGATCTGTGGGCAACTTACAGCCACCAGGAGTGATGCCTCAATGCCATTCACATGCACTACCTCAGGAAGATTTTGGGCACCGCATGGCAGGACAGTCTCAAGCAAAGATGTGTTCTCCCAAGCCCACATTCCAATCATGTACACACTCCTGTCTCAATGATGTCTATGCTGGCTTGGTCATGTCCACAAAATGGAAGATGGCAGGATCCCCAAGGATGTACTCTATGGGGACCTGGCTTCAGGCATGATGCCATCTCATGAGAATATGAGGTCGAGGGCTAGCTACAGGCTAAACATGGTTATGGCAGATTGGGAAAAGACACTTGGCTCTGAGGCTAAATCAAAATGACTCCGGTGTTGTGTAGAAAAGGGTAAAAGTTGGGACTGGATACTTTTGTTACCTCCCCCCGGCATAATTGGTTTTTACCAGAAGTAAAAGAAGACCTTTAATGATGAATTCATATCAAGGAATTCTAGAGTTTATTGTTTACTGTTAATTATTGCATTCCTCAAGCTTTTCCCAGAGTTTACAAAAATAATAAAAATCCAGTGTCCTTAGTTAAAATTAATATAGGCTTAGGTAACAATTAAAGAATAATAATGACTTTGTTGGGTTGCAATATGTAACAAGACACTATAATCTTTTTTAGATGGCCAATATGTTCATTAAGGCTTGATTAACTGCTCCTTCTTGTAACATTGTCTGTCTCTTTACATTAAGCACCAGTAATTAGCTTAAGCAAACCCTCAAAACGATTTGTCTTCTCCACACGATTAATGGCACTAACTTTCTCAAATGTTTTATGAAAACAGCAGCTACTGCAAAATGTGGCAGCTTGACTGTTCACTGAGGTAAAATATCGGCATCGTATTGCATTTACAGTGCTGCATTGGCTGCCTGTTAGCTACTGGGCTGCAAAGTCCTGTATAACTTGGGACCAAGATACCTAAATGTCCCATCCGTTCTGTATTCAACCGATCACTGCACTCTGTATGAGAGGGCATCATCCTGCAGGCACCAGTCTATCTGGAGGCCCATTCTGCACAGTGTCTGTACTGATCCTGTTACAGATAGGTAGCCGTGTTGGTCTGCCATAATCAAAATAAAAAAAATCCTTCCAGTAGCACCTTTAAGACCAACTAAGTTAGTTCTTGGTATGAGCTTTCGTGTGCAAGCACACTTCTTCAGATACACTGAAACAGAAGTTGCCAGATCCTTCTATATAGTGAGAAGGTGGGGAGGGGTGTTACTCAGAAGGGTGGTGGGAATGGGAGATAGGCAGATAGCTGGGATGAGCCTGCTGACGACTCTTAACGACTGTAATGGGTCTTACAGGAAAAGGCAAGGGGTGAGAAGGTGAGAAATGGCTTAGTCATGTATAATGGGATAAGAATCCAATGTCTTTGTTCAAACCAGGTTTCTCCATGGTTTTAAGTTTGGTAATGAGTTGTAATTCAGCAGCTTCTCTTTCCAGTCTATTTCTGAAATTCCTTTGTAGTAAAACAGCTACTTTGAGATCTTGTATAGAATGTCCTGGGAGATTAAAGTGTTCTCCTACTGGTTTCTCTGTTTTGTGATTCTTGATGTCAGATTTATGTCCATTTATTCTTTGGCGTAAGGTTTGGCCTGTTTGTCCAATATAGAGAGCTGAAGGACACTGTTGGCATTTGATGCCATACACAATGTTAGATGATGAGCAATTGAATAGTCCCGAGATGGTATGTGTGATGTTGTTGGGGCCAGTAATGGTGTTGTCCGGGTGTATGTGGCAGCAAAGTTGGCATCTGGGTTTATTGCAGGCTCTGGTGCCAGTGTCCGTGTTAAGTCTGGTTGTAGTATTATTGTGGGTTAGGAGTTGTTTAAGATTGGGTGGCTGTCTGTAGGCAATGAAAGGTCTTCCTCCCAGAGCTTGAGAAAGAGAACTGTCATTGTCCAGGAGAGGTTGTAGATCTCTGATGATGCGTTGTACAGTTTTAACTTGGGAGCTGTATGTGATGACTAGAGGTGTTCTGTTATTTTCTTTTTTTGGTCTGTCTTGCAGCAAGTTCTCTCTGGGTATAAGTCTGGGTATAAGTCAAATGCCAACAGTGTCCTTCAGCTCTCTATATTGGACAAACAGGCCAAACCTTACGCCAAAGAATAAATGGACATAAATCTGACATCAAGAATCACAAAACAGAGAAACCAGTAGGAGAACACTTTAATCTCCCAGGACATTCTATACAAGATCTCAAAGTAGCTGTTTTACTACAAAGGAATTTCAGAAATAGACTGGAAAGAGAAGCTGCTGAATTACAACTCATTACCAAACTTAAAACCATGGAGAAACCTGGTTTGAACAAAGACATTGGATTCTTATCCCATTATACATGACTAAGCCATTTCTCACCTTCTCACCCCTTGCCTTTTCCTGTAAGACCCATTACAGTCGTTAAGAGTCGTCAGCAGGCTCATCCCAGCTATCTGCCTATCTCCCATTCCCACCACCCTTCTGAGTAACACCCCTCCCCACCTTCTCACTATATAGAAGGATCTGGCAACTTCTGTTTCAGTGTATCTGAAGAAGTGTGCTTGCACACGAAAGCTCATACCAAGAACTAACTTAGTTGGTCTTAAAGGTGCTACTGGAAGGATTTTTTTTGTACTGATCCTGCCTGCTATGCAGTGGGAGGGAGTTCCAGGCAGGCACTGCCCCCTTCATCTTTTTGGAGCCTGTTGAAATCTTCTCTCTTTCAACAAATCTTTTAATGGAGACTTTGATCCCAGTTGGTGTCTGTATTGGATAGGAATTGATTTTATGTGTGTGTTGTTTTAAATTGTTTTCACATATGCAGTTGTTTCTGATTGTTTATATAAGTATTAACTGTTTTGTTTTTAAATTTTCATTTTTTGCTCCTCACTAGAAAAGTAAAATTGTTTTTTTAATATACTGCAATTGTATTACTTTTATTCGGTTGCCATTCTTTGGCTTTCCCAGATGAATAACTTAAAACATTCTTGGCAGCACACAACAGATTTAATAGTCTGTGTTAATACATACCCTAAACACCACTATACCTTTCTACAAAATTGTTATTCAGTATTTAATTATATTTACCTAAATGTAATTACTTTGAAAATACAATTTTCTATTTCCATTATAGTTTTAACTGTTTTGATATATGTTATTCTTTGTTTTTCTATTGTAAATTGCTTTGGGATGCCTTGTGGGAAGAAAACAATAAATGAAATAAATAAACCCACAGAAATTAACGGAATTGGGTTTATTGACTTCAGTATGATGAACAAGGGATAGCAGCCAAAGTCATAAATATATCAAACACATTGCATAATTCATATTTCATATTTATGTTAGCAAACTAACAAAATGCTGAAGCCCTGCTAGTACAACTTCCTTCTATGCATAGGACAGGGTTTACTCTTCCTCTCCTGTCCCCTCTGGACTGCTGAACACCCTTAACAACAGCTCCAGAGGGTTGTGGGACCCTCTGGAATAGATTTGACTGTTAGGTGCAGGAGGAGAAGAAATAGAAGTTTTATTGTACAAGCAGAACACTACATGCAGACCTATACAATCCCGAGTCACAACTTGTTTTTGTGATGTTGGTCGTTAAGTGTGAGCCTGTTTTCATAGAAAGCATTTCACAGTCCAGCACAGACATTTGCCTTCCTTTTCAGTTAGGTCATATTTATTTCTTTACAAAATATATTAGAAATGTCTAATATAATACAGAGGAGCACTGTCACTTGTTCCCCATGTTACAGAGGCCAAATGGGCCTCAACCAGAAGCCGGAGATTTAGTGTGGCTGGCACCATGCTGTGAAGGACTCTCCAGCAGAGATTCAGCAGGCAGACAGCCTTGCTCTGAACTTACAAAGGCTTTTCTTTACGTGGACAGGCCTATGCAGTTGTGTAAAATGACACTTAAGTTGTTGTTGTTGTTTAGTCGTGTCCGACTCTTCGTGACCCCATGGACCAGAGCACTCCAGGCACTCCTGTCTTCCACTGCCTCCCGCAGTTTGGTCAAACTCATGTTGGTAGCTTTGAGAACACTGTCCAACCATCTCGTCCTCTGTCGTCCCCTTCTCCTTGTGCCCTCCATCTTTCCCAACATCAGGGTCTTTTCCAGGGAGTCTTCTCTTCTCATGAGGTGGCCAAAGTATTGGAGCCTTCCAGTGAGCACTCAGGGCTGATTTCCTTAAGAATGGAGAGGTTTGATCTTCTTGCAGTCCGTGGGACTCTCAAGAGTCTCCTCCAGCACCATAATTCAAAAGCATCAATTCTTCGGCGACCAGCCTTCTTTATGGTCCAGCTCTCACTTCCATACATCACTACTGGGAAAACCACTTACGTAGGCAGTCGTTTTAATGAGTGCTCTGTATTACTTTTTAAAGTGTTTTTACTATTATTATTATTATTATGGAATAGAACTTCCCTATTCTCATTGGAGAATTGTTGGAGGGTATAAAAACACTTTAATATGAATGAATGAATGAATGAATGAATGCCTAAACTTATTCTTAAAACACTGAAACATGGAATTATACAATTTGATATTTTATATACAGATGAAAGCTAGCTTTCTGTTTCAAACCAAACTATTGCCGATTTGATGAAATAGAAAAGGAAATCTCTCCTTCTCTTGTTTAAGCTGGAAAAAAACAGAGTGAAAGAGAACTTGAATTTTTCTGTTTTAGCATTGCCTTCAGGGATTAAATTTCTTCTGCTCCTTTCCATGCAAAGCCCAGGAAACATCACTGAGACACTGCTGAGAAGACAGAAACAAAATTTCAAAAGCAATTTTCATATATCCAATTCTGTTTCAAAAAGGGAAATGCGTCAGGGATGGTGATTTTCTCTCTCTGATAGGCTGTATTCTGCCCTGCAGTCAGCCTGTTCCTTACCTTCTTCATGCATTTATGCAGAAGGTTTTGCCTGAGTCTTCTGTGCTTTGGGAATATTGATTATCCTGTTAAATCTTATTGCAATTTAATTTCTCTGCTGGAATGCAAAGCACTTCTTTTGAACGTTAGTTAGAAGGCCCAGCCTGATGACTGCATAGGATCCAAGTAAGAAACTGAGAGCAGCAATTTGGGGGTAAAATCCAGCAAGCATTTCTGTGGTGAACAGCTGTCTGTCTTGTCAATGGGGAACCCCACATGCCCTCCCCCCCCCCCCGTTTCCAGGATTGGTGGCAGAAGGGGATATGACAGGACCTTGCCCCCTTCTGGTCTCTCTCATTTCATATAGGGCCAGCACTACCTTTGACAAAGTGGCTTATTTTGAAGGCCATGAAAGGGAAGCAAATTGTTAGTTAGTTATTATTATTGCATTTTTTTTTTAAATACCAGGAAGAGTGTTTTCTGCATCAGGTGCCCAAATCATTGGACTAGCCGGCCCTGTTACCTCACCACCTCAGGCAGCAAAAAGTCCTGAGCCAGCCCTGAAAAGATATGTCAATACACTGTCAAGATGATATGTGGGTGCTAGCCGAGATAACAACCCGGGACTCCAGCCAGCTTTACAAGATTTATTATGTCCAAAAACTATGTACAATCCGGAGCTCTTAAAAACATGTCTTCCTCAGTCACTATCAGTTGCCGGAAGTGGCTCCTGCCTCTTCCCTTTCCAGCATAGAAACATCCTGACCCCCCCCCCCCTTTTCCTCCTCTCCCTACATAAAGACCGAAGCGTCGGAGGCTGTTCCTTTCTCTCTGTTTCCGTGTTTCCTGACAGCCCCTCCTCCGCTTCTCTCTCTGACGAAGTGCAGCTGCTCATTAAAGGAGGCGGCTCCCTGTACATTCCGATCTCTCCCCCCTTCTCAGCCAACAGTTCCCTGACAGACACACCATTGAAACTTAAGACACCAGTCTAAATGTTAGGTGAGTTGCTCACCATTACTGAAATCTAGCATTGGCCAGAAGGACAGATCCTGAAGCTGAGGCTCCAATACTTTGGCGACATCATGAGAAGAGAAGACTCCCTGGAAAAGACCCTGATGTTGGGAAAGATTGAGGGCACAAGGAGAAGGGGACAACAGAGGACAAGATGGTTGGACAGTGTTCTCGAAGCTACCAGCATGAGTTTGACCAAACTGCAGGAGGCAGTGGAAGACAGGAGTGCCTGGCGTGCTCTGGTCCATGGGGTCACGAAGAGTTGGACATGACTAAACGACTAAACAACAACAACAAAAAGCATTGGCCATCTTAATGATTAATATCGTCATTATAGCTAGACGTTTATTTCAAATATTTCTACCCTGCCTTTTGACTGTCTCATCTTTAAAATGGAGGGCACTGGATTTTTAAAAAATAGATGGCCAATGTTTTACTAATGATTTGTCAAAAATCATACACCGCTTGGTTGTAACAAAACCTCTATAAACAGTTCATTAAAAAAATATTTAATAGCTCAATAAAAACAGTTAGAAACAAATTTAAAGAACAACTGAAACCGTTTTGAGGTTTTCTCTGCAATCAAGTGGTACATAAATTTTACAAAATAAAATAAGTAAGTAAATAAAAGTCAGCAGTGAACGAAAAAAAGATGAAGGGGCAAGATCTCACCAGGACAAGAGGACAAGTTAACCCCTTTCCTTAACAGTGACTCCGAAAGCAACCCTTATCTTCCATGAGCAAGGCTGTCATTCACTCCTATGAGAAAAGTGCTTCACCATTCTTTTGTCCATCCCTGATACTGAGTGATTCAGCCTTTGTGAAGGGATCCAGAAATAGACACTGCTTGGGTCCTTCCTATGTTTGGGACCCCTGTCTCCTGCCTCTTCATATGTCATAATGATGGAGATCTTACCCGTTCATGACAGAAATTGGACAGGCAGCCACACGGCAGCACACACAGCCCCATGTGACTCTGACGTAACTTATACCTTTATGGCTATACTGCCAGATTTATATTTGTATTAAATTTATTAAAGTAGCACATTGTTCTCTGCCTGCTGCCTTCATAGCTAAAGTACAGAGATTCATGGAAAACAAAGTTAAAGCAATGGAAAATCAAAGTCGTGGCCTCCTTTGTGGCTCTCACAGAACACTCCTCGGGGCTACAAGCTTTCCTTTCTTCTAGTGTTATTTAATTAGCAAGTTAAATAGTTCAAAGTCTCTGCTGAAAGGATCATTTCCAGCAAAGAACAGCCAAAACTATAGGCTTTAGGGGACTGTGAGCCAACAAGTGACAATGGCTTTTGCTTGTGTTGGTGAAAATCTGACTCTGGGCATGTTTCCTAAGCATGGAAAGAAACCCAAATGCACAGTACCATCCCCTCCAACATTTCTCTGATGAAAACAGGGGTGCCCTGCAGTCACGGGATTTTTGTCTATCACATGACAGTATATGTTTTGACTCCACAGAGTAGGAAGTGACGGAGACAGGATGTTTGTGTTACTGTGTTCCGTGAAGTGGGACTATTGTCTTTTGTTCTTTTTCTCTTTGCCGTCTGATGCTAGAGAGAGAGGGAGCCATGTTGCAGTGCTCCATGTGCGTTTATATGTAAATAAAGTAGATTAGCCAAAATGCTGAGTTGCTGAGGTCTGTTACGCAACTGCGCAAACTCTGTGGATCCCTCAGTGTGCTGGTGTCGGTTGGCATTGGTCGCTGTGATGTTTGGGCTGAAGAAAGCTTTTGAAGCTCCCGAACGATCGACCAGGAGGGAGGGAACATGCCAGTCGGGCATGTGTCTCTGCCAGGGTCCTACTCGAGTGTAGGCTGAACTCCTGACAGTACCTGTGTCCCTCAGCCTCTGCCCCCCAATCTCAGCCCCACCCATGTCATCCTCCTGTTCCACCTCCTCGCCTACCTCTGCCTGCTACTCCACTCCTGAGCCCAGCAATGCCTTGGAACTCGTGACATACACACTTACATTAAGACATGAACAATACGTAATGAATTTATTAGCTAATAAACCTGTTTGCAGACTTGCATTTGTGCTTGTATCAGCTGAATTAAAAATTCTAACTGCAACTTAGCTGGCAGCCAGATCCTGATCAAATAACAACACTGAGATAGGAAGGTAATTGCTGTCATTGAAGACCCTTTCAGGACTTTAAATTATGCTAGTGTTCTGTAATATACCTATCTCTATTCTGTTTGTATTAGATGGTGATGTGGCTCCCATTTCCAGACCTCCTGCACTTCTCTGCCATCATCCTTAGTTTTCCTTGCCTCTGTTGTCTTAAATTGCTGCTCTGTAGTTAAGAAATCAGCAAGGCTTCCTGCTTTCTTTTTCTCCTAGCCCCCCCCCCCCCGCACTTTAATTTCATTTGGCACCTTGCTATTACAGAAACTTGGATTTATTTCTTGCACTGACATTGCTTCCCTAATATTATTGCCTTATGCACCATCAACTCTCTCCCACTCCCTCCATGCACCATGATGCATGTATAAAGTGATATTTCACTTCTTTGTAGCTTCCAGTCTGTCATTGTTTTGCCGGAGGAATTCAGTCATACACCTGCCTTTGCACAATTAGAGTAGATTAAAGCACCCTGAAGGTTTTGCACAACAAACCTATTTCAAAGAAACACACCCAACTTTTTTGCAGGAACAAGGAAGTGTGGGATACCGATTGATGGAAATTGTACAACTTCTGCTCAAACCAATCAGAAGGCTCAATAAACAGTGAGCGTCCTGATCAATTGCTTATGAAATTTTCTTACAATGAAGCAGTATGTTTTGTTTCAATAAATAAACATTATGTAAACTCATTTATGAACAATAGCACAGAGTTTAGCATTCAAACCAGATCCTTGGGGGATCCCACTACTTACTTTCCTGCAGTACATTTCCTGTCTGTTTACTCCTAGCCCCCGGAATCCGAACACACTGTATATTTATACTTCCAAAAAACTTTTGACAAGGACATGCACCCAAAACTGTTGAATGCTCTTGTCATAGCATAAGAGAGGCCATCTGATTGATCAGTAATTAGTTGAAGAACAATAAACAAAGGACAGAAGCAGAGAATTCTGCAGCATTCAGGGGTCACAGGGTGAGCAGATTATTGGCCAAGTCTACAGATGCCACCCAAACATTCAAGATGTTGGGCTGCAAAAGCCTCTCCTCAAGCCAAGTGAATAGGCAACAAAATGGCAAATCCTCCCTTTAAAAAAATGGTGGTATGTGTTCGAAAAACACTGGGGCCAAATTTGAATAGTAGGGTGTCTGACATCTGGTGGGTGGGGCTTTTGTGTTGTTCTCCAGAATCAGCCCCTCCCTTCATGTGTTTGGTTAGGTTCAGTTAAAGAGACCAACTGTCATTCTCACCTCATGATGTTGTTTTCGTTTCTTCAGTTTACAATTTTCTTTATTATTGAAGCTTTGTTTGAAATATACGTGAGTCGCTTACTTTGCTGAAAGGAAAGATATTCTGCTGAAGAATGGTGGAATATCCTCAACTTGGGTGAGTGAGAAGATATTCCCAGTCTGACAGGAGGATTGTTTTTTTTTCAATCACCCCACCCTCTACAACAACATGTTGGCTCTCTTCCAGTGCATTGGTCGAGAAAAGTTGCATATTTTGTCAAAAGACCAGCCATTTCCCCTGGATAGTGAATTCTATCCAGACACAGTGCCTTTTTGATTATTTTGTCTGTTTCCCTTAGACTTTAATTGTGTCACCTCTGTTTGACCTTATTCAGATGCACTTCCTGAAGAAGTGGCACAGGCATCATGGGTATTGATCTGCCTGATATCTTCCATGGGAAAAACCGAATTCATTTTTCCTCTCTCAGATTTTCTTTCCTGTTTGTAGTTTCCTGTTTCCTTATTTGTCTGGTCAGAATAGGAAAGTGTTGTGTGTTATCTCTCTTTTTTGCCATGGACTTGTGTGGTGGGAAGGCTGGAAAGAAGCACTTGCCTTTGCGGAAGGGGAAGGGGAAAAGCAGGAATGACAGCTTTAGCTGTAGAGACAGGGGAAGAGACAGATGATTTAACTATTGTACTGAGAAGCAACATGACAGTGATAGATGGAATATGAGAAACCATGAAGAGAGAAGGATCACAGCTGATGGCAAGCTTTCAATAGAGCGAATAGCGGCATCTGATTGTATTTTTGAGATGCAGGGGATATAGTCAACAAACAGGATTGGAAGCTAGCAGTTAATTAGCTTTTTGCCACTGTAACTGAATTAGTATCCAAGTGGAAATCTAATGAAGTCTCATTTGAAAACTGAATTAGGAGAGTATAGAGCACTCTACATTTTAGCAAAGCTTTACATCTAGTAAAACCGCCCACTGCTTTGCACAGTGGTGGGGAACTATCCTCTTCTCCAAGGGCCATATTCTCTGGGGAGGAAAGTCTGTCAGGTGCTGAATGCCAAACAGTGGGCTGGATGCTGCAGCAGGTGGTAGGTGGGGCCAGAACTGCCATCTTCTATCACTAGTCCCATCCGCACCATACATTTAAAGCATTCTGCATTTATAGAACTATGGCCCTTGCCCAAATGTAGTATCATTTGTTTTTAGCTTTACAAATCTCTAGATAATATATAGAGATATAATAATTTCTAGATAATATATTGCTTTGCAGACAGGTTCCTGCACCTCTTTTTCTAGAAAAACAGCACTGTATGTAGATATCTGATCAACATAACCACATCCTTTCAGCATGGCTTAATCTTGTGCCTAATTGATTCAGAATTCTCCCACTTTTCATTCACATCATGCAACATTAAGCTTGATGATTGTAGTGGCAGATTAATATTTCCAGAAGGATAAGCACCAAGTGTTATGTTATTACAATGATCCTTTGAACAATTTTTAAACAAGTCCAGTTCTAATTATTTTGTGGGAGGGAGAAGATCTTGTAGATGTCCGCTGATGCAAATCCACAACTAGGAAGCTTTTTTAAAAAACAACAACAACAACACACCATATCAAGGATAATTGCTTGGTTATTTAATATATATTTTAGGCTGCCTTCTGGCATCAAAATTTTCTCAAGGCAGTTTGGAACATATAAAGCCACACAATGATGATAAAGTTATTAAGGAATTACTTGCTTGCTTTGAGCATCCAAAGCAGTATAGCACACATGCCCCAAATCAGCACTGAGCAACCTGAAAAAAAAAACAGAATGGGATCCACACAATCACCTTTAATCAGTTTTCCTTAATTCATAAATATACCCCAACACCCACCATTCCATCCTCATAGAGGTTTCATATTAACAGAAGTAAATGCCCTGGCAAGGTCTTCCTAAAAATGCTCCAAAAATCTAAGCAAGAAGCAGATGCTCCCATGTGTGTTACAACTGCCCCTGCCCCTATAGCCTTAACTGAAGAAGTGCATGAAGCATCTCTTGCTGCTTTAGCAGATTCAGGCAGGTAAGAAGTACCAGCATCCAAGCATGTTATTTCATGGAGAGGGTTGTTGTGCTCTGGTCCTGCTTGTGGGCTTCCCCTAGATATCTGGTTGGCCGCTGTGAATTATGGATGGGCAAATCTGTCAGTTTCTGTTTCTGTCAGTTCTTCATTTTCTCAGCCTTAAGCTCAGTTCTCCACATCAGTTTGTGATATTCTGGTTTTTTTAAAAAAACCCTCATGAGGATTCATAGGCATTTTAGTACAAATGTTTCCTAATATACACATTTCCATGAAATTTTCTCTCATACATACATTTTTGCCAAGCAATTTCCCCATAGGTAACGAATTTGTAAATGTTCTTTTCATTAATATATGCATATGTAGGGACACTTTACCCTAGTAAGTGCATTTCTGCGCACATTTCTTGGCTGTAGTACTGTGCCGCAAAATGCAGAGGTGTGTGGGTTTCAAAGTAGCGCTGCGTTTTGGTTTCTGTGTTGTTTAGGAAAGTGTGAGGTAGGTTCCCCTTTCAATGAATTTAATTTCTCATTCACCACTACTGTGATTACAAGATATGGACCTTTGGTCTGATCCAGCGTTACTTTTTCTATGTTTGTGATGAAAATAGTCGACCATAACAATCAGGGCTTTTGTGGGACAGTGTTTGACAAGCGTCAGGCTGCAGAAAAATGGGATTTTCTCGTGAAGATTGAGCTGATAAGAATGTATACAAAGTTAACAGTGGTATGAAATATTGTACAGTTTGGGAAATCTATGTGTATGCTTTCTATTCAAAATCAGCAACTGTGGTAACTGAAGAAATATTTGTTCACAGAGGGCTGTAACTTACTTAGGCCCCATCTACGCCATATATTTGGAGGAGTATCATACCACTTTAAACAGCCATAGCTTTCCCCCCAAAAAACCTGGGAACTGTATTTTTTTAAAGGTTCTGAGAGTGGCTAGGTGATTCTTATTTCCCTCAGAGCTACAATTCCTGGAGTGATTTATCAACCAGTCCCTCTTCCCAGG
The DNA here is from genome assembly GCF_964106645.2 of Podarcis pityusensis. Taxonomy (NCBI): domain Eukaryota; kingdom Metazoa; phylum Chordata; class Lepidosauria; order Squamata; family Lacertidae; genus Podarcis; species Podarcis pityusensis. Next base: position 66,820,105 of record NC_138027.1, read on the forward strand.
GAATTCCCCAAGGGTGAGAAAACTCCAGTTTATGTGCTAGACTTTGCCTGTCAGACTTCCATACTGGACCCACCAGGCCATTTTCCCTAAACCATGGCGAAATGGACATTGACATGGCTATAAAGGAGGAGCAGCTTAAAGCATTCCTTTGCTGGAGCACACCTTCTTTGAATTTCACCAAGTGGTTTCCATGGAAACTGCTGCTAAAATGGAGGGCAAAAAACCTCTGTTTTACCAGCAGTTTCAATGCTTGGTGCTACAGGAGCAGAAAAGCCCCTGTGCTACAGTTCCCAAGTGCCCAACAACCAAGTGGATGTTGGGTGCTTAGGCAGCACTGCGTGACAGAACTTTGATGGACTGAAAGGACAATTTACCTGTCAATCATCTTAGGTAATAATGACATTAGTGGGTTGTCGCACCCACCTTGTCAAAGGCCCTGGCCTGCTGGGCCGAAAAGCTTCCTCACTTGAGAAACCACAAGCAAACTTAGTATCTATGACCTTACCCACAAATAGTGAAACTTGGTGCCAATCACTGTTGAATAAGGTGTAGCTGCACTCACACTTGAAAAAGCAATCTAAAGAACTGTTGCAAAGCTGGAAGTCAGGGTACAACATAGGACAGTGGAGAAGGGGCAGAAACTCAGTCAGGATGAGATTTTTCAGAGTTCTCAAACATGTGGGGAGTCTCTATAGGCACAGGAGGCCGCCCACTTCGAGCTGTATTTACATTTGACCCAAATGAGCATCTTAAGAAAAAAATCTTCCTACCTGGAAATCAAGTACTGGAAAAGCATATGTGTGATGCACAATCACAATTAGAACACATTGAGAGTCCTATTGATTTCAGCAGCAGAAAGTTAAGAATGCCCTTATTGTTCTCCCATGACTGAAATCAATTGTACTTAAATAGTCTGGATTGCATCCAATGACTGTGCAAGCTCTTTGTTCAAACTAGCCCAGAACCTTCATTCTATCAACAAGGGCTTAAAAAAAGAAGCTGTTCATGGAAAAACACATATATAACAGGTAAACAACTCCCCCTCCCCCAATAAATCTATACAGAAGGGTTTTCATCTGCAAAAAGAAAAATAACATGTCTGGCAAAATTTGCTGCTAATTCACACTGTGGAGAAAATGGAAGGCAAGGCATGGAAGGCAAACAGCTTGAGATGATAAACAAGGGCCTCCCCTCCCTCCTGCTTCTCACTTGAAGAATGATCAATTTGCCCTCTCTGCTGCTCCATTTTTGGACGACCAAAAATGGCTGTTAGTGGCCATGCCAACAGCAAAATTGTAGGACCACATCTAAATTCAAGTGAAGCAAAGCAGCCATTTTGAACATTCTATTGTCTGTTCAGCTGAAAATACAGCAGCAGAAAATTGATGTTTTCTCTTTTCATTGCTGATCAAGGTGACTCAACAACTTCAGATAAGAAGGTGCGTATAGTCAGTTCCCGAGCCTGCTTAGCTTACTCATATGACAACATCTATCCCCCGCCCTGTCTTTAGCGAACATATCCTATTTTGCCAAACAACAGTTCTCTGAAAGCACAGATAAGAAAGTTGTACCTGGGGACCTAAAGCTATTTCTGACTAGCAACAGGTAGAAAAAGGCTGGCAGGGGTTGTTTAAATATCACTCTCACATAAATACAGTTTTCTGGTGATGTTTTGCAGATGTTTTCTGGGGCTATTGCAGGTTGCAGGTAGAGACCAGTTCATTTTCTGGATACTTTTGTCAGGCCTACGAGGGAGATAATTGAATAGAAGGAGATGTGGGCTGGAACTCTCTTAGCCCTGTCAGTGCCAGTTCTGCAGAGACAGTCACAAGTGCTCAGTAAGAGCTTGTTCATAAGCTTAGTTGACCTGGTGGGGGAAATGGATTTTCATTCACGAGAGACATCTGACGAAAGAAGGCTAACTCCTGATGCTAATTCTACAATTTTCACCACATCAGTGAAAACAACAACAACAAAAACCACTTGCAATCACATTCAGAAAATTGGTGGTACAATGTAGAGCGGAAGAGAGCTTACAGGGCGAAGCAGTCGCCATGTGCAGCTGTCGAAAAAAGGCAGCACCAGCAGGAGCCAGAAGCAAAAGTTTACATCAGTGGTTTCCAAGAATACTAAATAAAGTGCTTGTTAGTTTATTAGGTTTTATTTTGAACTACTGATATTGACAACAGCAAAAAAATTTGAGGGATGGTGTTTCTTCTAGGCTAAAAGGGAAACGGCTTCAGCTGGCTGGCTAAACCAGGTGAGGGTAGCCGATGGGTCTCAAATCCTTGGTGAGTAAGGGTCTTCCACTGTATGTGAGGACAGGCTTCGGCAGACTGAGCAGACAAGACCAATAGTGGGTCCAATGGTCAAGAAGTTTCTGCATGTGCTGTAGAAGTGAGGGGCAGAAGGTTGTCAGCCTGGGAAGGGAGGCCAACTAGGAGAAGAAAAACTCTGATCCTAAACCTCCTCTGCCTTGTGGGAGATATACGGGAGAAGAAAAGGCTATGAAACAAACTCTATGCGCCAGGGATGTCCAACTCCCAAGAGTTCAGGCCAAAGTTGTTGAGCTTTTTTAGGGGCAAAGGGGAGAAGTCGCTCACTAAAAAAACGCTAAGAGAACAAACAGCCTCACAGCGAAAATTCTATCTCCCACTCCAGCGATCATGTGCGGATGGAGGATGGGGCGAGGCCGAAAGCTCTTATGCCACTGCAAAGGAAAAGGAGACCATGATCAACCGGAGCCTCCATGAGATTGACCAGTAGATCCCGATTGACCTGTTGGACCTCCCTGCTCTACAGAAATCCAGAGTGGCATTCCTAAAAAGGTTGGATGGTGCCCTGTCTTGCAGCCAAGCTGGTGCCAAAAATATTGCTCTGCTTTCCTTTGGAACACATAAGTGAGTCCAAGAGAGGGGTCTTGTTGTCTGGGCAGCCCAGGACCTCCATGCACACTGCCCAGGCTAGCACCTCATGGAGGTCAATTCGGTGTTGTTAATGCAGCAGTTTGACTTCACCCGAGGCACACTCCATTGTCTCTTGAGACAGACGGATACCAACAGCCAACATCATGTTATGTAATCATATAGCATATGGTAAGGGGGGGTTTAGCCCTCCTCTCTTTAGCTATTATCCTGTCAACATTTGTCATGTGCTACAATTCGTGATAGAAAAAAAATCTTATTGGCACCAGTGGGATTCCCCTGCCCCCTAAACAGAGCGTGAGATCCTCCCCATCAGGATCTCAGTAGGGAGGGAAGGACAATTTAAAAACAAAAATGAAAACCCGAAAACCCTGCTGTGGCTTTAACAGTTAAAACACAGAGGCAGCTAGTTCAGAATGAAACTTGTAAAAAGAGTCACCAACACCCACAACTGAGGTCAATCACTAATCAACAATTTCCTGCCTTTAGGCAACACTTACTTTGCTTGACAATTTAGCTAGTGCTGGGAAGGGTATCATGACCTGTAAAACACTTGAGTAAGCCACACTGGTACTGTGAGGCCCTGCCTTTATTAGATTGGGGATTTGGAAGAAATGATCTGTTTCAGAATATTTGTCTACTTGTCACGACCATGCTCCACCATGACAAACAGAGCTGCTGCGGAGAATGTTTGGAAGAGATAAATAGATTAAGGGGATTAGATGTCTACTTCTTCTTAGGTCAGAGAACCTACATATTTGTCTCTTATGGTTTTCCTAATCCCAAGATCTGAAAACTAGGGCTGAGCCAAAAACATCTTACAATCATTTCATGTTTGATTCTATGAGCCCTTCCAGACTGGGTTTCCTTTTTGTGTGGGTGCATTCTGTGCCATATTGTTGATACCATAACAGTGCCTTGGTGGTGGGTTTATATTAGACTGTCCACACATCATTCCACTTTACTAGTTGATCCGCAATGCTTCCTCAGTGTCTGGAGGGACACACTTGTGCTATAGTGCAACAAAACCGGAACACCCTGTCTGCTGCAGAACACATGGTAGGTGTCATAGTTTGAAAGCTTGGAGCAGCCTGGAGTTACTCAGTCCCATGACCCATTCTGCCCCATTCAGCATTGCTTAAAAGGCAAAATAAATCTGTACTGCAGAAAAGTCTTCAATATTAGTTATAATAAGATAAATGTTACAAAATAACAAGTTGATGCATTACAGGCAAGCAATGGGCTTCAGTCCTTTAAGTGGTTAAATAAACTTCCCTCTTTCTGGTCCCTCTAGCACACAAATTGGCTTCGCAAGTCTCATCTTTCTGTTGTGAGAGCTCTACAGCCCCTCTTTCTGGTGCTGAATCATCAGCTAACTTATCTCACTGAAATGGAAAAACACGAGCCCCCTCTGACGCTTTTGCCAGAGTGGAACCTCTTGCCTAAGGTAAACTTCCCTTTACAGCATTTTAAATGCTATGCATTCAAAACCAGCATTTGATGTGCATTAAAGGTAACTTTAACAACTTATCAACATGCATCTTGTGAACTGCCCCGAGACCTGTGAGTATAGGGTGGTATACAAATTTAAGAAATATAGTAATTATAATAACCGTCCCAATACCACCATGAGAAGATATCCTGAATACATGATGTTGAAAAATTCCTCCAAGACTGGTTCCTTAGCAGCCTGGCCTATGCATTCCCAATTCATTTCCAGTGCAGCTTTTCCATGATCAAAGGCGAAGCAGGGAAATGCGCAGCTTGAAGAAAGAGCCCAGGGAGGCCTGGTCTCTCAGACAGCAGGACAGGAGGCAGAAGCAGATGCACGTGATGTGCCAGAGATGCAGTGAACAGGGATTTAAAGATGTTGCTGGGAAAGCTGTGGGGAGAGCACAGGATGCTGCCAGCTGGCACTGACTGATGCAGACTGAGAGCAACTTCTCTAGGAGACTAGGAGAGAGCTGAAACTCTTACTATGCATGAAAACCTCACATGGTTGCTGGAAAGTGGGATCACATAGTATCTATTGAGCCCCATGTAAAAACTTTGTTGGGGTATTAAATCTGAACATCAGAAGATATCCTAATAACTTCAGGCTAAAGTATTTACCCAGGCTCAAAGGAACGCGCACCCTCTATGTGAACATAGGTTTCTCTTAGTATACACATTTTTGGCAAGCAACTTCTTCTAATATAATCCTTTCCCCCCATATATTATTTTCACTAATACATGCATTATGTACTCACTTTACCTAATGTATATACTTTGTACATTATTATTTTTTTGGTTGGTGCACTGCAGAATTTGGAGAAACGTGAACTTTGAGAGATAGCAGCATTTTAGTTTGTGCTTTAATTTGCACTTCCAGAACCGGCATGCAAACAAAAGTAATTTATCCCCTATTTGTATCAGACATAATGTTGTGACGGCATTGACAAAAATCAGATAACTAGCCACTGCCACTGTAGATTCAACAGCAGTGTAAGCAGATGAGTCAGAGCCTGTGACGGCAAAGGAAAAAGAAAATAGCACAGGGAAGTACATCTCCAAAACAGTGTAGGAGGCAGTACATTCACCTAAAATGAGAGGGATAAGGCCAGCATACATTACTGTTCTGTCTTTTTTTGTATACAGCACTAAACTGCCTCTAGGCTAGACTACTGCAAGGTGTGTGTGTGGGGGGGGGGAGCTGCCTTTGAAGAGTCATGGAAGCTTCCATTAGAACCAAATGCAGCAAGAAGATAACTCAGTGGGATAGTTCTACTAAATATATCTCACCAGTTCTTAAACGGCTTATTGAATGCCAGCTGGTTTCTGGATCCAAATCAAAGCATCCATATAGCCATAAATTATTGGGTACTTGGAAAGCTTTTGTAGCATGATGCATTTTTGGCTGACTTAGAAATTTGTCCATAAACTTGCTGTTGGTACAATGTGCAGCACCCAAGACTACTGGCAGTCAATGTAATGTTGCATCTACTTCATTGCCTCCTGAGTTGGATCCAGATCCCATTCAAGGTACTGTTTGTGACCTTTACCAAGCTCAGAAAATGGAGGGTTCTTCTCAAGAACTGTTGTTCATCTTGAACAACAAAAAGAGTTCTCTCTTTTCTCCTGGACTATACACAAGTATTATGTTTGAGCTCTTGACATGCTTGCAATTCATTGCAGGCAATCCGGCCTTCATAAAGTTAATAAATCAGCGGGATGGAGTAATTCATTGATCCTAAGAGCCTGTTCTCTTATTTTATTTCTATGTGACTACCCTCTGCTTCAAGACTGTGGCACCCAATGCATAAATTACTGGTGTAGAAGGGCAAATGTGTGTCCTTTGCATGAATATTGTGTATAATGAGAGCGCCTTCTTCATTTACACGCCTCACACATAGGAGGAAATGACCAAAACCCAAACTGATTTAAAAACAAAAAAAGAGTTGTAAATCAGATGGTTAGAATACAAAAATCAATTGAAACTCAAATTTTAAACTGACACTTTACAGTGAAGTTTGTGCTGGTGTGGAACTCAGGTTTGCAAATGAAATTTCACTCCCCCTGGTGGGTTTTGCTCCATAAACCCAATTTAACCACCCTCCCAAATTGGGTTTTGCCAAACAAATTTTATTGAGCTGGTTAAAAAACTTAGCTGTTCTGTCAGGGTTTGTTGAAGCCCATTGGTCAAGGAAGAGTCCTAAGGGTCTGGGTGGTGTCACAATGGGGCAAACTGGAGGCAGCAGTGTCTCAAATAAAAAGATGTGGGTTACAGGTAGCAGAAGTCCTAAAGCTGAGGCAAGGCAGGGAGCTAGCCAGATGCAAGAACTGCAGGTTGCTTCTAAGGGGAAAACTTATTCTGACAACTCCCTGAGCAGATCTGAACCCTAGGTAGTGAGGCAAGCATCAAAAACTGCCTGAGTCTATTTCCCTTTAATGAGAGTTGGATGCTCTGGCCTAGGGTCTATTCACCCTGGCATTTTGTCTTCTCTTGATATATCTGCTAATCGGTCAAGGAATCTTCAGTGATTGGTGAGGCAGTTCTTTGGTTGTTTCAAGCTGATCTGCTTGGTTGGCTTGGGCTGACTCTGAGAGGTCTGGGTTGTTGATTCCTATTGGACAGGAGGCTTCTTCTGTGCTGGACTTCATCATAGGCTCATCCCAAATGGGGTTTCAGATGCCCAAAAGTTGGGTGAGTTCTGACCCTCATGTCCTTCAGGTCTGTATTGGCACTATTACCCAGGGATAATCTCCAGACTTGTGACATTCCTGTTCTGTATTGGTTGAGACATGACAGTAGGATATATTTCTGTTTGCTTTCTGTTTGTTGTTCATGCATAAATTTCGGGCTTTTGGCTTGACACTTTTGAGATAAGTTCTCCCATAATTGTGCTCTAAGGAGCAACCCTTTAGATAAAAATTATTATCCATCATAAAGCTTGGGTGCCATCAGGACCATCATCAGCTTAAGTAGTTCATGTCTATTACTAACACTGTTTAGATGTCTAGCTTCCTATAGGTGTAACCAGAGAAATATGAAAGACATATTTCATATTTCATAGGACCCTGTCCTACTTGTTAGTGATTCATAGATCATTGGCCCAATGCAGAGAGGTGTCTGTGCTTAAAGTTAATGATGCAAAACTGGAGATCTTACTACTAAATATAATTGAGAATGAATGAGAAACTATTCAGACCCATTCTGGTTATACGTGGGTTATGGGATGTGTGGAAACATTTACATTAATTACATTACAGCCAATTACATTACGGGGATTTACCTTACAGCTAATGGTTCAGATTTAATTCACTATATCAAATCCATTAGGTGCATTGAATTCAAATGCACTGGAAAAATTATCATGCCTTATAAGAACACATGAATTGAAAATGGTCGATCTTTCTAATGTACTATTTCATTTACAAACAATTCCAGTCGGGGAAGGGAAACACAGGCCTCTAGACTGAATGTAGCCCTCTGGGTTTCACTATGGGCATTTATTTATTTATTAAGAGCTATTTCACAATGGAAATACCCCCAAACACCTCCTATCAAGGCTCCAAGGCTTTGCCGTGAGTTTGGGGGGAGGACCGCTCCCCCTCCAAGCCCATTCTCCACCTTGGGCCTGGGGGCGGGCCCCATACTCCACCTCAGCATATAAGGCTCCAAGGAGGCCTCGGGACATTGCTGCTGCCGCTTCGCCGTGAGTTTGTGGGGAGGACTCTTCCCCCTGCAAGCCCACTCCACCAGGCCAGGGGGCGGGGCCCACACTCACCACTGCCACAACTTTAAGGACACTGGTGCTGCTGCAGCAAATGTTTAAAATGTTTTTATATATTTTAAAGTGTTTTAAAAGTGTTTTTACTTTTTACTTTGTTGTACCACCATAAATGGTGGTTTTTATTCATGTATTTTTATTTTGTTTTCTTTTATTTTGGGTTGGGGTGGGATGGTTGTTGAGTGGGGTGGGGATTGGTTTTGTTTTGGTGTAATTGTTTTTTGTTTGTTTGTTTGTTTGCTTGCTTTTATATTTTGTAAATGGAGGCGAGTATAAGGCTTGGGATTCCTACTGTGGAGGGGCGAGGGAGGTATGGCGGTGGGGGCATATGTCATAGGCGAAGGGGATCGAGATACGGATTTGCTTGTACCCCTTCCAATCTGCGCCCCATCCTGAGAGACGAGGGTAGGGTGAGCAAGGATTACTCACCTCCATCACTGGTGTTGTGCAATGCCAGGTCTATAGGCAACAAAACCGCCACCCTGCAAGATTTCTTCACCTCGCAGGGGGTCGACCTGGCTTGTGTGACGGAGATCTGGGTGCATGAAGGGGAAACTGTTACCTTACGAGAGATGGCGCCCCCGGGTTTCTCCGTCCTCCACCAGTTGCGGACTGTGGGCCGGGGGGGGGAAGGGGTGGCATTATTAATCCGGGAAGATTGTCCTTTCAGGGTTCTACCATCGCCATCGATCCCCGGCATTGAATGTGTTGGCCTAGTGTGGGGCTCTGAGGTGAGCTTGGCTGTCTGGCTGGTGTACCGGCCACCTAGCGCACCAGCAGCCACCCTGTCAGGCCTGCTGGAGGCGGTGGCCAGCTGGGCCTTGGAGTTCCCTAACCTATTGGTATTGGGGGACTTCAACATCCATGCTGATGCCACTCCCTCCTCACAGGCTCTGGACCTGGTGTCTTCCATGGCGACACTAGGGCTCTCCCAGTTTGTTTCGGGCCCCACACATCAAGCAGGCCACACGCTGGATTTGATCTTTGGTGTAGGTATAGATGTGATCATGTTTCCTTCGATGAAGGTGCCATGGTCTGATCACTACGCTCTGAAAGCCAGGATTGACGTTCCACCCCCACCCTGCTTAGGTGGCGAGCCGATTTGGGCTCGCCCGCAGAGGCTAATGGACCCTGATAGATTCCGTCAAGCCTTGCGGGACCTTTCTCCCCCTGGCGACTCATTGACTGAGCTTGTTGAGGGCTGGAATACCCAGCTCCTGGCAGCCATCAATGAGATCGCACCTAAGCGCCCTCTGCGACCCTGCAGAAACCGGGCTCCCTGGTTCACCAAGGAGCTCCGGAAAATGAAGCGGGACCTCAGACGGCTAGAGCGAGTATGGCGGGGTGCCCGTGACGGAGCTTCAAGAACATCTTATAGGGTTTTTATGAAAACCTACGAGATGGCAGTGAAGGCCGCTAAGAAGTCCTACTTCTCGGCCTCCATTGCATCTGCTAGCTCTCGCCTGGCGCAATTATTTAGTATAATTCGGTCTTTAACGTCCCTCGAAGGACAGCCAAATTTAAATAACAATTTGACACACAGCTGTGAGGCATTTGCGAGCTTTTTTGCGGAGAAGGTCCTGTTGCTCCGCCATGACCTCCCTGCCAATTTGGATACAATAAAGGAACTGGAGGCCCCTCGACTGTCCTCGGGTCCAGTATTGGACCACTTTGACCGGATATCCCTAGCCGATGTGGACAGACTCCTCCGAGCTGGAAAGCCCACCACTTGTCCTCTCGACCTACGGGACCGCCTCTCCTGGTATGCCCCACAGAGGAACTTACGGTCTTCAAATAAAAACATCTTGAAGGTCCCAGGCCACAGAGAGGTTAGGCTGGCCTCAACTAGAGCCAGGGCCTTTTTGGCTGCGGCTCCAACCTGGTGGAACGCTCTGTCACAAGAGACAAGGGCCCTGCAGGACTTGACATCTTTCCGCAGGGCCTGCAAAACAGAGCTGTTCCACCAGGCCTTTGGTCAGGGCGCAGCCTGACTCCTTCCTTTGGCAATCTTTACAGAACTTTAGTTTATGGTTGCCATCAATTTTGATTTTAATTAATTTTTATAATGTTTTTAGAATGTTGCACTATTTTAGTGTTGTTAGCCGCCCTGAGCCCGGCTTCGGCTGGGGAGGGCAGGATATAAATAAAATTTATTATTATTATTATTATTATTATTATTATTATTATTATTAGTTTAATGAAGTATAGCATTACTTTAAAATGGACAAAAAATCTACCTAATTAGGACTGGTTTGCACCCTAATTTCTTGGGGAAAGAGGTCCCATTTTTAACACATGTTAACTCTAAACAGCTCTAAAATGTGTATAAAAGGTATATTTGTCTCAATCCTATTTTTATATTCTGATGCTGTCAAGCATTTAAATTATTATTAAAACTGAATTTAAGGGATGCTGAGGAATGTGATACAAATTGTCTATTGGACCTGAATCTGATCTCTGGGAACTGAAAAGAGACAATGTAATTGGTGGTTATATTTGAAATGTGTGGTTAATGAAATGTTGAAGAACGTATTGGTCTTTTGTAATTGAAAAATCCTCAAATTAACTATTAAAAAAGCCAGAAAGTCACCAGGCTGCCTTTCACTTGTAGGAGGTCTCACAAGTAGGACAGAGGTCTCAGTAATTCTCCTGCATGAGCTATATACCTAGGATGTGACCTGGCCTTTACATAGTACCATAAAAATATTATAGCTATTTGATTACAAAAAAGGGAGCGGTAATGAGAGACTTTGGAATATATAGCTTTAAACTTTAAGTATTTCAGTTCTCCAGGTTAGTGGATTAAATGTCAAGTACTTGAGGCATAATAGCATAATCAGGAATGAGCTGGAAGACATATCACCTGTTAGTGCTCCATGTACATGGCGATTTATTATGATTACACCTTCATTGCACATATGGCTTGAGATGGGTGCTATAGGTGACTTTCTTCTTCTTTTTAAAATATGATTAAAATTGCACATCACCACAGAATCTAATTTCCATATAATTAAACCCTTGCATGACTGGTTGGATTTTTGGAAGATTGGATTCCCTAGCATCCTTCGAAACTGGACTCCCCTGAAAATCTTCCAAAATGGGGAAAACTGACAGAAAGTCTTAACTTTAAATGGAATGCTATTGAAAAAGAATTGAAATGTGGAGCATGCAATGCATTCACTGTGAACTTCTTTGTGAAATTCAAAACAAGAAAGTGATATATGGTGGCGGGATAACTGCTCCTTTTATCATCCAGACTGCACACCGTCTCATTCAGTTTTGGAATGAATTGGTTACGGTATGTGAAGGATGAGCTCCTCTACAGGAGACAGAGTGCTTGCATTACAAAAATGGACTAAAAGCAGAGCTAAGTTAAATTCAGTTTGCTAGAATGGAAACCTCAAACTCGCTTTCATTGCCTGTGTTCAGCTGTTGCAAGTAAGAAGTACTATTAAAGTAGAGTTCTTTTAGTTATGTGTGGGGTGCCTTACCCTCACCATCTGGGAGGTTGGGTGGCAACCTGTCAGGGACCCATTAGCTGTGATTTCTGCATTGCAGGAGATTGGACAATATGAGTGTTGGGGTCTTTCCCACTTCTACAATTCTATGATTCTTACAGCTTTGCACCCCGATTGACTGTTACCCTCACACGAACTGGCTACCTAGGTGTTCCAGTCATGAGAAAGAGGTAACATTTGTAGACACCCTAAATGACTGCGCCCTAGAACAGTTGGTCATGGAACCAAAAGGAGGGATAGTGATTTTGGGCGTATTCTTGAATGGTGCCCAGGACCTAGGGTGCGATGTAAATGTTGTCAAGCCAATTGGGAACAGTGACCGCAGTGCTATTAAATTAAATATACATGCAAATGGCCAATTGTGAAGAAAATCCAACATGCTCATATTTGATTTCAAAAAAGGACACTTCCCCCAAATTAGGAGATTGGTAAAAATGAAGTTGAAAGGCAAAGCAAAGCAGGTCAACCCATTCAAAAATGCTTGGGAGTTGTTTAAAAACACAATATTAGAAGCTCAGTTAGATCAGGAAAGCTTCTATTAGAGGCAAGAATACTTGCTTCAAAAAACTGAAGTCTTGTCCAAATGAAGAGAATGAAAAGGAATGCTAACTTTGGCAAAAGAAGTGCAAGCAGACAGTGAAGGATGCTAAAAAAAGAGAGAAAGTATAAAATCTGAGTTTCTTAAAAATGGGAAAGCTCTGTCAAGTGGTAGAGAAGGGAGGGGGAACCTGTAGTCTGCAAAATGTTGGATACAGTTCCCATCATTCATGTCCGCTGGCCATACTGGCTGGGGCTGCAATTTTCTAAGGGGAGGTGGGAGTCAATTTAATTTCTCTATAGAAGATGAAGCAGAAGTTTCCACCTGTTTATGAACATTTGCAGTGTTTCCTTTTATTTTATTAGTAGAAGAGTTTGATGGGATATTTTATAAGCCTAAGCACACACTGTATCCAATATAGCTATAAATATATTGATAGCCACAATATAGGCATTTGATGAGACTTGGTTTCTGCCCAGATAGCCGGATGGATAAATAATGATTCTCAGATACACATAAAACCTAATTTTCTTATTATACAATCCAGGTTTATCCCAGCAAGACTTTGTCTTCATTACATACTGTAAAATGATGCCTTCAGGCTTTTTACTGGCCTGCTGAGATTGCTCAGATTTATTAGAGCAAAGTGAAAACATACATTAGAAATATGGAGTACAATGGCTTTTCCCCAAAGTTGTCAAGCAAGCATCTATCAGGGGAAATGATCCTTGGCCTGTGAGGGAAAAAATGTGTTGATTTCTACAGCTAAGCATTAATTCTTTATAGTAAGAGAGTGGTAAGGAATGATGATCTCTTAGAGAGGAAAAAAATATATGAGATATAGATGTTACTTTTTAAAAAAGTCTTATAATTACTATTTGTCATTCACAAAGTCTGTATTTTGGGAGACAATTGCCAATTTCTTAAAATAGAACTTCGGGGACTCAAATCTGCTTGGATAATGTACTCTTTCACCTGGTTTAGTTTGAAATATCTGTAGGCAGCCTGTAGTTGCTCAACAAAGAGGGAAAGGCACTATGCACAAATATCAGAGCCAGTGTGGTGTAGTGGTTAAGAGCGGTAGTCTCGTAATCTGGTGAACTGGGTTCGCTTCCCCGCTCCTCCACAGGCAGCTGCTGGGTGACCTTGGACCAGGAGCCAGTGTGGTGTAGTGGTTAAGAGCGGTAGTCTCGTAATCTGGGGAACCGGGTTCGTGTCTCCGCTCCTCCACATGCAGCTGCTGGGTGACCTTGGGCCAGTCACACTTCTTTGAAGTCTCTCAGCCCCACTCACCTCACAGAGTGTTTGTTGTGGGGGAGGAAGGGAAAGGAGAATGTTAGCCGCTTTGAGACTCTTTAAAGGGAGTGAAAGGCGGGATATCAAATCCAAACTCTTCTTCTTCTTCTTCCTCTCATTATTATTAAGTCATATATTCAAGCAAGGGTGCCAACTTGAATAAAATTTTGGGGGACCCAGGTAAGCCCCACCCCAATAATTGATCACAAGACACAGTGCACACTCAACATCTGAATGGCAATGCCCATCAGCTTTGGGGACACACAAACACACACCCTCAAATATTTTATTGAGTAGGTTAAGAGTTGGCTCCTATGAGTACAGCCTTTTTCATCTTCTTCTTCAGTCATCATCATCATCATCATCATCATCATCATCATCATCATCATCGTATTTTTATTGTACCCCACCTTTCCTCATACAGAGCAGCATTCATAAAACACAGCACTGAAACAATATTAAAGCCACAAAGAGCAGATGACTATCATCAGTATTCAAGATGCTGGAACAGACAGCATTCTAATGAGATCATTTATAGTTTATTGGTTGTGGCATTGGTGCTTGAGCTGAAAAAAAACAGACTATAGCAACAATGATAATGGATAAAGCCATCTGTGATACAACAAAATAAAGATCTTCAATAGTGATAAGAAAAGAATGGACGCCTTATTGACCACTACTGTGTTTATTTGTACCCCTTGTACAACGTGGAAAATGTTAAGAAAATCTTACAGGAGCAATTGAGGGTTAAGCATCTAAAATGGAAAGAGAAGCGAGCAATACTTTCTAGAGAAGTAGTAGCAGTAGTAGTAGTAATATTTATACCCCACTGTGGCGTTTGCCCTCCTAGGTGTGTGACATCATATTGGGTTCATAAGGAAAGGGTTAACTAATTGTAAAATGCCTAACCAATAGGAACCCAAGGGGAGGAGTTAGTGTTAGAGTTAGAGTTAGAGTTAGAGTTAGAGTTGTTAAGAAGTCAGTCTGGAGTTAGAGAAGGGAGAGGGAGGATAAGTCTGTGGGTTGGGCTAGTCTGATGTGAGAGAGTGAGAGAATATGTTAAGAGGAGTCAGTTAAACAGTTGGGTTAATCAGTTAGAAGGTATTAGGAAGGTATAGGCTGGTAAAGAAACTAAGGTTAAGAAACTGACAAGAAAAATTATCTGAAACCATAAACTTGTTAATGGTTATAAAATAAACTTGTTTATCTGGTTTAATGTTAACAACTGTCTGGACTCAGTGTGTACCCAAGAGAAACGGGTTGGTGGCAGCGGGGAAGCAATCACAGTGGTGGCACAGGGATCAATAGACCATCAAACATCCGGGGACCCTGTGTGATCGCCACACCCACCCATCTGGCTGGGTTTCCCCAGCCACTCTAGGGAGCTTCCAACTACAAATTTCTAACATTGCACTGATGTTATGGTTTTGCAATGACATTGTCACAGTCTGCTTCACCTTGTTACCTTCTTCATAGCCATCCCATTAAGTTCGCAAATCTTCAATTATGTTTCAATTATGCTACATACCACTTTAGGAATTTTGGGATGGTATAGTTCTGCCTTCCCCAACCTGGTGCCTCCAGATCTTTGGACTACAACTCCTGACACCTCTGAACTTTGGCTATGCTGGCTGGGGCTGATGGGAACTGTAGTCCAAAACAACTGGAGGGCATTCAGTTGGGGAAGGCTGGTGTAGCGCATGAGAAGCATTCTCTAACCTATATGCAATTCATCCTAAGCTTTGATGCAGTGCAAATGTTGGAGTTCCCATCCTTCTATTTAATTTGGCATGGCTTTCTCTAGACAGGATAAAAATAAAGAATTGATGTTTAATGGACTTTCTCTGAAAAACAGAGTGAGTGTTTTGCTTTTGCCATGTCTAACACATATTATAAATCAAAAGGATTTATGTAGACATATCATAGACTAGACCCTTTATTACTGGAACTATCAACACATTTCTCTTCTCAACTCACATAAAAAAAAATTGCAGGTGTAGGAGTGCAAATGAAATGTTGAATAATGTTCACTGAATGTGGACCCCTCTTGCTTCTGTGTCAACCTTCTCAATGGAATAGGCAGGACTTGTAGTTGAAGTGAATCATCCAATTTGGAATTGTTTGGCAACTGTCAGAAGTGGTCTGTAGTTTTGTTTGTGATGTTTACTGCTACTAGCTTAGCTACTGAACTATGCTCTTTTGCTAGCAATTGGTATTTATCTTCCTGCATAAACAGGCTCCTGGATAGCAGAGGAGAAATAGAGGTATCAAAAACCATTCAAAGCAGAAGGAACAGTGCATGATCCATATGCTTCTGCTCATGTAATGAAATCATTTAACTTTCAATCAACTGTTCACATTAAACCCTCTACTTCACATGCCCTACTGTTTGTTTGCTTTTTGAAAAAGAAATCAAAACCCTAAAACTGTTATTTCAAAAGAGGATAATGTAACTGTGGATATTACTCAGTTATATATAATGCCACTCCAGATATGCATTAGGTGTCAGACTCATATTAGATCAGGCAGCGGGTTGTTTGTAGGAGGATAAACAGAATTTCAAGTTGCTTAGATAAGCACGATCTGAAAAATGTCGAGAGGCCTTTTGGTGCAAGGCGCCTTCCTTGATTTGTGTGAATGGTCACCTCTTTTTGGCTGAAGCATGGTGCTACACAAGCTGATTCTCTGACTGACCATCTCAAAAGGTCACTCTGGATATTATGTGGAATTCTAGACAAAGAGCTGAAGGAAACCATATAGGTAATAGAGGGATTAACACTTCACAAAGCTGCAGAGATGACAAGGCATGTTGATCAAGAGCGATAAAAGGGAGCAAAGAGAACCTGGGAGTGACATGGAGGAGATAACTTCATCTTCACAAAATACTGGAAGTGTCATGTCCTTGAGCTCAGTTGGAGAAGGAGGAGCAGCAGCCAATCAGTTCCAGGGCTGCTGCACCACCAACTGGAGAATCAAACCAAGCTTCTGGTGCTGATGTTTCAGAGCTAACACAGCTGAAGCCTGGTAGTATGAGCCCATGGAGCCTGGTGGTCTCAAACTTATAGAACTTGAGCTGGAACCCTCATAGATGTCCCCCAAGCCTACCTTATTAGATGACCAAGTGCTTCCTATGCTACCATGCCTGCCTTATGGCACAGAAAGGTGAAGAAGGGCTTTTCTGAAGACCAAGGGGCTGGGCCTTTAAGAGCCACAGTCTTCAGTCCAAAGCAGCTTAGGAAAGGTGGAAGAGATTTAGAAGGCCTCAGTTAACCAGCCTTGCCCCAGAAAAAGCCCAGCAATCCAACCATTTTTGGGTAGAATAGACAGTTACTGAACTAATCTGCAGACCACACCAAATGAGAACAAAATAAAATACATCTAGCCTCCACATAAAAATAAAACTCCACATAGAAATATATATGAAACAAAATGTTGTATTTGTTTTTCCTAGAACAATTAGAGATTGTCAAAATGGATTTTTATCCTTAAAATTCAGCACCTCCATCACAGTTATCTAAAATGTCCATCCATTTAAAAAGTACTCTGCAGCAAAAGATGCATCCTTTCAGACAATGTGCAGAAGCTGTGGAAAAATTTGTAACTTTAGAGGGATTTGCCCATCCCACATTAATCAAAGAGATAGGGAAGAGGCATAGGTGGTTGCAGAGGGAGAGATGAGAAACATTACTTGTGTGAGCTTCCTTTAATTAGCCTATCTTAGAATCCAAGCCTATTTAACAGTCTACCTTCTCATACTGTCTCGGTATGTGGTACATATTCTCTTCCTATCCCCAAGGTATTTTAAGGAATGTTTGTTGCAATAAGCGCTGATTTTTTGATTGGATGTAATGGAACCTGTAATGCCGGGATGGGAAACCTGTGGCCTTCCAGATGTTGTTGGACTCCAACTCCCATGAGTCAGCAACATCTGGAGGCCCACAAGTTCTTCATCCCTGCTGCAATGAATGTAAATGAGATTGCTGTCTGATTCAGATGGCAATGCCTGTGTACGTATATCATTTGTAAAGCAAAATTCTAGAGGGGACAAATATTTCCTTGTCACTCCTAAGCGACAGGAATGAGTTAATGTTTGAAAGCACAGGCTACCACCACTGAATCAAGCTATGTTTTAGTATGAACATCCTGTTCTTCCATCTGTATTGCTTTGTTAATTGCTGGTGCTGATGAAAGCAAGCAGCCCTTTGTGTATATTTGCTAAGCTGGAGACCTATTGAGACAGGCTGATAGCCTCAGTAACCTTGGACAAATTAACTTTTTAAAGATTATTGAGTTGCAGTGCTTTTAAGTTGAAAGCAGAGTGTTTCCTAATTGAAAAGCATCAGTTTTCCTGTTTAATCGCAGCAGCAAGGGATCTTCTATAGCTTTTAACTTGAAGATGATCCAGTTTTCACTTTCAAGTGGTGTCAATTCGACACCTATAAAGAAAGTTAGAAAGCAAAACATGGAGACAATTTTCTTAAGTTTATTAGGCAGATATTGAGCTTCTGCTGTTGTTAAGACCACTTACTCATTGTTGCTAAGTAATCAGAAGGAATGTGAGGCATATCCAGTACATTACTTGGTGAAGAGACGTGCTGTCTTCTGGCATGGGCAACTTGCAGTGAGAGTACAGGGACAAATTCACCTGTATTACTTCACCTGTATTACTGGTGTGCAGCTCCTGACTTTGGTACTTTTGGAACCTTTACTTCTGCACAGTAAATCAACATTCAGAATGTTGCAACGTTTCCTCTATTTATCTCCCGAAAGATGGACTTAATATAAACTAAAAAGCTCATCTGGATGAACTTGAACTGAATGAGTTTGTTTTGTAAAAGGACAAACTGGAACAAGAACTAGTTCTTTTTTCAAAATGATGACCTTGAACTTGTTCCTTTTTAAAATGAACTTTCCAAGTACTGTCGTACCTCAGAAGTCGAACAGAATCTGTTCCAGAAGTCTGTTTGACTTCCAAAACATTCAGAAACCAAGGCACAGTTTCCAATTGCCTGCAGGAAGCCATTCGGAAGCTGCAGAAGTCAGGTTGGCCATTTGCGGCATTCGGGAACTGAAACGTTCGACTTGCAAGGCGTTCAGGACCCAAGGAGGTACGACTGTACTGCCTTTTGACTTCTTCAATGAAAGATGCTGTTCCTAATGAATGAAAGGAAGGTGGAGGCCTAGAGCAGGTTCTCTGGAGAGAAGTAACTTTTTTCTTAATCTGTTGAGAATGGGAACTGGCACCTCCCAGAACTTTACAATCATAGTTGGAACTTGGTCTCTGTACTGAGGAACTATGTGTGCTTTTCAAAAGATAAAACAGAACAAACATTCCTCATTTTAGAAAGGGGGAGAAAGTACATAAGAGCAGTGTAACGTGACATTTGTTGCAATGCACAAGCTGCTTGGCAGACACTGGGATCCTATGCTAACAGGACACAAGCTATTTTCTAACTCAAGAGTATATCACACTGCAATTGCTTTGTGCTCAGACAGGAATGTATGCATGATAGTTTTTTTTCTTTCTGGTAATGGAATCCATTTCTCCTATAAAACCTATTTTCATCTGCAAACTCACATTTCCATTTTAATAGAAAGCTCAGTAAGAATCCTTTATTTCTCTGAGAAACAGGTTAACAATGGGGCATATTGATTTAAATTATGTACCCTGTAATTAAATGACCATTGAATGTGCGGCATCAATTTAAATAACTATTTTGCTTGCAATTAGAAAACTGCCATGTGGGGAGGAGTGCAATATTAAAATGTTTGACCCTGACCATGTAAACATAGCCACATATAATTTTGGTGCCACCAAGTCCTACATAAAACTAAGTTTATGGAACTATATTTGCATAGGTTCAAGACATCCCATCTTTCACTCACTTATTTCCACGACCTCCTCACACCTCCCTCTTTGTATTCCACTTCTAATAATTATTTCAGCAATTCCTTTCCATCTTCCTCTGCTTTCTATCCTTTAATTATCTTAACAAATTCTAACCTTATTTTTTCCTTTAATGCTCTATTAACCTATCTATACTTAATTCCTTATAACATTTCTACTAAAGCCATATAACTTCATTCCAACATTTTTCTAACATTCATTAATTTTACAATATTTCTGTAAATAGTCTTTAAATTTTTTCCAATCTTCTTCCACCGACTCTTCTCCCTGGTCTCGGATTCTGCCAGTCATTTCCGCCAGTTCCATATAGTCCATCAACTTCATCTGCCATTCTTCCAGAGTGGGTAAATCTTGTGTCTTCCAATACTTTGCGATGAGTATTCTTGCTGCTGTTGTTGCATACATAAAAAAGGTTCTATCCTTCTTTGGCACCAATTGGCCGACCATGCCCAGGAGAAAGGCATGATTGCTTGTATTAAAGCCACCCCTTAAGCCATGCTTGGTATCTTCTTGGTCTGGTTTTTTTTGTTTTGTTTTTTGCAGTCCACAGTCATGGAGAGGAACTAGCAAGTCAGAATAATTTACTGACAGAGATGCTCCATTCTGCCGATTCAAATGGCAGGCTGGAATGTCTACTCAGGTGCATTGGTCTGTTGCTTGAAATGTCAGAATTTTTCTCAGAAAAAAATATGTCTTCTGAGAAAGCTTGGCCCACCTCTAACCTAGGTATAATTGAGAGAAAGTCTTTTGGAAGCAAATTCAACTCATCAAAATCACAGGATGGCAGCATAAACCTGACTTGGGGCAACTATTGGGACTTTCCATTTTCCTCGAAAACTAAGGAAACGCTAGCCTGAACAAATGGTTAGGTAAAAGGTTTTTACCTGCAAGCCTTCTCTAACTAGTTTTCAGGAATAGATACAAAAACAATTCAACACATAGTATGCACAATTAGCAGAACAATTAGGCAAATTAGGCTGCCCAGATATGAGGGACTGGGGTAAGGCAACTCTACCCACTGCCAAATAGTGTGGTAAGAATTTTGCTGCCCCCAGGGCCTGAGAGAGCATAATGCAGACAGCATCTGTCCAAAGAAATTGGGGACAAATAAAAAATAAATGAATAGATTAATTAAAAGTATACCTCCAAATGTGTGCTTAAATATTGCATAGCTTGATTGGAACCATTGTGAGAGATCTTTGGTAATCACATCACACTAACTTTTGCCCTGGTGACTGCTTAATTTATTTAGCAAAAGAAATCAGAAAGGATAAATTAAGCCCTAATTGGCAATAAACAAACATGCCAATCTATTATTCAGGAACCTACATGACTGGGCAGGGGAAGCCCACAGGTACATCAACCAGCCTGAAATAGTAGGAAAGGGAGGGAATAAATATTTAACCGCATTTAAAAAATCCAGATTTATTCGGATTTCTCTTAACTACCAGGCAGTATGGTACACTTTGTTCATAATTAGGCCTTCTAGAAACCTGGCCATGCTGACCATGCGCCCTACTTTAAAAGTACCCTCCTCTATTTGAAATGATCTTCTATTTGAATGCCCCAGTATAAAGACAAAGAGCCATAAGAGCCCAAAGAGAAAGTATTAGAAAGTTGTAGAAAGTATTCTATCCATATTTGTTTTGTTTTTTAAAAATAATATTTATTAATAATTTCAAAGTTACAGAAAAGAAAGGAAAAAAGTAAAAACCAACACTACAATACATAAAAAAAATAAAACAAAACAAAACATAAAAACCAATGCAACAATACAGCAAAAAGATAAAAGGAGAAAGAAAAAAAGACACAAATCCCGTATTACATATCTTTAACTTCCATTTGCTTGTTTCATTGACCTCTTCACACCTCCCTTTTTGTATTCTAGTTTGATTAGTTATTTCAGCAAATTCTTTCCATCTTTCTCAATTTTTATTAAATAATTTATCTTAACAATTTAACCTATTAATTAACTCAACAAATCCTTTCCATCTTTTCCCCATATTCTGTTATTTCAAATTACCTTAATTTATTTAACCTTATCTTACCAAAAAATACTTTAAAGCTTAAAGCTTAAAACTCGATGATACATAACTCCTGATATCATTTCTATCATTTCATATAGTTTCATTCCAACATTTTCCCTAATATTCATTAATATTAGGCTAACTCCCTAGGAAAAAAAATTTCTTTATAAATTTTCTTCATCCAACGTCCCTTCTTCCTGGTCTCGGGTCGTGTCAGTCCTTACTGTCCATTCCATCTAGTCCATCAACCTGGTGATCTTATGTCCGAGGCCCTTAAGTCTCTTCCATGTCCCTTCTGCAAATCTTCTTGTTGTTTATACTTGCACTTTTCCTTGTCTTTTGTTGGTCTCTTTCTTAATTTCTTTCCTTTCTCATTGAGGAGTAGGGCTCTGGGGGATTCCAACCCAAAATTATCTCCGTCTCCCTTCATCAAACCAGCCCATTCCCCACAGTCCCACTCCCCACAGTCATCAATGTGGTCCAAAAAATATTTAAAAGCATATTTCAAGGTCTCTCCAAAGTTAAAAACCTCCTCAGCTCCAGACTCCCCCTGGCCCACTCCAACTTCAATCTTCAAAGACAGTGGCTTATGCTCCTGTAGGGCCTCGGGTCTCTCCATTTGTATTCTTTGAGGTGCAACCGCAACCTCCTCCATTATCTTCTGCACTTGCCCAATCAGTACAGGTTCCTGAGTTGGTCCCTGAATGATTTCTGTATCAATATTCCCTGTTTGTTCACAGTTATTAACCACAACAGTCATCAAATCCATTTTCTCATTCATCAAATCCATCTTCTCATGCATCCGTTCCAACAAGGCACTTGTCTTGCATAAAGCAAGCACCAAAACTTCCTCCCAGCTCATATTTAGTCAAGGTCAAAAAGGACTGGTCCCACGATCTTAATCTGACAGCTGTAGAGTCCTCAAGTAGACTGCAGCAACAATTTAGCAAGCTCCCTCTAGAGGAGACAATTTCTATTTGTATCCATTTTTTTAAGGCAAGTCCAACAAAGGAAAATTACTTTCATTTTTCAGATATTTTGTTTCTTTAGACTGCAAAAGGCAACATTGGAATCAATTTATTTCTCTTCTTTAGCTATCTGTCAAAGTATTCCATTCACAGTCAATGAACCTCTCCAACAATTTCTGTCTCTGACACCCTGTTCCCAGGTTAGAGACGGTGGAAACTTATCTTTCTTCACTCCCTCTCCTGCAGGCGTTAAACAAAATCCCCCCCCCCTTTTCTCCTGCTTCCAAGGGGGTTTCAGTAGTTTTAAATGAAGGAAATTTAGACTTTTTTAACGACTTTCCAGGCTTTAGCTTACAAGGTTTTTGCTTCAGTCTATATACAAAAAGCGGAAGGCGGACTTCCTGTTTTGAACCTTCCCGCTTCAGTGCCAAATTAAGATATTTCTTGATCGAATTTTCCGTTTATACTCACGGGTACTTGTTTTAAATCAAATTGTCCACAGGAAAAAGTCAGCGCTCTCCGGCGATGGCTGTGCGGCTTCACTCCGTGAAAGTAGCAATCAGTTCGCAGCACCGCGCCACTCACCCCACTTCACTCCGGAGCCCCAAAATGGGGTTCCCGGTGAGTAGGGGGGGCGCTCCTGGTGCCCTGCCGAACCCCACGTTCCCAGGCTTCCTCCGCCTGGGATTTCTAGCGGGTCCCCACCTTCGCCGCGGCGGGAAGACCCAGTTTCCACGGAGCCAGTTCCTCCGGTTGGAGGAACTCCGCCATTCGCCGATGGCGCTAACCCAGAAGTCCTCTATCCATATTTGTTAGGGTTTTGAAGTTTCCCATCAATACTTAGCATCTGTACAGCAGACTAAACAGGCACACAGATCACCAATTTACAGTTTGTTTTAATTGTAGTAATCATTTCTAAATTTGCATCTATACATATAAATTAGTGTATGCAATTTTTATGCAATTTTTATGCAATTTTTATGCAAATTCATGATATATTTTGTCCTCTTTTTTATGATGTGTAAGCGGTCAGTCTAAACCTGCAATAATGGGAGCACATAAGAGGCTTTAGACTCTCTATACTACCTGCCAGCTTAACACATGTCCTTCAGGAAAAATGTCCAGACAGCTGGTATCCTTAGCATACTCTGAAGAACACATGAGCATGGCTAGTCCATCTCTCTTAGCATCAGTGATTTCCTTTTGTTCCTCTCAAATTTGTCCCTGGAGCTAGAGAGACCATAGCTTCAGGATGAGAACAGAAATCGTGCTCCAGCGGCGCAGCAGCAGCAGGAGGCCCCATTAGCTAAAGTAGTGCTTCAGGTTAAGAACAGTTTCAGGTTAAGAACAGATCTCTGGAACGAATTAAATACTTAACCCGCGGTACCACTGTAAAGCCACAAAAAATGCATAGCATAGTAAAAAACAAAAACAATAACCACCAACAGTTTAAAAGGCCATAGGTTGGCTAATTAAAGAAAGGCCAGGGAGAAGAGGAATGTTTTTGCCTGGCACCCAAAGATATGCAATGAAGGCATCAGGAGAATCTTTCTGGGGACAGCATTCCACAAACAGGGAGCCATCACAGAAAAGGCCTGTTCTTGTGTTGCCACCCTCCAAACCTTTCATCATCATCATCATCATCATCATCATCACTACCATCGTTTTATTGTTTATACCCCACCCATCTTGTTGGGTTTCCCCAGCCACTCTGGGTGGCTTCCAGCAGAATAGTAAAAACATGATAAAACATCAAACGTTAAAAACTTTCCTAAACAGGGCTGCCTTCAGATAGTTGTTTATTTCATTGACATCTGAAGGAGGCGGCACACGAATAAGGGTCTCAGTTGATGAGAACAGGTTCCAGGTTGGTTCATATGGAGAAAGGTGGACCTTGAGGTATTGCGGAACTGAGCAACACCTATTTGTTCAGAGAAGTGGAGACAAGCACTCAGGTGAAATCAAGTT
This sequence comes from Podarcis pityusensis, assembly GCF_964106645.2. Lineage (NCBI taxonomy): Eukaryota > Metazoa > Chordata > Lepidosauria > Squamata > Lacertidae > Podarcis > Podarcis pityusensis. The sequence continues at coordinate 66,844,522 of NC_138027.1, forward strand.
AACAGCAAGTCTATTTATATTTTGAACTGGAGCTGTCCATGATACTGTAAAAAGGAAAATAGAACCCTCAAGGTTATCACAAAATGGGAGCTCAGAGGCTTCCCCTGAGCGCCAATCATGAGAAAGTTTTGCAGGAACACAACACCCACAGACGTCATAAAACTATTATAATTGCCTCTGGAGCTGGTTTCCTTTTAAGATCAACCTCTCTGAGGAGTACAGTACAAAAGTGCTTGTCAACGTCAATCAGTGGTTTATTTTAAATTCATTTCTTTCAGGTAATGCTAGAAATTTTACCACTTGAAATTTGAATTAACACCAAGGTGGCACAAAGGAGGTGGGAAAGAAAGGAAACCCCTTGTGCTTAAGTTTATTGTTATCACCTCTTGCAATTAATTGGAAGCTATATCATTTCAAAGTCATAAAGCAGTAACAGGTGGAACATAACAATTTGCTTTAATTATCTCCAGTTCCTTGAAGAGTTGCATGTAATATGCATGATGCTGATATTGCCAGCAGATTTTATTATCATGTGGGTGGTGAAAGGCTATTAAATCCTTCATGTTCTCTCTGCCGGAGCCACTGCAGCAGTATGAGTTTTCTACATATTCTGACTTAAACTGCTGCAAGTCAAGGTGACACTAGCCTTAAGTATGGGAGAATCAGCAGGGATGTTTTCTCTAATATAGTACATCATCATTCTCAATTTGATGCGGCTGACTGTTGACATCTATGGATCAGCTTAAGCTGAAGGCTATACATAACCAGAACTATTTTGCCTTCAGGCTGATGTGGAAAAGCTCTGTGTTGGCCACTGAGGCAGCATCAACCTTAGTAATTTGTCCACTTGTGAAATGAAAGGTCAAAAACACATCATGCCTTGCACTTGGTTGAAGAGACAAGACACGCGGAGGTGGAAGTGGGGGGGGGGATATCCTCTGGAATCTGTGAAATTAGTGAAGCCTTTATTGCACCATTCATGCATGGTAAGGAGGTTCCTGGAACAGAGACATTTCTGATGACATGCTGCGGAATGCGATGCAAACAGAGCTCTCAGACCACCTCATAGCAGTGGTTGTAATATGGTCACAAATGCTGTCTTCATATTCTGCCTTAATTTGATGCAAGCTGTCCTGCTTTGTCCGTCTAAAGATGCCTGCTAGCAATCATAAAGGATCTCCAGCAGGAGTGGCCAATGTGGTGTCCTCCAGATTTGTGGGATTCCAGCTCCCATCAGCCCCAGCCAGATGTTGCCTAAGAACGATGGTTGAGAAATATGTGCTGATACCATGACGACGCAAGAGACACTGGGGGATCCAGTAGCCCTTTGGACAAACACTGAGGCAGTGGCAAGGCTAAACAAGCTACTGGAAGCTAACCGAAAAGGATGTCTTTCTTCTGTCTTACATAGTGCTTTCCCATCAACAAGCCTCGATCCTCAAGGCACGACTCCTGCAACTACAGAGCATACGGTAAACGACGAGTCTATGGACTTGTCGGTTAGTAACACCCCCTCGTATCAAGATTTTCTCTCACAGCGATCTGTAAATTCGCCCCAGCCACTGGCTGCTCCTGTGACATGTGACAACTTGAACCCGAAGTGCAAACAATTAAAAATCACTGCCTTTTTTCACCCTACTGCCCCTTCACGCTGCGTGCACCCCCATTTGGATTCTCCAGGATTAACCACGCAAGAGAAATCATGACTTGAGGGAAACACAAAGTGGCCTCTTACACTACTATCATGGAATGTGGCTGGTATTAAATCCAAACTGACAGATCCATCATTTGTTGCTTATATAAATGGCAGCCACATCCTCCTATTCCAAGAGTCATGGGCCTGTGAGGACTTCTATCTAACAGGATACAAGGGCTTCTACCTGAATGCCACGCAGAATTCGTTATCACATGGTAGACCGCAAGGAGGCTTGGATACTTTTGTTTCCTTAGCCATAAATCTTCAGGCCGAAAAAATCGACATCCAGTCGACACTCATGCTGATTATAAAGTTGCAAACAGCAGAGGAAACGATAGTAGTGATCAATATCTACTTATGTCCAATTTATAAGAGAAATTTGGTTGATCTGAGATGGCAGGAAATTCAAGTGACATTGGAAACGCTTTTTGATAAATACCCCGAAGCCACTTTTCTGTTGGCGGGAGATTTTAACGGACGCCTGTCACACACTGACCAAATCTTATTCTCTAAATTTAGCAAGTACCCTTCTTCACCTCTTATGACTACAGATCTTTTACCAAGGAAATTCAAAGATAACATAGCCACGTACGCAGGTTTCAAATGCAGGCAAACCTTGCTGGCCCTCAATTTCCTTCTGCTAAATGGGGCAATCAGCTCGGACTACCCTGCCGAATTCACCTATTGGTCAGGTTCACGTGCATCCACTATTGATTTTGTATGGATATCTCCTGACCTTACCCCAAAAATATCCAGCTTTAAGGTGGCTTCAAGATTGGAGAGTGACCACTTCCCTCTAGAAATTTCCTTGACTTTGGCTGATGAACTTGATAGGCACTCCTTTGTGCACCTATCAAATGACCATCTGGATATAAGACCTACAGCCCTTAAATGGACCTCCAACTCGGCCCAGCAGCTGAACGAACTTCTCTGGTCTGATCAGCTCCAAATAAAAAGAGCTTCCCTTATGCAGGCGGATGAGCCTCTACCAATATATGACGATTTAGTAGAACTTCTAAAACCAACACTAGCTCGGTCCCCCACAAAGCAAGGTAAACAGTTTTTCCACAAAAAATGGTTCGATGAGGAATGCAAAAACTTCAAGAATCATCTGTATAATGAATGGTTGGCATACAGAGCATCAAATGACCCCATGCCAAATAACCGTCTTATCACCCTCAGGAGAAGTTATAAAGCCCTACTAAAGGAAAAGAAGCTCGAGGCAGAAAGAAACAATTGGAACAACCTCTTGATAGCTGCAGAGAATAGAAATCCAGCCTCTTTTTGGCAGTTAATTTCCAGATACCTGGGTAGGCCGCTTGCAAGAATAGAACCCCACATCTCAGCGGACACTTGGGAAAGATACTTCGCCGATCTGTATGCAGCTCATGATGCCTGCGGAGATACGGTGGAGCCGGAAGCACTGCCCAATTGGGACCCAGTTACATGCCCTGAAGTTGAAACTCTCATAGATCGATTTAAAGCAGGCAAGGCCCCCGGTGATGACCTTATATCCATTGATGTCATCAAAGCAAATAAAGATTGGTGGATCCCACTTTTAGCAGCACTTTACACGCATATAAACAAAACAGCAAAATTCCCCTCAAGCTGGAGCTCTGCGTTGATTGTATTAATACATAAGAAAGGACCACGTACAGAGCCGAGCAACTTTAGGCCAATCAGCTTGCTAAATGTCATTGGGAAGATTTACTCGGGGTACCTGCTAAACAAACTATCGAAATGGATGGAGGATGACAATATCATTGCCGATGAACAGGCGGGTTTTCGCCCTGGAAGATCTACCACAGACCAAATACTAACCTTGAATCACCTGGCGGAAAAGTATGCTGGCAAAGCCCCAAAGGTTCTTCATGTGGCTTTTATTGACCTTAAGCAGGCATTTGATCGAATCTCTAGAAAGCAGCTATGGACAAAACTGGCTGCTACAAAGATTGATCGTCGTCTCCTTCATCTGATTATCAGCCTCCATACAAACACCTTTCTGAGAATCAGGCTAGACAATAAAGGCCTAGTCTCCAACCCTGTTACCACCACCAGAGGGGTAAGACAGGGTTGTCTATTGGCCCCAGCATTGTTTAATTTTTACATTAACTCACTGGTGACTCACATGGCCAATGATGCTTTCCACCCCCCCAAATTAGCAGGCCGATCTCTGAACGTTCTTCTGTATGCGGATGACGCCGCACTTCTTGCCAGATCCCCTATTGGCCTGAGGAGAATGTTGCAAGCTCTACATGAATACTGTGATCAGCATGAGCTCCAACCCAACTATGCTAAGACCAAGATCATGGTCTTCTCTGCCCGACCGAGACTCCATCGATGGTTGATGAACGGGACCCCCCTAGAGCAGGTTAACTGCTTTAAATATCTGGGACAAGTAATACGGTCAAATAGGTCTTTTCTGGCCCATAGAGACTATATAACAACTAACGCATCTAAAGCAGCCATCCAGATTAGATCTCTATATGCTAAGAATCAGGCTCAATCAGTGAAGATAGCTTTGAGACTCTTTCAAATGAAAGTCCTCCCCCTTCTTTTGGTGGGCATCTCTTTAGGCTCCCGTAGGGATTTTTTGAAACTGGATTCTATCCAAACGGGATTCCTTAGAGCCATCCTTAGGATTCCCCCCTCGGTAGCGGGTGCGGTTATGAGATTAGAGGTCGGCTGGCAAGCTCTACGGTATATAATATAATAATAATATAATAATATTTATTACGGCCATAGGCCCATACAGATAAAAACAAGACATAAATAACAGCTTGTGCACGTGGGTAAAAACAGCCGCTAAAACACCACTGTAACAATAAAATACTATGAGATGGAATGACATACTGCGCCTTAATTAGCTTGTAGTGCTCCTTGGCAACGCTTTTGGGTAAGGACAGCGACCAGAAACCTAGCCACTTTCAGGGTCGTATGGGTATCCTTATCCTGCAAGATTTGGGCAAGGTGGAATTTTGGTGGGGTACCCTCTAGTTTCTGCATGATTGATCCCAACAAATTTGCCGAGCTCTACGGTATGTGGCCTTGAAGACGAAGCTCTGGCTATGGCTCAAGCTTTGTTTTAAACCAGTGGGTATTGCCCCCCTGATATTGAGGGATGATTTCCAATCATCGTGGGAAAGGGAGGTCATTAATGAGGTTCAATCCTGCGGATTGTCTCACCTTTACTTTGAGTCTATGACGTACAATCAAGCTAGAGATGTGATCTCCCGGAGACTGAGTGACATTGCCAGACAAGAGGACATAGCCCAGGTAAAACCAGGGATGTTCCTAGGGGACCAGATTTATCGGAGCATACCAGCCCCCTACCTTGCAGAAATCCATTATGTGGAATACCGTAGACTTCTTACAGCGGCTAGATTAAATGTCCTTGACTCTGCGATATTGTGGGGAAGGTACAGGGGGGTACCATACACCCAGAGAACCTGTCATTGTGCCATGGGTGTGGTTGAGTCCACTGAACATATTCTCTTGACTTGCCCTTCTTATGCAGAGCTTAGACAAAATTTTATAGACCCACTCCTATGTCAATTCAGCTTCCTACCCGGAGAAAACCAGGTCTTATACTTGCTGAATAACGCCACTAGAGCTATACCTTCCTTGGTGGCCAAATTTCTCTTTTTAGCTTTTAAGCGTCGCAAGACTATAATTGACTGTATTGATATGGGGCTATCTGTTTAGCCCATTTTAGTGTTGGCTAAGTTTTAAAATCTCCCTGGATGTTTTTAACTGTGTATTGATAAAATGTACTTTTTTCTGACTGACGGTCGAATAAAAAGGATGATGATGGTTGAGAAATATGGGAGTTGTAGTCTGACAACATCTGGCAGGTGCCAGATTACCTGCCTTTCTCTTCAGAGAGTTGATGTTGTGAGGTCAATGGGTAAAGATTCCATTAGGCAAACCACTAACTTTCCACTTCAACTCTCCTCCCACTCCAGCTTATGATGGTTGTGTGTCAAATAACATGCCCTTATCTTACAAGTATTTGTATAAGTTGCTGAAAGCAGTAATATTTGTGAAGTGCTTTGAAAACTTAACAATTGCCATAGGAATCCTAGCTATAATTATTGTTATTGCTGGGCTTCAGACTTTACAGTATCAAGGTCCTACATTTCTCAGGTCTAGAGGCTAAGCCATTTCTATGCTAATGCACACTAAGGTTGCATTTTTATATACACATATGAGAGAGAAGGATACATAGAGTTTCACCATGATACCTGCCCTAGTCATGACCAGGGAAGTAGGAGGGAGAATCTGCATACTTTACATTTCAAGGTGAACGTAAGTCATACTTTCTGAAATATGTGAATCAAAATGTTTTGAAATTCACATTTTTCTTAATTTTGTAGTGCAGGCTTCCAGGCAATGTATACACTAGGGTCAAGTATGAAAATAACACACAAAAATGAATGATATTGGGGGAAACTGCTTTTCAAATATGTGTATAGCAAACACAATTGCCTGAGATTTATCCAGCATTATGTTGCCTTCCCTTTGTCAGGTATCTTGAGGTAAAGTTAACTATCCAATTTAACAGAGCTGCTAGGGGTGAGCATATGCTGCTTTGATCACTGAATTTCCTCCATATGCTAAAGAAATAAACTCCAGGTGGATAAAGCACCTGAAGCCATTAAAGATGCAATGGCCATGTTTGTGTAAATGGATAATATAAATCAGATTTCACCTTCCTCCTCAAGGGCGTCAGTGGTTTTTAAAAGTTTGCGCTGCTTCACCCTTATATTTTAATCCTCTGGTGTGTGTCTTGTACTACTTTGCTGCTCCAGGACCACATTCTCCTCAAAGTCATCCTACATCACAAGTGGAGGTGAAGTGAGGGCTTTAGCCCACTTGCTCTCTGGATCCACTTCCTGTCCTCTCTTGCTCCTCAGTTATAAAGAATGAAACAACATCATTTTAAAGCAGGCTTTCTCAACCTCGGCCCTCCAGATGTTTTTGGCCTACAACTCCCATGATCCCTAGCTAGCAGGACCAGTGGTCAGGGATGATGGGAATTGTAGTCTCAAAACATCTGGAGGGCCGAGCCTGTTTTAAAGTATGTGTATGCTGGAAGCAGGGACATGGGTCATTTCCCTTGCATTGCAAACCATATAGTTTTGTTTCCCTGTTATAGCCACCTTGGTGCTGCTGATCACCTTTAAAGGTCTGGCTATTGTTCATCTTTTATAAGCCTGTTGTTATTGTCCAAGGAGTTTTATTGGCAGGGATACTGGAGTGGCTTGTCGGTTCCTGCTCCAGGTGCTACTAACATGAATTTGATCAAAGTGTGGGAGGCAGTGGATGACAGGAGTGCCTGGCTTGCTCTGGTCCATGGGGTCACGAACAGTCAGACACGACTAAATGACTAAACAACAACAACATTGTTCATCTTGGTTTTGCTGATTTGGTAGCCCTTGTCCCTTCCTTTGCAGAGGCAACAGAGAAGAATGTAATAAGGGATAAATGCTCATTTTTTGGTTTATATGGAGCAAGCTCAACTCACTTTCTTTTGAAGGTCTTAAAGGAAAGACTAGGGGAGTACAAATTTACTTGCATACATAATTTTGGTGTATATTTCAGTTTTGTGTCAATCCAGGGATTTAGGACAGTTGGTTGCATTTTCTGTATTTTGTATCATAAAATGTCACCCTGCACTGAGCTGGTGTAATGTAGTGGTTAGGGTATAGATTTGGGTGTGGAGAAACTGAGAAAAACAATTTGCAATGTTGAAAAAAATTGTAGGTAGGTGGGTGGGACCACCAACATAATTTCCATATTTAGACTATATACATGAGGACAGCACATCCTATCATACATTACTACTGAATTCATTCTTGGAGTGTGGATCGTTATGTAGCCAAAATGATGCCATGTTTGCACAAGATGGAGGTATCAGTCGACCTGGGGGAACCCTAGGGTTCAAAAAAATCTTTGTGCCCAAAGTACAAAAATTCTATAGGAAAAAGATCTGAAGGTGTCATGCATATCTCAGCCATCAACAGATGTTTAGAGGGGGTGGCCAAAGGCCCATCACAAATCCATCTATAGCTGCAGTCCTAATTATATTCCCCAGAAGTTAGTCCCATTGAATTTAGTTGGTTTATTCCTAGATAAATGGGGTTAGGATTATAGCCTTGCTATCTTAGTTTTAAGATTACAGCATCTAGCAACCAATAACTTCTACACATAGAAAGTCAACAAACAACACAACAGACAAAAGACAATGCAATGAGGCCATTTTTGGGGGGAAGCAGCAATCATACATTAACAATTATGAAAATAATATAGATTGCTAAGAAATTTTTAATCTATTTACATATAATGTGTGCAACCTTTTATGTAGAGAACTAAAGTAAAAAGCATTCGTAGCAAGAATCCATGGTTTGATTGTGGACAGAAATACACAGAAATGAGTGGAGAGAAAGAAATGCACTTGATAGATGACTTTCAACCGATCCAACAAACATCTCTATAAAGCAGTGCATGTGGTGCTGTCAGTGAAAGCATTTGTTACTAGAGCAACTTCCCTGCTTGAAGAGCTCACCATACAGCTGTGGTTTTAACGTTCTTTTAAACCACAGTGGCAGAACGACTATTTGAATGACCTGACCAATGAGGCCTGAAAAGTTTATCGTCTCTCTGTGTCATACGATTAGAGCTTAATAACACCGTGCAGATTTCTTTTTTCTTTTTGCTGTGTTCAAAAGGCTCTACAGAGAACCTTGAACTTCTCTAGGGCAGAGATTTTTTTATCACTGTGTTCAAGCAAACTTGCTAAATGGCCATAAGTAGAGTACTTGAAACTGGTACTTTTCTGAATATGTTGATCTTTCAAAAAAATACTATACTAGTAAAAGGGTTATTAAATAATGTAGGTGAACATGCTAGTGAAGTGTTTTGCTTCTATTAACAATACAACCTATTTCTCTAAAGAAGAAACATTTTTCTTAGTTACTATACTATTAACCTCTTGCAGAACTTTATTTATAATAGAGTTGCTTTTTAAAAGTTCTGCTTATTTGCAAAGGGTGGCAAAGATTCACACCATTTCTTACCCCAGTAATTGATGCAGTATTGAGGAACAGTTGAAACCTGGCCTAATGGGACTTAAGACCAAATGGCTGCAGATTCAACAAATTTATTTGAAATCAGTTTATTAAGGGACAAACCACCCATACTCTAACAGCCTTTGAGAATGTTGTGCTGGAAGCAGAGGGTGATTCCTGGAATATGGTGTGTAAAATATACTCCGCTTCAGTGGGAAAATCTATGGGTCTTAAAGTTGCATGGGAAAAATATATAGGGAGAAAATGCAAGTCAACCAGTGGAAATATATCTGGCAATCAAAGACAATTGAGTCTGGGTCTGCATATATTACAGAAAACTGATACATGTTGGTGGGGGTGGGGTGTGGATTCCATCCAGCTATTGTTGAACAGCTGCACTTTGTCAATCTGAATTAAAAAATTTGGTGGGAAGACCCAGCATACCCCATGACTGACTGTGACTGATGATGCAGCTTCTGCCCCCGGAAGAGGATCCTCACTGGCCCCCTCTGGCTTTCCCATGGCCATGTTGGGCTGCAATCACTGCTGCTGTGGACAGTAGTACAGTGGTACCTTGGGCTACATATCCTTCAGGTTACATACGCTTCAGGTTACAGACTCCGCTAACCCAGAAATAGTACCTCGGGTTAAGAACTTTGCTTCAGGATGAGAACAGAAATCGTGCTCCGGCGGCGCAGCAGCAGGAGGAGGCCCCATTAGCTAAAGTGGTGCTTCAGGTTAAGAACAGTTTCAGGTTAAGAATGGACCTCCGGAACAAATTAAGTTCTTAACACGAGGTACCACTGTAAGCGGTCTTTTCATCCTTGTAGTTCTACCCAGCATTGAGAAATCCCTATTTTCCCAACTTCTTGCTTCCTATTTAATTTTCCTAAGACATGAAGAATATTTTTTTGAATTTTGACACCCAAATACCATAAATATTTTAAACAAAAAGTAATACCCATTTGTGTTCTTATCAAGTTCTGAGCACTGCAACTTAAATTAATGTAGAGGGATTCCAGTTTATTTATTTATTTTTTAAAAATCAACCTACCCCCTCTCCATAGTGATTAATTTCCACAATCATTTCTGGATCTTGTAGTATGAGAGCTATATCATCCACAAAGAGACTCGGCAGATGTTCTTTGCCACCTAGAGTATAAGCTTTTCTTTTTTTTAATTAGCTCTTAAGTGCAAAAGGCTCTAAGGACAATACAAACAGTGGGGAAGACAGAGGACATGCTGTGCTTTTTAACTTGTTCATAAATGGTCTAGAGTTGCAAGTGAGGAATGAGGAAGCCAAGTATGTTGATGATACCAAATGGTTCTGAGATGTTAAAACAAAATGGGATTAAGAAGAGCTCAGAAACAATAACTCCAAACTGGGTGATCAAAATTTATTTTAAAAATTGCTAGAAAACCATTTTTGATTAATGTTCTTAAATAATTCCCATTTAATAGACTCAGTTGTCTTCTTAAGTGTAGCCATTTCTGCTATGCAAGCAAGCGTTCAATTTCAAAATGAAAAGTAAGCATAATTCCTGATTCTTCAATTCAGTGTTCTCCATACATCCCAGAAATCATGTTTTGGATCAAGAAAACCAAGGCTTGCCTAAGTGCCCCTTGTCTTGTCAATCTGTCCTGAGTCTACTGGATCATATATTTGGTTTAAGTCATCCCCATCACAAGGTCCACTTCCTTGAATTTCTCTTAATTTTTTTAAAAGGGAGGAGAGAAAATCGAGTTGCTGGTTTTATTTGGTCAATATATCAAAGCAAAGGCAATTTTACATCCTCCCTAGTCACCCTTGATAAATACAGATCTACCTGCCTGGGTCCCTACAGGCTTCTTTGCAATTAAAGGGGAAAGATTTTGCCAAAACGATTGCTGTTTCTCAGGATTTTTAATTAGCTGGAGTGGTATAATGGGAAACAAAGGATCAGTGCTTTAGCAATCTCTGCAAGTTATGTTTCTCGCAGAAATGTAATGTTGGGGAATCTTTTAAAAAGAAATTTAAAACTCTGTCTCTTCTTAATTGAATCCTCTAATCCCGTAGCATTCATTGTTAAGTATTCGGTCATTATTGTGATCATACACACAGTACCTACTCATTTAATTTGTCAAAAACAGACTGCATTGCTTGCCCAAAGAAAAACACATAGTGTATACTGATACTTCATTACACATTTCATCAGTTCTTGGTGAAAGAGGACATCATAAACCTAGATGTTTTTGACATTGGGTCTCCCTTACCAAGTGTCTGCTTTCTTCATGCACTTAGTATAGTCTTTCATCTGCTCTCCTTGATTTACTCGAGCAGGATATAATCTTCCAACTCTTCCTCCTCTCGTGGAACCTGATCAAGTAGACTAGTTTTTACCTGGTTTTAAGTGGAACTTTCTTAAATGAATGTATCTTGGGATCCAAGCCAACGTAGGCAAACTGTTATAAAGCAGTACATAAATAAGTGTTGCTTCTGTCTAATTGGATTAGGCTTAGGTTTAAAATTAGCTCTTCATTCCAGTTTTCCTTTTGCTATCTGTTAGAAATGAATGCATAACCTGTTTATATATGTGTGTGTTCTTGGTCCTCAGTGGATGCTTGAATTTGAACCAATGGGGTGTGGCCAAAAATTAAATATATTATTTCCCAGTATCATGGCTCAAACAAATATTGCATCTTTCCACATCCTGTGACTAGGATTGCCTCAAAACATTTTTGAGGGATGCACATAATTCCACATTGCTTCCATGTTGAGTCTCTCATTGTGCCAGTTCACAGTAGATTTGCCCGACTATGCAGGGATGCCAACTTAAATAAAATATTGTGGGGGCCCAGGTAAGTCCTGCCCCACCACATAACTGATCACATGATGAATGGGAATGCCCATCAACTTTGTGAGGGCCCAGTCCCCTCAAATATTTTATTGTGGGGGGCCAAAGCCCCCATGGCCCTTAGGAGTTGGCACCTATGTGACTATGTCAGGAATGTGATCAGGTCTAGAAGCTTCCATGCTACTGTTCTGACGCAGAATTTACTTCTCTGCCAGGGAGTGATGGAAAACTCCATTTACTTTATGTATGTTAAGTTGTTAAATTCACATGAGCATACCCAATAAAAAAAGGTAGCAACACTAGGGAAGCACTAATTATTTCACCAGTATTCACTGGGCCTGTAGTCCTTTTGCACGCCTCATGTGCAAATGGCGAGAGATACAGAGAGATTTGTATGATGTTAATTAAAAATAAATGAGGTTTCGGTTTTGTGGAAGGTTAGTCAACCTTCATGTTGGTAAAGTGCCTTAAGGATGGTAAGCCCAACATGATAAATCAGTTTTTCTCTCAGAAATCAATGAATACTGAAAGCAGAAGATTGGAAGTGGGGCAAAAGAGTTCAAGCTGATCACCACATTCCTTTTATGCTGCCTTGAATCCAAGTAGAAAATGATGTTCATATTTTTTTATGCTAATGTATTTGCGTCAGACATCTGAGTAATAAACTAGAAGAACTGAACATTCTCACTGGTGAAAAACACTTTAGTATAGTACATGTCATTGGCACCAGGCAAGTTGATTACCATAATACAAAGAGACTCACAAAACATTCTGGTGGCATCTTAAAGAGTAACAGATTTGTTATGGCACACGCCTTCATGAACTAGAGCTCATTTCATAGGATGCATGAAACGTTAGCCTCAGATAGCTTCAAGTATCCTTCATGCTTTTGATGAAGCGCATTGTAATCCACAAAAGCTCATGCCACCACAATAGATCTAACTTGTAAGGTGCCATTAGACTTTTTTTACAGCAAACACAGTAAAAATAGTGATCACTACTGGCAGCGGTGGAGCAAGCCGATCGGGCGCCTGGGAGAGCATGCGTGCCCTGTGCCCAGGGGCGGGGCCAGCTGCCCATGGGGGCAGGGCGAGCAGGGTCAGGATGCTCCGCGGGGCCTCCAAGCAGTCTGCCTGCCTCCTCCCACTCAGCTGCCCTACAGCTGAGGGGGAGGCGGGGGGGCGGACTGTTTGGGGCAGTGCGGAGCCTGCAGGTGCCCAAGCCACCACATCACTCCCAGGAAAGACGCATGGCTTGGACGTGCTGCAGGCTCTGCGTTGAGTGCTGCCTGGCATTTTGTCACCCCCCTCAGTGGTGACAGCCAGGGTGCACCACCCCTACTGCACCCTCCCTCCGCCCCTGACTACTGGACTTCTGTTTGGAAGGGGAGAGCAGACAAAATATAGTGCTGCTTCATGGACCATTTAACAGACATTAATAAAAAGTTTACTGCATCTCTCAGGTGATATTATATGTTCATTCTTTCACCATGCTCAGTTTATAAACACGGACTAGAAAAGTGCATCCAATGGAACAGGACCTTAGACATGTTCGAAGCACAGCTTTATAGTTTGCTGCTGCTGGTTCAGTGTTTGCAGCTGACAAAACATCAGGGTGAGTGAAACAGCAGAGCTATAAGAGGGGACGCACCACCCATTAATTATAGCAACATCTCAGGCTAATACGGGCACAGTGAGGTTACTGTGGGCAAATAGTTGGATGCAGTGGGGTTCTTGTGACAATGATAGCATAAATGGTGAGTTTTATTCAGACATATTATATATGAAAAGATGAAGGATACATGTAGGGAATGAATAAATTTATCTTGGACAAAAGTGATGCTGAAAGGCAATTTTATAGCTATAAATGGGAAGAGGGGTATTTGTGAAGCATAAACATGTTTATTCATTTTGTTTCAAAATGTGGTTGCCATAGTTTCAGTCAAGGCATCTATGGATCCGTAACTCTGTGATACAGTTATCACAACTACGGTAGTGAGTTTTTGTTTTGTTTTTTTTTAAAAAAAATTGAGATGTTGTTCAACATTTTCTTTGAGCTCTTACTGGAGAGCCAAACACATTTTTCCTTGGCCATTTCATGGAAAAGTTCACGTCTCTATGTCCTATTGATGAAGAAAGAGGATCTATGTATTTTTTATTTCACCTCCTTGTCAAAGGGAATACAAGATTTCCCCTCTCAAAATAGTAATAAAAAAAAATCTTTGAACACAGTGAAGTGAAAAACAAGCCAATAAAAGTGAATGATTTTAGGGTATATAAAGCAAGCGTCACTGAACACACACATTGTTACCTCTGCTAAAGTGGTTGCTGGCAATATTGGAAATATAGATTTCTCCCTTTTTTAAAAGAAGAAAGAATTAAATGTTTGGGCAGAGAACACATTAAAAGCCCCTTGCTATTGCTCATTTCCTGGTGGAACAAGATGAACCTAAAACTTTCATCTCTGACCCCCCCCCCCAGACATCCATATTGTATGTATAAAGTAATTAAATCAAATTTGATGCCAGTCAAATACTGGCAGATGAAATAGAATGGAAATGCTTGCATTTTGGCTTTTTCATTTTTCATAGTAGCAAGATAGGGCTTGGGGGAGATAGTGTGTCACAATGGGACATGTGCAGAGGGAATGTTTTATTTGCAAGAGTCAGATAAAAAAGGCACAAGAAAAAGCAAGACACCTTGAAAACAGGCTCTTTGGCTGCAAACATTCTCTTTTCCTAGGCATTTGATAAGATTAGCAGCAGCATATTAACGCCCATTGCTCCTAATACGCACATTTTGCAAGCACCATGCATTGTTTTGTAATCATATAATGTGTTATGGTATGCTACTGTCATGAACATATACATTTTTGCATTCATATATATTCCGCTAATATATAACTTATGTACACATTATCTGGTTGTGTCGTAAAACAGTTGTGTGCTGCTTTGCTATATTTTGAGAAAGGCAGTATAGAAATCTTTTTACAAATAGGTAAGTCCACTGTAGTGCAAACCAACCAATCCTTGATGCAGGAAGGCATATCCTTCTAGCTGTTGCTCCCATGGGTTACTTTGGGCAGATGCATAGCTCCAGGATCTATTTCTCAATTCCACAGGCTGGCCTTGGAACATGTGAAGTAATAGCAGTGTGTCCCACTCCATGCATATGCAAAATGCTCTTCTCTCACTGGTAAGTGTAACCTGCTTTTCACTGTTATGTGGACACTGTGGACCCATGTTAAAATGTATTATTTCCAGGAAGGCATCAGTCTCAGCATCCCTCATTTTAGAAATCAAATATTGCTTCCATCGCTGTTGCATTATATTTATTTGTCTAGCAACAATATTTATCCCCTGCCTTTTGATGAGCTGCCAAGGCAACTCACAATACAATTTTAAACCAATTACATACAACAATCAGGAACACTAAAACAGCAGAAAAGGCAGAATAAAAGAGCAATGCAGAACCCAATGGGAAAGTTTAAACGCCATTGAAGTATGAGCACACAAAAAAGTTTGAAACAAAATAGTGATGGAGCCAAGCAAATGGGCCTGGGAACGCTTTGAAATCTTTCTTGACATGGTTGTTAGAACAAAGGATGAACTTTCAGATACTCAAAAACCTAACCTTTGTCTAGAGGTTCAAGGAGTGGTCGTGTTTAATTTTTTAAAAATACACAACAAATAATTTCAGCATGAAATATGCTAGTGTAAGGCAAACTATAAGACATGAGGTATTTTATTGTGCTGTTTCCTTGCTTATATTCAGTGCTGGGCACTACTACTAGGGTTACAATGGGATAACCTTTCTATAGGAACTAGTCTAGAAGAGTTTAGAAAGCATTTGGTAGAAATTGACATATTTTCCCCTTTAAGCTCTGGACTGTAGTTTGAGTAAGCAGCAGTGCTGGATTTATGTATAGGCTAAGTAGGCTGAAGCCTAAGTAGGCTGAAGCCACAAGTGGAGTAGCCTAGGGCCTCTCTTCATCTAAATCTGACCCTGCCCAGGAATACTTATATGCTTTACTTTGACACTTGGGGGCTGTTTGGGCTGTTGAATCAAGCTCAATCCAAATCAAAATACAGTGGGCACTCGGGTTGCGAACGTGATCCATGTGGGAGGCACATTCACAACCTGCAGCATTTTCAACCTGCGGCCTGCGCATCTGCGCACGCATGGGTTGGGATTCGGCACTTCTGTGTATGCACAAAGTGCAATTTAGCGCTTCTGCGCATGCGCAAGCGTCGGAACCCGGAAGTAACCGTTCCGGTACTTCCGGGTTTGGCGCAGTGCGCAACCCGAAATCGCACAACCCAAAGAGTCTATAACCCGAGGTATGACTGTAAAACCCAATACTGCTTAAAATAAAAGTATATTTTAAAAGCATTTTATCTTTGGGCAGAGATTAAACATTTTGGCCAGAGATTTATCATTTCCCCATCCCCTTTATCTTCTATGCTTTTTATTGGCATGCTTTCCAATAGCAAAGGGACAAATAAAGAGAGAAAACCAGCTGCCTTCTGCCCTGGCATTTACTAAAGAGAAGAAAGCAGTTTCTGTGGCTGGCAATCACAAGTTTTACTGCTTCTGGCAACATTTAGTGTGCACTGAAGAGTCTGGGCACTAGCCTGAACAATATGAAATTCATATTTGTGTGCTACATAAATTTAGTCTCATCTCATCCCAAGGCCTCAACTGTTCAACTGCGATAACACTTTTTCAACCCCAAAAAGTGACTCATATCTTTCATGTTTTCTGTAAAGTCGAGTGTTGAGTCCACTCAAAAGTCCGCACATGATGAAAGAATATCTGAGAACATGTCGGCATCACACAGCATCACCCTCTCCCCTGAAGTGCAATTGGGAAGGTAGTACTTCATTGTATGAGAGAGCCATTTTAAAAAAAAATTAAAAATCATGTTCAGAAAAGTTGAGGGAAGAAGACTGGAGAGTGTGAAGGTTGTCAAGTCTGTGCACATTCTAGCACATCCTCTGCACCTTCTGCATCAATCATTATTTTACTATTGTCTCTCAGGTTGGGCAAATGTTAACCAAAATGATCAGCCAAGTGGGAAATTGGATTCTGAGTGTTAATAGGAGAGAGGAAGCTGTGTATCTGTTTCCTGACATACGTAAGTCCTTTAATATACCTAAGGAGTCTAAGAATGCATTGAAGTGTTTCGTTTTTGTGTCCTGGCTGAATACATTTGAGCAACAAAAGTGGAAATTATTTCCTTCCTTTGTGAGCTAATGCATTACAGGAAGTGTTTGCCCTGAGAGGTCAGGAACTGATCACAAACTTACACAGAGACGACAGACAAAGGATGGAGGCAGGAAGAGAAATATTCTCTCTATTTTTTCATTGATGCAACACTTTGTGTAGAGCAGGGATGGTGAACCTACGGTTCTCCAGATGTTGTTGGATTCCAGCTGCCATCAGTCCCAGCCAGCATGGCCCATGGTCAGGGGTGATGGGCTCAGGAATCTAACAACATTTATAAGGCTTCTTGTCTCTGAAGCAGGGCTAAGATATAAAATGCCACCGGTAAGCACCATATAGATGCAATCCAGCAGCACAAACAAGTAACCATTTGCCACCCAAAGCCAAAGGCCTGCTTCATACATCTCCATTCAAACTTTACAAGCATGGGATCAAGTGGCAACTTATATGAATGAGCTATACAGTGGTACCGCGGGTTAAGTACTTAATTCGTTCCGGAGGTCCGTTCTTGACCTGAAACTGTTCTTAACCTGAAGCACCACTTTAGCAAATGGGGCCTCCCGCTGCCACCACAACGCCAGAGCACGATTTCTGTTCTCATCCTGAAGCAAACTTCTTAACCCGAGGTAATATTTCTGGGTTAGCGGAGTCTGTAACCTGAAGCGTATGTAACCTGAAGTGTCTGTAACCCGAGGTACCACTGTAATATATCAAAAGCTACAGGTAGAATTTTTGCAGTGCTTTTCATTGGCATCAGTTCATTCACCAGCTGCAGGCCCTGAAATGTTGAGTAATGTGGAGATATGTGCACATGTGAACCAGATCTTAGAGTAGAATTTTTAACTGTTAGCCTCAGACTTTGGAAATATGACTTCTTATAAATATATCTATCTGACAAGTGGAGTCTGGTGTACAATTTCACTGTTTCAGAAAGAGTAGAAAGCAGGGACATAGCATGGGAATGTTTCCGGGGTGATGGCCCCGGGCACATTTTTCTGGGGAGTGCTGGCAGGGCAGTGTGAGGATGTTACCACATCACTGCACCGCCCTCAGGCTCCCAAAACTAGCCACACGATGCTTTAGATACTGGCCATCCTTTTTGATGCTTCATTTCTACTTGTAACTTTGAGCAAACTTTTAGAAGTGGTTAGTTAAATGCTAAAAACAGGCAGACTGACAATGGTTACTCAGAAGTAAGCCCCACTGAGTTTAATCAGAATTACTCCCAGGGGTAGGATCGAAAGACCCCCACCCAAAAGGTCACATTAGCAGATGTAATCCAAATTGATGTTTTCTTCCAAGTCTCATTGTGTTGAAGAGTTTAGTGTCTTTGGCACCAGACAAAACCCTTTTTGTTCTCTCAAGCTTTTAGAATCTGCGACTTTTAAATGTTTTAAAGTCCTCTGTTTTTGCAGCCTTTATATTTGTTTTTATTCCTTAGCATTTTAAAGCTATCTCTCCTGCTTGTTGTGGTTTTAGCTTCCTTATTAATTGTTCAATTTCTGCTTGGATTTTTGTGTTTTTGTGTTTTAATATTTTTCTCCTTTGGTACAGAGTGCATTTCCTGCTGGGTATCTGAACAAGTTGAGTGAATAAAGTAATGAATAAAACACACATTTGCACCTATGATTGCATTTCCCTGCACATTTACTTGGGAGTAGGTTTTAGTTAATTCAGTGGGATTTACTTTGAGGAAAGATGTACAGGATCAGGCTGCGTAACACAGCAAGCAAAACAGTCTGTTTAGCTGGAGCTTTGTATTAAATCAACAAAAGCAATTGGAATAATTTTCCTTCTACTAGCTAATCTTATCATTAAACGCTGCCTTTTCATAGGTTGTTTAAGCCAGGCAAACAATTCCTTAGTTTATGTGTTGGATAAAAACCATTTTATCAACCTAGTTCATTATTAAACAGGATTTGGGGAACATGTCCTGAATTGCAGGATCACCTCACAGTTGGACCATCTAAACTCCACCCTTCTGTGTGTGTGTGAAGTATAAACTAATGTTTAATAATTTAAACCTATACAAATTAGCACTAATGAATACAGTGCAAAAAATGTATTTTCATTGGATCGTGGTGTGTGGTCAGCAAGTGGCTCATTGTGGTTTCAACATATGTCCTAATAAAGTGCCCGTACACATATGAAGACTGAACACATTAGGTAGCTGTGCTTGCAGGTTAGATTTATGTTTGTGTAATTCTTCCCATGTGGCATATCTAATCCTTTGCTTTTTTTTTACCCTGTTGCTAAAAGTTGACTTGTCCCTCTACAAACTTAAGGGCTCCTTCCATTCATGGAGGGAACCAGGATCGAGTGGAAGTTTCCCACTGGAGGAGGAAGCTATCAAGGTACTTCCAGGCGCATGTTTATTGTGGGATCAATGCTTCTTAAGCACTCAAGTTTCTTGAAGTATTCAGCCGACATTAATGACATCCAAATGCCAGCCCACATTCCCCCCACCTAAAGATATAGAAGCCTTCTTTTTTCCTGGCCTCCCAATATCTGCCTGTTCAGGCTGCAGTCTCAGGTACTCTTACTTGACACATAAATCTCAAACTGTAATCAGGTGTTCTATTTCATCATACAATCATCACCTGAGAGAAGACAGTGTGGCCGAGACACTAGCTCCCTCAGGGAGTAGAAGGGATATGTTCTGCAGTAGGAAGCCTTTTCTACTGATGTAGGCTCTCCATCCACTGTAGAGGCCTGATTTCCAGGGTTGTAGGTTGCCCACGCATGGTGCCTACACAGGTACAAAAGCTTCTTCACTGCAGAAGTTATCTTTCGAAATCATGGAGGACAAGCAGGTGCAGATCTAATACACTTGTATTCACCCTGCCATCATGGGTTGATTTGACTCTGGAGTAGAATGCCTAAATAAGGCTATATTAGCTTGGTAAGACTTACTTATGAATAATCAGATATGGCTGAACATTGTGTGTGTGTGTGTGTGTGTGTGTTGTAGATGGTGTGTTCCCTTTCCTGATCAGCTTGTAATTACATCACCTTTGGCAAGTGATTGGCAGAGAGAGGGGAGAGGGAAAGAGTTCTGAACTTTAGTCTGCTGACCTTGTGATAACATTGTACTGACATCAGACACAGAATTGTGTTGACTGCAAAACTATGATGCAGGAGTGTGATAAAGGTACCACTCACAGATTGATCTGGCAGGAATACTGAAGGGTAAGAACAAGAGTTATCTAAAAGATTTGTATTGCTTTAATCCACAGTCTATTAAGGGGTTCATTAAAATGTTTCATAGATAAACGTTCCTTCCTAATCTTTTGGCTTGTACTCTTTCCAAATGGGGCATTCACTGCTTTGTAGTCTAGTCCTAGACCTGCTTACCTGGAGGTGAGTCTCATTAATTTCAACGGGATTTGCCTCTCCCATGAACATACATTGGACCACAGTCTTGGTCTGATGCTTATCAGTGCATGCAACGAAGGACCAAACACAATGCCTTAAGGACTTTTGAAAATAATTAAGAATGGGAAAAGAATGTACCTTAGCATCTCTTTTAAAAAGTGTAAATAATGTCTCGCTGAATATAGATAAGAGCTCATCATACTAACTCACCAAAACAGTTTGCATTAAAAAAAAAATCATGGGAAAAGAGAAGAGAATGATTGTTTATCAAGATATCTTCCTGCCACTACCTTTTCCCAAAGTCCTAGGGCCGGTGATAAAATATACCCTTGTTTACAGAGAAGCAGTAAGAGAAGTTAAAGTGAAGAAACTCCCTTTTGGATAGAAGAGGAGGAGGAGGAGGAGGAGGAGGTAGCAATGATTGGAGGCTCTAGCGGAATATCTTTTGGTGCTATGGATTCTGGGACTAATAGATATGGTCGCCTGTGGGAAAAAAGGCAATTTTAACTTCTCTTACTGCTTCCTTGTGCTCAGTAGTGTAGTACCTGGTGAACTTTTGTGGAGGGAGTTTTCGCAGGCATATCAAACTATGCTTCCTTGAATGCTCCTTGAGCATTCCTTGAGCAGGATCAGAGAGAACACAGTCTGGTTTTCAGACTGCTTTATGCAGGGTTACGTTCACCCTTTGGGGCATATATGGATTTGGGTCCACTCTCAAAAGATACATCCATCTCTGCCCCTAACATAAATTTCTTCACATTGGGCAGGAAAATGGCTAGGTGTTGACAATATTCTATGGATCAGGGTGAGGTGAACCCTGCATAAAGTGGTCTGTAAACCAGACTCTGCTCACCCTGATGCTGGGACTGCTCAGTTGGGAGAGCATGAGACTCTTAATCTCTGGGTCATGGGTTCAAGCCCCACATTGAGCAGAAGACTCCTTCATTGCAGGGGGTTGGACTAGATGATCTCTGTGGTCTCTTCCAACTTGACAGTTCTATGAACCTGCTCATAAGCATTCAAGGAAGCATGTTTGGATATGCCTGGGTTCCTTTGGAAGGAAGAAAAGACTACAAATGCAATGAATAAATAAATAAATAAATGCTAATATACTTTCCAATAGTACTGGGCATTGCAATGTGCTTTATATATTCTTACAGCACAATTGTTTACATGTTTACTAAGAAGTAAGTCCTATTGTGTTCAGTGGGGCATTCTCCCAGGCAACTTTGCATAAGATTGCAGCAATTTTACCTTGCAAATGAAAAGCAAGGGTTTTTGCCTACTTAGGCTCTAAGTAGAGGGAAGGTTAAAAGCTAGAATAAAGAACTACATAAAGTAAACTAAAATTGGTTGCATGCCAGGAGTTATTGTCTTCAATTGTTAACCTTCGTAAGTTAATATTTATTTATTTTATAAAAAATACTTGTATACCACGATTTCTCTCTCTCTTCCTCTCTCTCTCTCTCTCTCTCTCTCCCTCTCTCTCTCTCTCTCTCTCACACACACACCAGAACAGTGTACATCAATTATACATACACCATAAAAGCCACATAAGAATTTAAAATAGATCACAAACTATTATAAAAAAGTGTTTATCTTAATAATAATATTGTCTGCATAAACTTGTGTGACCCCTGTGGCTGTCAACTTGAATTTGAATCAGAGCACCAAACTAATGATGTCAGCATGCCAAACATCTGGGAAAACTGTAAATTTACTGCAGAAATACGAATAACACCACAAGTACAGTACAGACCACCATTATTTCCAGGGCAGCCATTATATAGCTGTCAGCAAGCATGATTTCAGGCTCCATCTAATGCTATTTATCAATTTTATGATTTGGTAAAGGAAAATAATAGTATTTGCATTCATCATTGTAAGAAAGATACAAACAAAACGAATCGATAGCAACAGGTTATTAACATCAACAAGAAAAATGAATACAAATTTCAATAAATATGTACATGCAAGATTTATTTGGAACAACAAATGTTAAGGGTGCATAGCACAACACTCCTGGACCTATTTGCTGGTAGTTTAGCAGGTTTGTTACCCAGGGGCACGTCCCTCATGTCTGCAATTTCCAAACCAATTTCCCACAAAACACTAAGTGAGATTAAGTGGTTCCTTTTGCGTGCCCAGGCGGAGACCCCCCCAGCCCCGAGAGACCACCAGAAGGAATAATGACTTGTGACAATTTGTTATGGAATTTAAAAATGGCCACAACTTTATTAAACCTTTCAGATGTAGGAAGATCTTGGCTTAGGCATTGGGCATGTATCCCTCTCAGGCCCCAGCCAGGGAACTGGGGCTCCTCAGGGTGAATGGGATATGGGAGGGTGCACTGCAAGACTCTTGTGTATGCAGGCAGCCCACTCCATATACCCACAATGCAAGGGAGTTCACAAACAACCTTTCAGTGACTCCCTTTTCACAACCCCCGCCTCCACTCAGCGCTGATAGGTTAACTGGAGTTTGGCGGGAACCCCCAATGACTAGCACAGGGAGGTGGGCCAGCCCATCCAACTGGTGAGCCCGGGTGCTGTGCACGGTCCCACAAAGGGCACCCACAAAAGGAGGTATGAGCACTCATTTTTTACACACCCCAAACTATAACACCCTCCTTTGCAGAAAAACCACTGCAGCTATTCTTCTGAGAATTCGGTAGAGTTCATTCAGGGGTGATCATGGCTGAAAATTTAATTCCTTTCTCCCCCAAATATTTTCTGTTTTCTAGATGAATCAAGGTTTCTAGCTCCCAAGCCCCAGGATGTATTTGCTTATAATTTGGCTTATTCGACCTAGGGAAGTTTGATTTGCCTACAAAGTTCATCTGCTTCAGTTAGAAGGGGAAAAAAGGTTTTAGCTGTTTTTTTAAATTCCCCATAATAGTGAATGATCAAGAACAGAGTTTGTACTTAACAAAGCTGCTTGGGACCCAAAATACAAATCAAATCAGGCCACAGTGTGATGTGGAACCGATTGGACGGCTTCCCAAAAGTTCAGATTCAGATCTGAGCTGAATCTTAGTCTTAGTGTACACCCCTAATATGCATCACTGAATCAGCCCTATTAGTCAGCTGGAAGGCTTGGCCACAGCAGCAGAGGCAATCAGGAGCAGGGAGCCAAATACACCTCCCTGCCGCTGCGGGAAGCTGCTCCCGCTCACAACCCCTCCCCTCTGGGAGGAGGAGAGGCCTTATCTGTATTGATGACTTTAAAAATACACCCATTCCACAGCATCCACCACAATACAGGAACATAGGAAACTGCTGTATACAGTGGTACCTCGGGTTAAGAACTTAATTTGTTCTGGAGGTCTGTTCTTAACCTGAAACTGTTCTTAACCTGAAGCACCACTTTAGCTAATGGGGCCTTCCCCTGCTGCTGCGCCGCCACTGCACAATTTCTGTTCTCATCCTGAAGCAAAGTTCTTAACCTGAGGTACTATTTCTGGATTAGCGGAGTCTGTAACCTGAAGCGTATGTAACCTGAGGTACCACTGTACTTAACCCGAGGTACTATTTCTGGGTTAGCGGAGTCTGTAACCTGAGGTACCACTGTACTGTGACCACCCCAGTCAGTACTGTCTACTGTAACTGACAGTGGCTCTTGGTTTTTTTTGACAGGGAACAGTCCTACCTGGAGATGCTGGGAGTTCAGGCTGGGCCCAAGAACAGCCACACAACATGCCATCCTTATGCCTTTTCTAATTCCATTCCAGAAACAAAGGTGCAATCACATTAAGAGCAAAAGGAATTACGTCTTGCCAACAGAGCCTATGGCTGATGGTGCTTTGGCTATCATAGAACAGTAGCAGTTGGCAGAGCAGCATGGGATGAGTTGTGTTGCTGACCTGGCCTCCCAACACTGCATGATGCAGCAGGGAGTAAGCTTATACTCTTGTTGCTGCACTGTACCAAGCCCTTGCCCCCTCACCATCTCAGTAACTTGCAGCAACACACAGCACTGGGAAGCTGCAGCGCAGTCCTGCCCCACCAGCCACTACTGCAAGATAAAATACTGT
The DNA here is from genome assembly GCF_964106645.2 of Podarcis pityusensis. Lineage (NCBI taxonomy): Eukaryota > Metazoa > Chordata > Lepidosauria > Squamata > Lacertidae > Podarcis > Podarcis pityusensis. The sequence goes on from NC_138027.1 coordinate 66,868,755, forward strand.
TTGTGGTGCCACAGATCAGTGGCTTCCTGGAACAGGGATGCCCAGCACTTTGCAAATGAGAAAATAGTCAATAACACCACCTATAATATGTAACAGATCTATTCTATAAATTAAGAGTCTAGTATAATGTTTAACGTTTTCCTAGAAGAAAATCTCTAGGCATTTTGTAAGAGCAGTTTCAATGAAATGATGACCAAGGAAGAGACTCAAGAGACATACTTAATGGCAGGACAGGAAATGGCGGGGGGCGGGTAGCAAAAGTATTGTAAATTTTGTACATTTTAAAATATGGTTTCAAATTTTCATTGATTTTATTGTTTTATCTTTCCGTAAACTGCTTTGAGAGGGTTTGTGTGTGTTTGTTTTTGTGGGTTTTTGTGGGGGTTTTTACAATCAAACTGTGTTTAAATTTTATGAAATAAGTAAAATAATAGTTTGGGGATCAGAGAGGTACCAGTAAGTGAGATGGCTTTTATGTAAATGTCCTCATGGCTTATGAGTCTGAAAAGACTTCTGTAGCATCTTGGTTCCTTTATGATCCCTTCCAGTCACCTTGACTTAGACCTCACAATGGTACAATATTAAATATAAAACTGTTCAGGCAGCCTCTTTTGAAAACTGTACAGAGAGCAATCACGGCTATCAACTGAAACTTAAATGACAAAAATGCATAAGAACTAGAAGCTGGGCAGGCCGCAGGCTACTACTGTTCTATGAGAGCCAAAGCACCAGGCTGGGTCTTCCTGTTATATACCTGCTGGGATTGACAAGGCATATGACCCTCACCTGAATGAATTATTCAAATTAGGCCCCAGGGTTTTTCTTATAATCCCCTTCAATTTTAATTTTAAATCAATTTTAATCTAGCATGTAACTTCTCAAAACTTTCTTATTTGTTAATTCAAGCAACTACTGCTCTCACTTCATTACAAACAGTATTTCTACCTGCAACACACCTGAGCAAACCTGCTCCTCTTCCTTTCACAGATATTTTGTTGCCATTTGCCACTGTAGCTGCCTCTGATGAGTTATCATTTAACTCTTGGGGCGGGGGAATTAACATCAGATGTCATGTGCATGGAAGTTGCCAGATCAATTAACCAACTAGAAGGATTACTGTTAATAGCATCATTTTCCTATAACTTGATATTGCCGGATAGATCTGATGAACTGCAAAAGCATTTTTAGTTACAGATAGGTAGCCGTGTTGGTCTGCCATAGTCAAAATAAAAAAAATCCTTCCAGTAGCACCTTTAAGACCAACTAAGTTAGTTCTTGGTATGAGCTTTCGTGTGCAAGCACACTTCTTCAGATACTGTATCTTCAGTATCTGAAGAAGTGTGCTTGCACACGAAAGCTCATACCAAGAACTAACTTAGTTGGTCTTAAAGGTGCTACTAAAAGCATTTTTAGTTTGCTTTCTGTTGTCACCCTGGAACTTTTCTTTATTAGTGCCACTTTGTGTTGTACGAAGGAAGGAAGGAAGGAATGAAGGAAAACAACTTTTCTGCTTGTATATGTTGATAATATAATTTTGGTTACTGAGAACAAACAAGATTGAACAAAAACAAGATTGGGTGCAGGCCTGGCCAAGGCACAGGGGTCCTGTGACAAAGGTAACCTGTGTGCTTGCTTGCTTACTTGCTTGCTTAACAGCTGTTGGGAACTTCAAGGTCCCTGCTCTCCCTTCTTATGGTCTTTATATTGGACCTGGAGACTCCAATAGAGAGCATTCCATGTCAAGAAGGAGGGCAAGTAGGCACCCTATCAAATGACAGGGCAGGAGCTACACGGAGCAGGGCCTTTTCACTGATGGTGCCCATTGTATGGCTCGCTCTTCCCAGACCTCCTCTCTTTTGACCTGTACTTTGGAGCTTTATAATTTAGGAAGACTTTGGAAGAACTGGTTGACAAGCCTTATCAGACGCTGACGTATGAGCGGATTTTATTTGCTGCTATTCTGAGCTCCTGGTGCACCAGGGTTTACACTAGCATAACAGAGTTGGCCAGGATGCCAGAAGGGATACAATTTACGACCTTTCTCCATTATCTGCACAGCAGTCACCAGTGCAAAGGCTGAGCTGAAGCGTTTCCTGCTAGTTACCTGCTTTCAGCAATAGGGGTCGCTGTTTGGTAGTACCCAATTGGTTAGCTGTCAGATTCTGCCTCCATCATTTTGCTCCACCAGAAAAATGGCTTCCTCTGGCATTGAGGGAGTCTGCTGGCAAATTGCGCTTCTTCTCCTTTCACTTCTTGCACACGTTTTAGGCGTGCATTCAGTCAAACAGCAGACAATAATCACCAGGGCTGGCCCTACTATTAGGCAGAGAGGGGCCATCTCACCCACTCCTCAAGCAGCCTTGCAGTAACAACCTTTATTGAAGCTGAGAGTCACCCTTCACCCTCAGCCATTTTGGCGGGGGATTAGCCTCTTCTTTCTTCCTCTCCCTATTCAAGTTAATGGAGAGAGCATTCTCAACATTAGCTTGAAGGTGTGGAGGTCTGCATGCATGTACCCGAGTTCATTTTAAAGATTATTATTCTAGCAGCACCCACTTGCTTCCTGAAAGGTACAGTACTTGTGACTTAAGACCCTCTGGCTTTTTATTACATTTTGTGGTAGCATGCAGCACAAAATCTCACTACAAACAAGGGAGACACAGGGCTCTACTCCATACAGCACGCCCTGTGAGTTGCAATTGCTTCTGTGAAAAATATTGTCGCAGTAATGTCTAGCAAACAAACATGTGGATTCTATCTTGATAACAGACCTGGTTAGATATTGGATGTATTCATTTGGCTTCTCAATTTGCCTCTTTCCAATTAATCTAGAATCTTCCAAAATTCTGGAATAATTTCAAGCATTAGTGACATACATGAGTAATAGCACTGGCTAGACTGAGTGAGGCAAATGTGAGATTTGGGGAACTCTGCAACATCGCTCTGCAACAAGTCTGCCACCGCTGACACGCAGCACATCTGCTACTCCTGTTCCAAGCTGCCTGCTTTCAAAATGACACAGGGGCTTTATTTATTGAGATGTTTTGCAGTTTGGTTGATCTTGTGGCCTCCAATACAGGTCGAGCTAAACAGGCACAATTTAGGTGCTCATAAAATGTAAATGTATTTAAAAATTGATGCCTGCTTCATGCAGCAGCTGGGGTCTGCATGTGCCTCTTAAATGACAGAAGGCAGACACTTGGAGCTGCACATGTTCCATGGGATAATAACATTGTCTTCAGCATTGCTCCATCGCTTCGTGGTTGTTGTTGAGTGCAGGGCTAACAGGGAAGATTAGACCAAGGTAAGAAGAGTGGATTCTTCACCTTGAATAGCTTGACTCAAGGTTTCTCCTCCATTCACATCTTCTCTTTTATACAGTGGAACCTTGGGTTACAGACGCTTCATGTTACAGATGCTTCAGGTTACAGACTCCGCTAACCCATATATAGTACCTCCGGTTAAGAACTTTGCTTCAGGATGAGAATAGAAATCACACAGTGGTGGCATGGTGGCAGCGGGAGGCCCCATTACCTAAAGTGGTACTTCAGGTTAAGAACAGTTTCAGGTTAAGAACAGACCTCCAGAATGAATTAAGTTCTTAACCCGAGGTACCACTGTATTACTGAAAATTGTATTTCTCTAGCTTTACTGATTCATATTTTAATTTAACTGATGGATTTAATTCATGTATGGAGAGCAACTTTGGGAAATGTACCTTGCAGGTGCTATTGTGAGAGGAGGAGTAACTGAGTACTGGGACCTTTAGAAATTTTAATAAAACTGAGCAGTATCCAGTGAAGTACATCTGCTAGGGCACAAGTTTCTGCTTGTTCAATGGAACTTCCCTTCCTCTCCTCTCTCTGTGCCCCCTCTCCAAATCTGCTCCAGAGCATTGGGAGAAAACCCAGGCAGAAAGAAGAGGGAGGGGAAGTTTTGCTGCACAGCCAAAAGTCCTTGTACCAATGGAAGCACTTTTTTTGGACATAGCCCATTACACATTTAAACACCAAGTACCATACTTGGTGGTCCTTTAGGAACATATGAACTTAGGAAGCTGTCTTATACTAAGTCAGCCCTCCAGGATTTCAGACAGGACTCTCTCCCAACCCTACCTGGATCTGCCGGGGATTGAACCTGGGACATCCTGCTTGCAAGACAAATCACTGAGCTATGGCTATCAGTGAAAGATGCTACCTGCAGACAAGGTGATGGTCTTTGCATATTTGGGGGACTGGGGAATGCAGGAAACTGCTCATTTGAAAGTTAGAATAGAAAAAGAAACAACATAATGCCTATTGGAATCCTTACAACAATATTATAAAATAGATTATTGTTATTATTACCCCAAGATGGGCAGGGAACTGAGTTGAGAGGGTTTGCCTAGGATCACGGCAGAGGGAAGTTTCAGGGTCTTTTATCTCAGCATTGTAGCCACTATGCTATGCTGTCTCTTTGGTGTGTGTTAAATTTTAATCCTTGGCCATAGTACCAAGAGGTATCCGCTGCATTTACCTCTTACATACTGAAAGCCTGCATCTAAGCAGCAGCTATGAATAATTTGCTAAGGCTCAGTGAAGAGCTGCTTAGAGCTCACTGCACCCTACCTGTAGCAGGCTCCAGATGGAGGCAGGGGGTAAGGTAAATGTCACACAGCTAGGAAGTACACAAGCCATTAATTTTACAAATTACATAAGCAACCCAACTGAGATATCTTTTGCTCTGTACTGGGCTTCTCTAAACAGATTTCACAATGTCCAAAACCAAATTTCTCTACATGCTTGGAATGATTTGTCCTAGGCAGCTGATCGTGTCTAGTAGCCACCGATAGCCCTCTCACCCATGAATTTGTCTATCCTTTTTGAAAACCATCCAAGTTAGTGGCTGTCAATGCCTTCTGTGGGAGTGAGTGCCATAGTTTACCTGGGCACTGCATGGATAAGTCTTTTCTTTTATCTTTCCTGAATCTTCCAACATTCAGCTCCATGTGTTATGAGAGAGGAAGAAAAACTTTTTTCTGTCTGATTTCTCCATGCCATGCATAATTTTATAAACTTCTATCATGTCCCCTGGGATGCGGGTGGCGCTGTGGGTTAAACCACAGAGCCTAGGACTTGCTGATCAGAAGGTCGGCAGTTCGAATCCCTGCGACGGGGTGAGCTCCCGTTGCTCGGTCCCTGCTCCTGCCAACCTAGCAGTTCGAAAGCATGTCAAAGTGCAAGTAGATAAATAGGTACCGCTCCGGCGGGAAGGTAAACGGTGTTTCCGTGCACTGCTCTGGTTCGCCAGAAGCGGCTTAGTCATGCTGACCACATGACCTGGAAGCTGTATGCCAGCTCCCTTGGCCAATAAAGCGAGATGAGCACCGCAACCCCAGAGTCGGCCACGACTGGACCTAATGGTCAGGGGTCCCTTTACCTTTAGCTATTATGTCCTCTCTTACCTTTTCTCTTAACTAAAAAGTTCCAAATGCTGCAACCCTTCCTCATAGGGAGGTCACTCCATTCCCTTGATAATTTTGATAGTCCTTTTCTGAACCTTTAACAACTCTACAATATCCTTTTCGAGGTGAGCTGATGTGACCAGAACCACACACAGTATTCCAAGTGCAGTTGAGCCATAGATACATATATACCAGTATTGTGATATCTGCAGTTTTATTTACAATTGGGAGGAACTGTTACTCCTAGATAATGAAAATGTTTGTGATATAGAGTAAAACCTTTCGCCCTGGTAGAATATTCATACTCTCCTAGATTTAGTACAATTAATTTGTGAGACAGCCACATTACCACACCTGTCTATATTATTAACTAAAGCAGGAATTGCTGTCAGGGGATCATTTGTTAATATCACAATGTCATCGGCAAATAAATTTTCTTCATGTTCCTGTTGATTTATTATGACACCCAGTGTTTTTGTATCCTTGCAAATGATTTCAGCTAAAAGTTCTAGCAAAACAATAAATAATAATACATAACAAACCAGGAGTTCATCGGAGTCTTCCCACCAACTGAACAAAGTGATGATAGATCAGATCATTTCAAATTATTTTAAAGTTGTATTGAGCTACAGCTATAATAGAATGGAGAGAGTAAAACATAGGGAACATGCAAAAGAATGAACAGTTACACGAATTCTCATGCATCTAAGGCCTGGTCATTCTTGCTTATCTCCTCTGCTTCCTTAGTTAGACTCCAACTAGTGTACATAGCAAAGAGGTTCTTGGGTTCAGCCTCAATTCTGAGTCCATTAGCACTCTATAGTATGTTGGGGTACACATTTTAGGAAGATGGGTGGACATATGTCAATTGCAAGATCCAAGTATTGCTACAAGGTTCTACACTTCCCAGGGTTCTTTGAGGGAAGCCATGGCTTGGTATGATACTGTTTTATCTGTATTGAGCAGATGTGGCCTGAGAATACACTGCTGCTTTTTGTTTCTGAATTTTCACCAAGCAATTAAGTTTTTTAAAGGGAAAGACACTTGGGCTTGGGTTTCCTTCTCCCACAATGGAACATAGAATAGTAGAGGTAATGTAGTCCTACCTTCTGCCAGTGCAAGGAAGATTTTGCTTAATAACATCCTGATTGGCAGTTCAGGATCAGGCAATGTACAGAAAACAGCCCAGAGAAGAAGAAGCACAGACAAAGTATGGATTTTCTTATTCAGGTCTCTCCAAACATTATGAGTGCTTAGCTGTATTTCTAAAATACTTCTCAGGTTTTTTTCCACATGGAGTTAGCACTATAAATTAAAAGATCTGTTTGCTTAATGAAAGTTTTGTTCTTGATGTGGTCACATCTGGGTTTCATTCTGTGTCAATATGTCTGGCAGAAAATCAAGGCTAACTCTTCAACAGGAAGGTCCAGAAACACCAGCAACAACCCGAGAAAGAACAGCAGTCTGCGCAGACCATGGCTGTGCTCCCAGGAGCTACTTTAGGTGGACCCAAAACCCAGCGGAATGTTTGACATTCTCCCTCTTTTGAGAAGTGGATCCCCATATCATAGCAGAAACTGCTTATGAAAATCTCCAGTAAAGGAGTGATGTGCAGCATGCAGTGAGGCTGTTTGAGAAAGAACAATAAAGAACGTGTGGAAGTTGTCGCAAAGTAGAACTTTGTGTCTAGACATATACAGTGGTACCTCGGGTTACGTACTTAATTTGTTCCGGAGGTCCATACTTAACTTGAAACTGTTCTTAACCTGAAGCACCACTTTAGCTAATGGGGGCCTCCTGCTGCTGCTGCGCCGCCGGAGCATGATTTCTGTTCTCAACCTGAAGCAAAGTTCTTAACCTGAAGCACTATTTCTTGGTTAGCAGAGTATGTAACCTGAAGCATATGTAACCTGAAGTGTATGTAACCTGAGGTACCACTGTATATGAGTTCCATTTTGAACCACAAGGTCAGAGTATAAGTGAGAATCAGGTTAGGGACATATGTGCTGCAGCAAATCCAATGGCAAAGAACCCAGTATATTGCAGGATTTCTCTGGGCTCAGATCACAGGGAGAGTCAGAGCACAGGAACAAGAGCCTTATTGTTGTGAACAGGGGTTTTCAGCTCTGACAAATATGAAAGGTCAGAAAAGAGAAAGGCTTCTTTGTGTTGATGATGAAATGAGAGGTTTTTTGTCTCAAATTAGACCTAATATAAATGAGATTATAGACTTAAGGTACATATGTAAGAGGCTTGTTTATAATTACATTCTGGGAATGATTCAAGTTCTTAGATGGTTGCATTGTTTTATACTTTCTGGATATCTCATGATCATATTATAAAGTTCTATATTATAAATCAAGCATTGCTAGGAGTTGGTTTTTTTCTGTTTCCCAATGTATTTCTTATCAATAAAAAATTCAGTGCGGCATGAGCAAATTTTTATTTTGAAAGCGTGGTCCTGAGAAAACTGAGAACTGCTGGTCTAGTCTGATAGAAAAAAGTCACTTTGGTTCAGTCAGGACCCTGGACAGGTCACAGCCAAAGGGAGCTGTTGTCTCAGCAGCATGCTGAGGCCTTTGGAGGCATTGTGAAGGCTGGTTGGGCTGGACCTGTTGTTAATCCAACCCCATTTGAGGATCTGTTTCTTAAAAGGTCATTGCCCACTTCTGCAGTGACTAACTCCAGTGGCCTGGGGGTTGTAAGAACTGCACCAGACAACATCAATTCCACAGAATGAGAAACCAAAAGCAAGTGATACACAGTGCCTTTGATTGTAGCATCTAGAATAACACATGCTAGAAGCACTGTATGATTTGCATGATCCAGGCAAAGTTAATTGATTATAATGGGAGAGTTGAACATGTTCCAAACTTTCTCTCATTGAAATCCATATGACTTGGTTGGACCGAATGCAGTAGCTGGGACCCAGAAAATCTCTTACATGAGTGGAAACTCCACCCTCCCAGCTTCTGATATTTTGCCTATGCCTGCTGAAGTCCCCTGCGCTACATATCATACCATTCCAAACTGAGGAGACTTTTTGTGGTGGGATTTTAAAAAGTTGGCTGCACTTTGGATGTAACCCACTTGAATGTTTACATTCTGAAGCTGGCTACAACAATATGTCACTCGCTAGGGGAAGGTGATATAAGGTGATAAAAGAATGGACTACTGTTTGTTTTCCTTCCTGTGAATGTAAACAACGACACAGGACCTGGTGCTATTATTCAGCCATTAGCCAGCTATGCTTATGAACCTATGCCTGCAAAGGGACAGAAGCTGATAATGAGCTAGCAGAGACAATGGATAGGCAATCAAATACTCAGACGTATCATAGAATATTAGAAACCAGATGCAACAGTGATAATTGCTGGGATACAGTTTATCCCTGGCTATAAAGTCTACAGAAAAAACCATATAGGTAGTAGCTGGAGATGGTGCTGCTGATATGTCAAAGAAGGCACTTAGTGCAATAACGGATTTGAACTCACATTTTCAGAGAGAGCATCTTGAGGAGCTATGTCAGACAAGTGGCAAAGGGCAACATTGTGAAGCTTAACTGATAAATTACAAATTAGCAGGATGCAGAGGCCAGATGGCAGTCACCCAATATATTTTAAGAAATATGAATTTTAACAGTAATGTGCATATTACTAAAACCAGTCTTTTTCCTGGAGAATTGGAGGGTAGCCAGTTTTTAGAAGGGCATCAGAATGTTTTACATGTCAGTCTGGTTTCTTTTCCTGGAAACCTGTTAGAAAGTAGGGCAATTTAATGAAATAATTTTAATCAACTAATCATCTTAGTCAATTAATTGATATGCTGGTTGAATATTCATGTTTGCATGAACAACACAATATTTTTGAAGCAAAAAGTATATTTTTTGCAGGTAGAATCTCATAAGAAGCATTGCCTGCTGGGAGAAAGAGAGAGTGAGAAACATGGGATTGAGTCAGTATTTACAAGGCATTTGAAATGTTTTAAAATAACAATGTCTGAATTTTTTAAAAAGCAGTGGTTCGATTAGTCATAGCAACTTTTTAGTTCATTAAAAGTTGAAAAGCTTATTAAAATATTAAAATGGCAGAAATGCTTCAGAGTTAGTAGAAAATAGAAAGTTCCCTTAAACCAAGGCAGACCATCCATCTAGCTCAGTATTAGACAGTAACTCTCCAGACTTTCAGATGAAATTATTTCCTAGTCCTACTGGCAGATGCTCTACTGATAAACAACTGTCCTCACATCATAGTTAATACCTGACATACAGTGGCATTGAGTATCAGTAGCTGATACACAGTGGTACTGAAAAAGGTTGTCTTCACGGAACACTGTACACCCTCATATATGCCAAAGAAATTCTGGGTGCCTTTCACATACCGTATTTTTCGCTCTATAACACGCACCAGACCATAACACGCACGTAGTTTTTAGAGGAGGAAAACAAGAAGAAAAAAAAAATCTAAACGAAATAGTGGAGATATGATTTTTGTGGTTCATGCTGTGGCCACAGACATGTGATCTGACAGTGAGTTTGGAGTAGCCCAATGCAAAAATCCTGTGGATCCATGTGGATCCATGCTTTGCAACCACGGAGGAGGGAAGGAAGGGGAACCATGGATCCTCTGCTCACGACTGCAGCAGATCCCCCCGCCGCCCGCAGGCATTCGCTCCATAACACGCACAGACATTTCCCCTTACTTTCTAGGAGGAAAAAAGTGAGTGTTATGGTGCAAAAAATACAGTACTCCCTGCACATTGCAAAGGAATCTGGGACATATTGGAGGATGCACACTTAGTTTGCACAGGGCTATCTTGACCCTAGTTGCGTGCAGGTGTTTTAAGGGAATGTAGAACAGAATGGCTGGGGGAAGAAACAACAGCAGCAGCAGCAACAACAACCCACCCTTCACCCTAAGGTCCCAGGGCAGGTTATAACATTAAAACATTAAAATGGGGAAGTAGGCCTGAATAGGTTATTCATTTTGTACCAAGCACAGCCTTTTCTGTTTGAGAGACCCTGTATAATCTTGCTGGGCTTTTTTTGTCTGCTTCAAACTATAAAAACATGATGGAAGCCAAGCTTGCAGCAAAGCATGATACATGATTACCGTTTTGACTTGGCGAAACAAAACCTGTGTAGGTCTGATCTGAGGGATGCCACCTCAGTGCTGTTATTTTGGATTATATGACCTTAAGTCCCAGCTAGACCTACATTTCTAGGTTTCCGTGCGACACTCCTTCCCACAACTGCCATGAATACTTAACATTGTCCAGATTCATGGGCTGTAGCAGTTGGCAGAAGTATAAACAGTGATGATGGATGAGGCTTCAGGAACTTGCAGGTGTTTGAAGGCACAGGTCCAGCTTTGACATACTCCTTAGGCATGGTGTGACTGGGCTGGAAAATCTAAACTGGAATGCGTTATGCCAAAGGCTGCCAAGAAATTTACCACACTGTATGGTCCTGGACTAAGGAGTGAGGAGGAGTCAGAGGACATGGGTAAAAAGCAGGAGAGATTAAGGATCTATAATAAGAATGCAGGTCGTATGACGTCGGGGAAGAGGGAACAAATGTAGGAAATAAACCACTTGAGGGTGTGTTGGCAGAAACTTATGTACATGAGAACCATGAAGATGGAAACCCTTCACTGTTTACTTCATGGTTATAAGAGATCTAAGAATAGCACTAATGAGAATTTTCCTTGTTTGCTAGATAATTAAACATCCTAGAGGTTTTTTTTTTAAGGGTTGTATTAATTAATGCTTTTCATCTCATTATGCCCTAGTTTCTGTAGAGCATATTGCATCTTATTTTGCATCCTTATAAGCCCTCCTGGTTTATAAAACAGCGAGCGGTGTAGATTTACCCTACTTTATGGTTTAATGAAGCATCTCATCAGGATTAATCGAATACTGCCAAAATAATTCAACGAGCACATACTATGCACTTTTGGGAGAAAATGTCAAGGACATTTGTAAGGGCTGTTGCTTGAGAGATTCAGAGCAACATCAGCGAAGGACTCTCCAAAGGCATGAAGGGCAGATGGGCAATCTGCAACCTGTGTGTAATTCAAATATGTGCAATCAGTTAACTCCAGTACATTTGGCAAGATTAATTTATGCAGACATGATATAAGGCAGCACCCTGAGCTGGTGACAGAGCTGAATTTATTTGTCATCTCAGGAGCCCACTATGGAGATGTGGCCATTCTGGTTTTATCATAGTCATTTATTTAAACCGGTGGACATGGCAAATGATTTGATTTGATTCACTGCAAGGACTTCTGCTGACTGTCATGACATATTAACGTCTGGGGTGGGGAGGGGAGATTGCCACAGTTGGCTACCACCAGGGGTGAAGGATAAAACTGATTTAGTTCACATTTAAAGGCACACTTACCAAACTCGCACTCTGCAAAGAAATGTGCAAAATGAAACACAGCCATCCTTCAAAATTTGCACTTCTCCACATTTTACAATGCCAAGCAATGTGTATAAAAGTGTGAATACTAGGATAAAGTGTGCATAATGCATATACATTTGTGAAAGTAACAGACAAAAACACATTAGGGAAAATTATTTGCAAAAATGTGAACATTAGACAGAAGTGCACTAAAAGGTGTATATCAGGAGAAATGCTGATGAGCTTTCATGAGGACTTTAAAAAGGTAAATTAATGCAGAAATGTGGGGAACTGATGTTAAGATTGTAAAGAGAAAGAGAGAGAGAGAGAGAGACTCAGAAATCATCATCATCATCATCATCATCATCTGGCTGGGTTTCTCCAGCCACTCTCAGCAGCTTCCAACAAAACACTAAAATACAATAACCTATTAAACATTAAAAGCTTCCCTAAACAGGGCTGCCTTCAGATGTCTTCTAAAAGTTTGGTAGTTATTTTTCTCTTTGACATCTGATGGGAGGGCGTTCCACAGGGCGGGCGCCACTACCAAGAAGGCCCTCTGCCTGGTTCCCTGTAACTTGGCTTCTCACAGCGAGGGAGCCACCAGAAGGCCCTCGGCACTGGACCTCAGTGCCTGGGCAGAAACTGTCAGATTCACCCATCCCTTACAATTAACAGTACAATCATATACATGGCAATTCCAAAATATGTCCTATTGAGTTCAGGGGGGCTTTTTACTAGATTTGGAAGGAGTCACTAGAGCCACACTCAGGCTAGATGACAGGTAAAGTGAGGCTATCTAGGCTAGGAGTAGCAGTCCAAGGGGTCCAGGCAGAGCTGGCCCACCCATGAGGCAAGGTGAGGTGACTAACGCAGGTGGCAGGCTGCACAGGGGCAGCAGATACAGCCACCAAATAATGCATCACCTGCTTCATGTCTCAGAAGCTCTCCCCTGTTGGTGAATAGGAGGTGCTGTTGGTCTCCCCCCTAGGATCAGGACAAGGAATTCAGAGCCACAGAGAAGCAACAGAGTTGTCCCAATGGGTAGGCATAACCACCCACCAAGCTTTTAAAGGTGGGGCAAAGTGAGCTTACTTGCAAGACTCTTGTGCCTTGCAAGGCGGTTGGGTATGCAGGTCCTCACTGCATTGGGAATGATGAATTTGTTCCCAGTGATGGGAGCACTGCCAAGTCCTGGATGACCAGGTTGTGCCCTCACCTTCTGACCCCAGTTTCTCCACCCCAGCAGGTGGTGGACACCTTCCTCAGTTTCCATTGCTGTGCTTCTCTCCCCAGGAAGGAAGGGGTCCTGCTTCCCCATGCAAAGAAGCCATATCCTGGGAGAAGGAAGTGACTACCTCCTCCAGCCTCTGTTACCTGGTCTTAGACCCCTGCTACCACTCTCCAGTTTCCCCTCTTCTTTCATCTCTGCCTTCCACTCCACTCCTAAGCTCAGCAACACTTCAGAACACATGACACCTTCAACATTATGTGAATGGAGTAGCTGTCACCCAAACATTCCAGTAGCTTGCAGGACTGAGTGCGTATTTCCATATATATAACCCTGGTATATGTCCGATAAGAAGAGCAATGGCAGGAAAGAACAGGGGGAACAAATAACTATTGCCTAATATTGTTGTCAGGGATTGTCTCTAGAAAGGCCTAGCTGGTCTGGGCTGCATGCCAATTTGATTTGGTTGCCTAGAGGTCACCCACAGTGGCATGGTAAACAGGAGATCACTCCTTCATCAGAGACACTGTGGGAATTAACAACAATGCCCAGTCTCCAAAGTGCCTAGGACCAAATGGACCATTTAAGGAGTGGAATTACCATTAGCAGACATCTATAATTATGAGTCAGAGCAGACACAAGCCAACAGCTGAATGAACAGTTCTGGATCGTAGCACTCTGAGCTATAAACCTCTACAGTTCTGCATAATCCTTCCATAATGACTTAGAATCATAGAATCATAGAATCATAGAGTTGGAAGAGACCACAAGGGCCATCGAGTCCAACCCCCTGCCAAGCAGGAAACACCATCAGAGCACTCCTGACATATGGTTGTCAAGCCTCTGCTTAAAGACCTCCAAAGAAGGAGACTCCACCACACTCCTTGGCAGCAAATTCCACTGTCGAACAGCTCTTACTGTCAGGAAGTTCTTCCTAATGTTTAGGTGGAATCTTCTTTCTTGTAGTTTGGATCCATTGCTCCGTGTCCGCTTCTCTGGAGCAGCAGAAAACAGCCTTTCTCCCTCCTCTATGTGACATCCTTTTATATATTTGAACATGGCTATCATATCACCCCTTAACCTCCTCTTCTCCAGGCTAAACATGCCCAGCTCCCTTAGCCGTTCCTCATAAGGCATCGTTTCCAGGCCTTTGACCATTTTGGTTGCCCTCCTCTGGACACGTTCCAGTTTGTCAGTGTCCTTCTTGAACTGTGGTGCCCAGAACTGGACACAGTACTCCAGGTGAGGTCTGACCAGAGCAGAATACAATGGCACTATTACTTCCCTTGATCTAGATGCTATACTCCTATTGATGCAGCCCAGAATTGCATTGGCTTTTTTAGCTGCCGCGTCACACTGTTGGCTCATGTCAAGTTTGTGGTCAACCAAGACTCCTAGATCCTTTTCACATGTACTGCTCTCAAGCCAGGTGTCCCCCATCTTGTATTTGTGCCTCTCATTTTTTTTGCCCAAGTGCAATACTTTACATTTCTCCCTGTTAAAATTCATCTTGTTTGTTTTGGCCCAGTTCTCTAATCTGTCAAGGTCATTTTGAAGTGTGATCCTGTCCTCTGGGGTGTTAGCCACCCCTCCCAGTTTGGTGTCATCTGCAAATTTGATCAGGATGCCCTTGAGTCCATCATCCAAGTCGTTGATAAAGATGTTGAATAAGACCGGGCCCAAGACAGAACCCTGGGGCACCCCACTAGTCACTCTTCTCCAGGATGAAGAGGAACCATTGATGAGCACCCTTTGGGTTCGGTCAGTCAGCCAGTTACAAATCCACTGAGTGGTAGCATAGTCAAGACCGCATTTTACCAGCTTCTTTACAAGAATATCATGGGGCACCTTGTCAAATGCCTTGCTGAAATCAAGGTAGGCTACATCCACTGCGTTCCCTTCATCTACCAGGCTTGTAATTCGGTCAAAAAATTCAGACTTGGTGTTGTGTTGAAAGGGAGTGAAAGTGTTCGTCCTTTGAGCGTGAAGGCAGTGCTTCCTGAAGCCTCTTTCAGTCAGCCTCGGTGTCTCCAAGAAGCAAATTGCTGGCGCAAGCTGATGTATGCCCGGAAACTCCTGTCTACTGCTTCCTGTGCTGATTGTTTCTGGTTAATTGTTGGACTTTGCGCTGACTGTGAAGTGAACAGCTCCTGCTGATGAAATCAGTGCTTAGGACTTAGGTGATTTCAACCGAAACCTCTTGCCAGTTTAGAACAAAACTGAAGCACATTCCAGACAAAGTTGTTGATGGGGAGTTGGGCAACTCACAAAGGGGTGAAAGTTTGGCTTATTTTTGGACAAGATTGAACTTCCTTTGAAAGAAGCAGGTTTGCAGTTTAGGAGTGTTCCTAGAATTGGTGTTGTTTCTTAAGCAGTGACTGTGACCAAGAAGTGGTCCTCACCCACTCCTACCTCAGTGCAACTGCCTTTCTAAGTTGCATAAGACTTAACTTGCTGTTGCTGAGTTCTGTCAACTTGGGTGCAACTTTCCATTTCCCTGAAGAAATCACACTTGGCTCATCTGATAACTGTCAGCCTACTCTTTCTGTACTCTGTGCAGAGGTTTGTTTTCTGGTTTTTTAATCACACAGATGCTTTCCAGTGATCATGCCATAAATTAAGCAAGGATTTGCGGGTTTCCCAGACGGAGTGTTCATTTATTTGCAACGTTGGCCATAATTTTATCATTTTTCTAAGTGCAATATACAAGAAGTGTGTTCTCTCGTATCTTGAAATTAGTTCCTGTGGGGTGGGAGACCACTTTCTACTGATTAAGTGCTCTGTCCTTTTGAAATAAAAATTTCTGCTGAATACATAAAACAGCCAAGCACATTTAAGTGTGCTGCTCCCATTATAATTAATTACATAATTAAATATAATGAGAGTTGAACATGGAAATCTCCCGAAAACAACTCAATAAGGCTAATCCTTAAATCTATTTCTTTATTAAATGGACAATTATTTTGCAAGGGAAACAAATGTCTTTGTTGAAATAGCAGATATGCTTACAAGTGGAGTCAGCAGGAGCAGACTGCATAAATAAGCAATTACAATGTTTTTATCCCATGAAAACAAGAGCCCACAAATTACTTCACCTTTCCCCCCTCTGTTCCTCAGGCAATAATATTTTTTTCCTCGTAATTGCTTAACAAAATGTATTCCTGTTCCATACAATTAGAGCAGTAAGAGAATACAAAGTGGATTATTTGCTGATTGCTGAGGTTTAAAAGTCAAATCAGTGCTCTGCCTGAAAGGAAATGCTTTGCACAACCAGACATTTTTGCCATTTGTGTTTCTCACCAGAATGAGAATGAAGGTACCGGAGCTTGCTGCAAAGAATGGAGGCTAAAAAGAGAGAAAAGGGGAGAGAAATCCAGTAGATTTTATTTCTGAAACATGAAACAAATAAAATAAGAAACTGGGAAATAAAACAATCAGATCTTACAAATAAGAACCCCAAATGTGCAGACCCACAAAGAACAAAGTTGTGGGTTATTTTGCATGTGTTTTCTTTTGTTATATCATTTTAATCATACATTAAAGACAACATTTTTAAGCAGATCAGCCACACTCCTAGTAGTAACACCTACATGGGAGTAAATCCCCATTGAACTTCTGGAACTTACTTCTGCGTAGACATGTACAATGACTAAATATTGATTAGGCTGACACAGACTATTTTTTAAGGAAATAATTTATGATAATGTATCATTTTCCAAGCATCATAAGAACACATGGAGGTAGGAATCACATGCACCAGAACTCCATGTGGAGTGACTAACCTGTAGCCCTCCAGATGGTGTCAAACAACTCCCATCAGTTCCAGCCAGCACAGCCAGTGGGCAAGGATGATGTGGGATGGTGTCCAACAACATCTGGAAGGCTGCATGTTCACTGACCTTGATCCAGAATATTTCACAATGCAAAGGGATTTTCTGCAGCAGTTCTTCAGGAGACAAGTCAAACTGGAAAGGGCTTCCCCTGAAGACAGAAAGTCTGAAAACACCAAGATGTATGACCGACACCAAAACAAAGTCTAAAAGTGGTTTAAAAAGTAAAGATGGAATCTTTAGAGTTGAAATAAATGAGTTAGAGTTTTTTAAATATAATTTTTCTGCTTTGAATGTTCCTTTTTTGATATGAAATGGTATGATTTAGGGGTCAGATCATGGATTAAATGTGGATTGCTTAAGGGTACTCTCCCCTTGGTCTTCTGCAATTTGGAGAATTATCCACAATGCTCCCATCATTGGAGAGATAATAATGCACGGTTCATGGACAAGTTCCATTGGGGTGTGTGGGGTGTGTGTGTGTAGGAGCCAAACTATAGCACAAAGATGCTGTTCCTCCACCTCCATCCATACATTAAACAAGAAGACGAATTTGACACAGTCTAGAGAAGGATGCGGAAGACAGTAAAGATGCTGCAATATTCAGCTAGCAAACCTGGAGCCAACATAAATAGTACAGCTTCATTCTTCTTAAATTCAAAAAGAGGGAGCATCTGATGAAGCCTGGCTGCTGCTGTGAATGGAAAAGATGATCTCAGGCTCATCAAAGAATGTCTGCATGTATGATTCACTTCCAGGCAAGTCTCTGCCTTTGCCAGAAGGGCATGGACCATGGCACTGGGGTAATTAAAGCCTAAGTAAATAGCCCAAACCTGCCACAGTAGTGCAAGGTTATGACCAGATACAGAGGAGAGCCGCAGTAACTAATTGTGTACTTAACAAAATTAATTGAAACAGAAACCATTATTAGGCTGGTACAATGAAAGCAGCTTGCCCTTGTTCTGGGAAAAACTTTGACATCTCATTACCCTGATCTTTTACTTTCTATTTACCTGACTTGCGTCTGGAATCTGCTAGGTATGTTCACTACAGTTTCAAGTTTTCAAATTGTGGTTTTATTTATTTGTTTATTAAAACATTTCTACCCCCCCCCCCCATATAACATCACTGTCTTCACTTTATTACAGTCAACAGACCAGAAATAAATGTACTACACAGTACCCTGTATTTATACAGGATAAATACAGAAAAGTGTAATAATAGTAACAGCTGGTCAGCTATATACAAAATAACAAATAACCTCAAGGTAATCCGCTGGAAATATTCCTTCCAGTCTTCTTATTCTCAGCAATAGGTATGTGACCTCTTTCAATGACACTCATGGGATTTAAACATAAACCATACTGTTGAAAAACCAAAACTTTAATGAGAAAATCTCCAACAGCTTAGTGAAAATCAGTGTTGGGGGTGGAGCAGACATAGCTGTCAGTTTCCAAAGGATTTTTGACACATCTGTACCTGGCAGGTAAATACATTTCAGTTGCCCTTTGAAAGCTGACAGGCAAACGTGTTTCAATTTGCCTTTGAAAACCGGCTGCTATACCGACCACATCCCAGTACTGCTTTTCATTATGCCGCTTGCCTTATGCTCTTTTCCTGCCATTATTTAGACCAGTAGGAAGGAAGATATACTCTGATGTGCTCTGGGTGGGGCTGCCTTTGGACAATGTATGGAAACTTCAGCATGTCCAAGATGCCATGGCCAAATTGCTGACCAGAGCCAGTTCCAGGAGGAACAGAAGCACCTTGTTACAACAATTCCATTGGCTACTTGGCTACTTCTGGGCATAATTCACGGTGTCCTTATACAGTTTGGGTCTAGACTGTTTGAAGGACTGTATCTCCCTGTATGAGCCTGGCTAGTCTGAGATCTGGGGTGGTCTTTCTCTCAGTCCCACCACCGTTAACAGGCACGTTTGGTGATAGCACAGGAAAGGGCTTCCTCAGCGGCTGTTCCCAGATTATGAAACTCGTTTCCATGGGAAGCTAGACTGACACTCTCTTTCTCTGCTTTCCTTTGCCAACAGGCAAAGACTTGTTTGTTCCAATAGGCCTTTGGACACTAACTGGTTGTTATGGCAGGGTCCTTTGAGGGAGGCTTGTTCTGCTTTTAATGATTTCATGTGTAATCAATGCTATTTTAATAGTTTCTTGTTTAATTTATTTTTGATATTTATATTTATTGTGTTTTAGTTGTATCTGTTTTAATTTATATTGTGAGGCGCCTTAGGTCCTTCATTGGTAGGAAGGCAGGTTACTTTAAAAGGTTAATCAACTTTTCTCAGAAGACAGTTCCAGGAGGGGAGAGTACTGTTGGGCTGAGGTCTTCCTTGAGGGTGTCCCACAGGCAACTGCCTTGCTACTGTGACAACAGGATGATGGACCAGGTGGCCCTGATCCTGCAGAGCTCTTCTTATGTTCCATAGCATTGGACTCCATTGGAAAAGTCCTTATCTAAGATTCTTGTCTTGTCTTGTTTTTACTAAGCCAGACCACTATCAGTTCTGTCCACATTATTATGCTTGATCAGTTGCTGAAAGCCAAGTGGCTGCTTGACAACTGAATGCAAACAGATTGCATATAAATGATTGCAATGCATTGCATACTTGGTCTAACAACCGGTAACATGGTTATTTGACCTATTATGACTTCCTTTGCTGCAAGATGCTGTTCATTTACATAAATAGATGAGCAGATGGTAGATAGTCTATATGCGTTTACAACACTTGTTGCTCCCAAGCACGTGCATTCCCTTCACAAGTACACATCTTTTAAGCTTGGGAAACCTGTTCTGGAGCCAAAAATCCAAACTGAAGGCATCTTTGATTTAATGTTTGCATTTCTGCCCCCTCCCTGCCCTCCACTTGAGCCACTCACACAAATTGGTTCCTGGAATGATTTCATAGAAGCTGTTTGTCTTTTAATCCCCCCCCAAAAAAATCAACAGCTTACAAGGCATTCAGAATAACAAATACTTGTTTGCTTTCTATGCAGAATACAATATTTCCAAAGCACCATCATAATGCCCCTAATAGTAGACAGATAAAAAATACTTGCTGATGAGCATGTATCATAATAATCAATTTATGCTTCAAGAAATATAGACACAGTTTCTGCACCCAGAGTTTATACATAAGCACAACTGCAGTAGATGCTCTTGAGTGTTAATGATATCTCTGAGCAGTCAGCTTTAGAACAAAATGATATATAAACCCATTGTAAAACTGTTATACTTCAACAGAAAAGAAAAAGCACAATTGTTTAGAATGACAACAAGATTACCACCCATACATATTCAGGCCAAAATGTAGAACATAACGCAGTGTATGAACCACCACAGTGGTTTGCTTAATGGTCCATCTGAGAAAGATCAATGATTCTGCACAGCGTTCTGACTCTACAATGGCTAACTGGATGCCTCAATCAAGTTCAGCTGGTGGGTCAAGATTGTAATAGCATCCTCTGTCAGTCCTTAGAATCTGGAAGTTGGAGAAGTATTGCCTATGAAGGTGAACATACTGGAAACCCACTGAGTCAGCATCCCCAAATCTACACTATCCAAACTCTAACAAACTCAAACAGTGAGTGCTGACTGATTGAAGCCAGAAGAAGAAGAAGAGGAAAAGGAAGAAGTCGTCAGTATCCTTGGGTGAATCCTGCAGAAGTACAAAAACTTCGCTTTAAAAGGATGCAACTCACTGATCTCCAAAACAGCCAAACAAGGACTAAGCATTCTTAGTGGCCTCCAGAACACAGAATGCTGAGTGCTGGTTGGGAATGAAACTCAGGAGGCCTGGGTGGGTGGGTTGGCGTTATTGAGTCTTTTACAGTTTATAGTATACCAGAGGAAAGCATGGCTAGGTTTGCATTATGCAGACCAGGCGCAGGCTAAGGTTCACTGGCAATATGGAGCTTGAGCAACACTTACTGTTCCATAGAATGTTAACTGTTCAATTCATGAAGTAATGGAATCCCCCCCTTAGTCTGGAGGCTGAAGTCAAGCAACATTGACAGCATACTTTTTCACAATATGGAAAGAAGGGTCATGATTTTTATTTTTGTATGTCATTGGCATATGACAAATGGATTTGCCCTGCCAAATCAAGAATGAAAAATAAGAGAATCTTGTTTTATAGAACTAGGTTGCTGGTCAGAACTGGAGATATTTCAATCAACCAAATTATTATGCCAGCTATAAATTTCCGTTTTGGGGGAAATGAGTTGCTAAACTAAATATTGTAGAATTCAAAACCAGCAGTACTTTCTGATCCATAAACTTTGATTATGGAAATAAACTCTCTGCATTATGGAAGTCGAATGGTAGTTTCTCTTGGTTTCTTTTTTTAAGGACAAATACTAGATTTTAACACAACACAGTTTGTTTCCCCCCAGCCATGCCCACCTGTCACTTACCTGATGTCACCTGTTTCCTAAAACCTAGGTAAAAGCCATTGCTGCAAAGGAGCAATCAGATTCTTTAGTGTGTGCTCCTGACTGTTCCTTGGCAGTGGGCCTTGTATTCGAGGCTGTTTAAATTAAGCACCAAATGCAAAGCCCACTATAATTAGTTCTACCTGAGCGTTCTCAGTTGCAGCGTCCAAGAGGAACGGATCATTGCCGTAAACAGCAGGCCTTGTACTTGGCTCTGAACTTAAACAGAGCTGAATGCAAGTTTCATTGCAAAGAAACAAATGGAAGTGTGGCCACTTTTTGATCTGGCACACCAAAGAAAAGTGGAGCCCCATCTATGTAGGAACAGCTGTACTGTAAAGTAAATCCTAATGCTTGTGATGGAATTTTCCATGATCTACCTGCTTCTACCTGCATGTCCAGTCTCAGAGAAAAGCTTTCGGGGACTATCTATTTACATCCTGGTACTTTAGGTGCAGGGTGCTGCAAGACACCACTTGATCCCTAGTTCTGTTAACAGCTATACTGCAGTAGTCATCAGCAGATTTGGGGCACATAGTTATCACTATGCTGATGGTGTGGAGCTCTATTTCTCTGTTAAATCTGGTTCAGAAGATGCTGTGCCTGAATGCAGTGAGGGTCCATAAATGGAAAATGAACTTTGCTACGAGAGAGGCACTGTGGGTGAGTGGCTCCCAAGTCCAGGTACTAGGGATTTTGTTCTACAGTTATTTTGGGGTTGCATTCCTCCTGAAGGAGCAGGTCCACTATTTAGGGGTGCTGTTGAGCCATCTTTGTCCATGAAGACCCAGCTGCCAATTTTCCCCTCCCCATCTTCATTTGAAAGAAACGTCCAAGGAAGGCAGGGTGAGAACATCTGCCCAGTCTGAGAAAAACAAAGAAACCAATGCACCTCATTTGAATACTCCAGACCAATTTGCAGCCCCCTGAAGCTGCAGGCAGTAAAACAAAGGAGAAAAATCTGCCCAAAGATTTCTCACATAGCTCCAGAATTTTTAGATTGCAAATGCCATGGATGTTGTAGTCTGGGCGGGGGTGTGTGTGTGTGTGGCGACTCTGGGTTGCAGAAAGCTGTCATGTGCCATGGGCAAAATCCAGCAGGAATCTGATATTTCGTTATCTTGTTTCATTTCAATAATAAATGTGTAGGAGAGATAATTTTTGTTGGATGGAAGCTGGGATGCAGAAACCAGGAAAAGTGATAAAAGATTTTCATTTCTCTTGGTGGAAACTTACTGGTTAAGATTCATGTCTTTTATTTATTTAGCTATTCCACTTCTAAAGTGTTCCATTGCAAAGACCAGGTAAGAAGAACATCACAATCAGTTCACATTTCCCTCAGGAACATTGCTTGGTGCTGTTGCCTTTTAGGTCTCGAGTTACATCTGCTTTATTCTATCTGTAATAGTTGTTTTATTGCTCTTCTCTGTCTGTGTCTCCCCTAATCTGAATTTTATAGGTTTATTTGTTTGCTAACATATGGGAAAGAAAAACATTTGATTGGATTGTTGCTGCATTTTTCTCTTGCCCGTTCTCCAAGGAACATGCGGTGCCACACATAGTTTTCTGGGCTGCACACCCACATGCCATTTTATTTGTCCAACAACCTTGTCAAATAGGCTAGGCTGCAGTGTGATTGACCCCAGGCCACCCCATCAGCTTTGTAGCTGAATGTGACCCATGACCATCCAGAGGGCAGAATTTCTGCTTTTGATTTCTGACAGCAGAAAACTTCCTTTTAAAATGGAAACTGCACACACACCTTGCTGGATGAAGCTGCTGTAAACCTTCTTCTCATCTGCAAGGTACCTTCACAGTTCCCCCCTCTTATTTATTGCAAAATGTTTTGATCCAACTCATTTCTTTGACAAGTAGTGATCCAATGCTTATGTGAGAGAAGCAGAAAACTCGAACAATGATCTGTTTGGAGACTTGTTCCCATGTACATCTTATCCACTCCCCTGCAGGTAGAGGAGGGATTTTATTTATTTTTTAAAAATTATACCCTGCTTTTCACCATCTGGATCACAAAGTGGCTTACAAAATAAAAACATACGGTATATAAGATTTAAAACAGAAAGACCGGAGGATTGAAACACCAGAAGATTAAAATATCAGAGCAGCATTCATGGTGCAAAGACCTCATGGAACAAAACAGTATTATTATTTCTTAGGAAGTTCAAACTGTCCTAATTTCCAAGGTCCTGTTTCTCAAGGTCAAGCCTTGAAAAGGCTCCACTCAGGTGGAGTATTGAGGAATCAAGCTAAGTAGTGGTCCAGAGACCAGTTGCAAGACGAAGGTGCCAAAAGGCAGAGACTGTGCGACCAATTAGCAGGCCGAAAACCAGAGTCTGGGAACAAGGGTTCTCAAAGACAGGGCCTTCAGTACCCTGGACAGATCCTAAGGAAGAGACAACTTTTTCCAAAAGTGTTGGTTGCAGAATGAGTTCTTAGATGGCCCCTCAGTCACACTGCCTCTCCCAGGCTCTGCTTCATTGCTGGTAAATAAAGAACCCTCTGACCTGAAGGTTGGCACTGTGTTGCCTCTCTGCTAACTCTAATAAGACATGCTGCCTGCAGTCAAGCACAGTGGCATGTGAGGCTCATAGGGGAATGTATGCTGGCTTCTTGGTGGGGTGCAGCTCAGAGACTGCAGTCACTGGGGAGTCCTGGTTCAGAAGTTCCCTAGTTGTTGGACGCAGACTCAGTGGAGTCAGGGTCCAGATCTAGCAGTTCTTTCATCCAGCCATCTTTGTGGAGGCCCAAGTGCCAATTTTTCTTTACCATAACTTTGAGAGATAGGCCAAAATAATTATCTTCATGCTATAGTTGGACAGCTGAGGCTAAAAGATAGTGGCTAGTTTTAAGGTAGTTAAATATGTTCTTAGCAGAGGTGATAAACCCCAAACATTTTTGGTCAGCCTGCTAGCTGCTACCTACCAGTTAACCCCTCTCCTTGCTTTGAGCAAATGTCAGATTCCGAAATTGTAGAATTGACAGGATAAACCACGAACTTATCATAACCATAGCCCAATAATATTAGAACATTGCAATTCTACTAGTGGCATTAGCCAGACACATTGTTGTAGAATAAATGTGTTGAGCTTTTAATATCTATCACCGCATATTATTACTACATAGTACATATCTCAATATACAAAAAAAGCATTGTGTGTTTCACTTTGCAGTTGTTCCTTATTCTTAAACATGCCTAAAGCTCTATATGACACAGTTTGACATCCATGAATACATCACCTGAACATTTAAGAAATATTGGGAAAGTGCTGTGCTTTACCCTACCCCCACCCCCCAATATGGCAAAATGCACACTGTTGTAAACATAGTTAAACTTACATTTATTTAATGGTATCACTTTTCACATTTAGATTGTATACAACATACGGCTTATTTCAGAAGGGGGCCACACAACCCCGGTAAACACAACTCTCCTCACATTTTTTTCACAACATGAATTAATACTGTACTGAAAATACTTAGAGATTCTTGACCATTCTAATCAAGGCCTGCCTTCACCACCACCCCTCTGCTGCTGTTGTTGAAAATATAAAAATCCTTCGCTTTGCTCATTTAATAGATGTGCAGCATAATCCAAGCATGTCTTATATAAAATGGAGGGGATTCCTCCCCCAGCCTTCATGAATCCCCCTGCAATGAAGAGCCCTCTTAATTCTCCTTGAGTTTACATTTACTTTTACATATTGGTTTACATTGGGGGGGGGACAACATTTAGATGCTGTTTGTGTTTTCATCTGGACTCTGAGATTTAGGGTTTGCCATCCTTTTTTATGCAAAACATAACCCATATGGCTTAATTAGGCCTATTAAGGAGATTCAAGGCTTTCTGGCTCTTGTGTGTAAACTAGGGTGGGAAGAAGGAGAGGCACACATGGGGGGAGAAAAAGGTAGTTTCCAGGGCTTTGGGAGTCATTTTGACTAAGAGCAGCAGGAGTGGAATTCAGGGCAGGGCAGGGAGGCCCAGACTATTTAGTTATTTTAAAGGATGAGAGCTATTATTATATTGGAGTCTCAAATCCATATGGAGGGAGGATAATACTTAAAATAAATTTGTGAATGTTTAAAATGGTAACTGTTGTTGCTAGACTATAGTAGAACAGTGAGTCAGGAACTCCATTTCCCATCAGGCTGTCCTGCTTGGATGGAAGAAGGCTAAGTCTCTCTCGGGGAAGTCTGTTGCTCTCTTCTTGGTCTCTCCAATCTTTAAAAGTCTGAACTGTGGGAAGTTTGAAGGTAGACTTGCTACTTTTTGTAAAGGCTAAATTGTGGTTGAATGGAAGCCCAATCAGCCCGTTGGGGGTAGCTACTCTACTTAACTGGCAATATAGGCACTGCTTAATGATCACATCAGACATAGGACAGGACTTGCCCATAGGGATTCTGGGTTTTTCTATAGGCATACAGTATCCCATGTTTTACCAAAAAGTTTGTGTCTTATCAGGATGTTCTCCTGCAGAAGGATCCAAGAGAAGCTTTGTTTGTTTGTTTTTAAAAAAGTAAAAGTAAATAATCTTCCCAGTTCCCAGTTCACTAGCTGCCACTGGTTGGCAGGGGATATTCAGGCCAATTCTCCAGTGAAACATAGTTCAGGACAAAGTGGGTGCCAGGAATTCAGTGCAAGCTGCTATTATTGATATTATTCTGATCTGGGCATTGAGATGTGGTGCACAATGCCAAATGCTGAAAGACCTGCAAAATGGAAACATAAAGAATGTCAACGAGCTGCTGCAAAATACTAAGCTGACAAGTGAGTTTGCCAAGCAGCCTTCACTGCCTGCTGTTGTGACCACTATTGTCTCGATTGTCAATCCCATACAGGAATTGGAGTTACACTGCCAGGAAAAGGATATGACAAAACCTGAAAGCAGAATGGGGGGAAACCAACAACCATCGAAAAGGGAGTGAGTTAGCTTGTAAAAAAAGCTTTCCAGAATTAGAATCTCCTGCACAGCTAAGAATAGGAAGACGTGTCAGCGTGTCGCCTGTAAAATGTGTTGAGAATGTATAGAGGAAGCAAAGAAGTACTTTAAGAATTAGTACTGTGTTGACTTCACTGGGATCTGACAGAAATGGTCATTTTAAAAGAAATGTGAATCACCTCAATTTGGAAGTGCATCAGCAGGCAATAGAGCTGCACTGGGAGAAAAGCAGTGATAAACATCCATGGCTGAAAATACGGAAGACACAAAATGCAGAAAATATCAAATTCACAGTCACTTTGGCATGTGGGGAGACTATTTCTGCATATCTGTGGCCATCCTGGTCCGTGATCACTCTTGCTACCAACCGCTTAGAGTGCCTTATGAATGATGAAAGACCTGATCGTGAAACTACCAGCATTTAATCACTGTAGAGATCTTGTTTATTACAGAGAAGTGTTGGCAAGTATCAGTGCCACAGAACTAAATTGAAAATTTGATGAATGTTTGGCATTCAGTATTCCCATTGATGGCAGTGTCAGCAAACAGAAGATAACAAATGTATTAGTTGTAGAACTGCAATGACAAATGGAAATTGGAGAAATCTTTTCCTACTGATGCATCTGCCAGAGCAGAATAGGGCTAAAGGTTTGCTTGAAGCCCTGAAATAATGTGGTTTCTGATGAACTACATGAAAGAAGTCCGGAAATAATGTAGTTCTGATGTCAAGAAACGGATGGAAATGACTGGAGAATCAGCGAAGAACTCTGGTCTTGGGAAACATTTAAGAGATCAGCACATTAGAGAAAGTTTGACTTTTTGGTGCTGTGCTCACTGATCAGACCTTGCTGCATCATCACCACTGTTCCAGAGCTGAAGATCTGGAAGGCTAGCCTATTAGCTTGGAACACCTACTTCCACACATCAAAGAATAAAACAAATCTACTGGGTTCTGTCTTTCTCGCATCAAAACAATTTTTGCAAAATCACTATGTATGGTTTATACAGCACCATGTCCACCTCATTAATAATAGTGTTGCTCAACCAGACTAGTTGCCAGAAAGTCTTAAGAAGACTGAAGATAGAAAAGAAAAAGCAGAAGCCCATGGTCTTCTGAAAACATGGGATGATAAAACAAATTTGGCTAACAAAACGGGAATAGCTTAGATGTGCACCAGGTTCTACAATATTATCTGTAATGTGATAAGAGCATCTTTCCCGGCATACTTGCTTGTAGAGATTCAGCAATCAGAAAGCTACAGTTAATGAAGGAAGGTCCTTTCCCTGGAGATGTGAATCCAAATCCAAATTTAACTTCGCCGGTCATGGTGAAAGTGAAAGAATTGAAGATTTGCTAACAGTCAAAATGCATGTGCAATTTGTTTGGAAATTGTGCAAGCAGCTGAACAATTTTTTTAGCAGAGCATCTTCATAAAGAACAGGACCCTAAGCTGTCTGCTATCCAAGGTCTGCTATAAACATAGTTACTCACACAGCTTGTGAAGACAGGATTGATATTGTATGCTAGAATCTTTCTTGCATAGAAAAAGGAAGGGAACCACGGGAAGTAATTTCTAAAGTGCCCCCATCTCCCACATTGGAGTGATTTAGGATGTTCAGTGTCTCTGTATCTTCGCTAGCTCGTTCCTATAAATTATAGCATGGTGCAATAATGTCTGGCAGCAACTGCAATTCTCTCACCACACTCAGTGCAAACTAAAAATAATTGTGTCCCTGCATAATGACACACAAACACAGGTAGTTAATGCATGGCCAAACCCACCTCTGAATGGGCTTGGTACAGCCTGTTGTGATCCCCAACCGGCTGTTGTCCACTTTTTTTCAATCAAAGTCAGGAGATTTATGCTGAATGGATTATAAAAAAAGAGAGTTCTGGACATTTTAGTTTCGTTTTAAATGCCAAGTTTCTTTAAATTACAACAATTTACTATTAGAATATATGTTCCAAGACGTTTGCCTATTTAAATCAATGTGTGTTTAATTATTTCAAGTGAAGATGAAAAATGCACTGTTGCATGATTTTTAAGTGCCCTTTTGCGTTCGTTCTCCTGCCCTCTGCCACAGTGAAAATTCCTTTGTAAAAAATCCCTGGATGACATCACTTTGGGTTAAATAGGTTTTACTCTAAACTAAGCATGCTTAGAAATGCTGCCTTACTTTAGTGCAAAAAGCAAAACCATAAAGGTGTTTTCTTAAGCATGAGTGAAGGTGGGCAGGTAAGATAGAACCAGGGAGTCCCTTACATCATTTTGTTATTTCGTTTTTGTTGCAGGCTTGCTCATTTAAAATGGTGTAAGTAAGAAGTTAGCATCCTACCAGACAAAATGGGGGGAAAGCCTTCAGGCCAGTCTCTGAAAATGGTCGTGCTCTCTCTGCATATGTGCTAACCTGTTGCGCAAGTGCAAATGTACCACACTGATCTGACTCGGCTACTAGGACTGTCCCATCTATGCAGGTATTTCACAGAAAGGGGATGAGAATGCCTTATCAGTGGGTATTATGGGTCCAGAAGAGTGGAGTATGGGACAGTGAAGATGGAGAGCTGGCTCTACTCTGGACCCTGTGGCTGTTTCCGTACAGTGTGAAGGACAAAATGGGGGACTGGCTCATTCTAGCAATAAATAACGATAATGATAATAACCCTGACTTTCTTCCAGAACCTGCATGTACCAAAAAAGTTTCCTCCCTCCGCAGTCTTCTGTACAAGGCTAACAAAGAAACAGGCTGATAATCTGATGAGGACTTGGATGCCTTCAACATTCATCTCTGAACAGTAGAAACTGAAAGGAACCCACATATTATAATGCAAGACCCTAAAAATGACAGTGCAGGCGTGGGCAGCCCTTCTGCTCTGCATTAAACCTTGCTCGCATGCTGTCAGTTTGTTCTCTGGTCACTGTCCGCCTCTCTGTGCAATTATGTACATTTGTTACTTACAGGAACAAACAAACAAAACAAAACAAGCAGCAATGGCTACACAGATCTTGTGACCGTTTTCAGTCTCTGTGGTGCAGCCTATACATTCTCCTCATGGCAGGGGTGGTTGCCATTGATGAAGCTGAACACGACCATCGATTGGTTGGAGCTCTTGAGGGACGCCATCCGCATGGTGCTTCTGCTCTGGGACTTCATGAGCTCGCGGGCTTTGCAACATGAAAGCTGGTGGTTAAATTGTTTCCTGAAACTTTTGCTGAGCAGGTAGAGTGCAAAGGGGTTAATGCAAGAGTTGGCAAATGCCAGGATCCGAGCACAGAGAGAAGTGATAAAGTGCAGAATGGATGTGTCCACCTCAGAATAATGGTACGATCGATATAAGTAGATGATGTGATTGGGCAGCCAACAGAAAGCAAAGATGCAGACGAAAACCAGCACTGTCTTGGCTAGGCGTTTTCGCGATTCCATCTGAAAAGAACAACATGGTCAACAACATTCAATAGAAGATGTGGAAACTATTTCAGTTTAACAGAAGACAGGGTAATTTTGTTCTACACTGAGTTTAGCAATCTCTGAAATATAGTCATGCTTCTCCCACCCCTTCTAAAACTCCATTTTCTTTTGAAATAAATCCATTTGAAATATTAATAAAAATAATAAAAATAATTTATTATTTGTACCCCGCCCATCTGGCTGGGTTTCCCCAGCCACTCTGGGCTGCTTTCAACAGAGCATTAAAAACAGAATAAAACTTCGAACATTAAAAACTTCCCTAAACAGGGCTGCCTTCAGATGTCTTCTAAAAGTCAGATAGTTGTTTATTTCTTTGACATCTGATGGGAGAGTGTTCCACAGAGCGGGCACCACAATATGTTTACAGTCCAGTCCTATCCATGTTTGCTTGCAATGCTGCCCCCACAATTCCTGCTCTTTGCTAGTGAGTTGGGGCAGCAGAACAAAGGATGTGCAGGAGCTGAAGTAGTCAATATGTGTGGACAAGGGAGGTAGGTAAAGGTAAAGGTACCCCTGCCCGTACGGGCCAGTCATGTCCGACTCTAGGGTTGTGCGCCCATCTCACTTAAGAGGCCGGGGGCCACCGCTGTCTGGAGACACTTCCGGGTCACGTGGCCAGCGTGACAAAGCTGCTCTGGCGAGCCGGCACCAGCGCAGCACACGGAAACGCTGTTTACCTTCCCGCTATAAAGCGGTACCTATTTATCTACTTGCACTTAGGGGTGCTTTCGAACTGCTAGGTGGGCAGGAGCTGGGACCGAACGACGGGAGCTCACCCCGCCGTGGGGATTCGAACCGCCGACCATGCGATCGGCAAGCCCTAGGCACTGAGGTTTTACCCACAGCACCACCCGCGTCCTGACAAGGGAGGTACTTGGATCCTAATGCCCCTTCAAAACTGGGGCAGACACTCTTTTATATTCTGGTCCCAAACCACAGATAGATACACGCAGAATACTGCTGCCTATGCCTCATTGCCTAGCAGATGGACAGCACTATCACCGTTGACAGTGTTCCAGTTCAGAGCATAATTCCACCTCTAGACGACCCCTAAGCGGACAGCCATTTGGTTCCTCTTTACATGGCCTGGTTATAAATATTTTCAGACCTGGCCTGGGCATTGGCCTGGGCATCAGCCAGACCTTCTCAGTCTTGCTAGCCACCCAGAGTGGCTGCGGCAACCCAGTCTTATGGGTGGGGTATTATTATTATTAGTAGTAGTAGTATTAGTATTACCTGACACCTTACCTCCCTGAACATCTCCCAGTCTTCTACCACCCTAACCTCCTTTCCTGTTCTTTTGCCTGCCCATCTATACTCTTGTTCCAGCCCCACACAAGATGCTTTTCTCAGCTCAGACCCAGCCTGCAATTATTTCTGCTTCTGGCCATACACTCCTGTGGATTTATTCAGTAGTGGCATGTGGCATAGGCTGGAGTCACTCTCACAGCACCAGCACTGCAGCTTCTCACCTAGATGGGACTGAGGCTGGGTGGGTGTGAGGTTGTAGGACCACCAGATTGGTGTTGTGGCCACAGAACTCTGAGCTCACTGCTGCCATTGCCCAACTCAGCCTCATCTGGGTAAGGAATGGTAAAACCAATTTCAGGAGGGCAGCTCCATCCCAACACTTGTACCAACGCCGGATCTAGCCCAGCAGTTTCATTCAATCCCAGCAATTCTATTCAGTGGGGTGCAATCTGGCCAGGATTTTCATTTCAAGTTTCTGTATCTCGACACTGACAGACATGGAGAAATCTAGAGAGCATGACTATATCTCACAAAAGAATCAGTCAACAAGTAATGAGCTTAGCCTCTCAGAAAAGCAGCTGTTCCATCTTGAAAGAGGCAAGCCAGCAACAGTACCGCCATTGTCATCTATCACTGTCACTTCAGATCTTTTATTCCTCTCAGTTGCATAGTCTGAAAGGTATGGAGTTGACAACAGGTGATTGACACAGGCCTGCTGAGAAACAATTTTTTTTCAAAGATCAAACTAACAATTAAGTTCTGTGATAGACTTTTCTGTGAAGGCAAATCATATATACTTTATGGAGTGGAATCTTAACTTAATACTTGTTGCTCCTGCTACCTGCATGGACATTATGAAGGCAGAAGGTAATGCAATAAACAAGCAATACTTGTTTCTGAAAGAGACAAAAGGCACTGTCTGTCTGAAACTCAAAGGGGAAACCACTGTTTTACAGACTTAATTTTGACTCCTGTTTCCCTTAGCTGGTGAGAAATATTGCTTCTCCTTTTTACTCTGCATATATTCAATGGTTATTGTCAGAGGTGCAGAAGGAAGAATAGAATCAAGCATGAGCAAGAAATACAAGAAGAATGCTTCGTATAATTTAGAAAACATAAAGAGCATTAGTTGTTTTTGGAAAACACCCACAAGTTATTCAGTGTGATACATTTATTTCACCCCAAATTTTTTCTAGTTAATGCATAATTTAAAATGCAATCCTATGCATGTTTACTCAGAGGTAAGGGCCAACTGTATTCAATGGGGCTAACTCTCCAGTGAGTATATAGCAGGGGTGGGGATCCTGTGACCCTTCCAGCGTTTGATGTTTGCAAAGGTCACTAGGATTTGTTATACATATCCTTCTTGGAGGCATGAACCAATCAGGTGGACTGGAAATAAAGGGGCTGGTTATTGAGTCCTTCCCCAGAAATGTTACGTACTTAATCCTCACATGACTTTTCCACATGAATGTATTTATGGAATTGCTTTATAGAAACAGTCTTTGAACTCCAAATACTTAAAGTCATTAGAGCTGTAAATAAACGAGGACAAACGAGAAGGAACTGAGACTCCCACTCATGAAATATACACAAATGACAAGCTGCAATGTACTGTAATTTATCCATACCTCTTTGCTCAATGGATCCTTTGAAACACCTTTCTCTTTATTTGTAATGAAATGCCATTCCCAGTTTGGCTTTGGGTAGTTATTACTTGCAAACAAAATAAGACATACCTGTTTTCTAACATGGACATTTCCTTCCACCGGTAGGTTGTAAGCACTCCGTATCAGGTTTTTGGCAATGAAATAATAGTATACTGAAATAACAGACAGGGGAATTATGTAAAAGATGAGAAAGGAAGCCATGGATTGAATTTTTGGATGCAGCTCATTGGTCAGTGGGTAGGGTGTACAACTGATGAATGTTTTGTTAGTGCCTTTGTCATAGAAAGGTCGCAAGTCTGAAAACACAGCTTCAGGAATGGCAAGCAGCATAGATAAAATCCAGATCATGATAGCTTTCAAACAAATCTTCATCAGGGCGTGGGAAGCTTGAATGTCCATTGGTCTCACTATAGCTCTATACCTAAGGACAAGAGAAATAATTATGTTACTAACCATAAGGATGAACCTACTGGGTCAAACGTGCCTTGATTAGCACCTTATTCACATGAGAAAATATGTTTGGCCATAAATACTGGATTATACTCTTCCCTTCCCCCATTCCCAGTAGTAGTAATAATAATAATTTTATTATTTATACCCCACCCATCTAGCTGAGTTTCCCCAGCCACTCTGGGCAGCTTCCAACACACATAGAAACAGTGGGTCTGAATCTGTGATGGTGAGGATTTGCCTGTGTGACATGGCTGATAGCTATTTTGAAAAATGTTAAACTTTTAGGGAAAATAGTTCAGCCTGCAAAATGATTGCCCATGACATTGATTCCTTTTCATTAATGTGGGCATTAATATGTCTATAAATAGCATTCATAAGGGGCTCCTTTTGATGAGAACAGAAAGGAGGACAGCACATAACATTCAGAGTGACAGCAGCTGAAAGTGCCAGTCCATCTTGTGTTTAGTTTGGCTACATTTCCTGGAGGGATTTCTCCCTGTGCCCAGTGTTGCTGATTCTGTACCTTTTTGTACAAATCTACCATAGATTGGACAAAAGTCCCCCCTCTGCTGTCTTGCACTTTGCATCAGGGAGAAAAGCCTCCTTTGGTGCAGTGGAGGTTTCCTTCCTGATGCAAAGAGCAGCTTCAGATGGGAGCGTAATTTTAATCTAGACCACAGTGGGATGGGGTGTTAAACTTCCCTTCCTTACCTTCTTACTTGACCCCTGTACAGCTGCTACTGACATTTTTTTAAAAAAGAAGGAACAAGCATTTTAATTGCATTCAAACAATGAAAATCATATCTAATTTATCCCTTGTAATTGTGTCTTTTTTTGCCTTAGTTCGCTTTCCCAAAGTTAATGACTGTATCATTCAAGAAGGCCAGAACTCCTGCTGAGAAAAGTCAAAATCCCTGTACCTTCATGTTGAATTAATATCCAATGTTTTCTGGAGGAGATGCTTCAGTGTTTGATACCACTTATGATGCACAAGATTTCACTGGGGGAATGGAAATCTGACTGATCTAGTTATTCAGGTGGAAGGGACAAGCATTATTGACATAAGAGAAAATATCTCAAGGGTTATCACATGGAAGATGGAGCAAGATTATTTTCTCCTGCTCTGGAGGGTAGGACTCAGACCAGTGGATTCAAGTTACAAGAAAGTAGGTTCTCAGAAAGAACTTTCTGATGGTAAGAGCTGTTCAACAATGCAGTGGACACCGTTGGAAGGTGGTGAACTCTCCTTCCTTGGAGGTTTTTAAGCAGAGGTTGGATGGCCATCTGCCATGGATGCTTTAGTTGAAATTTCTGCATTGCAGGGGGTTGGCCTTGATGACACCTGAGGTCCCTTCCAACTCTACAGTTCTATGATTCTATGTAAATTTCCCTGACTCTTTTGTATCATTGGCTGCCGCTTGCAGGCAGTAGGCAAAGAAACACACAACACAGTTATGTCACATCACAGGATATCATTCTGAGCAGAAACCTAATGTTTTCCTGCAGTCTGTAGCTTTAGCCTCTGAATGAAAAACAGCAGAATCTTTGAACTGATTAATCTCCACTGTGACTAGCAGACAGTGGTGGCTGGTGAAGCAGTTTGTTAGTTGGAACTGCTGGGTTTTGCTGTGGAATTATTAAGGTACGAAAGCTTCCTTTCTCTCCAAGTGCTTGGAGGGAGAACCTTCCTCATTCAGCAGCACTGTGAGAATGCAGAATTTCTGACTATTGACCAAGCTGACTGAAGCTGATGTGTGTCCAACAACTTCTGCAGAACTTCAGGATCCCCATCTCTGGACTAGGAAACCCGTTCATCAGCTGCTACCACCAGATGATTCACTCACCTTTAATGGGCAGAATGATAGCTCACATAGGGCACAAAATGTCATTTTTAAGGACTGCTACCATAAACACCTGGATATATCCTTTCAGTTCATTGGGCTCCTTTACTATTTTATGATAAAACATGGCACTTAATTCCCCACCCCTAGTGCATTCCTATTTTTGTTCAAATCAACTAATTTATGTAAACAATTATGTGTGATGTCAAATTGCATGTGTGGAACAGATCTCATTTGTGTTTGCTCTAGAAGGCTGTTACTGTTTGATCAAGATAAGCACATTCTTAAGAAAATTAATGTGAGTGGGAGAGTCAAGCACTCATTCAATGTCTCCCATGGGGCATAAAAGTGTTTAACTTTGGCTCGATCATACTCACTGCTGCTTAATCCAGATTTTTAATTTTAATTCAGTGGGGAGACTTCTGTTGCTTGTACACTTCCCAACTGAGCCAAAAAGGTTAAAAAGCAATTATGTTATTGCTTGATGTGTAATTACTGAATAGCTGCTTTTAAAAAATAAAATAGTTGTGCTTTCTGCCTTGCTCTCCCTCCCATTTTAGTAGATTATTTGCTATGTGTGTGCATTTCGTATGGAAGCCCAGAATTAACAAACATGTTCATTGACCAGCAGAAAGGAATATGATGATCTACACATAAGCACCTTCAATAGTAACATTTGGCCCAGGACTGGTCTGTTAAGTTGAAGGGACCTGTGTGCTGCAGTTGTTGATAAGGCAGGGGTGCTTACCTGACCTTCCATCACTGCTGTTCCTGTGGTGTACTGGGAGGGCAAAGAGAAAGAGCAAGGCAGCAGCGAGATTGGTGTGGTGCAAACACACCAGGAGAAACACTGGATTGGCTCTGCCAATGTGTTTCCACCACACCAACCTCACCACCACTTCACTTGCCCTCCTGGTACTCCATGGTCAGGTAAGCAGCAGCACCCCACCCATTGCTACTGCCTGTGTACAAGATGAATAGTGGGAGCCCTAGTGGATCATCAAGTATCAATCATAAGCATCAAATTTTTCTGCCTATTTCCATACTCCTCAGCAATGGGGCAAAGCCACTCAGCTCATCAGTACTAACCACGAATTGTCTGAAAGACCACAATGTATGGGTGGTTAGATTTTAACAACCTTTAATCAGTTCTCCTGAAGTAGATAATTTTTGTGTGTGTTCAGTGCTTTTGTACTAGTCAGACAATTGGTTCAATTACTTAAAAAGTCTTTCTCCAGAACTCCAGCTGAGATGCAGGTGGACAGTATGGGGATGACCCTTATAAGAAATATTCAGAAAGCTCTGCAATAGCTACTGTTTAGCTCAGAGGAAACATGAGCAAAAGAGGCTGCTTTGGTAATATAATCTTACCCAGTTCCTGAGTCAATTCTGTCCTGCACCTCTTTCAGTTAATATCACATCTTAAATGCATTTTAATAACTGCTCTTTCCTGCGGTAGTTTCAGAAATCTAATCAGATATCTGGGAGTTAACATCAACTGAGTGAAAAGTTTGGAAGTGGTCTGTTCCCAGCCAAACATACAAATAACCAAATAAAACAATAATACATCCCAGGTTTTAGTATGATTTTGGGATAATAGAATTTTGGAGACATGCTGAATTTTTACAACGCATCTTAAAATGATCCAGCAGTTCATCTTCAGTTAGCCACTACCTACAAGTATGATTGTTTGTCTTGGCACTGATTTTGAAACTGAGGGTGGATTTGCATGGGTGGACAGTAATATAAGCTAGTCTGAATCCACCTCCAGCCACTTTCTTCCTACAAGGAAAATTATGGTTGCAATCACCTCAGGGTGAAAGCAACAGTGGTTGCCAAAATCAGCTTGTAGAAAAGAGAAAAATGCCCAGGTGAGTCACTCTGGGAGTTAATGGCTTAAGTGAGTACGTTCCTAGTTACCTGGACCAAGACAAAGAAGTTGCTATAGTAACTGATTTAGTTCACAGTGACATAAAGCGTAGCTAGTCAAGAATGACGATGGGCAAATACGGAGCTGGAGAAACTTATAGTAGATAGAGAAGTGTAATTGCTGGAATCCTTGCAGAGGCTAACAAACAACATTATGAGAAACCTGCAACCAAGCAGATAAACAGCCCAAACTCATCTGAAATGTTTCATGTGAGGTGCTGTACAACCTTTGAAGCTACACTTCTGGTTCTGTTCCCTAGTTCCATGTGCATGTTTTTATTATTTACCATCAGAATTTATGGCAGCTTAAATCCCTGATATACAGTAGATGCATTGAGATGGTAACTAATTGGTGGGATTTACTTGGGAAACTAGCAGAGACATCACCTTGCCAACAAAGGTCCGTATAATTAAAGCCATGGTTTTCAAAGTAGTGATGTATAGAAGTGAGAGCTGGACCATAAAGAAGGCTGATCGCCAAAGAATTGATGCTTTTGAATTATGGTGCTGGAGGAGACTCTTGAGAGTCCCATGGACTGCAAGAAGATCAAACGCATCCATTCTTCAGGAAATTAGCCCTGAGTGCTCACTGGAAGGACAGATCGTGAAGCTGAGGCTCCAATACTTTGGCCACCTCATGAGAAGAGAAGACTCCCTGGAAAAGACCCTGATGTTGGGAACGATAGAGGGCACAAGGAGAAGGGGACGACAGAGGACAAGATGGTTGGACAGTGTTCTTGAAGCTACAAACATGAGCCTGACCAAACTGCGGGAGGCAGTGGAAGACAGGAGTGCCTGGTGTGCTCTGGTCCATGGGGTCACGAAGAGTCGGACACAACTAAACGACTAAACAACAGCACTTGGGAAACCATATTTGGGTCCTGAAGAACCCTATTTTCCCCTGGCATCCTGCTAAATAAAGCAAATTCCAACACTATCATTCATGGGGCTTCATTTTTATATAAATTATAATAATCTAAAACTTAAGACAGATTCTTTGAGTTATGAATCTCAAAGGACTCACAACCCTTAGCATATCCCAAATAATATTTGGGAATTGTGAGAAGCTACTAGTAAATATCATGAAACATTTATCATGAAACATTCTCCCCATGGAGAAACAGAATATCTGAAGAAATATGCAGCAAATATCAAGCCGGGAACCAGGATGCCTCTGTCCAATGTGTGAGACCCTGCTCTCTTCCAGTTTTTCATGTGTGCAGACACACATCCCTAAAGAGACAGAGAGATGGACAGAAATATGCCACTCCACATAGTGGTACTGCCAAGAGCATGAGCCTCATTTAGCAAGGCTGCTCTTCTCTCTTAGCATATTTAGCAGAGTGATTAATCCAATCTCAGTCCCAAGCAATGTGAGCTAATAAGTGCAGCAAATGTTCTGCACAGAACCCACAAACAAGTGGCCTCTGAAAACTCACAGTCCAACATTATCAGCAATTAATATCCAGGACTCAACGTCCTGCTCTTTTTAAAAGTTCAGACACAGGTTCCCTTGGAGATGGCTTGAGTTGGCCTCAATTAAAAAAAATATGTAATCTATTCAGTAAATCCATTAATATTATTCTTGTAGGACCTTAGCAGAAGCGGGGTGTTCATCTGCCTGTGTGCTTTTGTGTGTGTGTATGTTATTTAAAGAGAGAAAGCTTGTACTACTAGAAATTCTACAGATTGGAAGTTGCTACCATGATAAATGCTTTTTTCCAGGTTACTGTTTACCTGGAAAGGCAAGAACATAGTGGAAGACTGATGCAGGTATGCAGTTATAAACATTATGATCCAAATGTTTCCTAGAACAGGAGAGTGGGCTACAAACATTTGCATTACTGGAGAGAAATGTCATCTTGAGCGATGTCGCATACAAAAATATATCCCTGCGAACGGAAAAGAACTACTTGTGACTTCGTCAAGTTCCTTATTTATTTGATCATACAGACCCTTCTCATCCAGTACAGCCACCGCTATCAGCTGATAATACAGGATAACCTTATGGTGAGTTTGGTCCAGATTTCCTCGTGCTTCGAAAAGTACAAAAGGTTGGAAGAATGGATGCCCTTTTTCAGAACATTTTAAAAAATATTATAGTATGATGAATTCGTGAACAGGATTTGAGATATGAGCAACAGAAGTAATTAGGTTATAATATTGTAGTTGTAGGGACGCGGGTGGCGCTGTGGGTTAAACCACAGAGCCTAGGACTTGCCGATCAGAAGGTCACGGGTCAAATCCCCGCGATGGGGTGAGCTCCCATTGCTCGGTCCCTGCTCCTGCCAACCTAGCAGTTTGAAAGCACATCAAAGTGCAAGTAAATAAATAGGTACCGCTCCGGCGGGAAGGTAAACGGCATTTCCATGCACTGCTCTGGTTCACCAGAAGTGGCTTAGTCATGCTGGCCACATGACCCGGAAGCTGTACGCCGGCTCCCTTGGCCAATAAAGCGAGATGAGCGCCGCAACCCCAGAGTCGGACACAACTGGACCTAATGGTCAGGGGTCCATTTACCTTTACCAATTGTAGTTGTGATTTAATAGATAGAAGATAGGGTGCAGCAAAAGGAAGGGGAGAACAACTCCATGGAAAACGGGCAAGAATTCGATAAAAATAAGAGAAAACAATGGGACACAGAGATGGGGAAATTTCTGGAGCAACAATGGGATATCAGCTTCACCCAAGTCTCATGCTCTACCAACTGAGCTACATGCAGTAATTTAAGCAAGTGATGTTCTTTCAGTGTTTCTAATTTGAATTCCGTGGACATCTTTGAATTCCCTTCACCCTTCAAAAGGTCTGCTGATATAGCCATTCTGCCCATGAACATCCAATCACGAGTGCCCACAAACATGGTGCAGGATGTGGACACTGAATATCAAAAACAGTATCTTGCAGAGATGCTTGCCTGAAGCCTGCCACCAGGGATGCAAAAGAATTTTGTTTGGCCTGCATTTTTAAGCAAGCTGACTTAATTCACACCTCCTAGAGGTGATATACAGAACTAGCCTGCAGGTTTTGCACTTCTCCGAATTTTGCAATGCAGCTCTAGGCTCAAGGAAATGTACCCAAATGTGTAAGGCATGTCATTTTGGGATAAAATGTTTTAGAAATGCATACATGAAGGGGGGGAGGAATCCACACTGAAATATTTAGTGATAAAATGCAAAATATTTATTTAAATTCATATTTAAATCTGAATTTTTCTATGGATCCCCCATGCAATAATGTTTTTAGTATACAAATATCAGTATAGTATAAAACAATACATAGCACATAACAAAGAAACAAAAGATAAGTGTCTATCATATTATAGTATTGTAATATTTTGTAATAATTTTAATTTTTTCCAATGTTTAGTCCTTGGGGCTTTTTTTCCAGGGAAGTCTGTGTGTAGAGTGTTACAAACAGATTTTTAAGAATTATATATTTAAGTGTTCAACAATGTAAAAATGAGATGGTATCACCTTACGAAGAAACACATGCCAGGTAGACACATCCTTACGGGTAACTGCAACATGTCAGCTGCTCATGTTTTGTAGATCCTTATTTTCACCACTCCTCGTATTTCTAGCGCTTTTTGGCCAGAAATAATTAATTTCTATAATTATAGGGTTATTATTCCATAAGTGGCTCAGGGAGCACAATGTTCAACAATCTGATGTGTTTCCATTCACTCTGTCAGTGGGCTGCTGCAATGTGCAATTTAAAGCCTTTTCAGAGGGATTATTTTCCTTAATGACTTAACTGCTAGTGATTTAGTTTGATATGTCATTTTCTTACGCAGAACATAGACAGATGTGCTGAAAAGGAAATTCGGCCTATGTTCCCAGTTGGAGCTGGAGAGAATACAAAGCACAGAAAACTGCCCACTGCTGCCATGATTGATCTAAACAAGAATCAGAGTTCATAACGAGGTACAATTATATAGAAATGAGAGGTGCAGATTCATTGAGGCATTTATGCAAGGAACTGTGTGAAACAGCATTTAGGCTTGCCTTTATCTTCCTCTGCCCTGTGATTGGTCCTTCTATTCTCAGGAACTACCGATCAGCAAGGACCAGGGGTGCCAACCTGGTCACAAGATGTGGCACACACACACCATTTGAATGGCAATGCCCATCAACTTGGTGGGGAAGGGGTTGGCTCCCTCAAATATGTTATTAGGGGTAAGGCAAAGGGACTTTGGTCCCTAGGAGTTGGCTCCTATGGTGAGGACCATATGTTCCGGTAGTTTGGAGGTAGAGCTCAGATCCCTTCTTCCATGCCGCTAACTCAGGAGGTAATCCTAACCTCCAGTCAGCTGTGGTCTGACGGAGCAGCACAGCCAGTGTCAAATTCACAGCCCAGGTTTCATAGAATTGTAGAGTTGGAAGGGATACTGAGGATCATGTAACCCAGAGATGGCCAAACTTGGCCCTTCATCTGTTTTGGGACTACAATTCCCATCATCCCTGACCACTGATCCTGTTAGCTAGGGATGATGTCGTAGCTAGTCGTAGTCCCAAAACAGCTGGCGGGCCAAGTTTGACCATCACTGATTCTAACCCCACCCCCTGAAATGCAGGAAAATGCAGCTGTCCCATATGGGTATTGAACTGCAACCTTGATGTTATCAGCACCATGCTCTAACCTGCGGAGCTGTCCAGCGGAGCAAAAAGGCCCAGTGGGGACTGCTGCTGTCACATAATGGCAGCAGGGTCCACACAGGATCCAGCAGATTCTGCACCACCTTCCCCCCTTTTTGAGGGACTGTGCTGGCTGCTGCCATCAGGGCTGCTGCCACAGATTGCTTCTACCTGACCAATATTTGGGCATTTGGTGTGCTCTTGTGTGGTGGAGCTGTTTTGCCAGCGGTCAAGTTCACCTGATGATGGGGGATAAGCAGAAGAATATACAGTGGAATCCTTCACCTATAATCTACATCACAAAGTTATTCTCAAGATCTCGCATAGGCAAACTCGGCCCTCCAGATGTTTTGGGACCACAATTCCCATCATCCCTGACCACTGGTCCTGTTAGCTAGGGGTGATGGGAGTTGTAGTCCCAAAACATCTGGAGGGTTGAGTTTACCTATGCCTGCTCAAGATGCTCAAGAGCAGATGTAGAGAAGTGGCTAAAGAATCTGAGGTTTTGGGGTAAATGTAATATTAATAATGTAATAATAATATTGTAGTAGTAGGCATGTTCTATGACAACCCCAGTCTTAAATTATGTCCTTTTGCACAGCTTCCTGAGCAAGCCAGTGTTGAAATAGCCAACACAGAAGCCCCTTACTGCTGTCCCACCACCTGCTGAAACACAGGGAGCATTGGTGAGCGATAGGACCTTCTCAGTGGTGGCACCGCATCTTTGGAAAGGCCTTTCCTCCAAGATGTCTCTGATATTGACATTGTTTACCTTTTGATGATGGTTAAAGACACACCTCCTTTGCCCTGGTCTTTAATATGCTTCTTTAGCTATCACTTGCTGTTTATCTGTATCTTGTTCAGTTTTAGCTGTTGTTATATATTGCTTATGTAATATTGTTTGTGCACAAGGCATTATTAATTTGCACCTTGCTACTGTTGGGTTGTTGTTTTATTTTGCATTTAAAACTTTGTTCTTCTGCATGTGTATCCTGCCTCGGGACCATTTGATGAAGGGAGGAATTATAAATCAAGTTTATAATAATATTGATGCTAATGCTACCACTCATCATCATCATCTTTCTCCAGCTGGTATATTTTATGAGGAACAAGACAATGTGTTGCAATTCCATTCAGTACTTATCTGGTGCAGTGAAGCTCCAGCTCATAAT
The DNA here is from genome assembly GCF_964106645.2 of Podarcis pityusensis. NCBI lineage: Eukaryota > Metazoa > Chordata > Lepidosauria > Squamata > Lacertidae > Podarcis > Podarcis pityusensis. The sequence goes on from NC_138027.1 coordinate 66,911,490, forward strand.
CAGGACTGATAGGCACCTACAAACAACACCCAGTGCCCATATAATTGTACCTGTTTCTCATTCTTAAATATTTTTTTCCCTTCCTAGCTAGCTGCAACCACTGCAGCCCTTTGGCTGACCTCACCAAACGCCCTTTGCTTTGGTCGTGGATAAACGTGCTGCTCATAACAGCTCTGAGTTTGCTGCACTTGAACCATCTCCTCTCACTCAGCATCTCTGGCTGTTTGCACTGCATGGCAGAGATGGGCAAGGGAGCTGAAGAAATGCGCACTGTAAACAGGGAGGTAATGAAGTCTTCTGCTGTATTGACAGAGTGGCAAGCAACCCAGGATGTTTAAGATTCTGTGGATTCACCATATCTAGCTATATACACACACGAGGCACAGAGTACGATAGGCTAGGCCCTATTCAGAAGCAATCTCCAGGAAACAACTTTCTAGGAGAGCAGTCCAGCTGCATTTCTAATTACAGTGGTACCTCTGGTTACGTACTTAATTCGTTCCAGAGGTCCATTCTTAACCTGAAACTGTTCTTAACCTGAAACACCACTTTAGCTAATGGGGCCTCCTGCTGCTGCCGCGCCGCCGGAGCACGATTTCTGTTCTTATCCTGAAGCAAAGTTCTTAACTGTAGAGTCTGTAACTTGAAGCGTATGTAACCCGAGGTACCACTATATTGTGTATGCACACATAGGAGAGACTGGTGTTTTGTATTGTTTTGTATTGGTTTGGTGTTTTGTATTGCTTCATTTTATAGGAGGGCATTTGCCCAAGAAGTTTTGATGGCTTTTGGTAGACAGTTAATATTACTCATACCCTCCAACATTTCTCCAGTGAAATTAGGGACATTCTATCCATACCTTCCAACATTCCTCCGATGAAAATAGGGGTGCCCAGTCTAGAAGAAGAAAAGCCAGAATTCACCAGGAACACCTTCCTCATTCTCTTAAAATGCCAATGGCACCCACCTGGGAAATGCCGGAACTGCGTTCGGGTGAGTGCCATGTGGAAAAAAAGTGAGGGTTGGGGCAGCCTATTCCATATCCTCCAACATTTATTTGATGAAAACAGGGATGTCCTAAGAAAAAGTGGGACATTCCAGGATCAAATCAAAAACCAGGATGGCTTCTGTAGATCTGGGACTCTACCTGGAAAATAGGGACACTTGGAGGGTCTGTTACTGCTTTTATGTATCACCTTATTTCCACTGAGCTCAGTGCAGTCTGCATGGTTCTTTTCACCACAGCCCTGTGAGGTGGATTAAGCAGAGAGCGTGCACCTGGTCCAAGGTCAACCAATGAGCTTCACTGCCAAGTTCTGGTCTGACAAGCCAACAGTTTGAACCCTGCCAATGTACTGCACTGCCGGAGTGGAGGGTGGAGGGTGATGTCATGCTTTGCCTACCTGCCAAGCTGATTCCCCCAGCTGAACATATACATGTGGGTTGTAGTTTCCCACATGTGCTGTATGCATGCAACACATGTACAGACCGGCAGATTAGCAATGGAGACCTTTAAAAAAACAAACAAAACCCTGGAGAATTAATAACTATTCTTGTAATTCAGAAGCAGGAAGCAATCAAATTGGTATCAGCTTGAAAAGGCAAACTCCTAGACATTTTTACAGCTTCACAATATTGATTCTCTGCTGTGTGTCCACTATGAAACAGGTGGCTCTTGCACCTGCTGAGAGGAGAGAGAGTGACTGAGTTCATGCACGCCTGCTCCCTCCTGATCAGGTAACCACCATTTTTCATGTTGACACAGTACAAAGCATTTATCTGTCAGGACTCCGGGGGGATTTCTTGTGCAAAGCTGGGTGTTCAAAGCCTGGACAATGATCTCTGGATGGGCTGTGTACCTCTTTCAGAAATCTTAATCAGCACCATTTGTGCACTAGATATTTGCAAAATGTGTTCCTTCCCTCTCCCCACATCCCGATAAATTATTGGCCTCACAGCACTTGAAACACTTCAGATACTCTGGGGCTGCGGCGCTCATCTCACTTTCTTGGCCGAGGGAGCCGGCGTACAGCTTCCGGGTCATGTGGCCAGCATGACTAAGCTGCTTCTGGTGAACCAGAGCAGCGCACGGAAACACCGTTTACCTTCCTGCCAGAGCAGTACCTATTTATCTACTTGCACTTTCTGTGGTGCTTTTGAACTGCTAGGTTGGCAGGAGCAGGGACCAAGAAATGGGAGCTCACCCTGTCGTGGGGATTCAAACCGCCGACCTTCTGATCGGCAAGCCCTATGCTCTGTGGTTTAACCCACAGCACCACCCATGGCCCTCAAGCCAGGCTTACAACACTGGTAAATATTGCTCCTGCAGATCCTGCTGCCGCTCCTCCCATGAACCCACCATTCGTGCTCCAGTACATCACTGGGGCTATGGGTGTTTTTGATAATACCTTTAGCCATTTTTGCTTCAGATATCGGTTGCACATCTACTTGTCTCAATTTCCCTGACTTTCCTTTAGTTCTAACGGTCTATGTGGAATATTAATGGGGAGGGGCTGTCGCTCAGTGGTACAGCATCTGCTTTGTGCGCAAGGGGTCCCAGGTTTCACCCCCAGCATCTCTCCCAGAAGCTGGGAGAAATCCTTCTCTGGAATCCTTGCGAGCCATTGCTGGTGACTGTAGACAATACTGAGCCAGGTGGTCTGAGGCTTTTGAGGTATGAGTGTGTGTTTGTTTGTTTTTAACAATGGTGTATAAATTTTATAGGGACGCAGGTGGTGCTGTGGGTTAAAGCACAGAGCCTAGGACTTGCCGATCAGAAGGTCGGCGGTTTGAATCCCTGCGACGGGGTGAGCTCCCGTTGCTCGGTCCCTGCTCCTGCCAACCTAGCAGTTCGAAAGCGCGTCAACTGCAAGTAGATAAATAGGTACCACTCCGGCGGGAAGGTAAACGGCATTTCTGTGCGCTGCTCTGGTTCGTCAGAAGCGGCTTAGTCATGCTGGCCACATGAACCGGAAGCTGTACACCGGCTCCCTCGGCCAATAAAGCGAGATGAGTGCCGCAACCCCAGAGTCGGTCACAACTGGACTTAATGGTCAGGGGTCCCTTTACCTTTACTTATAAATTTTATGAAATTGAATGAATGAATGAATGAGCCAATGGTCTGACTCAGTTAATACAGGATTTTACAGCTCCTCTCATCTTTCCCTTTACATATTTCTTTCCTGGACTGAAAAGTTGAATCTCTTAGCTTTTTTTTCCTCATGTGAAGTATATGCTTTGCTCATTTGCCTCTAGGGTGATCCATGCACAAAAAGTGGTTTTAGCGCATGTCCTATCCTTTTGGATAATTCTTTGCATGCAGAATAAGGTGCCGGGGGGGGGGGGCTTTATCCATCCCTCAGGTGAGGGTGGGGGAGCATGCACCGTTGCTGACAGTTCTCTGACAACACGGATCACCCACAGGAGAGGGGAGCTTTCTTTCCACCTCTGGCCTTGGACTACCCCCCTTCTGTCACGGCTGTGCCAGGCAACCTTGCTGGACTTTCACCAGATAAAAACAAATATCCTAAGGGAATCTCCGCCTCCCGAAATACAAGAATCTGTTTGATTCACAAGTTGTTTTTGAGATGCAAGAGCCATGACAGGATGTCTACAGCTCACATGCTAGGATTATGCAGAGCCCAGTTTTAAAAACAATAGAAAGACAGTAGCATTATTCTGTGAGTCTTTAGGAGGGAAGTGACTTCTGATGACAGCCCTTCAAAATATCATAGCTGAAACCCTCTCACAGCCTCCTCCCCATGCTAACTCCTGTCAATGGAGCTGCTTAAGAGAGTTTGCTGGAATACAATGCTGCCTGCTGGCCATGCTGAATGGAGCTGATGGGAGCTGGGGCCCAACAGTGGGAGGTCCACAGGTTGCCCGCCCCTGTCCTATAGATTTAATACACACAGCCAGACCGCTGTACCACAAGCAAAGAACAGGCAGATACCCCCCCCCCCAACAGATAACTCGGCATGAGTAATTGAGCAAACAAACCAAGTCCCTTGCAACAGTAAAAGCAGATGAGACAGCAATAGAACCATAGACTCATAGACTTGTAGAGATGGAAGGGACCCTGAGGATCATCTAGTCCAACCCCCTGCAATGCAGGAATATGCAGCTGTCCCATATGGGGATGGAACCTGCAACCTGGCCATTATCAGCACCACGCTGTAACAAACTGAGCTGTGTTCCTGTGAAGATCCTATTCTAGGGGATTCAGTAATTTATAGTGCAATCCTATGCATGCCTATTCAGAAATACAGGTAAGTCCTATTCAGGAATGATTTCTACAATTATTGTTTCATTGAACATACCTTTATTATTGTTGTGTAGCAAAGGGTTCTCTTATTTGCTGTGTGTGTATGTATGCAGAATACCAGGTTGGTTGTGGCGGTGAATGAGAGGGCAATTCATTTTCTTTACTAGGGAAATGCTCAGTGAGGTTCATAACATAGTGTTGTTTCTGTTCATTCAGTAAAACTCACCCTGTTTGTAGAAGGACCTTGCTAGCTATAGAATTGTGCAGACCTGATTATCTGCAAAGTTCTGTCATAGACAACAGGTCTGTGTAGGAAATCTCCAGTATAGATCACACGAGAGGATTTTACAGTCTGCAGAATCAATAAAGATGTTTGGCACATAAAGTCTGCTACATTTCATTTTGCAACATACATTCTGAATGCTTGTAGAAATAGGGTTTAACAATGTACTAAAGGTTTTAGCTCTTTCCTCTATGAACAGTTTTCTCATCAGGTTCCTAAAATGTAGAGGAAAGCAATTTGCAGAAAGATAGATAACTGCAACTCTATAACTTTCCACTCAACACCTGTTAAATGTAATGGATTCTAAATCAATTTATGTGGAAGGAAATAGCCCAAATAAAATGAAATAGCTGATGAAATAACATGGGTCTACTTATGGTATGAATAATGACATCCCAGTTCCCTTGACCCATATTTGTTTTTATTTTTCCCCCCACTGATTTTTTTAAAAAAGCACAAAATAAAAGTAGTTTAATTAGGGCTAAGCATATTAAGAACACTGAAGGTGAAGGGTACAGCAAGTTTCCACTTTGGAAAAGGTAGCTATTTTGTCATGTCTCACCCATATAGCTTTAGGTATAGATTTTAAGCAACCCAGTATTATGATTTTGGCTGTTTATTGTAAACTTTTCAGAGGGAGGAGAAAGACATAACTTCAACCATACTCCAAAACCAAATTTGATCCTTGGGTTTTTAACACACCATACTATATGAACCTCAAGAAGACTTTTAGGCACAGCTGCTTACCTGTCAGCAGAGAGAGCCATGAGGGTGAAGACGGACACCCCCACCGAAGTCAGCTGTATGAAAGGGATAAGTTTACATCCAACCCGACCAAACAGCCATTCAGCAGACAGGTACCTGCTGGCATCCACAGGAACACAGGTGAGCAAAAGAAGCAAATCTCCAAAAGCCAAGCTTGAGATGAACAAGTTGGGGACGTTCCTCATGGACTTCACGGTGCAGAAGATTTTGATCAGCGTAACATTGCCGACGAGTCCTATCAAGATGATGATCCCATAAATGGTCGGAATTGCATACAGGAACCGATAGTAAAACAAGTCCTCATCCAGGAGGGACAGATTTGCATGTTGAGCAGAAGAGGTGTTGCAAAGAATGAAGCCATCCAACTCCACATCTAGCATAACGCACTCCTCAGAAGACATGGTCAAGTTTTGGCGTACCAAAAAAATGCTTGCCTGATTATTATTTTTACCCCAAAAAGAAAAGAAAAAGAAAAAAGCTTCATAAATTCTTTCGAGCAGATTTCGTCCCTTAGTGGTGATTGGCAGAAATGTAATATGTGACGTGACTGATCATAGAAGGAAACACATGCACGAGAAGAAACCCAGCCCATTCAAAACAAGGAAGCATCAGCATAGCTTCTGTTTCAAAACTTTGCTCTCTCTCCTGTTCATGAGGCCTGGGAATAAGTACTTCCCCAGTTTGCAAAGACTGAGCAGTGGTCTACACAAAGCCATCCATAGTCCATTACCAACACTCCTAGTGAGGTTTCAGTGTCGAAACGAAGGGGTTGCATTTTGCAAGAACTTTTGGTAGTTGCTGCTCTTTCCAGCCCTTTCAGATCCTGCACTTGCAGGCTGCGTTTGCAGCAAAGGTGAGGAGCAACTCCTTTAAACACGCAAATCCTAGAGGCAGGATCTCTGGGACGTCAGCTCTCTCCCTGCTTCGCACCATAGCAAGCTTCCTTCTGTGAGTACAGTAGATATATAGGAAAGTGCAGTCTTTTTCTGGGGGATGTCAGCCACCTACTGGACAATTTCATCACTGCCCAATGAAATGTGTTTTGAAATATACTCTTGAATCCCTCTAATGTATTTTTGTTGGGAATGTTCTTATGTAGGAGGCACAAGTTTAAAGTCTCACACTTTACTACATTTCTTACTACATTTGTTCCTTACTGCATTTAGTTTAGAGGGAGAGAGAGAAAAGGCATCTGATGTCTTACCCTACAATTCAAGAGAGCTAGAATTCTGCACAAACAGTCTCAAGATACTTGAACAATTTGCTCTGTTTCATCCAAGATTCTGTTAGAATCAATTATACAAATTGTATCTATTTGCCTATATGCTGTAACCTTGTTCACACGTACCTAGGAGTCATCATTACTGGACACAATGGGATGTTCTTTTCAGTAAACATATATGGGTTTGAGTTGTGTATCTATTTAATTTGAACAGTACTGGATTCTTGTAGATTCCCAGTTGCGTGGTAGGGGTGAGGGAGATTTTCTGCAGAAATGCTAAGGATGTGTTCAGTATATGGGTGTATCTGAAATTCTCCTTATCTGAATTTCTTCCTGTGTTTCAGAGGTCTGAAATACCAGCACTTATTTCTATACAGAACAGACACGTTAGGTATTCTCCAATGTTCTGGGATGCACAATCTGCTGATGTGTTCCATAGGATCACAGGCAGCTACCTTATATTATATTATGTTATGTTATGTTAGATCCTTGGGTCCACCTCGCTTAAGAGCTCTCCAAGGTTTCACACAGGAAGTCTATCCCAGCCATACCTAGACATGCCAGAGATTGAAGCACGGACCTTTGGCACACAAAACAGATGGATGCTATGCTATGGTCCTTCCATTCACTGATACCTTGCAGCTACTCTCACAACTAATGTTAATGTGTGTATTAATAAATTACATTGGTACTCTGCCCTTCCTCCCAAAATGGAGCTCAGGGTGACAGACACCATACAATAATACAATAAATCAGGGCTACCCAATGTGATGTTTTTGGACTACTTATCCCTGACTATTGACCAGGCTTTCTGGGACTGTTGGAAGTTGAAGACTAGCAAGATCTGGAGGGTACCACATTGGATACGCCTTCAATAAATCATACAACATTTGAAGACCTCATTAAAAGCACAGTAAAGTCTCATACCAAACTAAACTTGAAGGCCCTCAACAAATAAATATTTTAATGTTCTGCCTGAACATAGCCAAGGTAGAGGACTGCCTGATTTCACCTGTGAGAGAGTTCCATAAATACCCCCCTAAGCAATAACCCCAATGTCTCATATTACCACCCTCTTTCCCACTCCAACTGACAAAACTGTGAGCAGCCTGTCTCTCTGCAATTGGAGAATCTGGGTTGGAAGGTTCTGTGGAAGGCACTTCTTCAGGTACTTGGTTCTAAGTAATTCAGGGCTTTGTTCCCTAGTACCAGCCCCTTGGATTGGGCCCACTAGCTCACAGGCATCCAGTGCAGTATTTTGAGGATCAAAAGTGACGTAGTCTCCTCTTGCTGCTCGGTGCAACAGCTGAGCAGTGGCATTCTGCACCAGCTGCCACTACTGGACCATTTTCAAGGGTAGCCCCATGTAGAGAGCATTACAATACTACCCGTGGGTAACAGAATGTTCTTTGCACAGGATGTTTTTATTCCCGCACAAGAGGATATCTGTGCCTTGGTAAGAGACTTCACCCAAAGAACCTTGATGTAATCATATGTGAAATCTAGGACTGTGAAAATTCATTTCCAAGCATTGAGAGAAAAAAGGAGCGTTTCCAGAGTTTCCTTCAAATTCAAAATTATACGGCCAAGAAATGTTAATTGGTTGTTGGGTTTTTATTGTGGTCATACTTTAGGTTGATAGATCACTAGTTTGCAAGTGCGAATACACAGCCTCCGAGTCCAGGGTTACTGTCTCTCTGGTGAGAGTTTATATGTGGGCATTGGTGTGCTGTGACTGGACGTGGAGTTACTCCAAATCCTATTCTATCTCATTGTGAGGTGAGTGGAAGTAGGGGGTCCTAGGAAGGCAGTAATCGTCCCCTCTCCTTTTAATCCTATGGCAGGTATTTCCCTCACACCAGTTCTGTGGTTGAAGTTGAGCTGTTGTTGTGAGACTGGGCTGGGGGAGTAAAGGGATGTAGGACAGAGCTTTCCAAACTGTGTGTCCCGACATGTTAGTGTGTTGGCTGCAGTGTGTAGGTGTGTCATGTGAAAGCTCTCCACACTCCTCCTGGGGCTGGAAAGGGGTTAGTTTAACCTCCGGTTTGCTAGTAAAACAGAATTACTGTGTCACAAAATGGTGCAAAACTGAATTACTGTGTCGTGAAACGATGCATGTCTAAAAAGTGTGTCACCAACATGAAAAGCTCTGGGGTAGGATTGGGCATAAGTCCAGTATGACCCTTTGCCACTCATGCCCCACCCCTACCTCAGTTCTGGCTTGGAACCTTATACCAATAGAACCAATATGCTGACATGGGGTTGCACTGGGTCTTCACAGTTCACCAACATAACTCAAGTTCTCTCACGCTAATTCAGTTTCGCCAGGATAGCCATCACATCCTATCACTCCTCAGTGAATGTATCTCAAGTGCAGGATTGAGCCCGTAATTCATGTAATGCAACTAAATTATTTAGGCATAACAGAAAACAGGAACTGCAGAATCATTAGAGTAAAAAAAACCAAACCCATGAAAATGTCATTGGAGAAACATTAAGCTGTGATTAATAGATAGCTATATTAATCTTGTCATGTAGACTTAATCAAAAGCCAATGGCAGAAAAGTGATTTGCAGCACAATCCAATGCATGTCTACTCAGAAGCACGTCAAAATGGGACTGGGACTTGATCTTGGTTAGGTGTGCATGATGAGATTGCAGCCTTAGTAGTTTAATCAGCCGAGCTTCCAAATGACATTTTGGAACAAAAATAGCTTCATCAGCAGAACTGCACTGAAGACTGGCTGCCAGACGTAGCCTAGATGCAAAGGGACTATATGCGCTCAAACTATTTAAAAGTCTGCTCACATCCATCATTACCCTCCTGCTATCATAACCTCCAACTCTATTCATGCAGAGATGGTGATTATTTCTTAATGAAAGTTGCCTGTTCAATAGCAAGCTTGATGTGTAACATAGCATGCCCTATTTCTGTTCTTAATTACAATTTACAGAAGCATCAGTAGGATCCTCAAGAGGATTAAAGATCCGGAGGTGAATGGAAGCCGAACATTGTAATTGGTTTCCTGTGTTTAAAAGGGAAAAAATAATAATGAAGAATTAAGGATTCAATTAAGTATATAAACCACTGGGATAAAAATAAAATCTGTAACTGCCAGCCAGACCGTTACTGATATCCAACAAATGAAAATAAAAATAAGAAATAATGTATTACAAAACCATGGCTTTAGGAGGGACATTAGATGATCCCAGAGGGAAGACTTTACCCAAGTTGTTATCCAATGCTTACATTCATTTAGGCTGCAAAACTGCATGCACTTACTTAGTAGTAAGCCACACTGAAGTCAGTGGGGCTTACGTCTGCGTAGACATGTAAAAGATTGCGCTGCTACTGGCTCATGCTGAAAGATGAGTGTTTTAACAGAAGCATGATACTAGTAACTCAAAATGTAAACAAATATAGAGTTTTAGGTAGTTCTACTTTTATGATCAGAATTAGCCTTACTTGGAAGCAACTTATATTGCTTATTGCATTTTAAGGCATCTGAAAACCATTTAGTATTTCAAAAATTGCAGAGTGTACAGTCTAACACATGGGTAGGCAAACCAGCCCGTGGATGGTCCAGGAATCAGCATGTTTTTACATGAGTAGAATGTGTGCTTTTATTTAAAATGCATCTCTGGGTTATTTGTGGGGCATAGGAATTCTTTCATATATTTTTTCCAAAATATAGTCTGACCTCCCACAAGGTCTGAGGGACAGTGGACCCCCCCCGCAATAGCCTTTTAGGACTTGACAAATAGTGCTAATTCCCTGGCAATATGTTGCCATGGGCACGAAATAGTTAGCTAATTGCTTCTTAATGCTGAGGAATGTTCTGGACAGCCTCATCCTGCATCAAATCTCATTCTGCAGATTAATGAGGAAACAATATTGAATGGATTTAGGAATGAACACATGTGGAAGTGATATGGACCAGGAATAGACTGATCTGTCCATCCTCTAGTTGCACATGCTATTTATTTATAATAAGCATTTTTCTGCTACACTTCAATCATATCTCCTGGGCAGTTTTTAAAGCATTTAAAGTAGTTCTGATGATGTTGGGGAGAAGGGATGTTGTTATTAGTTTGAAGATAGCAGCGCAGTTCTAACCATGTCTACTCAAAAGTAAGTCATATTAAATTCAATGGAGTTTAGGACTGCAGCATAAGATGTTTATTATCCATCTATGCGATCGGCAATATTCTATTAGAACTTTCCTGGCATGAAGCTCTCTCAGTGCATTTTATCTGTAGCTAATGTTTTTATCGACATATTGGTGTTAATTGTGTTTGAACTGATCTAATACCTCTTGCTAAAAGTTTCCATTCATGACTGCATGTGGAATGTAATTTCTGAGTGGGTTTAGAGTATATTTGCTCTGGACAATCATTTGGATTACAGGCCCTGTTCGATCCTGTGAGTTTAAATATCTATTAATTGCCTACAGTTTGCAATTTTCTAATCTGCTGTGTGTTTGATGTGTGCAATGTTTAAACTGATATCTGAGCTATACAAACTTTAAAAATAGCCTTCATGATGCACCTAGTCTGATATGTCAACATTAAAAAAGCATGGATCAGAAAGTGTGAAAAATGAGGATGTTTAAACTCCTAGCACAACAGTAATGGTTAAAAAAAAAAGTCTGCCACTGAAACAATAGGAGAAAAGGCAAGCAATGGTTATGATAGCCGCCAATCCATAGCTGCCATCCATCCTCCAACCGCCTCCAGGCATTCACACAGGACCTTCACCGCCTTCACTGGTTCCGATTTAAAAGAGAGGTAGAGAAACACTGCAATTGTGGCAACTTTCTGAAGAGCACATGCGTCTTTTTGCAGCTTTATTTTACTTTTATAAGGATATACACAAATATACTTGCCAGGAGCAGCAGACAAGAATGATGGAACTGGCCAGAGATCTATCTTTCCATTGTCAAACAGTTTCAATGGCTTTGACCAAATTTCTAAGAATTTCCTTTACCTTCTTCCCCTGAAGTTCTACGAGTGGGCTGCACAATGAATGTGTGTGAGTTTGGAGTACACAGCTGCTTTCACAGTGCTTTGCCATTATCAATAGCCCACTGGCAAATCTATAGCCCACTTTTATGCCCAAAGGATGCAGCCATTGAGTGATGGACTCATTCAGCTTGGATTGAATACAAGCAGCTGTGTTACTTTTTCCAAATCTACAGGTGCCGAGGGCTGCCTGGCACCTTAACAAATAGTAATTTTGACCTAATGCACTGTAAAAGACACCCTTCTGATTGATTGCTAGTCCAAACATGACTGGTGAAGTGGATTTCTTTACAAATGGTCCTTCCAAGAGCTTTTATATATTCTCCCGCAGCAGAGAGAGCTCGTGTTGAGAAGTGGGCCTGTCATCTTCAAGCACACTGTATTAGAGTTTTAGAAATGCTAGATGTTCAACAAATGGATATGGCAGCATATCTCCCGCAATAATTGTGTCATTACATAGGTAACATTATAATTCTACTTCTCCTTAACTGACTCACAAGTAGTTATTTGTTGTGAAACTTCAGCCACTTGCAGTTATGTAATTTCAGATGGAGAAGAGGAGAAGAAGAGTTTGGATTTGATATCCCGCTTTATCACTACCCGAAGGAGTCTCAAAGCGGCTAATATTCTCCTTTCCCACAACAAACACTCTGTGAGGTGAGTGGGGCTGAGAGACTTCAGAGAAGTGTGACTGGCCCAAGGTCACCCAGCAGCTGCATGTGGAGGAGAGGGGAATCAAACCCAGTTCCCCAGATTACGAGTCCACCGCTCTTAACCACTACACCACGCTGGCTCTGGATGTGTTGTCCTTTAATGCTGCTGGTGCCAATCCATTCTTGGACAACACACAATGAGGATGATCAATGGGTTCCCCAATTTGTAAACTAAACACAGCTATCTTTCAAAGTTTGTGCTTCTTTGAATTTTGCAATGCAGTTCTCCAAACAAAAAAACACGAATGTATAAAAAGCCATACATTCATGGAAACAAACACACAGAAATACATGATTTTAAGGGGGCGATGCTTGCAAAAATGTGCCTATTTGGCAAAAATGCATGCAAAAACACCATGATAGGAAATATGTGCATTAAACAAATTTTCGCAGGGAATAAAAAAGAAAACATGAGGATGCAGAAATATGGCCAGCTGGACTAAATACTGGAGAAATGAAAATTTAGTCCATGCCCAACATATTTTTGAAAGAACTCCTTCCTCGAGGGCACTATAAATATAGAAATAACACACATAGCAAATGGGATAGTGAGTGTAACATGTGACACCTTCTCATAACACCTCATGGAACAAATTATCAAGTGTGTTTTTAAAATAAAAATATGACAAACATAAAATGTATAAACAAGAAAAAATGTATTCAACAAAAATGAATGACAAACCAAACACCTAAAAATGAAAATAAGAACTGCCAAAAAAAAAAAAGTCCTTCTAAATATGACACAAAATGTAAGTAAAGGTAAATGAGTTTTCCCTCTCTGGTTTGACTGCTGTTGGTGCTTTCTTCATTTTGTGTAAGAGCAATGAGCAAGGGTGACAAAGGGCACCCCTGCTTCATATCTCACTGCATGGGAAATGGATTTGAGCCTTGTCTATTTATGCCAACCTTTGCCTGGCTATTATGATATACATCTTGTAATACTGCCATAAATTCATTACCAAAATTTTTGTTGAGTACCCTTTTTTGATTAAGTGGCAAAAATTCATTGATCATAGTCAAAAACATGATTACTTAAAGAGCATGAAGCTTGGATTCTCAATGACATATTTTGATATTTTTTGACAACTTGTCCTTTAACTTTTTCGCGCGTGTGTGTGTGTGTGTGTGTGATCTGCTTAGAGTTTATTAATGCTCTAGCTTCTTTCTGTATATTCAACAATTTGGTTTTAAAAGCTTTGTGTGCTCATTGTGTATAATTAACAAGTCATTATAAACATATTCCAAACAGGGAGATTTTTTTAATAAAAAGATGCCATATACTTTTTATACTGTTACTTGCTATTTCTCCTGTTCATTTTTTCCTCCCATCTCAACCAGTAACAGCAGCATAATAAACATCAATGGTAGTTCTACCCAATACACAAAGCATAGTCCTACCACACTCCACAGTTACATAGGCTGCAATCCACAGGCCAATATCCTGGCATGGTTTTTACGGATTTCAGTGGAACTAATATTATTATTATTATTTACTGAATTTATATACCGCCCTATACCCAGAAGTCTTGGGGTGGTTTACAGAACAATCTTATCTTAAGCAGAAAACCTTCGCATTGCAGACATAATGACTGAAAAGTTCAGATCTCATACTCTAAAAAAGCCATGACACTATCTTTAATTTTTCAAGATTATTTTAAAATTGAACTTCTCATTTCGGCCTTCTGTTTTTGAGCCAACAGCATCCCTTTCATCATTCCCCCCCCCTTCTTTGCTTGTTTTTTTGTAGGGAGGGTAGAGTGGGAGGCAGAAGCTTTCTCTCCAAAAATGAAAGGTGAGGTTCAAAATTAGGACCTAGATTTGAATGCTAAGCACGATGAAGGGAGATGGTCTTCAACGTGATGGAAATTGGTCATTTATGCATTGGTAATACAAGTTAATTAAGCCATTCATCAAGACTGAGGGCCAAACAGGAGTCAGAAGCCATAAGGATAATGGCTCTATAAAGAACAAATGAAGTGAGAGAAACTAGATTGCTTTTGAAAGGAATTACAAAATTAGAGGATGAAACAAATACAGTCAATGAAAGACATCATAATGCTACGTAATAAGGGAGCTATGGGTTACCGAAGGAAATTATTTTGCTTAGATGTGAAGAAAAAACAGCAGCACATGAAGCCTCATAAACAGGCAAATGAAGATGGCAAAATGGAGGAGATATCAGCACACCTCTAAATTAGGCTGGGCAGAAGGTAGTTCTACTCTGCAGTGAATCAGCAAGGCTTGTTTGTTCCCAAAGGCAAGAACAACAAAATGAGTTTTCCCTACCTAAATTAGCCTGTTGAAATGAAGAAAGCTAACCAGGAGTGGATGTTTGTTTGAAAATACTTTAGCTACATACTGTCAGGGACCATGCTGAGGAGGGCTGCACTGAGGAAAAATAGTGGGAGCCTCCCCCTGTTCCTGACCAGGATCCTGAATCTTCCTGGGAGCAGTGGGATAGTATAGATTTGGAACAGTGGTTTGCAGAGGGACGTAGTTCAGAAGACAGAAGTTGGGAAGAACTGGGTGGTGAACAGCTAGGAGAAAAAGAACTGGGAAAGAGAGAGTTAACAGACTCACTTTCGCTGGAAAGCATCCATCCACTCAGCCCAAGGTCAAGGAGAGCAGATAAGGTGGCAGCACAGAAAGCACAGTGGTTGCGAGACCAGGTTGCAAGACACAGAAGTGACGTGGGTGACTAGGGAGGAAGTGGGTGGAACCCTTAATTGGGAGCACCTTCATCCTTAGGAATGGATTCTTTGTTCTCTCGCTGTGATCGTTATAATTTTGAACTGGTAAGAGACTTCTTTCGCTTTGTTCTGCTTACCTACTGCCAAAGGGGGAGAGGAAGTGAGTCCCTGAAGCCTGACACGAACTGTATATACCATACATTTAAAGCTACCCTCCCCCCAAAAAAGAATCCTGGGAACTGTAGTTTAGTTATTTAGTTCTGAATCCTGGACTGCAGAGGATTGGACCAGGTGACCCTCTGGATCCCTTCCAACTCTACAATTCTATGATTCTAATTCCCATGACCCTTGACAATTTACAGTTCCCAGGATTCTTTGAGGGAGAGGAAATGTGCTTTCGCTGAATGGGCTGCCACTGAAAACAAACTCACGGGCTCAGAATATGCTCATGTGCATGTTGCCCTTTCATTCTAATAAGACAGTCTTTGTACCTGGCCCTGGCTACTAGATCTTGGAGTTCAAGTTAAAAAAGAAAAAAGTTTCAGCAACTCTAAAGCCGCCCAACCCCTGATCTAAATGATGTGAATATCTGTACAGAAAGCAGAGTGTAAATAGAGATGACTATAATTTATAACATGATTTAAACTGTAACCATTCTACATCATGTATAGGTTTGGATGCTAAGATAAGTTAAGGAAGTTCACAAAAATAAAGTTTCCTTTCCCCTCCTCCCCACCTAAGAAGAGACACAATTTCAGACCTGAGTGTTTGCATTAGTTAGCCCACCAACTTGATTTTAGCAATGCTGAGGGGAAAGATTTTATTCCAAATATTTATGTAAAAGCAGAGGGTCACAATAGCACCTGATTTGCAAGCTTTTAAAGATAACTACCTCTTTGAATACTTAGCTTGCTATTTAAGAGGTTTTGCTGTGGTCTGTCATTCGAAACATAACAATTTGTCTTCTTTTGCATTCTTGCCTTCTTCTGTGTCCCTTTACTAAGTGCCTTTATTTCTGCCAATTCTCTTCATAAATACATTTTTAAAAGAGATCCATGATGATGATGATGATTTTTTACAGAGGGACATTCAACGTGCATTGGCAATCTGCATTTATGTACCTTCCTTCCTGCTATCATTATTTTCTTTTTTGTAAACATTATACTAATGTGGAGGATACAAACTCCAAGTAATATGATTTGTTGTGAAAGTATTTGACAGCTTTTATTGCCTTCCATATCACTTCTATAACTTCTTTTATTTTTATGTTTGAAGTACATATTGGAATTAGCTCAAATGTTGACAGCAGCTCATGGTTAGAATATGTATTTTGTAGTATACGCAGATATAAGGCTCAGTCTGTGGAGACTTAGTCTGCATAGTCCTAAATGAGGATAAAGGCAACAGCTCAAGGATTATAGTTCTAGATTCCAACAGTGATACAGTGGTACAGCTTGTATCTCCATAGCGATTGGCCCTCACACCAACCAGCTATTGATGGTAAATAAATCAAAGCCAAAACAAGGAAACTAATGGGTTTATTAATCAGTCCAGTTTAAGTTATAAATTGGAACATCAGACCAAGGTCAAAATGACCTTGACACAGCAATTGTAGACTAGATCAGTTACATGGATTATGAGTCCTGTGGTCAAGACTGGTGATGTAGGCTGGTCCTTCCTGGTCCACAGAAAAGTGAGGAGCCAAAGAGCCCATCATCAGCTTGAACCGCTTCCAAGTTGCTGAAAACCTGGTGTTGGACACTCAGTTGGCAGCAAACTCTGCTGCCAAAGTAATGAGATTTTCTTTCTCAGTATGCTGCCCTTTATTGATTGATTGATTTCATTTTTGTTGACTTGGCAGCAGTCCCTCTGTCTCACACAACAGCCATTATTGCTTTCCATTATTGTTTTCCATATCCTGAAAGATATTCCAGAGGCAGATCAATACCATATATTTATATCAGTTTTGTGAGGGTTTTCTCATTGTGGCTTTTCCCAAAGAATCTTGAGAACTGTAGTTCAGTGATGCTGCTGAGATTTTTTTAGAGACCCCTAATACCCTTCACAGAAGTGGAGTCCGCTGGGTTCCCTGTGGAGAGGAAATGACTGCAGGCCTTTAAATTATGGAGATATTTATTGATGTTCTATGTGTGAATCATGCTCATAAGTGGATTATAGATACTGAGTTAAGAGAGCTTTTTGAAGCGCAAGCAGCAATTTAATCAGATATCCATTCTCGGGTTTGCCCAGAGGGTGTTCCTTTGTTTCCAGCACTTTGAGTAAGTAGTGTTTCTAAGAAACCTCCTCCTCATTACTGTATTATTATTTTTAAAGACTTGGCACTATCAAAGCACTTTTCAACCAGCGAAAATTGCATCAGGTCTGCTCTACTGTTCCCTTGATTCCATGTACAACTGAATATGATATTCAAAGATGTTAGAAAATCACATTTCATATTTTTGTTGTTGTTTAGTCATTTAGTCGTGTCCAACTCTTCGTGACCCCATGAACCAGAGCACGCCAGGCACTCCTGTCTTCCACTGCCTCCCGCAGTTTGGTCAAACTCATGCTGGTAGCTGTGAGAACACTGTCCAACCATCTCGTCCTCTGTCGTCCCCTTCTCCTTGTGCCCTCCATCTTTCCCAACATCAGGGTCTTTTACAGGGAGTCTTCTCTTCTCATGAGGTGGCCAAAGTATTGGAGCCTCAGCTTCAGGATCTGTCCTTCCAGTGAGCACTCAGGGCTGATTTCCTTCAGAATGGATAGGTTTGATCTTCTTGCTGTCCATGGGACTCTCAAGAGTCTCCTCCAGCACCATAATTCAAAAGCATCGATTCTTCGGCGATCAGCCTTCTTTATGGTCCAGCTCTCACGTCCATAATTATATAATTAATTATTTCATATTAAGATCACATTTAAAAGAGCCTATAGTGACAAGGTGGTACTTTCCAGATGTTGCTGAACTACAGCTCTCATCATCCCTGACAATTGACTGTGCTGGCTTGAACTGATGAGAGATGGAGTTCCACAACATCTGCAGGGCATCTTATTGATCATCCCTCATACAGGGCAATCCATTCATATCATTTAGCCATACTTCAGGCAGCAACATGTGCCCCACTCCCCAAAACAGCTTAACTATTTACCATAGATGGAAGTGACAATCACTGAAAAGAATGAGCTACTTATTCGTGTTTCCTTCTTTTCCCAAGGACATTAGAAAAGCATTTTAGCCTCACAGCATTCCTGTAAAGCAAGTGTACTCCTAGTGATGCAGCAATAACGCTGCTAGCACATTTGCGAAGCTAAGCAGGGTCAGGTATGGTTTCAAATTGGTTGGGGAACCACCGTGTTGAGATTCCTGCATTGCAGGTGTTTGGACACTCGGGGTTCCTTCCAACTCTATGATTCTATGGTTCTAAGTTAAACAAAATGTAAGCAACTTGCCTAAGGCAATCAGTAAACTTTATGGCCAAACAAGGCTATAAACTCATCAGCAAGGGAACTGTGTATAAGGGTGCTTCCAGACTCTTATTATTGCAAATTCAGGTTGTGCAATTAAAGCTGATCAGTGCTCTTGTGCAAGAAATAACAACAAACCACAAAGCAGACTTTTCTTTATAAGTAAAATGATGGGGAAATGCACTGGAACGTGTGGTCTGTAAGCAGGCATCAATATCTGTTCCATCCCATGTTCATAACAAGCAGTGCTGTTTCCATTCGGCTGCAGTTCAGATTATGACAAAAACTACATTATTCACCTCACTGCCCGCTATGGTGAAATTTTATATAATTAATTATGTTCTCATTCTGTTATTACACACCTTTCATTTCAATGCAAAGGAAGTGCAATATAAATTGTGGGGAGCAATCAGTTATGCAACGTTATCTGTAATCTGCAGACTGGAAACAACAGCAAATACTGATCGCATTTGCTGGGTTGATTTCTATCCTGGACATGAGATAAATAAATGAATGTTGGCAATTTCTGCTCACATTTCCCTGAAATTCTCTGAAATAATAAAAGCAAAGCAAAGCAAGCACTGTTTTCTGATTCCTACAAAGAGGGGCAGAAACTGATAGTTCAGACACAAGAGGAATCAGGTTAGCCCCACAAAAAGGCATGTTAACTGACTGTAAAAGCTATAAAAACACAACTATGCTATGATTTGTTTTTTTCCTGAACAAAAGCTGAATAACATAAAAACAATTACTTTCCATTGACCAGCTGAGATGAGTATTTCTGCTACTGTTTACTTCTAAATCTGAAGCGCCATGAGATCTATCACTTTGTAAAGTGATAGCTTCGAGAGGAGAAAAATCAAACTCTGGATTGATTCAGGCTGGAGTAAACTTGAGATCTGTAAATTTGGGGATGGGGAACAGGAGGAACAAGTAGATAAGAATACCTAAAATCCATAAAGGTTGTGCAGACCATTGAAAATACACCACAACCAATCACTGCAATAGCAGCAGCAATCTGATTGCTTTACCTATTTTTCAAAGACTGCTTTTCTTAAAGCTAAAACTTTATTAGAGCTCAAACTTTTCCACTCTAATGTACGTTTTTAATGCTTTTTCCAACTACCTCTGAAATGTGGATGTAAAATGGATAAAGGGATGGGACTTTTATAACGTGTGATTGCCCTAGGGTGCAATAAATTGAATAAAAATAGAATTGTAAATGTTAAAGACAATATCAGATCTGAGGCTTCCCGCCCACCTGGAAATGGCAAGACATAATACACTTAGAGAAGCAAATCTGGTTTGGGTAATGGGAGCTTTTCCTTCTGAGCTTGTGATGTGTCAGCCCATAGAACAGCCCAGGTGGTGGGAATCAATAACTTATTGATGTGGTGCATTGTTTGAACTTTTCAAAGATATGATTGACTTTTACAGAAACAATAAAAAGCTTTCCAAGTAAATGTGACATAGCTATCCACTGTTACTTGGGTAGAAAGAGCAGGGTTTGTGTGGAGTGAAACATTTCAAACATCCATCACGTAATGGTCCTTAACAGATTGTAGTCCACATTTACAGTGCAATTCTACCCAGAAGTCCATGTGTACTCAAAAGAAAGCTCCATTATGTTCAGTGGGTCATATTTCTAGCTAAGAAGGTATAGGATTGCAGCCTTAGATGGTTTGAAATTGCCACCATAAGTGAAGATACGGATCCAAGTGAAAGCAAATATTAATATATATGCCATGATATTCTTGGCTTGACTTTAAATGTGAACCAAATAATGGTAAGATAAAGGTGGGAGACATTTAGCTCAGTTAGCAGAGGCTTAGGTTCGTCCAAGCACATGCCTAAATTGTGTTCTCCATACTGGAATGCTGTGCCCTTGTTTGCTGACAATATGTGGCATCCATCAAACCATCAAGTGTTGGGCAACTATGTGTGGCCCCCACTATTAATCTCCCTCTTTTGGATTCTTTCAGATTGAGAAGATTTGGCCTGCAATTATCCTCCATAGAAAACTACTGAAACCTGGAGGAGTTGCTAACCACAATCCCTGGCATCTCTAGGCAGGGTTGGGGGGCGGGGGGCGGGGGGACGGGGGCCTTCTGTTGGAAAATGTGGCAAACTGCTGCCGGTCACTGTACAAACAAGATGGAGCTATATTCACTAGTGGTCTGATTTGGTATAAGGCAGCTTCCTATGTTCCTGTTCCCCTAGGATTCAAATACTAAATTGAACTAATGCGAAGAATTTGTCTTCTCAACATGCATGCTCGCTTCATGAAGAATCATAGGTAGACAGGAAGATGTGGCGATCACACAGGGTCCCTGGACATTCCACCGTCTATTGATCCCTGTGCCACCACTTTATTTCTCTCTGCCACCACCCAGGCCCTACCTGGTACAATACTGAGTCCAGTCAGGGTTAAATTGGAACATAAACTTCTGTTTATTTATTGCAGTTTAACAAGCGTGTGGTTTCATAAACAGTATCGATCAATTACAATCATGGGGTGCCTATCCAGACCTATAACTTCCTGCTCTCGCTCACTAAACCACCTCTCAGATATTTACTTGTCTTCCTAGCTCCTAACTGTTCCTGACTCAGCTTATTTCGCTACACTAACTCAACCTACCCACAGACTCTATCCCAATTCACTCCCACTCCAACCAACCACCCAACTCCCAACGAACTCCTCCCTTTGCCCCTCCCAGAGCTGGTTTTATAGTCCCTCTGACTCCACCCCCTGGGTTCTGATTGGGTGACCTGTTTAACTATTTCACCACTAGCACTCTCATATGTTAACATCACAGTAGAAAGTAGGAAATATTTAAGGGTCGGATAGCCACTTTCTTTGTGTCTAGCCTTAGCAGCTGTGGCAAGCGAAAATCCAATAAGTGATGTTCCCCCCTGGTATTATATCATTAGTATTAGTATTAATATTATTTATTCAATTTGTATACTGCCCTTCATCTGAAGATCACAGAGTGGTTCAAAACATATATTTTAAAAGTTTAAAGGATACAAATAATTAATTTAAATGTTTAATTTAAATTCTGCCCTATATAACTTTCTCTCTTTTCCATAGGGATTCTGTTCCCAGCCGTCACACGCTTTGGCAGCGTGCATATAAGTATGCGCCCCCATTACACCCCATTCTGCCTTCTTCCGGGTCCCAAAAGACCCATATGTCAATTGGACATGCCTAAAATGGTTGCTGCCTGTATATGAGTAGGTAAATCACAACTCAACCACGCCATCAATGCACTCCAAACATCTGCATTAATGTTCTAATTTGGTTTTGTTCTTCAGAGGGGGTGAGATGCAGAGGAGGGCCTCCCAAACCACTGTGTAGTGGCTCTTAATTGGGTTTTGGGTTTTTGAAGGCGATGTTCAGGTAATATTGAACACTGAAAGAGCAATTTGATTTTGTCTTAAGTGCCAGTACCAGGTATCAGCTCCAGATATTACAGTCGTGTCTAGTTGCCTTTTCTTAAATGGTAACCAATTTTTGAAATGTTAATTCACATATGATTTGATTCTGATTCCCCTACCACCAACACCAACAGAACAACAATATTTGATTATCGTATTCTGTGTTGGAACAACTCAAAAGACATTTTAAGCTCTTAAAAGTAAAGGCTCTAAAGAAATGTTGTCCAAAAGAACTTTTCCTGTGAAAAATTGGCATTCAGTACAATGATCCGTGAGGATGCCATGTAAACCAATGGAGGAGCAGACTTTCCCTTAAGTGCTAACAACATAGTTCTGCTCATGACAAAGCAGCAGGCGAGGTTATCCGGGTGGCCTCCGGACTGAAGCCCAGTTCCTCCTCTCTGGCAAGATGGGCAGAAATTGCGTGGATCAGACCTACTACATCTTCTTAAACTAGCACAGTATTGTTGGCTGCCTCATTGCACTGACAGTCAGGATCAAAGAGATCAAAGTGAGTGAGTGCAATTAGCGGCGGCAGCCTTTGTAGTGTATTTCTGAATATCAGGTTAATGCCATTAGTCTTCTGGAAAGAAATTCTGCAAGGAGAACAAGCCTAGCCTGTGACAAAATACACAGCCTCAGAAGATGCACCTCCTGGTTTTTCACCTTGACGTGTTGGAGTGTATGTAGAAGCAAAAGTGGGGCATTTTGCCTAGGCTAGTTTCTGTGCACAGCCATTCACCCCTCTCTGTGCTCCATGCAGGCAAGCAAGAAACGTTAGCAGAATTCAGTGACACATTCCAGCCAGGCAAAAACTCTCAAGGAGGACAGTAAGTTGGGCCACAAGGAGAGTGGGGGGTGGCCTGGAGAGAGTCCTGAACTTCAGATAGAGAGGTGTAGAGGGCCACATTTGGCTGCCAGCCCCTTATGTAGATGAGCATCACTCTCTCTGCCCTCTCCAATAGAACAAGATTACACTGTCCACAATCAGTGTCTCCCTCAGGAAGGCAGATGACCCTCAGGAAGGCATCATGCCCCGTGTTATGTACTGAAGTTCTCACCCTGGGCCAGCAGGGGGGGTACTGTAGATAGTTCAGGTCCACATATGCAAATAAGGGATCGAAAGTGATGTTCAGTGATTGGATAGTTACAGAAAGTTGTTACAGTTACATTGTACTGGAGCTCTATATAAGCAGGCTAGCTGAACCCTTCAGTTCAGTTCAGTTCTGTTCTGGCCTGTGAATAAACAAGAGCTGTTTGAAGAATCGCTGTGTCGTCTGATATGTTCACCCACAACTTAACACCCAGGCCTCTCCTTGTATTATATCTGCCTGCTTTAATGCCTCACTGTTTCAGCAACACAGTTGTTCTCTCTCTCTCTCTCTCTCTCTCTCTCTCTCTCTCTTTCTCTTTCCTTCTCCCTCTCTCGATGGTTGACAACTCGTAACAATCCCCTGAGTTATTTTCCTCCTCTTTCCCCTGGTATATCTTAACTGCCATGGCAATATATTGTCAGTGTGTCTACAGAAACCCTGGGGTGGTCTCTTAGTAGGGGATTTTAATCTAAGAATTCCTTCTAGTGAATAGGAAAGCCTGAATGGAAATACACTAGACAATATGAGCGTATATGCAGTACCTTAGACCATCATCATCTGTCTACCAAAGTGTCAAACGTTTCCACCCTTGAGAGAACAAAAGCAAGCAGCGTGCAGGCAATAGTCATAAAAGCTGCAATTGATTGCTTTTTAGAGTAGGCTTCATAAGGCTCTCTGCGATTGTCCGAAGCCCAGTATTTGTGTGAAATCAATGCTCACAGCTTTGGGGACAAACTTAAATAGTATCATATCTTACTCAGAGAAATGCTTTGATGCGTGCAAAGATTTGCCGAAGGGCAACTGTTTATGGAGAATGTGACAAACGAAAGATTGGCAAATGCCAAAGCTAAAAACAAAAACCAAATAGTAATAATAATAATAATAATAATAATAATAATAATAGAAATTGATCGGTACATGGTAATACTAATGAACTGGAAAGAGTGCAATCACATTTGCAGGGATCTTTGGGGAGTCAGTCAGTCAGTGCCAGGGGGAAGGGTCTAGAAAGGGGGTGAAACCACCAGATAGCAGAACAGAATGCAGTAGACAGTTTCAACTCAAAAGGCGGTGGTGAATCTATCAGAAGTGACACATTTCAGATTTGAAATGGCTCTTCTTTTGTACAGGCGTCGCAGCAAGGTTCTTTTCAGACCTGTACAGAAATACAAACCTCTTTGGGAAAATTATGAAGGGAGGTTTTCCCCTCAAGATACTGAAAAAGAATAAGTGGAGTGTAAAAGGATAAGAATATATTAAGGCTAATTCCAGTCCTCCTACTGATTAGGGATGGGGTGGCTAAATGAATAGGGGAGGGGTTCAATAAGTAACTCCGTGGTTTAAAAAAACCACCCTGCATCTTTTCTGTATATTACTATGTCAGCTATGTCCACTTCCCCTCACCTTGGGAGGAACAAGTCTCTGTTCTTCTCCAGTCTACCTGAGAAGCTCAATGTGTGAGGAGGTTTGAGCTTGTTCTCCTATGCTGGAGGAAGAGGGAAGCTTAGTAAATAAACTTTTAAAGGGAATATTTTGGAACTCACTTAGAGGGGAACATTTTTAAAGGTCTAACAGTCTATATTTCCATGCTTTATTATGCTGCATATTTTATGACTCCACTAGGAGTTCTCTCACCAAAGAGTACTTGCCCCAAACTTGGATCTTAGCATCCAGGAATTCATATATATACAGAGGCAGAGCTACCTGCTCCAGCACCCGGAGTGGCACGGGGACAGGGCTAGCTGGCCCACAGGGGTGCGGCTAACTGCTCACACTGCTCACATCCCTAGCCGCCTGCCGCCTACGCAACGGGGAGGGGCTGCTAGCTTCCCATTGCCCACATGGCGAGCTTCAGAGAAGGGCGCCACTAGCTTCCCGCCACCCGCGGCGAGCGGTCGGGGGCACAGCGAGTGTGGGGTGTGTGTGTGGCACCCGGAGTGGACCATACCCCCCGCATCCCCCTTCCTCCACTGGTGTATATATATGCACACACAAATCACAAACAGCTCTGGCATGTTCCTTAGTTATTCTTCAGTTCCACTTTTAGTTTGTTCCCTCAACCTGTCTCCTGGTTTGGTCCAAAACTTAGAAATAAATGGAAGCACTTATAATGGCACTACTTTGTTAAGCTGGCAACCTGTTATTTGCCTGCCACATTCTTAGGTCTTCCATTCCATTCAGTTCCAAGTGTTCACTGGCTCTGAAGCACTACTTCAGTTTGCTCCTCAGGATAAATTGCTAATTTTGTTTTCAATCTACTTGTTTGTGAATATAAAATGCCCTTCACACAAATCATGTCCTGTTGTTGCTGCTGGTGATATTCAAGGCCATTAAAGCAAGCATTTTCTTTGATTTATCTAACAGTGAGTTTTGTACAATAACAGCAGTCTGATAAGCTGTTCAACCTTTCCCTCCTCCTAAGTTATCACCGCCACACTGTGGTGTGGGCAGAAGAGCAGAAGAATTTGTCAAAGTGATATTTTTTTTTAAAGAATTCCTCAGAACAAAACTTTCACATGCATCAATCCAGCAAATGACCGATGAAACTTGGGCAACATACTTCATTAAGCATAGAACTGGTCTTCATACTGTCTTTATGAACCTTAACAGAATGAAAGTGTGAGGGTACAATCCCGGGCCTTTCAAGGCTCCGTGGTCTCACATGGGTCATGTGACTCATGGGAGCAGGGCCACGTCCCAGATACTTAGGTAAAAATGTTGGAGGGTTTGACCCTGTTCTTGTTAGGAGTTCAGCCTACACTTGAGTAGGACCCTGGCAGAGACACATGCCCGACTGGCATATTCTCTCCCTGCTGGTCGATCGTTTGGGGCCTTCAAAAGCTTTCCTCATCCCGAACATCACAGCGACCGATGCCAACCAACACCGGCACACTTAGGGATCCGCAGAGTTTGCGCACCTTACGTGACAGAATCCCAGCAACTCAGCATGTTGGCTAATCTACTTTATTTACTTATAAACACACACGGAGCACTGCAACATGGCTCCCTCTCTCTCTAGCATCAGACGGCAAAGAGAAAAAGAACAAAGGACAATAGTCGCACTTCACGGAACACAGTAACACAAACATCCTGTCTTTGTCACCTCCCACTCTGTGGAGTCAAAACACATACCGTCATGTGAAAGGCAACAATCCTATGACTGCAGTCAGGAATTCTAATAGTTCTCACAGTGGCCCTGTGGGAAACCAGGAAGCGGGACAAGAGGCCTCTCCCCTCCTGTGCCTTCCAGCAACTGGTATTCAGAAGCACTGATGCCTCCAGCCATGGCAGCACAGCATAGCCATGGGTATGGGTAATTATTTCCCTTTTCTCATCTCCATTTTATTTCCCCACTCTCAGAATACAATTTCAAACATTTTGTCAGTTTAACATTGCTTTTCAGGCGGAAACCTTTTTAAATTGTATATCATAGGGCAGAGCAGTATTGGAGAACTACTTGATGAAGAACATCCTGTAGTGCAGAATTATTGCTTCATACACATTTCCTAGATCTGTGTCCTCAAATACTGCAACAGAGGGCAACTTTTAAAAAGAAAAATAGTGGGGGGGGGGGGGAGAGAACCCTATAGAATTTTACTGCTAGAAGGCATCATTAGAAAACGGCCATTCTTCTTGTCCTCTGTTTAAATTGTTCATCTGAGTCAGAGCTTTGGAATTGAAGATTGAAATGGCTGGAAGCTGGTCTGCCACCAGCAATTCAAAGTCATACATTACTGTGAGTTTATTCTCCTGTGGTTTCGCGCATCTAGCGGCAGACCAAAAGTGTAGAGACACAGTCAGAACAATGAACAATAGTCCACAAAAGATTGCCAAGCAGATTCAGATGAAATGCAAATCCAAGCCTTATCTCATTCCTAAACCAACTTGGTAGCATATGTTTTTCTCCATGGTCCCTTTCAGACCTAAGACTGGTGAAAGCGCTGCTTTTTCTCATTTAACTGGACATTGAATTAAAATTGTGTTTTTGGGTCCAGGACTAAATATATTGTTTTATTATTCATTACATTCATATACCACCCATCCAACCTAGTTCTCTGGGTGGTTTACACACACAATAAAATTTAAAAATACAGCTTGTATTAAAACAACAATAGTACCCTAAAGAACAATAGAAGATAAAATAACTCACAACAACAATAAACAGCCAAGCAAGCACCACAAAACAAAACTCTACTAAAATCAGCATAAAGCAGAGCACCTAAAACACAATTTACACAGTTTAAAACCAGCATAAAACCCAGCAAAGGCATACTCGGTACAAAAAAAACTTAAGTACTGAAAGGATTGTAATTAAGAGGCCTAAAAGAATAAGGTCTTTAGCTGGTGCTGAATGCCTGACTGGATGCCAGATGAGCTCTTCTGAGAGCCTTTCATATGCAGGGTGCCACCACTAAAAAGAACCTCTCCCTAATAGCAGTGGTGGAGCTTCATGCTCCGGCACTGGGAGGCGGAGAGCAGGTGGGGCTGGCGCGCGTCCCGAAGGCAGGGGGGCAGCCATGATGGTACCCCACCGGGATCGCGCTGCCAGGAGCAGTGCGCTCCCTCTGCACTCCCCTTCCTCTGCCAGTGCCGAATAGCCACCCAGGCAACTTCATTAGATGTGGAAAGTTGGAGAATGACCTCTGAAGAAGATCTCAAAATCTAGGGAGGTAAGTTAGGGAGAAGAAGAATCTCCTGGTAGCCTAGACCCAAGACATTCAGGGCTTTAAAGGTTAAAACCAGCACTTTGAACTGGACCATGGAGCAGTGATATAATATGATCCTATTTACCAAATATGGTGTGATTTTATTCAGCAGTGTATTTAAATTTAAGTTAGAGCTGAGCTGAAATGCCCCTCACCCTAACTTTGCAGCTTTCACTGTTACATTCCTCTACTATATATGACAGGGCTAGAGCCTTCAGTCATTGACGAAATACAAAAATATGTGCATTCAAATTTTCCTTTCGGTATTAAGCATTTGAGTCTTGAATACAGAAATACAATATTCAAAACTGCCTGAATTCCCTATGGCTTTGGTGAAATATAACAGAGGAAGAGAAATATGGAAAATGCAACACAAGAAACCTCTATCTTCCTCATCTCTGAAATATGGGGAGGGTACTTAATCACACATGGATTGTGCCCTTGCTTAATGCAAGCCTGTGGACTAGTTTGGTGTTGTCTTCCAATGTTTTATGAAGCATAATTAGCTCTTGAAGTGTGCAAACTTTTTTTTAGTTGAGCAACTCCTAATTGTTTTTCATATCAGTAATGTATCCCCTAAAGGAAATTCATGGTACATTTAAGTGATTAGTGCAACTAATGAGGAATAGCTAAGGACCCTGTTAAATGATATTTTAATGCTTATTATATGGAGTGTAAAAATCCTCTAGGGAACATATTCAGTAAGTGACTGCCCCAACAGTTACAAATGCGTTTTTCAGCTTTGAACACTGGAATTCTATAAAATATCCTCCTCCGCAGAGCATACTAGATAATAAACTTAAAATATGTTGAAGGTCAAACACAACAGAGGAAACACGAAGTTATTAATGAACAATGTAGGAGGGAGAACTGTGATTGTCAGTGATGCAGAATGAAGCTTTGTCTTTGTAATGTTCGCTTTTGCAAACTTTTGTAAAATGATGTCTGAGAGGACTAAAGTGTGGAACAAACAACTAACTTTACTTAGTGCTACTGTAGAACTCTTATTACAAATAATATAAAAATGCTGATCTAGATTTCAGTTTGGCACTTCCCCAAAATGCTTTTCTCCATACACCCCTTAAACATTTTGGTTTGCAATCATTACATTATGTTACATTACATCACCCAACTTTGGAGAAGGGCAGGATATAAATACATTAGAGGAGGAGAAGGAGATCACCTTCTAAAAGCAAATACACGTCTCTGTATCCAATAGAGTTTTTTTGTTTTAGTTTTTTGGGTAACTGATAGCTAGGCAACCACAATTCATAGACATATGATTTGTAATAATAGTTTTTCTTTTTCATTTATTTTGAATAATTTCTATAAAAGGGAGGAGTAATAAATGGGTTTTAAAAAAAAAAAAAAAAACTTTTGAAATTCAGACCTGAAATTCACTTTTCTATGTCGTCTTCTTCTTCTAATTCATTTACCAAAGATGTTACCCAGGATCCAGGGCTATCCTGCCTTTTGATGCAGTTTCCCTCAAGTCACCTTCACTCCTTATTCAAGTTGCATTGAAACCCTGGTTTCAGAAGCTTTCCATTTTGTCCAGATTTCTGAGGACAGAGAAACCAACCAGCAATTCTGTCAGGCGAAGACATCGCCATCCAGTCTCCACCCACTGGGATGGACACACAGTGGGGGATTTCAGTACACATCACCTCGTGCTTAAATTGTACATCCACTGGCAATTTCAACTTGAAACACAGCGAGACAAAACAGCCTAGCTGCATTTGAAGCTGGTAATGCGCAAGGTCCCTGGACAGTTTCATTCAGTCAAAGGTGATTATGGGGTTGCGGCACTTATCTTGCTTCAGGCCGAGGGAGCTGGCATTTGTCCACAGACAGCTTTCCGGGTCATGTGGCCAGCATGACTAAACCGCTTCTGGCGCAACAGGACACTGTGACAGAAACCAGAACACACGGAAACGCCATTTACCTTCCTGTCACAGGGGTACCTATTTATCTACCTGCACTGGTCTGCTTTCAAACTGCTAAGTTGACAAGAGCTGGGACAGAGCAATGGGAGCTCACCCCAGAGCAGGGATTCAAACCACTGACCTTCTGATCGGCAAGCCCAAGAAGCTCAGTGGTTTAGACCACAGCGCCACCGGTGTCCTAATCCACATACATACACAATCCACATCACAATGAGTACAGAGATGACCAAACATTGCCAGTGAACATAACCCCTCTCCTCTCGGAAGGCATATTTACGTTCCTGTTGCACATCCCACCCCAAAGCAATCCCTTCTGCCACTTAGATGTCTACACAAGTCCCTATAACCAAGAGGAACTTTTCAGTGTAAAATCGTATATATTTGTGGATGTGGCTGCTTCATTTGTTCCTTTATTGAAGTTGAATGAAAAGGATACAATAAAAGTCAGGGGTGGATATACTTTAGAACCACTTATTTACTTATTCTGTTCTTTACTTATTCTAAAACGGTCACATGAATACCAGTCAAGGTAAATGTCCACACTATAAAGTCAGAGGCAGATAATTTTAGAGCCATTTATTTTACTTTGCATCCATTCAGTTATTTCAGTAAGCAATGTCTCGGGAACTCATGGTAAATGCCCCCACATTAATGCAACGAAGAGAATCCATTAAGCTTTGCTTTGCTAGAAGGTCACCAAAGTAAGAAGAGTTGGGAACAGGAACTATATTCTCTTCTACTTACCCAGTGAGAAATATGTTGCTGGCAATCCGGCATTCATTATGTTTGATTTTAAGCCATTTACCTGCTTTAATGCATGAACATCTGATGCAATGACTTTATACATGCAAGTCCTCCTGCCACAAACATTCTATATACAGTGGTACCTCAGGTTAAGTACTTAATTCGTTCTGGAGGTCTGTTCTTAACCTGAAATTGTTCTTAACCTGAAGCACCACTTTAGCTAATAGGGCCTCCTGCTGCCACCGTGCCACCGCCGCTTGATTTCTGTTCTCATCTTGAAGCAAAGTTCTTAACCCGAGGTACTATTTCTGGGTTAGCGGAGTCTGTAACCTGAAGCGTATGTAACCTGAAGCGTATGTAACCCGAGGTACCACTGTAGTTGTTGTTTTTGCTGATCCTGATGACAGCAAGGGATGGGGCCTTCCAGATGTCGAACTACAATTGCCATAATCCATAATACAATTGGCTGTGCTGCTGGGGCAGATGTGCATTGAACAGCATCTGGATGGCCTAAGGCAGTGGTTCCCAATTAGGGGTCCGGGGACCCTTGGAGGTCCACAGAATGTACCCGGGGGGTCCACGGCCCCATCCCTAAATTTTTGCCATTTTTGCATGGTAATATCACAAATGTTATGGTCTGTTTTAGCACTGTATGGTTTTTCAATATATCGGCCAAAATCAGTTTTGAAATCGCACCGCGATAGCAGTATTGACCTGGCAATACACAGCAATATATTGCTCCTTGCACAAGAGAGAGCAGGACAGCTGATTTCAAGGCACCGCTGATAATTCTGCCTTTCCGCATGCTGAGGGAGACCAGGGCAGCCAACTGCAAGGTGCTACCTTCCCCTCACGCTGAAGGAGACCAGGGCAGCTGATCACCCTCACTTCAAGGCACCATGGCACTACCTCCTCCTGGCACTGAAGCGGAGCAGCTTTTCTCAGAGAGCAGGAAAGCAGCAGCCTCCACAGTGGACGTGCATCTTCACTGGCTGCCATCGCTGGCTGCCCTGCTGACGGTGGTTGATGCACCCCCATCGCCTCCCCCCTCAAACCATGCAGTGGAGGTGACTCTGCTTCCTCTCCCCCACCCATCCGATCTCCACAGCTGCTCCTTCCCTCATCCCCACATGTGATCTCCGATTTCAGACGTCATTGTGATGGCCTGGGAATTCTCAGTCTGCACTGGACCCTTTGCCTCAGGCATCATCTGAACCAAGTCTGGGGCCTGATCCTGAAGAGTCCCAGTCTGCACAGGATCCCCTGCAACAAGCACCAGCTGGACCGAGTCAGGGGCCTGAGCTTGCCCTGGCTCCAGATGCGGGGATTACCTCATTGCCTTCAGCTGGGCCATCACTTACAGCTGCTCCACTACCGGTTGGGTCAGGGGAGGCTGAGGCGGCCTCTGGGTCTAGTAACCCACCTACGTCTCCCAAGCTGCAGAGACTAAGGTCTGAGAGAAGGCGAGACCTGAGTACATGCAGGAGGAGTGCTCACCTTCGGGCGAAACAGGGAGGTGAGTCGCCGGGGATCAGGACCAGCCACTACCCCCACAAAAATAAAAGGCTGTCGGACCCTGCCCCAGGTTGTAGGAGCAACATTGTGGTATGCTAGATCCTGTCTGAGATCCTGTACCTGTCCTGCCTTGGCCCTGTCGGTCTAACTTCCAGCGGAATCTTTGGATTCTGGACCGGTCCTGGACCGCATTTCATGGGTTACCCCTGGGCCCAACACAATCATGATATATCGGAATATCACGATGTTTAGCAACTGGTATATCACATTGTTGAAAACCAGATACTGCTCCACCGTAGTCTGTTTTTTAGTATACCTAAAATTCTTTGCTTAGTAGGGGCTAACCTGCATTTTGTTCAAAAAATTTGCTTTGCAGAGGTCATTACCATGGAGTTATCAAGATTTTCAAAAAAGTCCGTGGCTTGGCTTTTGAAAAATAGGGGGTCCTCAGTAATTAGCTAATTGGGAACCACTGGTCTAAGGCTCCTCATCCCTGCCATACAGATCTCTGCATCTTGGTTTCTTAGTGAGGAATTGAATACAATGGACCCTCTGGATACAAATTAAATTTGTTCCAGGGGTCCGTCCGCAACCCGAAAAGTCCATAGGCATGTGCATGGTGCGATTGAGCGCTTCTGCGCACGCGCACAGGGCGAAACCCAGAAGTATACACTTCCAGGTTTGCCGTGTCTGTAACCCAAAAGTTATATATCCAGCATGGTACGTAACTAGAGGGTCCACTGTACGTTATTAAACGGGCAGTGAAGTTCCTGCTATAGCTTGTTAGTTCTCATTGAGATGGCTTGTATGAGAGCTGGCCTGCTTCAAACTGCAAGTGGGAGCTCACAGGACTGAATGCTCCTCCATACAGAGAGAGGGAGATCTGTACATAGAAAACTAGAATGATCTCTCTGCATCGAAAAAACAAACAGTTTTGGTCTATCCTTCTACCTCACATTTAGTTTTCTATGGACATGGGGTTTTAAATAAATATATATTCTATTATGTAAGACCACACCTAGGATTAATCATCTCGCCAAGAACCAGGAATTAATCCCTTGTTTATGTTGCAACAAAAATGTCTTAGAATGTCGCTCATCCTGGCCACTACTGATTATCAAAGTCCTTTGCTTTCCTTATAAAATAGTTTTAACTTCCAGACAGCCTGGCATTACCATTAAAATAATGAAGTTTTACCTCCTAACCAGCTTACAAATTGTTTTGTGCCTCTTGTGACATCTCTAGAGCATACTACCCAAACTCAGCAATTTCTGGGATCATGCTCTTTGACAAGCAAAACAAGGGGCATTTTTAATAAGTTTGACATTTTCATCAAATTGTATGAATGTTTTTAGTACATTTAGTGTGTTTTTTTAAAGCTATGATTTCTTGACCTTTAGTGGATCATTTGCATTACCACTGAAGTTCTTCAGCCTAACATTTCTGCAGCAAATTAGGCATGTCACTTTTCTAAAATAACGAGCACTACACTGAATGTATTATTGCAGCATTGCAGTTGAGAGTTACCTGTACTTTTAATCAGCCAAAATTGAGCATTGCTAACTGGAATAAATGAAATTCCACATTAAAGACTACTGTATTTTTTTTAATTCAAATTTACCTGTTGGTAAAACCAGTGTAGTAGTGGGGAAGGGGGGTTGCCACAGGGGCTGTTGCCCTGGGCACAAAATTGTTAAAGGTAAAGGTAAAGGGACCCCTGACCATTAGGTCCAGTCGTGGCCGACTCTGGGGTTGCGGTGCTCATCTCGCTTTATTGGCCGAGGCAGCCAGCGTACAACTTCCGGGTCATGTGGCCAGCATGACGAAGCCGCTTCTGGCGAACCAGAGCAGCGCACAGAAACGCCGTTTACCTTCCCGCCAGAGCGGTACCTATTTATCTACTTGCACTTTGACGTGCTTTCGAACTGCTAGGTTGGCAGGAGCAGGGACCGAGCAACGGGAGCTCACCCCGTCACGGGGATTCGAACAGCCGACCTTCTGATCGGCAAGTCCTAGGCTCTGTGGTTTAACCCACAGCGCCACCCGCACACAAAATTGTTAGGGGCGCAAAATCCAACACCTGGTGCTGCCTTAATACAGCTGCACGCTTCCATCGCTGGGCTCCACTGAAAACAACTTCTCCATGCAAACCAGGAAGTGACCTTTCCAGACAACAGAACAACTCTTCTTATTTCTGTGGCTGCAGTCTCCTGGGTGACACAAACACTGTTAGGCAGTTGAATGTACATGCCTACTCTCTCTGTTTCCCTCCTTCCCACTCACCCCTCCGCACAGCGCCTGGCTCTGGCAACCCACGGTATGCCACTGGCTAAACAGCATTTTCAGCTATTGTGTTGGACAACTTTAGAGTTGGAAAAGTTACTTCCAGACTTCCGGAGGCGGCGCGATCGGCAATGGCTGCCCGATCCTTGTAAGGAGAGGGTAGCTCCGCTGAAAACGGGTCGTCCGCTACGGCGAAGCGGAGACCCATTAAGGAAAACTACAGGCGGCAGCAGCCTGTAGTCTCGGGACCCGGCGGGCGCCAGAAGCAGCCCCCAAAACGTTGAAGGGACCCCGTAAGGGGCTCCGGATCGCGGAGGGGGTAGCGGCGCTGTGGGTCGTTGCGCAATCAGCGGAGCGAAGCCGCGTTGCTGTTGCCGGTGAGCGCTGACCTTTCTTCCTGCAATCTTCAAATTCAGAAAAGCTGCAACTCGTGAGTAATTTGGACTTTAAGAATTTTTGGAGACCTTTAAAATCTTGAATTTGGCTGAAAGCGGAGTGACGATAAACAGGAAGCCCGTCTTCCGCTAACACTGAACTTGAAAGCAAAGAACAGGAGGAGTGGAGACTAAAAGCGATGCTTTAATCAATTGCTGGCACCTATTTAAAATAGCTACCAGGGCAAAGAGATTTTAAGCTGTTTGCTTTTGGACTTATTTGGGAACAAGGATATCTTTCTTCTGTTGAACCAGTGGATTACAAATTAAATAAGAATCCCAGGTGCTGGAGCTGCCTGAGTAACTGAGCACCAGTCTGCAACATTGGATACTTTGAATTTAGACTTTGAAACATTCTGAGCTGGAACTTGTTATTTTGAAACATCTGCAGTCTAGGCACTGTCTGAAACACTGTTTTGCCTTACGTATACTCTGTAAAAATTTAACTCTGTGGAGGTCGTTGGATGTTGAATTAGATCTATAAATTTGAATTGGACTTGACTTTCTCCCTTAAGACATTTTAAGCTCCCTCTAGAGGATTTTGGACTTACAGCAGTGACTGTGTTTTACTTTCCTTTTCCCGGCCTTCTGTTTGACTGTTGCATCTGGGCTTCTACATTCTCATGGGAACAACTCAGTTTGACCTTGGTCTTTAGATAACTTTGGAATGAGTGGAACAAGGAAAAGGGGAAGAACCAAACAAACAACCTTAACTTTATCTGCAGCCTCACAGCGTAGATCATCTGTGCCTGCCTTGCCTTCCACTTTGCCTCCTGAGACAGAGGCGGCTTCCCTGTCACAGGCAGGGGAGGGAGAAACGGAAGAATTACAATTGGAAGATATGGCCTCAGGAGGGAGTGCTTCTGTTTTAGATAAAATTTTTGAAAAATTGGAGGCTTTGGATAGAAAGGCTGATTTGCAAACGGCTAAAATTGACCAGAATACAGAAAGTCTGAATAGATTAACTGGACAAGTTGCACAGAATGTCCAATCCATTGGAGAATTGAAGGAGGCTGTAGGTGAAAACCGGAAATTGGCTGAGGATACTAGTCAAAGACTGGGAGAATTGGAGAAAGAAGTTAGACCACTCAGCAAACAAGTTGGAGAACATCAGATTCACTTTTTGATGACAGAGCTGCGGAACAGGGAGGCCAACTTGAGGATACGGTCAATACCAGAAGTAGAAGAAGATAATTTAATTGAGTTTTTGACCAAAGAATTTTCCAAGTTTTGGAAGTTAGAGGAAAAAGATTTTAAAATAGTATCTGCTTTCAGGCTTGGAAGATTTAGGAGGAAAGAGAAGCCCAGAGATTGTTTGATTATACTGAGATCCAAGGAGGAAAGGGATAAGATTTTGGGCCTGCACTACGGGAAGTCACTGGACATTCTGGACAAGAGAATTGAAATTTACAAGGATATCCCTAAACAACTGTTGGACCTTAGATCTGACTACACGGAACTAGCAAGATTGTTGAGGAGCAACTCAATTATCTTCAGGTGGGAGTTTCCTCAAGGATTATCTTTTACTTTCAGAGGGAAAAAGATCAAAATTAGAACATTGGAGGATAGAGACAAGTTTCTGGAAGCACACGGAGAAGATCTTCACAAAGGACTTGGAGCACCAGGGCCCGAACCTTCAGGGGAGCCTGCGCCCTCGGACCCTCAAGGACCGGAGAACAAGGTACCACCCCAGCAAGAATAACCAGATTTATTCAGGATGTCTCTGCAGCTTCTGAGCTGGAATATAAATGGCTGCAACAGTCCGGAGAAAAGGAGAAAAATCTTTCACATTTTAAAAAAAGAACAATTGGACATTATTTGTTTACAAGAAACACATGTGACTAGGCTCCACAGAAAAGTGTTAATAAATAAAAGACTCGGCCAGGAATTTATATCTTCTGACACAGTCAAAAAGAGAGGCGTAGTGATTTATGCAAAAGAGAGCCTTTCACCTAAATTTCTGTTTAAAGATGAAAATGGAAGAATTTTGGCAATAGAAATACAACATCAAGGAGAAAAAATTTTGATATTAGGAATCTATGCCCCAAATGAAGGAAAATCGGATTTTTATAAGAAGTTGCATGAGACTATGCTGGATTATCTGGATTACAACAACATCATCATGATGGGAGACATGAATGGAGTCGTATCAACCAATATGGATAAGTCACAGAATCAAAATGTTACTAAAGAGGGAAGACTACCAAAGACCTTTTTTGAAATGACTGATAATATGGACTGGATTGATATTTGGAGAGTGAGAAACCCCCTGGGAAGAGAAGGAACATTCTTCTCTGAAGCCCAACTGACTTGGACAAGAATCGACCAAATATGGATAACTAGAAGTCTGGCACCTAAGATTAGAAAGGTGGAAATCTGCCCAAAGACATGCTCCGACCACAACGCACTGAGAATGGATATGACACTGATCCCAACCGGCTCCTTTAGATGGAAGATGAATGATGGCCTGTTTAGAGACCAAGAGATTGTAAAGAAGGCCCAAAAAACTCTAAAGGACTATTTTGAGGTTAATATGAATACCAGGGTGGAAAAAAGAACTATATGGGACGCAAGCAAGGCCGTGATGAGAGGGTTCCTGATACAACAGAATACCATAAAGAAAAGATCACAGAATGAAAGGAAGGACAAAATTTTGGAAAAAATTAAAGAGCTAGAGAAGAAGTTAAGATTTAACCCAAAGTCCCAGCCGATTCTACGAGAAATTAAACTTTATCAAGCACAATATTCTAAATTGATAAACCAGGAAATAGAATGGAAGATTAAAATAATGAAGCAAAAAACTTTTGAATCGGCTAACAAATGTGGAAAACTGCTAGCTTGGCAGTTGAAGAAGAGACAAAAACTAAATACGGTAACAAACCTAGAGATTGAAGGAAGAAGCATCCAGAACCCTGGAGAGATCAGAAAGTGTTTTCAGAAATATTTTAAAAAGTTATATACTCAAGGGCCACAAGATGAAATTGAGATTAAACAATTCTTGGAGAAAAATGGATTAGCAAAGCTGTCAGAAGAAAACAAAACAATTTTGAATGGTAAAATAACACGACAAGAGATTGAGCAGGCCATCCAGAACATGAAACAGGGCAAATCGCCAGGGCCAGATGGGCTGACCTCCATCTACTATAAGACATTGAAAGACTACTTGATACAACCATTGTTGGAGGTCAGCAATGAAATAATGGAGGGGAAGAAGGCGCCGGAATCATGGAAAGAAGCTTTTATCACATTGATACCAAAATCGGAAAGTGAAAAGACACAACTAAAGAACTACCGTCCCATTTCCCTTTTAAATGTGGATTACAAAATATTTGCAGATGTCTTGGCACGTAGATTCAAGAAAGTTCTAAATGAAGTAATTCATAAAGACCAGGCAGGCTTTCTCCCAGGTAGACATATGTATGCTAATACAAGGAACATCATAGATATATTGGAACTTTTGCAAACAAACATAAACACTAAAGCAGTTTTAATCTTTATAGATGCGGAGAAGGCCTTTGACAACATATCCTGGAAATTCATGAAAGGGAATCTAAAAGAAATGGGAGTGGGACGGGGGTTTGAGAATGGGATTGAGGCAATATATTCAGAACAAAAGGCTAAACTGATAGTTAACAATGTGGTTACAGAAGAGTTCAAAATTGAAAAAGGTACACGACAAGGCTGTCCGATTTCCCCACTACTATTTATCTCGGTTCTGGAAGTGCTCCTGAATATGATTAGAGGGGATCGGCTGGTGGAAGGGATCCAGGTCGGAGCGAAACAATATAAACTTAAAGCGTTTGCAGATGACCTAGTTCTGACATTACAGGAGCCGGAATCTAGTACGAAAAGAGTATTACAACTGATTCAAAACTTTGGTCGAGTGGCGGGATTTAAATTAAATAAACAAAAAACCAAGGTATTGGGGAAAAATTTGACAGATACTGAGTCGGAACGGTTTCAGAGGGAGACAGAGTTAACGGTGGTCAAGAAAGTGAAATACCTAGGGGTAAACATAACAGCAAAAAATCTGAGTTTATTTAAAGATAACTATGAAAAATGTTGGTTAGAAATTAAGAGAGACTTGGATAGTTGGTCAAGATTAAAACTTTCTTTGTTAGGCCGAATAGCTGCCATCAAGATGAATGTATTGCCAAAAATGTTATTTTTGTTTCAGACACTACAGATTGTAGACAAGACAGAGTGTTTCCGGAAGTGGCAGAAAGATATTTCCAAATTTGTCTGGCAGGGCAAAAAGCCCAGAATTAAGCTTAAGATATTAACGGATGCAAAAGAAAGAGGGGGCTTTGCCCTGCCAGACCTAAAGCTGTATTACGAAGCGGCAGCTTTCTGCTGGCTAAAAGATTGGCTACTTCTTGAAGATACGGATGTATTAGATTTAGAAGGTTTTAATAATGCATTTGGATGGCATGCATATTTATGGTATGACAAGGTTAAGACAAACAAGGCCTTTAAGAACCATATTGTCAGGAAAGCAGTATTT
The DNA here is from genome assembly GCF_964106645.2 of Podarcis pityusensis. NCBI lineage: Eukaryota > Metazoa > Chordata > Lepidosauria > Squamata > Lacertidae > Podarcis > Podarcis pityusensis. The sequence goes on from NC_138027.1 coordinate 66,950,575, forward strand.
AATGTCTGGATAAGATACAAAGACTTATTGGAGAATAAAACTCCGAGGTGGCTGTCACCCCTAGAGGCTAAGGCCCGAAAAAGAGCCAATATGGAGGCCAATTGGCCAAAATATTGGGAGATATTAGAAAGAGATGGTAACAATTGGAAATTGCAGAGTTTAGAGAAAATGAAAGATAAAGTGCGGGACTGGTTACACTACGCTCAGATTAAAGAAGTATTTAAAAATGACAAAAAGTTAGGATTCCAGGTGGAGAAGTCAAAGTTGGAAACTGAACTGTTAGAACCTAAGACTAAAGTACTTTCAAAGATGTATAATTTGTTGCTGAAATGGAACACACAAGACGAAATGGTCAAATCGGTAATGATAAAATGGGCACAGGATATTGGGCATAATATTATGTTTGAAGACTGGGAAAGGTTATGGACCTCTGGGCTGAACTTCACTGCATGTAATGCTTTGAAGGAAAATGTAATGAAAATGATATATAGGTGGTACATGACCCCAGTCAAATTGGCCAAAATATACCATTCGTCTGACAATAAATGTTGGAAATGTAAGGAAAATGAAGGAACCTTTTTTCACCTCTGGTGGACTTGCCCGAGAGTGAAGGCCTTTTGGGAGATGATATATAATGAGTTAAAAAAGGTGTTTAGGTACACCTTTACTAAGAAACCGGAGGCCTTCCTCTTGGGCATTGTCGGCCGGAGTGTGTTAAAGAAGGACAGAACATTTTTCATGTATGCAACAACGGCAGCAAGGATACTGATTGCTAAGAACTGGAAAACTCAAAATCTACCTACGCTGGAAGAATGGCAGATGCAGCTGATGGACTATATGCAATTAGCTGAGATGACCGGCAGAATTCGAGACCTGGAAGAAGAGAGGATGGAAGAAGACTGGAAGAAATTCAAGACTTATCTGCAAAAGTATTGTAATTTGGCCGAATGTTGATTGGGATGTCAGAGTAGAAGTAATTGTCTACCACTAAATTAGACTTAAGTTTAAACTATACGTTAATGATCAAATCCAAGATTATGAACAAAATGATAATTTGTTTGGAAACAATTCTTTAACGATGCAAGTGTGTGCGGGAGGCGTGGGGGAGTCCAAAGTAATGATGAAAAGATGTCAAATAATTAATGTTATTTGTTTAAATATGTTTATGTATTGAAAAACTTGAATAAATATATATTAAAAAAAAAAAGGAAAAGTTACTTCCAGATGTTAGATCAGAAGAATCTTTATTTGCATCAGCCACTAGCCATGGCAATAAAATAAAGTAAAATGTACTGAAGATAGAAGTAAAAACTTAACTATACAAAATACATTTTGGAGGTTTACATCTATAATCAAATAATAAATCTTATTCTAATTATTCCCGCTAAAAACCTTGAAGTTTTTGCTGTCACCTGATCATCTTGATCTGCTAGAATAAAGGACACAGTAGCAATGGTGGAGCGACCCAGCATAGACAGTAGTAGAGGAGTAATAACCTCACGCCTCAAATCTTTATGAAGAGTGCAAGCCAGAAGCACAAGAGCCACTGACTCAATACTGCCATCTCCACATGGACATAACAGTTTTTCCAGTGGAGTTTTTTGACATCGACCCTCAAGTATAACTGAAGGCAGTATATTCAACCTTGCGAAAGTGAAAGCGCAATTTGGAATTGTTAAATTTTGCAAACAGGGTGCCAAAGTGTCAAAATGACTAGGTGGGAAATAATCATACCATCGACAAATTTCCTTATTGTGGCCAAATTATTCTGTCACTCGATATCATATTGTTGTTGTTTAGTCGTTTAGTCGTGTCCGACTCTTTGTGACCCCATGGACCAGAGCACGCCAGGCACTTCTGTCTTCCACTGCCTCCCGCAGTTTAGTCAAACTCATGCTGGTAGCTTCGAGAACACTATCCAGCCATCTCATCCTCTGTTGTCCGCTTCTCCTTGTGCCCTCCATCTTTCCCAACATCAGGGTCTTTTCCAGGCAGCCTTCTCTTCTCATGAGGTGGCCAAAGTATTGGAGCCTCAGCTTCAGGATCTGTCCTTCCAGTGAGCACTCAGGGCTGATTTCCTTAAGAATGGATAGGTTTGAAGCTCAATATGGAGGCCAAATGGCCGAAATATTGGGAAATTCTGGAACAAAAGGGAGATAAATTGAAATTGCCGAGCTTTAAAAAATTAAAAAACAAAGTGCGAGATTGGCTTCACTATTATCAAATAATGGAGGCATACAATTTGGACAATTTCCACCTGGCTTCCAGGTGGAAAAATCAAAACTGGAAACAGAACTGTTAGAACTGTTAAGAATTTGTCAAGAATGTATAACTTGCTGTTGAAATGGAATACTCAAGATGAAACAGTGAAATCTGTTATGATTAAATGGGCACAAGATGTTGGACATAACATTATGATGGCTGACTGGGAATAGTTATGGACCACAGGTATGAAGTTCACGGCATGTAATGCCTTAAGAGAGAATATTATGAAAATGATATACAGGTGGTACATGACCCCAGTCAAGTTTGCAAAAATTTACCATTTGCCCGATAATAAATGTTGGAAATGCAAAGAAACTGAAGGTACATTTTTTCACCTTTGGTGGACGTGCCCAAGGATTAAGGCTTTCTGGGAGATGATCTATAATGAAATGAAAAAGGTATTTAAATATACCTTCCTGAAGAAACCAGAGGCCTTTCTCTTGGGCATTGTCGGCCAATTGGTGCCAAAGAAGGATAGAATTTTCTTTATGTATGCCACAACAGCAGCAAGAATTCTTATTGCAAAGTACTGGAAGACACAAGATCTACCCACCCTGGAAGAATGGCAGATGAAAGTGATGGACTATATGGAACTGGCGGAAATGACTGGCAGAATCCGAGACCAGGGAGAAGAGTCGGTGGAAGAAGACTGGAAGAAATTTAAAGACTATCTACAGAAATACTGTAAAATTAATGAATGTTAGAATGACGTTGGAATGAAGCTAAGGGGTTTTTAGCAGCAATGTTATAAGGAGTATGTAAAAATGGACTGTTAACAGATGAGAATATACAGTTATTATATATTAAGACAAAGGTTTAAGATAAAAACAAAGAGGGAAAGGATTTGCTGAATTAACTTACTAAACTGGAATACAAAAAAGGGGAGGTGTGAGGAGGTCAGGGAATCAAGTGAATGAAAGACAAGATATGGAAAGATTGATTTGTTTTTAATTGTTTGTATTTTTTCTTTGTATTTTGTATTTTCTTTTTTCCTTTTTTATTCTTTTATCTTTTTTTCCCTTTTCTTATTATTACTAGTGTAACTTCTTTTTTTTATTTCTGAAATTTTAATAAATATCTTATATATATAAAAAAGAATGGATAGGTTTGATCTACTTGCAGTCCATGGGACTCTCAAGAGTCTCCTCCAGCACCATAATTCAAAAGCATCAATTCTTCGGCGATCAGCCTTCTTTATGATCCAGCTCTCACTTCCATACATCACTACTGGGAAAACCATAGCTTTTACTATACGGACCTTTGTTGGCAAGGTGATGTCTCTACTTTTTAAGATGCTGTCTAGGTTTGTCATTGCTTTCCTCCCAAGAAGCAGGCGTCTCTTAATTTCGTGGCTGCTGTCACCATCTGAAGTGATCATGGAGCCTAGGTTTCATGGAGCCTAGGTTTCATATCATATAGGCGCTGTCTAATTAAATTATTTGCTTTACTGAAGCCCAGATGTTACTATAAACAGGTTGTTGTACTATCCCAAATGTATCACCGGTAGAAGTGCTTAATCTTGCATTTCCCCAGGAAAAGGTCAATCCGGATTAAATTGGGGGAGGCTGGCATTTTGATGACAATGATGCTGTGTGGATCCCACAAAAAAAATCTGCATGCATGAGCAGCAATGATCCCACCATAAACAGCCACCTATAAGCACCAAAAAATAAACAAACTCCTCCTTGGAGATATCATCAGGGTACCCACAAGGTATCTCATAATGGCCTCTCTTGCTATGACATCACAGGACCCATTCTCACAACTTTACCCCACAGCAACTGAAGGCGAAAGCCATTTTGTGGTATTTACTGTTGATACTGTTTCCTTACTTGCAAATATGAAACAAACTTTGCTTTTAGATGATCTCTGGGTGTCACTTGTTGTTGCAGGGTGTAAAAAGGACTCAGTTGCACAATGGACCTTTAGTGGCAGAGGCCACTACTTAGTTTTCTATCAATGTAGTGTTTTGTGTTGATGTAGTGCAGCCCCTGAAATCTGTTCACATAAGAGTCGGGTGGGGGGGCAACATAGATTTGGTCTTTAACGACCAATCATCCTTTTATTATTAAGGATTTTATTTACCCTTTGTGGCAGGTGATTTTTGTTGTTATGTTTTGTTTTTACTTTTCTATTTCATGAAACTTATAATACATTTTCTATTTTTGAATAACTCTGAGCTTTTTTGGACCTCTTGTGGCCATTCCTTTTTATACACCTTACATTCTTCTGCTTTTATTCTGCTTTAATATCTGCCTGTAGACATGTATTTTCAAGCCAATGTGGTTCCTTTATGCCCTTTTGGGCGGCTATTTCAATGAGATTCTCTCATTCTTCAGCTACCATCACGAAAGTCACATGAAAATGAGAGCAGTCGCAACTGTCCTCTAAAACCTAAAGTTTTAGAGATTTTTGCCTGTGCAATTTTCCCATGCAAGTTGATTCTGCTCCATATGCTACATTCAACCATTTGTTTTTAGGATATTGTATCTTGAAGAGTCAAAGTATTTTCAGTACAGGTCAATTCTTCTATCTGCAAGCATACTCAGTTATGGATTTTACACTCCCATTGGTACTACAAGGTGCAGAGATTGCCTGGAGTGATACCATTCAGGATATGGGAGGGGAAGAAACTCTGTATTATTTTGCTCTTTGAAAACTGTCTTGATCAGCAGCTGTGCAGGTGCTTTATGACCCGACCTGTTTCTGCAGCCTGTTTGGGAGAAGGAAGAAAAAACCAGGAAGGAAAGTGCCAAACACATACAGAGGGCATGAAAAACTGTTTTTTTAAAAAAAGTTAAGAATGCAGAGTCTTCAGAAAGTAAATTTTACACACGCAGCATCACACAACCAATGCCAGCTTCAGATTGTGAAGGGCTCTGGGTAAGATGCCCTAGGGTGACCCTCCCCACGAGCCACCAACTCTAGGGATGGGGAATAAATTTAGTGTGGGTTGCCTTTTAATGAGAACTTACCTTACTTGCAGTTCCTAAAACCGTATCGGACAAGAAAATCCATCTATTCTTCTGATTTGCTCTTCTCTGGATTTTGCCCTGAGGCTCCTCGACCAAAAAATGTGGACCAAATGTGTATATTATGCAAAAGTGAGCATAAAAATGTATGCGTGTGTAAACATAACAGAGAAATGTATGATCAAGGGGGGGAATTGCTATGCCTTGACTGCAGAGGGGCCCCTGTAACATCAGTGTCCTGGGTACAGTAAGCCTTGAGAACTACATTTCCCAGGGCTCCTTAGGCACAGGACATTTCTGTTACTGCATTCTTGTTACCCCAAAGGAGGGAGGAAGGGAGAGGATGGTGGGCAGTGAATTTATTGTCAGTGCTTGCAGTCTGCTAAGTTTGGATTTGGAAGAAGGGTAAAGTGATGAAGAGCTTAGTCATCTAATTCACTTGCTTTTTGCAGTAATTTGTAAATTTGTAAAATAAGATACTGTTGTGCTAATGACCTTACTGTTAAGTTGTAGGTGAACATATCAGACAACACAGCGATTCTTCAAACAGCTCTTGTTTATTCACAGGCCAGAACAGAACTGAACAGAAGCGTTCAGCCAACCTGCTTATATACAGTTCCACTAGAATGCAACAGTAACCATTTTCTGTAACTATCCAATCACTGAACGTCACTTTCGATCCCTTATTTGCATATGTGGACCTGAGTGAAAACTACAGTATCTCCCTGCTGGCCCAGGGTGAGAACTTCAGTACATAACACTTACAATGTAATTTCTCTGTAAGATTAGACTTTGTGGCGGGAGACTGAGAGATGTACAATGTTATCTGCCTTTAAAAAGGCACTGGAAGTGAATCTGAAATGAACTGAATCTGAAATGAACTGAGATTTTATAACGGCTGCCTAAATGATTTAATGGATCAGCATTTTAAATTTGAAGATGTGCATATGTGTCTCATGTCACAAAGCATCTCAGACCTCTTCTTTTTTAAGAACCCCTTGGGTGTATAAGTGGGCAAACACCACTAGAATTAATATATGCTTCTTTTAGCAGTTATGATCTTACATATCCAGACAGCAAGAACAGCTATTGACTTGTGCCAACAATATGACTATCTAGCCACAAGGTGGCATCAGATTATCACAACACATGTTTTTAGCAACTTGGAAGGAAAGCGGGTTTGTTACAAAAGACTAGTAATCAGTCATCAATATTGAAATAAAACAAAGCTGGCCCTGTTGAAATTAGGCCACATTTCTTTTTAACTGCTACAATAAAAAAAATTAAAAAAATAAATTACACTGTCGGAACATTCTGCTATTGTATTTTTGAGGATTTTCAAGCTTGCTGATAATTAAAAGCAGTGTACAATAATGCTCTTATCTATTCTTGTGTCCAATTCTTATCCATGGCACAGATTCCCAAAAGCTATATTCTACATATCTGTCTCATGGGGCTCAGAAAATATGTTGTTCCTATCTGTATATCAATAAAATAAATTAGCAAGATTTATACCCTATGTTTGCATCACAAGCTGCTGGTGCAAGATAAATATATTTGAATCTTGGGAGGGAACTAGGCCTTTCCTCCTAGCAGGCTTGGGGGCCCCGGGGGGGCTGTACCCACCCACCCCAATGTTTTTCAAACAAATAATTAAATCAGGAAAACCTTCATTTTTTCCTTCTTAAAAGCCCCTTTCTCTCTCTCAGAGGCCACACAAGCCCCCAGGCACAAAGGTAAACTGGGGACGGGGCTTTGTTTGCCCACCCTATTTAAGTCAATCAAAACCATGCATTCTTAATGTGACTATTTGCTCTTTCAAGTCTGAAAACCTCAATTTCTCCCTAGCAAGCTTGCAGGGGAAAGGAGAAAGGATTTGCTTTTTATTTCAGGTTTTTTTTTACCACAAGGCACAGGACAAGGGCCACAGATTTGCTTTGAGGTTTCCTTAAAGATTCCTTTTAAAATATTTTCTTCTATGCTAGTCCTACTCAGAGTAAGCCCATTGACATTGATGAACCTAAGTCAGTAACGTCTTTTAAGTTCAATGGGTTTACAAACTGAGCAGGACTAGCATAGAATACCACCCACCTAGGCCAAAAGATGTGTATATTGGCAATGATAGGGAGACTTCTGGAGATTTTTGTTGAAATGCAAGGGCTGCTTAGAAAGACAGGGAGATTTATTAAGCCATTTTCTGTTGTTAGTCTCCCCAACTTCAGCATAATCAGAAGTAGACTGCTTCTAAATCTGGAGTTTCATAGTTAATGTTAAGTAGTGGGTGAACACATCAGACGAAACAGCGATTCTTCCAAAGCAGCTCTTTATTTGTAAGCTGAAACAGAACTGAACTGAAGGGCTCAGTCAGCCTGCTTATATAGAGCTCCAGTACCTCGTTACTGTAACAACTTTCTAAAACTATCCAATCACTGAACGTCACTTTCGATCCTTCATTTGCATACAAACTATCCTATCACTGAACGTCACTTTCGATCCTTCATTTGCATAACTATCTACAGTATCCCTCTGCTGGCCCAGGGTGAGAACTTCAGTACATAACAGTTAAGCTTGTGATCTGTGAGATTTACTATTGCCCTACGTTACATATCTAGCAATATATTCTTATTAATTACAGGTGATTATTATGTAGAACTTACCTCTGACTAACTCATGGGTTCTACATTGCTGTTGTTGGCGCCTGTCTGTCTTGGGAGACAATACTGTGTGATTGTTGCTAGCTATTCCCATGTACTAAATAGGCATTCCAGCAGACTGGCACAATAATAGAAAATTAAATTAAAAATTATTTAAATGCACAGGATGCCTGTTAAACTCGCGTTGAAAACATTGCTGTAGTTACTATGGGAAATAAAACTGGCAACCACCAGGAATGCTTTTAAGGGACATTCTTTTGTTATTGTTGCTTTTATTCCTGCCACGCCCCATCCCCATGTTAGCCTGACAAGATTAGCATGGCAACTTGTGGAGAAACCAGTCCATTCCAATGTTCATTCACATAGTCATCAGCTATTATCCATTCTGCTGCAATTGCTTTATTTTGCACAAACCTTCCTTCCATTTCATGATCAGGTGATGCAGAAATATATGTTTGTTTGTTTTTACAAAGGTCATAGCACATGACACCCAGGTATATCTCAGCCATCAACAGATGGTTGGCTGGCATCCATCTGTCTCGGGAGACAATGGAGGAGTGTGCCTTTGTGGGGGAAGTCAAACTGTGGGAAGGTTGCAGCACCTGCTGTGGCTGTAGAGACTGATACAGGAGAGACATGTTTTGTTGCAGCTGGAGCAGATGCAGGCGTCTGGTTGTGCTGCTGCAGATGCACCATGGCAGTTCTTCTCTCTGCACTCCTCCCAGCAGTCATTCCTCCTCTGGTCACTGCTGCGGATGCACGATTGTCTGCAAGAGGGGTTCTTTATATGGGATTCAGAAGCAGTACAAGACACAGGTGGTGAAGAAGCCTTAAGATTTATTAAACAGCAGGCAGATTACACAGGAAAATATACCGTACCAAGCAAGCAACGCCTCCATTCACAACAACAACAATTTATTATTTATAACACACCCATCTGGCTGGGTTTCCTCATAGAATATTCAAAACACAATAAAACATCAAACATTAAAAACTTCCCTAAACAGGGCTGCCTTCAGATGTCTTCTGAAAGTCAGATACAGTGGTACCTCAAGTTACAAACGCTTCAGGTTACAAACTCCGCTAACCTGGAAGAGTTATCTCGAGTTGAGAACTTTGCCCCAGGATGAGAACGGAAATCGTGTGCCGGCAGCACAGCAGCAGCAAGAGGCCCCATTAGCGAAAGCACGCCTCTAGTTAAGAACAGTTTCAGGTTAAGAATGGATCTCCGGAACAAATTAAGTTCGTAACTAGACTACTGTAGTTGTTTATTTTCTTGACATCTGATGGGAGGGCGTTCCACAGGGTGGGCGCCACTACTAAGAAAGCCCTCTGCCTGGTTCCCCGTAACCTCACTTCTCGCAGGGAGGAAACCACCAGGTCCTTGGAGCTGGACCTCAGTGTCTGGGCTGAACGATGGGAGTGAAGACGCTCATTCAGGTATACTGCTGAGAGCCGCAAAGAGATAGCAGTGGATAGAACCCCACTGTAGCCACTGGGTCACACAGCACCCCAGGCCTGTAGGTCTGCTGACGCTCAGCTCCCAGGTTCTCCAAAGTTTGTTTGCCTGTCTCATGATGACTTACGGTAGCTGAATTCCCCACACGTGGTGTGGGCCACTTGATCTGGGCTACAGCTGCAAAGAATAACTCTAACGCCCATGGGATTCTCCCAATGTAGCCGCTATCTCTTGCAGATATTAAGGCTAGGATCCTCCCAATTTCGTAGAGCTGCATGCTATCTCTTGCAGGCATTTCAGGTGGCAAGTGGACAAGGTAACTAATTTAGCAAAATAAGGCTAACGACTGCCTAGGAGAGCAGTGAAGTCCTCACATAGGTGGCATGAAGGACCATTCATAGTAGGTCACTATAAAGGTAAAGGTAAAGGTAAAGGTACCCCTGCCCGTACGGGCCAGTCGTGTCCGACTCTAGGGTTGTGCGCCCATCTCACTTAAGAGGCTGGGAGCCAGCGCTGTCCGGAGACACTTCCGGGTCACGTGGCCAGCGTGACGAAGCTGCTCTGGCGAGCCGGCACCAGCGCAGCACACGGAAACACCATTTACCTTCCCGCTATAAAGCGGTACCTATTTATCTACTTGCACTTAAGAGTGCTTTCGAACTGCTAGGTGGGCAGGAGCTGGGACCGAAAGACGGGAGCTCACCCCGCCGCGGGGATTCGAACCGCCGACCATGCGATCGGCAAGCCCTAGGCGCTGAGGTTTTACCCACAAGCGCCACCCGAGTCCCATGCAGGTCACTATACCTTGATGTAAAATATATCTTCCTGTGTGTTTCCCATACAGCTGTATGCCAATGGGCCTAGCATGTTCCCTTTCAAAGTTAATACATTTACAGTGGGATGATGCTCTTAAGTCTTTTGCAGCAAAGACAATGGCATCTCAAATACAAAGTTAATGAAGCAGCTAATGACCCATCACAAAGTCATTTATGGCTGCAATTCTAAGCACCTAGGTAGGCACCTGTCTATCTCAGGAGACAGTTCAGGAACGTGCCTTTGCATGCCCATTGAATTCAATGGGTCTTACTAATGTGGAATTAGAATTTCATCGCATTTTGCCAGCTTGATTTCACAGTTCACTACAGTTTAAGCTTGTTATCCCATCTTCTTTCCATTCTTCAGGCATCAGGGAGGAACAGTTTATCACCCTGTTGATATCTTGCTCCTTGCGTCCTGAATTGTATGATTTACTTCTGCCGCTTAACCATATAAGTCCATGTTTTCATTGTACTGTAGTGTTTTAATTCATAAATGTGTGCTTTATTCAGAACATAGCTGGGTGCTGAAACAAACCGCTCAAGCTAATGTCCATGTGAAAAGAATAATGAACTATGCATGCATGCCTTTAGTTTTTAAAATTCACAGCAGGAAGCAAATTAAGGCTGCAGTTAAAGCAGATTACGCCCTACATACCTAGAAGTAAGCTGCATTGAATTCAGTAGGATTTGCTTTGGAGTATAGCGAGAGTGCAGCTTTAGCATTTATAGTCTGCCCCAGCAACAACCAATCTACAAAACAAACAACTTGCATGTCAACAAACACTTCCGGAAAAAAGAATAAAGCACCTTTCAGGACAGCAGCAACTGTATTTCCATGAATATGTAAATAGCACACATTACAAAGCAATGGATGTATGTATAATGGGCATATGTTTTTTTAAAAAAACCATTTTGTTGTAGAGAACTAAGATAAATATAATCCATAGCAGGAGCAGAATGGGCAGAAGGAAATCTGTCTGATAGCCCATTTTCAACCGACTTCTCTGACATTCTCACAACAAACCCAGCATGGGATTTTTCTTTTCTCAGCAAAGAAATGTTAATTAATATGTAAGTAGCGCTCAGAGCTCTAAATTAAAGTAGGATTCTGAAAGACATTATTGCAAGATACTCGTGGTTTTAATTTGTATGCCTCAAGAAAACAAGGGCCATATGAAAGCATAAATTATCTTTCAGAAAACCCTCCACCTACAGATTAAAAAGGGATATCTCAACAGAGGGAAACGCGTTTTATGTGATCTGTGTGCCTATATGTAGATCAAAAGGTTCTGTTTGTCATGCTACAGTCAACGATAAAGTCAACAGTCCGGGTCCAAGATACACTGTCAAACTGAGCACCTGCCAGCACAAGACATCTGTCACTGCATTAAAAAATCATTTTCTCCTACAGCGGAGATTTAAGCCAATCATCCTATGAATATTTTTCTGTGCCTGGCCAGATTTGTGCAACGCTAATGGCAGCTGGCTGCACACAGAGATGAAAAACAGCTTCATCTGGCACGGTTTGTCAGGATGTTTTATAACAGGTGAACAGATGGTGGGAAGTTGAGAGGTAAAGATAACAATATTCTCGGAGTTTCGGCTACCAGTTTCATTCTCATATACATATTTTATGCTGGCGGGAGTGTGCAACGTGGGAGAGCTAACAACAAAGTACTTATGATATATGTAGCTTCCCCTTGTGTCTAAGGTTGCTGTTGACAAAAAAGACCCCTCACACATCTTCACACTGGCCATAGGAGGGCTTCTAGTTTAGAAAGGTATCCAATTCAGTGGCTTGATTCTAGAAGGTGTGCCTGTCATTTCCTTTGCCCCATGCTACTGGCAAATGTGATGAGCCACATGGTGGCTTTTTACATTGAACTGTCCTAGTCAGGTAACATGGAGCAATCCCCTTTCTAAATCTAAAGCATCGCCTTGGACTCAAGTCATAACAGACAGAAAAACCAACACACACTTTTGTGACAGAGAGAAGAAAAGCATTTTTCCTGTTTCCAGTCTAGCGTGTCAAATGGTCCAAAAAAATCATCATCATCATGTTGCACCACTAGCTTTATTTGCCTGCATGATACTAATTTAATTGCCATTATTGTAGATTTTGGTTTTTACCTTATTTTACGTGTAGGCTTTGTTGTTGTTGTTGGCATGCATCTGTCTTGAGATGCAATGGAGTCTGCCCCCGGGGGTGAAGTCAAACCACAGCGTTTGCAGCTCCAGAATGACCTCCCTGGAGCGTAAGTCTGGGCTGTGTGTATGGAGATCCTGGGTTTTTATTACTCGAGACATTTATGTTTCTTATTACTTTTTAGCTTTTGTAAAAGTTACAGATATAAAGGTGTGAAAGCACAGATAAATGCTTCAGATATCTGATAAGGGAATGGAGGAGAAATTGCATTATGATTCTTTGTAAGTGTTAAAGGAGGGACCCCCGTTTTGTAAGCAACCGCAACCCAAGTTGTCTTAGCAGCCAACAAACAGAGTGCTTCGCCAATACACTTTCAAATTCAAAGCTCTGGCAACATCAGCTGAAAAGGCCTTGTCCTGGCTCCCAATCAACCAAGCCTCTTGTAGCAATGGGATGTAAAACAAGGCATCTGAGATGCTTCCACTGTGTTTGGGCACTGGCAGGAACGCGAGAGAAGGTAGGGCTTCAAACAGCCTAATCCCAAACCACTGGGTGAAATCCAATGGTGCCCATCCAGTAACAGAATAGACACAATCGGAGGAATGAATTTCCCCTCCTGTATACCTTCAAAATGTGCTTCAGAGGGTTACGGGACCCTCTGGAGAGGATTCGAAGGGCATAAAAAATGCAAGGGGAGGGAAGGGAAGGAAGGAGACGCCTGCTGATGTGAAGGCGGATGTTTCTCACAGAAATGCTAATACCTGAGTGGTAGCTCGGTTTAAGAACTTAATTCGTTCCGGAGGTCCATTCTTAACCTGAAACTGTTCTTAACCTGAGGTACTACTTTAGCTAATGGGGCCTCCCACTGCTGCTGCACTGCCACCGCACGATTTCTGTTCTCATCCAGAAGCAAAGTTCTTCTTTTTTTTTTTTTAAATGATATTTATTAAAATTTCAGAAAAAAAGAATTACACAAAAAGAAGAAGAGTAAAAACAAGAAACAAAAGTAAAAATACAAGAAAAATACAAAATACAAAGTACAGAATTAAAGAATAAAAAACACTTAAAAAAGAAAAAAAGAAAAATAGATCAATTTTTCCATACCTTACATTCATATCCTTATTTCCCTGACCTCCTCATACCTCCCTTTTTTGTATTCCAGTTCAATTAGTTAATTCAGCAATTTCTTTCCCTCTTTATTTTCTCATGATCCTTTAGCTTAATTTACTATGACTTTAATTTTTTACCTGTTATCAATCCTTTTTTACATACACCTTTATAGCATTACTGCTTAAACCACCTAACATCATTCTAACATCATTCTAACATTCATTAATTTTGCAATATTTCTGTAAATAGTCTTTAAATTTCTTCCAATCTTCTTCCACCGACTCTTCTCCCTGGTCTCGGATTCTGCCAGTCATTTCCGCCAATTCCATGTAGTCCATCACCTTCATCTGCCATTCTTCCAGAGTGGGTAGCTCTTGTGTCTTCCAATACTTTGCAATAAGTATTCTTGCTGCTGTTGTAGCATACACAAAGAAAGTTCTATCCTTCTTTAACACCAATTGGCCGACTATGCCCAAGAGAAAGGCCTCTGGTTTCTTCAAGAAGGTATATTTAAATACCTTTTTCAATTCATTATAAATCATCTCCCAGAAAGCCTTAATCCTTGGGCACGTCCACCAAAGGTGAAAGAATGTACCTTCAGTTTCTTTACATTTCCAACATTTATTATCGGGCAAATGATAGATTTTTGCAAGCTTGACTGGTGTCATGTACCACCTGTATATCATTTTCATAATATTTTCTCTTAAAGCATTACAGCCGTAAACTTCATACCTGCGGTCCATAACTGTTCCCAGTCAGCCATCATTATGTTATGTCCAACATCTTGTGCCCATTTGATCATAGCTGATTTCACCATTTCATCCCAGAAGCAAAGTTCTTAACCCAAGGTACTATTTCTGGGTTAGCGGAGTCTGTAACCTGAAGCGTCTGTAACCCGAGGTACCACTGTATATTTGAGTAAATTTGAATTTACCACATGATATAGGTAACCATTTCAAGGAATGCTAAGCTAAGACCTGATCTGTTTACACATAACAAAGACACAAAAAACGATCTTCTGGGCCTTGGTTGCTGTTTTTCTCTACTGCTTAATGCTGATCTGCTAAAAGGTGCATTCTAATGACATTCTTATTTTGCACAAATGGCTGGTTGTTCTTGCTTCCACGGGACTGCGATGCTTCCAGACGCTGCCAAAATAAATCAAAATCATTCATTCATGAATCTGTAATAAGGGTCTTAAGTTCAGCTCAGAAAGCTGCCGGAGAGGAAAGGAGGTCCTCACCAAAGGACAAACCCCTGTTAATAGCCTGCTCCACAGCTCTGACACACTCGCCTCACATGTTTGAGAAAACACTCTGTCTCTCTCCCTGGCTCCATTCCACTAATAATGAGCTGGTCAAGGTCTAGTGACACAGGGAAGATTCATGCTGTTGAATAGGCAATATCGTTTCCTTAATGGGGCTTGCTAGACTACATCATAGATACAAATGAAATAAAAGCCCTGGACTTGGCAAGGGGCGTGTGGGAAAATGGGAGGAACTGCTTAGTACGCTTCAGTCCTTTAAAATCTCCTAATGGCAAGGAAGTCTATATGCATTACGTGTCATCAAGGTTAATTTTTTTACTCTCAGCAAAGATGCAGATCACTTTTAGTATGTTGCTTGCCTATACAAAAGAGAATAGGAGATTTGTCATACTATGACAGGGGGTTGTATAATTAAATCATGGGTAGGCAAACTAAGGCCTGGGGGCCGGATCCGGCCCAATCGCCTTCTCAATCTGGCCCGCGGACGGTCCAGGAATCAGCGTGTTTTTACATGAGTAGAATGTGTGCTTTTAATTAAAATGCATCTCTGGGTTATTTTGTGGGGCATAGGTATTCGTTCATTCACACACACACCCCATATAGTCCGGCCCCCCACAAGGTCTGAGGGACAGCAGACTGGCCCCTTGCTGAAAAAGTTTGCTGACTCCTGCATTAGATGATAATCAGGGTCCATTCCAAATGTAAAATTATATGGTTCTATGATTCTATTATTCTTGTGTGATGTTATAATAACTCAGGCCCGACACGACTTGGATCTGTTTGGCTTGGTAGTTTCCGTCTTCATAAAAATGACACGGGTCACATGTCAGAAGCAAACACAAAGTCATATCACATGACTTTACCAAATCCAGACCAGCAATCTGCTTGCAGAAGTGACCAACTAAAGCTGTGATCATATGGTACCTGGGAGGATGGTTTAGATCTGCCTCTCAAAGGCGGAGAGAGGGGAAATTGGGAGGAGAAATTGTGGGTGGCTTTTAAAATGTACTTTCACTTGTCTGTCCCTAATCCACCAATCAGTTTCACTGGGTGACTACATCGTAACCATCCTCTGGTTTCCACACTTTGTGAATTGGCGTGGATCATTTTGTAATTAAAATGGCATCATCCACACACAAGAGGCAGGTATCACTGTGTCAGAGAAACCCCAAGATGGCAGTACAAAACATCCTACATGGGGGCAAAAAACATAAGGGAAAGAAACCCTCCCCCCCCAAAAAAAACCCCCCATCCTAATAGGAACTGAGCATTCTCAATGGCCACAAAATGCTGACCAACTATTGATGAGGGAAAAGAAAAACTAGGAAAAGGAAAAGGAATTCAGCATTTCGGAAAAGGACATGGCTGAAATTCTGACAAAGGATACGGCAATGTTTTGTTGCAGGACCTACTTGTTCCCAGTGGAAAACAAAACAAAAGTACAAAACGCATTTTTTTAAAGCAACCAAACACCCCAGCAACCACATAATGCTATTAGAAATGTCAGAGCTGGCAGCAGAATAATAGTCAAGGTGCCAGGTGTTCTGTTATTAATTGCTACTGTTACATATTAGACAACAGCCACATTTTTGTGCCAGCCTAATGCATGTAATTTCATTTTTAAACTACTGTATTAACATAAGGCAACCCTTTCAGAACAAGCCATTTTGAGCTTAATGTTTGTGTTCCCTTTCAGTGCCATTTCTGCTTGCATCGCAGCAGGTTCAGTCTTGCACGGCAGAAATTCCACGTCTCTTTTTCTACCCTCAAAAGTGAAGCACACGTTTAGTGCTGCACCTGTTACGTTATGACAAAAGGCGATGAGAACTAGCTCTTAGTTTGCATTTTAATCTTTAGTGCGTCATCTGTAGACTGCTGGTCAATCTATCCACAAGGCAGAAGTCAAAATTTGAGAAAGGAGATCGTTTGACTGCATGCGGATGGCTTTTAGTTGTTGCAGTTTGTTAATGTAACGAGGCACATCTTTGCATCTGCATTACTTACCTGAAATCAATATTATATGCCCCTTAGTTCTGTTCTCCCGGTTCCTAAGGAAGCTTTCATAGAACTCTCTCTTTAACCAGGAGTGGCTTCCTTCAAAACCACACAGAAATATTCCAATCAGCACTCCGTCTTCTGAAAGCTACTAGGCAACACGATCAGGTCTGATCAGTTCATGACATTTTAACAGCACCAATTACAAAACAGAGCAGTTATTTAAGTTGTTGAAATGGGACTGAAGGGAGCACAAAGATGATTATTGATAAAGCGGTCCTTGTTATAATTTTAGATCAGCACGTCTCCATTGTCGTTGCTCAAACACTTTTTGTGCATATAAGGGTGGTGGTGTGTCCACATGGGACAATGCTGAAATGCAGGAACAGAAAATGTAGACAGACCGATTTTCTGTCTACGGTGGAGGTGTAGAATAGATTGAATTTTAGATTATTTCCACCTAAATGGGACATTCAATGGAATATTTCCATGTGTGCATGAGTAGCAGGAGTGGCGGAATTGCAGGTTCAGGGTCTTTGATTTTCTTAACAATCGATGAATTTGGGCAATTGCATCTGTGCATCAATACCCACCCACAATAAAGTTGATATAGTGTGCTGAAGGGGTATGGGGTTGTGAGCCAGGGTTGTGAAGTAGCCAAGGCTCTGAGACAAAATTAGGTAAAGTGTCTGGCAGGAGGAAGCACAAATTTACTTTGGCAGTAAGACTTCTTGACAGGGGAAGAGGTGGGTGAGCAACAGCCAGAAACAGCAATAATCTGAGACTTTGACACAGGTCAAAAGAAGTACGAGATTCTTCAAAGGAAATCTGGAAGTGGAGCACAAACAGAGGCAGGTTACAGATTATGCTAGGCACTCTGCCTTCTTTTCTCATAAACAGCATGTTAAAATTACTAGTCATACCCAAAGATTATGCCGTCCCCTGCAAAATGCAAACAAAAAGCTATTAGAGCTAGAATTTGAATGGCAAACAAAGGGCAAGGTGCCTCGTTACTTGTAGAATAAACGATATTCAAATGCAAGTGTGAATGTACAGTGTCTCTGCAGAACCAAGAACATGGAGTAGTGGTATTCATAATTTGGATTGGCTGGCCCTTCGTGGTTTGCAAGAATAGGTGCTTAAAACTTTGGGCAGTTCTTATTTGATCTGTTTTCTCCCCTCCCCCTTTTAATTGAGCACAATCAGTTCTGACCACTATTGACTTGGTATGTGTTCTAATCAATGTTCATTAAATCTGCTTGTTAACAGGAAGGTGTGCTGTGCACTTCAATCACAGTCCTCCAACTATCTCTGAGTCCTAAAGTAGCAGCGAATGGGTCAATAATCCCTGGCCCTAGGTGGGGTGTCAAGAAATGCATATTCAACTGATCACTGTGCTTTGCAGGAGGGCGTCCTACAGATACCATCTTATCAGGATGTCTGTTCCGAACTGTGCCAGAATCAGGCCTTTGGTCTATCAGACAGGCACCATCTCTATTGTCTTTTTAGCACCTGCTAAAGACTATTCTCTTTCAACAAGCCTTCTAAGTGGAAATTTTTATCCCAATTGCTATCTTTATTAGATTTGAAATTGTTTTTATATATGCAATTGTTTTTATATGCAACTTTTTCCATAAATGCAGTTGGTAGGTATATATATATATATATATATATATAGTATTGTAAAGTCACTTTGAGATCAAGATGCATCCTGGGAAGCAGTTCATATATGAAACTAATAATAGTAGGTCAGAAACAAC
This sequence comes from Podarcis pityusensis, assembly GCF_964106645.2. Taxonomy (NCBI): domain Eukaryota; kingdom Metazoa; phylum Chordata; class Lepidosauria; order Squamata; family Lacertidae; genus Podarcis; species Podarcis pityusensis. The sequence goes on from NC_138027.1 coordinate 66,969,021, forward strand.
TATCAGAACAATTATATACACATCTCTACTCAGAAGTAAGCTCAGTTATGCTTATTCCTAGATAAGGATATACGGGACTGCAGTCTCAATGGCTGGGTTCTTCACTCTGATTATTTTCCTCTAAAACCTCGCAGTGCACTCAAAACACTCCCTACTAACAGTCTACATAGATATGTGACAGAAAGGGTATTTCTTCGTAATTACCGTAAATGTCTTAAGTCTAATTTCTATTTACCAGTGAACAATTAAAATGTAACTGTGGAAGCTTTATTGAAAATACTTCTAACACACTACTGCATGTTGATTAAGGACTGGGGGGAAACTGCATGCATTCATAAATGAGATTAAATAAGATCCTAAAAAGCACTAGAGATTTTGATTCTTATCTTCCTAAAATTATCTTGTAAAAGACTATAAATATCGGGAGATGAGCAATGTGATTAGAAAAACTGTACAAAATGAGGATGTTAAGCTTTATGGAGTATAAATTAACTAATATGTGTCTAATGTTCAAGACACCCTTGAGGATCAGATAAATAATTTCAAAAGAAATCTTGATTTTAATGTTCAAATTACTACACTGGAGCTAATTCCTTTATCCCTGATGGGAATCAAACTGAGAATGACTTCCCCTCCCTTCTCAAATCGCTCTGGTAGTAGAAATTTGATTCTCCATCCAATCCAGTTCCCAGAGCTGGCCCAAGACAGGTTGGCACCTGAGGCAAACCACAAAATCTACATCAGGAACAAGGGGAGACTAAAGATCTACATTGGGAACAACAGGGGAATAAAGATCTACATTGAGAACAAGGAAGCCAGCAATCCCTCCTACTCCTCAATAGACTGTTGTAGACTGCTGTGGCAGTGGCAGTGACAGCAGGCAATGCATTCCTTGGAGGCTGGATCTGCTATCCCTGTGGATTCTGCCTCCGGAGGCGGTTGCCTCACCTTGCCCTATGTGTGGGCCGGCCCTGCCAGTACTCTTTTCCAAATGCTTGCATTTTTTACAGTTTAGATCAGTAGTGACCAAATGTTCCCTGCCACGGACCACTTGAAAATTGCTGAGGGATTTGTTTGAATAACTTAATTATTTTTCTGCCTGTTGTAGCAATTGTAATGCGCTGTGCTAAATTCAATGTGATGAGCCTGAATAAAGCCTGTGGACTACTGGTGGTCTGCAGAACAGTTTGGGAACCCCTGATTGGATTTATATCCTACCACATCTCCGGAGCTCATGGCAGCTGACAATATATATTTTAACACACAACACAAAGAGAAATGGTTCTGCAACACAATGCATTTCCCACCCCCCGAGGTTGTGCATAAGATGGCACCCCTCCTCTGTCCATACCATGTGCAGAAGCCAAGTGGACTAGCACTTGAATCTTACTTCAGCAGTGTTGATGGGATGGTGTTCAATCTTCCACTGCATCTGAGGGCAACAGGATTGTGTATGATAGCCAGGACAGACAGTGAAACATATGCAGCTGGGGGATAGCCAAAGGGCTGCCCTTGCTGCTCCCCACCACCAGTGTCTGCTGCCCAAAGTGGTCGCTTCCCTTTACCTAATATTAGAGACAACCCTGATTTTAACATTTCCTTTGGGCAATTTGAATCCCCTTTTTGGCAGCTATTTTAGAGTTGCAGTTCCTCCCATGTCAGGCTTCTTCTTTTTCTCTCATTTCCTAAACATGGAATACCCTGTGGCATGTAGTTCCAGCAACACAGATGAAATGCTGGTTATGCACAGTGGCAGTGGAAGGTGATCACGCTTAGAGGAGAATCGCAATCAACTTAAATTCCATTGATTTCAGCGGGTCAACTCTAAACATGACTAAGTCTGGATTCAACTCACAGTGGGTCCCGATATATAAACTCTTAGGCACAATCCTGTTCCATTCACAATCTTCCTGACAAAGGATTGGATGCAATTTGGCTTAAAATCAGCACATTTTGGCTTGCCTGTGGGTATGGCTGGGTATCATATTGCTTATATGTTCCATTAATCCATTAATCTTGTTGTTGTTGTTTAGTCGTTTAGTCGTGACCGACTCTTCGTGACCCCCATGGACCAGAGCATGCCAGGCACTTCTGTCTTCCACTGCCTCCTGCAGTTTGGTCAGACTCATGTTTGTAGCTTCAAAGACACTATCCAACCATCTCGTCCTCTGTCGTCCCCTTCTCCTTGTGCCCTCCATCTTTCCCAACATCAGGGTCTTTTCCAGGCAGCCTTCTCTTCTCATGAGGTGGCCAAAGTATTGGAGACTCAGCTTCACGATCTGTCCTTCCAGTGAGCACTCAGGGCTGATTTCCTTAAGAATGGATCGGTTTGTTCTTCTTGCAGTCCATGGGACTCTCAAGAGTCTCCTCCAGCACCATAATTCAAAAGCATCAATTCTTCGGCGATCAGCCTTCTTTATGGTCCAGCTCTCACTTCCATACATCACTACTGGGAAAACCATAGCTTTTACTATACGGACCTTTGTTGGCAAGGTGATGTCTCTACTTTTTAAGATGCTGTCTAGGTTTGTCATTGCTTTCCTCCCAAGAAGCAGGCGTCTCTTAATTTTGTGGCTGCTGTCACCATCTGCAGTGATCATGGAGCCCAAGAAAGTAAAATCTCTCACTGCCTCCATTTCTTCTCCTTCTATTTGCCAGGAGGTGATGGGACCAGTGGCCATGATCTTTGTTTTTTTGATGTTGAGCTTCAGACCATATTTTGCGCTCTCCTCTTTCACCCTCAATAAAAGGTTCTTTAATTCCTCCTCACTTTCTGCCATCAAGGTTGTGTCATCTGCATATCTGAGGTTGTTGATATTTCTTCCAGCAATCTTAATTCCGGCTAGGGATTCATCCAGCCCAGCCTTTCGCATGATGAATTTTGCATATAAGTTAAATAAGCAGGGAGACAAAATACAGTCTTGTCGTACTCCTTTCCCAATTTTGAACCAATCAGTTGTTCCATATCCAGTTCTAACTGTAGCTTCTTGTCCCACATAGAGATTTCTCAGGAGACAGATGAGGTGATCAGGCACTCCCATTTCTTTAAGAACTTGCCATAGTTTGCTGTGGTCGACACAGTCAAAGGCTTTTGCATAGTCAATGAAGCAGAAGTAGATGTCTTTCTGGAACTCTCTAGCTTTCTCCATAATCCAGCGCATGTTTGCAATTTGGTCTCTGGTTCCTCTGCCTCTTCTAAATCCAGCTTGCACTTCTGGGAGTTCTCATTCCACATACTGCTTGAGCCTTCCTTGTAGAATTTTAAGCATAACCTTGCTAGCGTGTGAAATGAGTGCAATTGTGCGGTAGTTGGAGCATTCTTTAGCACTGCCCTTCTTTGGGATTGGGATGTAGACTGATCTTCTCCAATCCTCTGGCCACTGCTGAGTTTTCCAAACTTGCTGGCATATTGAGTGTAGCACCTTAACAGCATCATCTTTTAAAATTTTAAATAGTTCAGCTGGAATACCATCACTTCCACTGGCCTTGTTATTTGCAGTGCTTTCTAAGGCCCATTTGACTTCACTCTCCAGGATGTCTGGCTCAAGGTCAGCAACCCCACTACCTGGGGTGTGCAAGACATCCATATCTTTCTGGTATAATTGCTCTGTGTATTCTTGCCACCTCTTCTTGATGTCTTCTGCTTCTGTTAGGTCCTTACCACTTTTGTCCTTTATTATGGTAATCTTTGAACAAAATGTTCCTTTCATATCTCCAATGTTCTTGAACAGATCTCTGGTTCTTCCCATTCTGTTGTTTTCCTCTATTTCTTTGCATTGCTCGTTTAAGAAGGCCTTCTTATCTCTCCTTGCTATTTTTTGGAAATCTGCATTCAATTTCCTGTATCTTTCTCTATCTCCCTCGCATTTTGCTTGCCTTCTCTCCCCCACTATTTGTAAGGCCTCGTTGGACAGTCACTTTGCTTTCTTGCATTTCCTTTTCATTGGGATGGTTTTCGTTGCTGCCTCCTGTATAATGTTGCGAGCCTCCATCCATAGTTCTTCAGGCACTCTGTCCAGCAAATCTAAATCCTTAAACCTGTTCCTCACTTCCACTGTGTATTCATAAGGGATTTGATTTAAATTGTATCTTACCGGCCTAGTGGTTTTTCCTACTTTATTCAGTTTAAGCTTGAATTTTGCTATAAGAAGCTGATGATCTGAGCCACAGTCAGCTCCAGGTCTTGTTTTTGCTGACTGTATTGAGCTTCTCCATCTTTGGCTGCAGAAAATATAATCAATCTGATTTCAATGCTGCCCATCTGGTGATGTCCACGTGTAGAGTCGTCTCTTGTGTTGTTGGAAAAGCTTGTTTGTGATGACCAGCTTGTTCTCTTGACAGAACTCTATTAGCCTTTGCCCTGCTTCATTTTGCTCTCCAAGGCCAAACTTGCCAGTTGTTCCTTTTATCTCTTGATTCCCTACTTTAGCATTCCAATCCCCTATAATGAGAAGAACATCCTTCTTTGGTGTCACTTCTATAAGGTGTTGTAATTCTTCATAGAATTGGTCAATTTCAGTTTCTTCTGCACCAGTAGTTGGTGCATAAACTTGGATTACTGTTATGTTAAAAGGTCTGCCTTGGATTCATATCGAGATCATTCTATCATTTTTGAGATTGCATCCCAGTACTGCTTTTGCCACTCTTTTGTTGACTATGAGGGCCACTCCATTTCTTTTGCGGGTTTCTTGCCCACAGTAGTAGAAATGATGGCCATGCGAACTGAATTCGCCCATTCCCGTCCATTTTAGTTCACTGATGCCCGGGATGTCAATATTTATTCTTGTCATCTCATTTTTGACCACATCCAACTTACCCAGGTTCATGGTTCTTACATTCCAGGTTCCTATGCAATATTTTTCTTTACAGAATTGGACTTTCCTTTTGCTTCCAGGCATATCCGCAACTGAACGTCTTTTCGGCTTTAGCCCAGCCGCTTCATCAGCTCTGGATCTACTTGTACTTGTCCTCCGCTCTTCCCCAGTAGCATGTTGGACGCCTTCCGACCTGAGGGGCTCATCTTCCAGCATCATAACTTTTATATGCCTGTTGTCTTTGTCCATGGAGTTTTCTTGGCAGGGATACCAGAGTGGCTTGCCGGTTCCTCCTCCAGGTGGATCACGTTTGGTCAAAACTCTCCACTATGACCTGTTCATCTTGGGTGCCCTGCTCGGCATAGTTCATAGCTTCTCTGAGTTCTTCAAGCCCCTTCGCCGCGGCAAGGCAGAGATCCATGAAGGGGCCATTAATCTTAAAATGCCATAAATAGATAATCATGGCATCACATCTGCCTCAACTAAGCTCATTTCCAGAAAACTATATTGCTCTCAAAATTAAAGGCTGTCACAGATCCTAAAACATGATGTGTTGCCATTCCTACACGTCCTTTATGGCATTTCTTATGCTAAATTTGAGTATTTATCAATTACATTTATATCCAGCCCTTCCCTGATCTTAAAGCATTACTTGATTCTACCTGCTGCAATTTATCCTCCTGTGAAGCTGAGAATGATGGCCCCTGGTCATCCGGGAGCTTCAAGACAAAGAATTTGAGCCTGGGTCTCTCCAGTCTTAAACCAACAGTCTAACGCAGACTGTCCTCTCACACAATTGCATGAAGAGTCATTTCCCGTCATTCTGGGGTTCCTGGACCTTAAATAAGGTAGTGCACTTCCTTGCGTTTACTAGCGAGGCTTGAGAGTTGTGCAAAGTGACTGGTAGTGAACAAAAGGCTACACTCATAACTGCATTACTGTATTGTTACAAGCAACTTTTGAATCCTGGGCAGAAGAACCTATAGAACTTGAGAAAATTCTGACACTTCACATATAACAGAGAAAACCTGAAAGTGAAGCACTAATTGGCTAACTGGAATATCCTGGGACAGTTAGTGCTAACACCAGCAGCAAATCCTTCTGAGTGGAGTGGGACTTTTCTCCAAGTGAATGAGTTCAGGACTGCAGCCATTGCAGAAATGAAAATGCTTCCGTGTCCGCTTTTAGGCTTGCATATTACTCTGTTGCGGGACTAAGCCTGCCCGTTGATGCAGACGATGCTGTGGTCTGACTCAGTGCAAAGCAGCTTCCTATGTTCCTACATTCTACTCACACGTTACTAGCTTTCTAAGAAGCTTAATAGCCAACTAAGCGGCTAGAAGCAATGCAAAGGTGTGTGTGTAAGACTAGAGGGAGAGTTACAGAGAAGACATAGCTTAACGATGACAAGCTGGAACGCAATTACCGATGGGGGGGCGGTTGAACGACCCTGCGCATGTGCAATCGGTGCAATTCTGTCGAGGCTTCATATACCGCCTTGTGTGCCTGGGTGGGTGGGCAAGATGAGGGCGTCCCCGTCTGATTGGCTGATCTGCTTTCCCCTTGTGCTTTTGATTGGCGAGATGCGAGTAGAGGCGGGGGAAACACAAATATTGCGTCTACCCGGCTTTCTGATTGGTCCGCCTCGCTCTTGTCACAACCCGCCGTGTCCGGATGGCTGTTGCCTGCGCACCGGTTACTACCCGCTCCCCAACCTTCTGTCGTGCGGTTCGGCCTCAGGGATTGGCTGCCCGGGAAATCCTTCCTCCTCCTTTCACCAACCCCGCCCCGCCGCGCTCCCACGCACACCCCGCCCCTTGGGTACACCCTGGTGTCCGCTGCGAGGGGGCGAATGAAGTTTGGTGGCTGAAGAGAAGAAGTGGGGCCGCCCGCCCGCCCCCTGCGACGAGCTCCTGGCCCCGCCTCCTGGCCCCGCCACAGTTGGCACGGCCTGCTCGCCGTGAGGAGCCCCTCCCTTCCCTCGCTCTGGTGGGGAGCGTGGCGGCGGTTGCTCCCTGCGTAGTTTGAGAGAGCGCTGAGCAGACACCCTCCACACGCGCACACTCGCGCAGAGACACCGGTGCGCGCGCTTCGAACGCTCCTGACTAACGGTAAGTGATGCGGCGAGCCTGGGCGCGCGCGGGCGCGCGCGCCTGTGCCTCCTTATAACGGTCAGAGGCGTCTCCTCACGGAGCCCCCTTTTTTTAATACGCCAACGGGTGGAAGGCGGGGAGGCTGTAAAGACCGGCTGTAAAGACTCTCCCGCTGCCTCTTGTTCTCCGCCGTCGTCGTGTGCATATATAAAAATGTGCGCCCAGGTACAGGAATACACAGCGCGTGCATTTGTATACAAGCCGCGCGGGCTCTACGTGCTGACAAAAAAAGAGAGTATTTTTCCTCGAGGTCTTGGCGGGGTAGATGCGTCGGTCGAGCTGTTCGTGACCCGTCGGTGTTAGGCCCTGTTCTGAAGGAGATGGTAGGAGCCGGAAGGGAACGCGAGGGTCATCTAGTCCGACCCCTTGCAATGCACGACTCGTTTGCCCAACGCGGGGCTCGAACCCACGACCTCGCTGAGATCAAGAGTCTCCTGCCTGGCCCCTTGGCGCTGCCCTCGGTCGTTCTCGTGGCCCCTGATGCCACGCTGGCTTGGCAGGCTGCTTGCCTTCAACAAACACAAACACAACAACACCCCCTGGGAAAAGAAAAAGACCATTCACTTCTTGTAGCATTTTATTGTGGATTTTGCTTCTGGTGGCCGTGGTTGTAGTTGGACCCGTGCGCGATTCCTCATAAATGGGATGCTGGAAGGAAGTGGATGTATGAGTGGGGTAACCAGCTCCTAACATGCGCTTCAGCTATTTCTCTCTCTCTTTTTTGAGGAGGGGGATGTAATCCACACGCAGCCTGGATGAACAAAGGTGGCTCCCCTCTCCCCTCCATCCCTTCCCTGCACATGCTTACATGCGAATTTGAAGCGCTTAAAGCCTAAAAGCAGAATGGTGTTTGTCCTTAGTGTGGTCTTGCATATGTATGCTGAGAGACCCTGGGAGAAGGAGGGACGGAGATCATTTTTTGAGCATGAGTGCTTTAGCCTTCTGGACAAATATTGGGGATTGCAGGTGAGCTGCTTTCCACTAAGGAGATTAGCCACTAGAAATGTATTATAAATAAGGTAAGCTTTTGCCCTATGGTATTATTGCAGTTTTGATTCTCCATACAAATAACCCATTTAAGGACACTTCATAGATCGGATTAGATTGTGCATAATGTTCTGGGATTTGTAACATAGAACAAATCTATATTGCTCTGAAGTTCTCTGGGAGGACTTCCTTTTGTTTATTCTTTGCTCCTCTTCCTGTATCTCATGTGATAAAGTGAGAGATACATCACTATATTCAGATTGAGAAATGTGTGGTTTGTGTGGTACTAAATTTCCATATTTAACTATCCAGACTGCTCTGGCTCAAGAATACAAATTGCTTTTTAACTTGTATTTTTAAAGAGACAAATGCCTTTAAAGTTCAAAGTAACTCTCTTGTAACTTTCACTGAGGCCTTCTACATAGTGAGGAGAGCTTACAGAAAAACAACTTCTGCAAGCAAGGCTTAGTCAAAATCTTTGGCTCACAGCTACACACCTCATGAACTTGGTATTTTCATGTTCTAACTCCATTTTGAAGATAATACCCTAAGTAGGAATGGACCTGTCATGGCTGTAGCTACTTGTACGAGGGGCAAGTTTTATATTTGTGTGTGGCCAAAAAGGTCTAGGTAGTTCCTTCAAAAAGATTTCAACTCCGAAATTCACTTGATCTTAAGAAAGAACTGCATGCATATTTGGTGTGTGTGGATATTCTTTAGTACAAATTTACTTGACCACAATATGTATAGTTGGTGATAAGAGCTGTTCATCCCAGATGCACTTTGTTGAACTCAAAATATAGTGTGATGGTACATAATTTTCTTCAGTATTTTCCACCTTCTGAAACCAAAGACCTATCTTCAAGTATGGCTTGCAATATGTGAATCACATCTCATGTTTGAAGCATCAATGTTCCTGCTTTTTTAATACCATTTAGTGTGGATGCCATCACTTCTTCTTTGACCTGCCTCCTCACCACATATCGTTCAGGCACAGTTATCAAGGAATTTTAAAGTTTATAAGTTGGTTCTTTAGTATATTTTGCTTGTTTTTAGCTTTTTCTCCCAGGTTGTTTGTTGCATTATATGTTCTTTTCTTCGCTTTTTTTTAATAAAAAAATTTGGAAGCCTGGCCATAATGAACCACAAAACAATACTCATTTATCTGTTACCTAAATTTGCTCACATAAGTAAACCTTCCACAATCTGTATGGTGGATTATGTGTAATGCTTGCATAAATGTTTGCAGGATGATGTCTTTCAAGTTGAGTGTAAAATTTGTTTACAATTTCTGTATAGCTTGCTTGCAGAAAGAAATAGACATAGATATAGGAAGAAGGCTAAGGTCAGTCTGACCAACAGCATTATATTTTCAGCATTGTTATTTTATGTCATATCTTTTGTGTACAGTCGCAGAGTCAGTGTAGAAGAATGGGCTGGTTTTTAATAAAGTATATTGTGCACCTGCAACAGCATAACTAGATCAGTGGTCTTTGGTCCCCAGAAGTTATAGGACTACAACTTCCATCATCCCTGACCATTGCCTAAGCCCTAAAATGGCTGGGGATGGTAGGAGTTGAAATCCAACAATGTGTGGGAACCCAGAGTTGAAGAATGCTGACCCAGATAACAAGGATTTTGCTACTAGAGATCTGTTTAATATGAAATTTATAGCTTTTCAGAGTTGAGAATTTCTATTGCTGTGCAATGAGTTCTAGAAATGTTTATACAAACAGCAGCAATTTTAACCTAGGGCATTATGCTACATTTGTCTTCAATGGGAAGATGTTAGTAAATTATGATTAATTGCTGTGAATATGTTTTGCATTTAAACTTCACTTGTATACAGTTGTATACAATTTAGATGATTCCTTGATAAAACTCACTACTGTGTTTATCTTATCCAGATTTTTCAAAATAATTATTTAAAAATATGAGCCACTGTCTATCTTTTGAGATACCTTCAAGTCCTTGATGTCCTTTCCCACAGCCTGCTTTTAGAGCTTAATTGGAAAGAAAAATGCTGGTGATCTTAATGTTCAAACGCTTTCTCAAATGTATAGCACACACTATGCAATGGGACTGAAGGATTGACATGAAACTGTGTTTTATTTAACTCAACAGATGCAGTTTATGTTGCTTTTTAGTCGTCAAGGGAAGCTGAGACTTCAGAAATGGTATGTCCCATTATCTGACAAAGAAAAGAAGAAAATCACAAGAGAACTTGTTCAAACAGTCTTGGCCCGTAAACCGAAAATGTGCAGTTTTCTGGAGTGGAGGGACCTGAAGATTGTCTACAAAAGGTGGTTTTCCATCCTTACACTTATAAGTTCTATCCAACAAAAGATATATTGAATAGTAGAAATAAGGATTTCTTCTCTTATGTGTGAAAAACATATTCAACTTTCCTCAAATATAATTCAGTAGCATTGTAGGAATTATTCGTGTCTGCAGTACTTTTTCTGTGTTGTAAAAATGAGATAATTTTACACTTAATAAAAAGTTATGCACTCAGATTTTTCATTAAATGAGGCATACATATTTGAAAACTGTGTTTTAAAGGCTATTTAATGTACTTGAATGTTAAATGTTACATCATTTTATATAAGCTAGGACTTGATTTTGCTCAAATATAGAAAGGTTGCACAATTACACTTGTCTTATTCTTCTCGCCTGTTCAACTGTAAATTTAAGAGCTATGGAATGTTGTACTGTCTGCTTAATGCCGTGAAGGAAAATTGTTCTTGCTACCACAGTGAAATTATTTCAATCTTTGTTTCAATAGGTAAACAGATCAAGTACTACCTGTGCTTCAGTGCATTCATAAATCTCTCACAGTTGGAAATGCCCTGCCCTGCAAAACTACTACCACTTTATTTATTTATTTATTTATGTATTTTATTTGCCAATTTTCTACAGTTGAGAAAATGCAATAAAAAATTAAACACACTGTTAAACTGATAATACAAATGGGGACTTACTGATCACACCCCACTGAAACAAGCCACAATGCCACACTTCAAATTAAGGGACAAAGAGAAAAGTCTTTGCCTGGCAGATAAAAACAGATAAAGGTTGTTCCAGGCATGCCTCCCTGGAGAGAGCATTCAACAAGCCATCATTGAAAAGGCTTGATCTTGTGTTGTCACTCTCCAAACCTCCCATGAAAGAGGCCCACATAAAAGTACCTAGGATGATGATTGTGTTCTAGAGTAGGGTGGGGAACCTTAGGGGCCCCTCTCTTAGCAAAGTCACTTAAATAATGCCGATGTAGCCAGAAATAAAAGAAATCCTGATAACACTGTGCTGAGGAAAATGAACAAAAGCAATGTATAAATAGGCACATGCTGCTTCAGCAAACACCATTTTACCTTTACTGGTTGCTAAGCAACTCCTCTACCCTTACTGGCTGATTGACTTATGGATAACAAAGGTTACCCTTAAATTACAAACTGAATGATCCCTGCTGTAGCACTTCCAACACCCTCCAGGCCTCTATCTCCATTCAGGCCACACCCTTCACTCTGCATCCGCCTAAAGTGATTTGCCTGGCTGAAATGTGTTCTTGAAATGTATTAATGCACCTTCCTTGCCTGGGTGGAGGATAAAAGGTGTGTGTGTATTTAGAAACCTCTGGCTTTTATTTGGCAGAATATAGCTTACTGTACAAAATTAAGTATCTCATTCTACACCCCACTCACGACTGGTATGTGGCCCTTGAGATGGAAAAGATTGCTGGGGGTAGTGCTTCCACAGCCATCTTGAAAGTTTGTTTTCATAAAAACGATAACTGCTATTCTAATCTTTCCTATAGCTATTGATTGAATAACTGTTGATAACACACTCAATTATGAAACTTGTCCACAAACTGGCAACTACAATGAGGTACTTGGAAAAAGCCATAATACAGCTATTTTCAAGCCAGTTTGTAAAGTTTGTGAATTCAGGTTAATTTTGAAAGTTAATGCATTACTCTGAGGAAGTTGGCACTGTTAATTTCTGTGAAATATGTAATGGGTATGTATAATTCTTAAAACAATAATCTGGCAGTGTTTCATAATTAGAGTAACCTGTTTCTTTCAGATATGCAAGTCTCTACTTTTGCTGTGCCATTGAAGATCAGGATAATGAGCTAATAACCCTGGAAATAATTCACCGTTATGTGGAATTGCTTGATAAATACTTTGGAAGTGTAAGTTATTAATTAGTTTTTCTAGTCTCTGTAGGTGACATCCAATGATGTCTGCCTGCTTGGGCAGTGGAAATCCACTTGTGTAATGGGACTTGGGTTTCTCTTCTCACCATTTTCTCCCTGCTGCCACACATTCCCAAAATCTGCTCCAGAATTTCTTCCCAACCTCCAGAACAAATTTGGGGGATACATGGGGGGAGAAGAGAAAGCAGAAGCCTCACTGACTAAGTAGATACTCACTCAAGCTCCATTGGGTCTCATCCTATATTATAAATTTCTGTAATGAAGTTTTTTATTTATGTAATACACAAATTAAGATGACTTATTTTTCCTGAAGAAAATACAAAAATGTTTTAATACACATAAGAAATAACACCCAGTGCTGTCTGTACATGAGTGGAACAGATTTCTGAAGAGGGCCTTCTCTTCCTCTCCTCTCCCTGCAGCCCTCAAAATTTACTCATGAGGTTTGCCAGATCTAGATTAACAATAGATTTGCCCTGGGAGCGGGGCGGGCATGTTGCAGGGAGAAGGAAAAGAAGAGGAAGCTTCACTGTGGAAGTTTGCTTATGTGACATTAGTTTTCACCCTCACAGTGCTTTTGGGGAATTTTAATAGTATTCTGCACTCTGAAAAGTGCTGTAAAAGAATAATAAATTTGGTATTTTGATTTTATATTACAGCATGTATGCATTATTACTGTGAATGAGAATAAAAAAGTTATCTATTGCATTACATTATATAGGTCTGTTTCCTTACTGGGAACTGTTAATGAAGTCTGAAAGTAAAGAATTTGTCAGATACTGCATGTCAAATACCAATACTGTATGTAACAACCAAGAAACTAGTATTTCTTCCATCAGCAACTTCACTGAATCTTCTTTGAAGATATTCAGTAGTGTGCTGCTGCTGTTACAAATGCTATTACATAATTCAGAGAACTATGTGGTATATATGTGAGGCCTGGTTGATGAGCTCAAATGATACACTTATTTAAATGCCTATTCCTTATATTTTAATGTTACTATTTAAATCAATAATAATATTTTCTCAAAAGTTTGTTCCTTACCAAATCCGTGACATGGCCTTTAGTGATCACACAGAAGATCATGACAATGTGTGTTTCTTTAAAAACTACAGGATCTTAACTTGGCAGTTTAAAGAAGGGATTAAATCTCAACATGTTTTTTCCTATGTTTTCTAGGTATGTGAACTTGATATCATCTTCAATTTTGAGAAGGCTTATTTTATTTTGGATGAATTTCTTTTGGGAGGGGAAGTACAGGAGACCTCAAAGAAAAATGTTCTTAAAGCCATTGAACAAGCAGATCTATTACAAGAGGTAAGAAAATTGTTTTTTTGCCAAAGCTCCACCAGCATGCTTTACTCTTTTCTAAGAAAAGCATCTTATTTCTCCAGAAGTTGTTGAAAAAGCTTTTCAGCATGTCTAGCATGTAGCTTCTCCTTAATATTCTTCTGTACAATATTGCTTTACCCACTTCTTATTCTGTTAGCTAGCATCACTATATTCAGTATATAACCTATAAAGAACAGTAATACTGCTTTATTTTTTTAAGGTTTCCTTTCATAATGTGTTCGGTGTTGTATGTGTTGCTAGACATGCAGCTACTGTCTCCATGTGTGTGTCTTCTTGTCTAGGCATTTCTGTTGTTTTTATTCAATTTATATCCGTTTCTTTTTATTCAATTAACTGAATGATTATAACTAATTTTTGTCATACCTGATGCATGTATGCCTCTTTCATTGCTGAAATCCAGAAGCTAGACTCTCTTCTTTGAGACGCTAAGGTATAGTTAACATTAAGTGTTTTAAAAACAAGTAACAGTGCCATAGCTAACTTAAGTAGATGTACACTGTGCATTTAGAAAATAGTTATAACACTAGTATTAGAACCGTAGCAAATAAAGTAGACTTTTGGGTTGAAACTTTGCACCTCAGCTGCTAACAAAATGCATTTCCTGTATTACATCCTGTTTTTACTTCCTGAGAGAAGCCCGAAGAGACTAATAGAAAACAACTCAATTAACACAGCATCAGAATAATCAATATAACACAGCATAGCATATATCAAAATATGTAGTATGTTAAAGCCATAAATCTTTGAAATACGTAAGAATTAACTCCGTAGTAAGGGTCCTGCTTCTGGCCTTGTTGTTCCCACCCCATTTCCCTTTACCTAGCCTCATTGGTATACAGATAGCAGCTGCATAAATATTAGTGAACTCTGTTGCCTTTAGTGCACTGATTTAGAATTAGAGTTTCAACACAGTAGTTGGAACAACTCATTTTTTGTTAGGCTACATAAAATTCCTAAATCTTGAGGTGATAACATAGAACTGGCACTACAGATGTTTTGAATGTTGGTTCAGAGCCATGTTATAAATACAGCAAGTCTGTTTCTACATAAAGGAACATGGATTTAGCCTGTGTGCTTGTACAGTTATGCAAATGTGAACTTTTGTGGCTTTGTATTGCAAACATGGGTGGTGTTTTGAGATGTGTATTTGCTTTGCTTTGATATGTGTTTTGTTGAAGTCCCATCTTTCAGTCCTCCTGTATCCACTCATTAGTGAGACTTTTAAAATAATAAACCATAAATTTATGCTGGTAATTAAGTGGCCATCCCATCCAAATATATATTAACTTCTTGGGTTTTGCCACTTCAGAATATATACACTGGGACTACTTGTTTAAAAGCATTCTTCATTAAAAATTCACTGCCTTTAAAATGCTGGTATACTGAGGAGAAGGCTCAATGAGTAGAAGTTTTCATATGGATGTTGACAGTGTAGTGATTCTGAATTCCCACAAATACTCTGGCTTGTTCATATTATATAAGAAGCTTTAGAAAAAGTTGCAGAAGGAGCAGGTGGCAAATAGAATACTGTGATTAATACAACAGCCATCAAGACTGTTGTGATTGCATACAGTGTCTTTCAGTATATATTTTTCCATTTTCTTAAAATGTGAGATTCTTTATTCCTTACATGAGGTGTAACCTGCTCATGCTTGTTTAAAGTGCATGTGTGCAGTGCATGTCTGCAAAGTTGGCCATAGGGGCAACAGTCTGCATTACTGAAGTGCCTATGAGCCGAGGTGTTGGATGTAGCAAGTCAAGCTTGTGCAAATAGGGATAGTGGGACAGATGGCAGAGGAAGGCAGAAAAAGGCAATGAGTAGATGGGTGGGCTTTGGTCACTAAACCTCCAAACTTAATCCTTACCTGGGGGTAAGCCCTGCTGAATTGTGTAGGATTTACTCCTGCATATACATGGTTAGGCTTGCAACCTCAAACACAGCTGAGAATGATTTTTCTCTTTTAACCTATCCACAGGAAGAAAATGTGATATTGGAAATTAGGGAGGAAGGAATATGAATTAAAGGGGTGGAGGAAGAATTTTTTTTTACAGCTGCAACACTATGCACACTTTTGGGAGCAAGTCTTGCATAGTCTTGTTTGTGAGTAAACACACAAAGGACAAGGCTGCAGAGAGATCTGTTTGCTCTAGTTGTATGATCTTACTTCATGGTTACTGTTGGTTTAGTTTGCTTTGATCTTAATAGTGCACAGTGCCTTGTAGGCTGATAGGAAATTAACAGGTTTGTTTCATAAATATGATTTTACAGAGGTTGGAGTGGAAGGAAGTTGAAGGGAGGAGGATTTCCCTCCCCTAACAGATTTTTAAGTATTATAAAACAGAGGAAATGAGAACAGAAAGATTAGACAGGTGACAGCCGCTCGTACACACATAGCTATACATACTGCATGGGGTTCTGGGGAGAGAGTTGAGGGCTGCTGCCAGGAAGAAAGGCAAGCAGAAAAGTGGACCCCATAAGAAGAAGAAGAGTTTGGATTTGATATCCCGCTTTATCACTACCCGAAGGAGACTCAAAGCGGCTAACATTCTCCTTTCCCTTCCTCCCCCACAACAAACACTCTGTGAGGTGAGTGGGGCTGAGAGACTTCAGAGAAGTGTGACTAGCCCAAGGTCACCCAGCAGCTGCATGTGGAGGAGCAGGGAATCGAACCTGGTTCACCAGATTATGAGTCCACCACTCTTAACCACTACACCACACTGGCTCACTGAAGGGTCTGGCAGGGCAGCTCTCAAAGCGCTCTGGGGCTGCAAGTCAGACATAGCAATGCCTCTGTGGCCAGGGTAAAAGAGAAAGAAAAAGGGCGTCAGGGGTGTGTGTACCTCTTCCTCCTCCTCTTGGTAATGTATTTTTGTTGAGTCTATCCACTCTGTGAACTACTGCATGCCATGGTCCCCTCTAAGGATTCTTCAAAGTGCTGGCTATATGTTAAAGAAAAAGTAATGATACAAAGACAAACCATGTGGCAAATGTCATGTCTAGTTTGGCTCTATTATCTGGCTGACATTACAGTCCAGAATTTATCTGGCTCCATAGTACTAGTACAAAATATTGGCATACTCTGTTCACATAATTTTATGGTGGATTCGTTTATTAACAGAATTTTGGCTGTCCTTGCTAGGCAAGCCAAAAATAGTGGTTGCCAGGACTTTTCTTAGCCATGTGCTCCAGTGACTCGCTATGCTTCCCCTGCAGGACAGGATTGTGGGTAATTCACTGGTTTGACTACTCCAAGTCAAGTTGCTATTGGGCTTGAAGCAACCAAGAAGGTTTTCCCAGCAGGAAAGTATGGTGAGAAGCTTGGTGAACTATAGCCCCCAGGGTATCTGTCATAGTGGTAAAACACCCCCCCCCCCCAGCTTTGAGAAAGGACGGGATCATTACACAGCGGCTAGACTAATTTGCAGCTAGCTCTATAGCTCCCAAGTTTGGGAGCAAGATTGGCCATTTGTTTTGCTTGCCAGAGTGCAGTGGCACACTAGCTGTTGTGAACAAAATTTTGCACGTCTGTTTTACAGAGTAATTCTAACCTACCTTTCGATTAAAAGTGTCTGAGGTGGCTAATGAACCATAGTAAAAACAATATAAAATGCAGTTCCTTTTGGAATCTCTTCAAGAAAAAAAGTCCAATATTAAATTGCAGAACAAAATCCATAGATTTCTCTTCCATACAAATCCCCTTTAAAATCATGGTTTTGCCAGAACAAATCTTGTTTAAGAAATTGCAAGGGAGGTACAGCTGCCCAGCGGAAGTTGTTGAATGTGTGACATCTAAATGTTAAAAGGAAATAAAATAATATTTTCCCCTTATCAGTTTTACTCTTTCCCATCATCATTTAATTCACATAGACTTTCAGGGTTTGTATAATTGATAGTTTATCTTTTCAATAGTGTGTTAGTTATGTACTTTATCTTTTCAGAATTTGTTACTGCAGTGCCTGTGTTAGACTTTGTGTTTACATAAAGTTACAAAAACTAAACATTTTAAAATTTTGTGGAATTTTGTGTTTCCTTTACATTGGTTAGTGTCTTTTTGGAAGTTAACCTATTTGTAATGGGTGATGTGTGTGTCATTCCGTTCCTTCGCTTTGGTTGGAATCTGTGCTGCCTTATATGTATGTAACAATCTGTTTGATAAAACAAATGTAAACATAATAAGTAGCTTTTCACTTGGGACTCTCTGTACAAAAGCTAGACAAGGAAGAGTCATTTATCCTGCCTTTGTAGCTAATACCATAATACTTCCTTCATACCCTAACACTTGAAGGATTTTTAAAAATCAGTTTGACAAGCTGAAGCACAAGGACAAAAGAAGGACAATCAGTCCTTCCAGGACAGATTGAAAATGCTCTTATTCAATTGTGTATTTTAGAATTACTTTATTATCAAGCACATAGTTCATGGGGAGGGTTACATTAGTAGTACATTTCCATTATTTTTGGAAATTAAGTACTCTGTTCACTAGAACTGTGATTTGTTAAATTAGTGCACCATTGCTTCAAAGTTCTTCATTTCATGTTCTGTGAGTGGACAGTGAGCATGTTCACTTGCAGATAACAAAAAAGATCTCACAAGAATGCATCTACTACTTAAGCTTAAGTTCTGGTGAAAGAAATACTTAAGTCATTGCAGAACTGAGCTCCATGCAACCCATTTAAATCACCTTGGATGTGGCACAAGAAGAAAATATTTTAAGACCACGAGATGCCTAATCCAGAACAAAGTGGGAACTTGAGAACAAAGATAATCAGAGCTGAAACGCCATGGGAGGCAGTGTGATATGGAGTGGGGGAAAATGGGAAGAAATGCTTCATTCTTCAATTGCAAGATGCTTTCCCTCAACCACACTTCATATGCTTGTCTCCCCAAGATTTGCAGACACATTTATTATGGCTTAAAGCAGTGAGCAATAGATGTGTTAAGCCCCACATTCCCTGTTATGGCCCAGGTACTGGTAGTGACTCAGATCTGTGCCAGCTGCCAAACATTGGTTCAGCTCCTAAATACAAGGCAGGCAAGATTCCTGCAGTGATAACTTTTTTTTGTTCAGAGTATTTCTATATGATTTCAAACTTGCAGTTAGCTTGCTGAAGATATGGAGAGAACTTGGGACAGTGTTTACATCTAAAGTGTTCTCCATGTTACATACTTGGCCTGACTTACAGGTATGGCAGCAGTCCTTTAGCTCTGTCTAGAGCTGCCAGAGGAATGCAAGGCTTTAAAGTTTACATGGGAGGACGAAGATCACATGGAGAAGTGAGGGGATGCCATGGTTAAAAAATGAATTGTGTACTGTGTGCCTATATGCACATAATCATTCTGTCCCTTCTACATGATTTCTAACTTCTTGTAATATTGGAGTGACATAGGGAAATAACAAACACATTGCATACCTAATGTAGTTATTGGGTTTTTGTAATACTTAGCACTGAAAGAATCAGTACCTATGCTTTGCCTCTGAGAGACGTGTGTTTCTGAACTGCTTGCATAAGTTATGAAGCAAGCACTTTTCTGTGTGGTAAAGCTGTTTAATCTCCCTTACAGAGCTTGTGCTTTGAATTAGATAACTGTCATCACCCTATTTGAATGTTTGGTACTTTGACCTCAGCACAGAAAGTAGTCTTTAAAGTATTCGGTAGAGGCAGGAATATTGAATGAGAACTCTGTCTTGTTCTCTATTGTCTCTTCATCTATGTCTTACATCGTAGTCCTTTGTAGCATGAGGGAATTAATGTATCTTACATAGTACTAAATAGTTTGGGAATGGCATAACTCCACTATTGAAAATTAAATGCTAACTTTAAGAAAGGCTTAACTTCAGCTTTTTAGGTTTTATGTTGTACTCTTCAGAAGAAAACTTCAAAGAGGCTAGCATTCTCTGAGATACTGTCTTTTAAAAACCCATTAAAAATAAATCCAATAGTCCAGTTATATCTTGCTAAGAGTTTTCAAAGCTGTTAGTAAGGATGAGATCTGAATTAATGTGATCTATTTGGGGACCAAATCAGACATGGTGGGAACTATAATTTATGTGTCTACCGCACTGTCATATAAAGTTGAGGGTCCTTAACAGTAAATGGCGTCCATGGGAGACTGACTGACTAACTGACTTTCTCATGTACCTCACATCCCTGTATTCAGTTGCTTCAGACACTTCCCTGTTTCTAGCTCCAGTACCAGAAGTGGATCATTAATGGAAAAAAATGGTTGGCAAAATGAACTGAGAGGAAATAAGGCACAGGAGGAGGGTAAGGGTGCAGTGTTCTTGCTGCAAGACCTGAGTCCCATCCCCATTTTATATGGGAGTGGAGCTGACAAGTAGGAAGTATCTTCTACTGTCAAATATAGCTTGACTCTTAACAAATGCTCTCATTGTGTTCAGAATAACTTCCCCAACCTGAAGCTTGATTAGCTGTTGAAAAAGAAACATCTTGTTGTGTTGAGTTCTCATGTTTTTTATGTGGAGTTCATTGGAGTTGTTGTCTTTGTCACATTTTCATTAGCTTTGTCCTTGATAACACTGACTTTTTAAGCAATGCAAAGAAGCCGTTTACCTGAGAGCCTTAGCGGTCCTCATATGTACAAGTGTGTGTAATAGTGGATATTTTTTCAGATAGTTCTGCTACATTTTTTAAAAAAATGTTTAAACTTCAGACTTGCCAAATTTTCAATTGTGCTTGATTTTGTTTGTAGAGCCAGAATGAAGACTGGGGAGGTTTGTCTGAGGATATCTTATGATTAAGAGCAGTCTAAAGCCTTAGCGTTTTGATCCCATCCATACGATTGGTAACTACCAAATTTACCGTTTTGGTGGCATGGTTTACATGGGTGCTTTGCAGAGTTTTGCACGTGTAATGGAACTCTTGCCTGATAAGTAAAAAGAAGAACAGAAAAGTGGCCAGTGATGAACTTAACCTTGTGCAACACTTGCATGAAAGTATTGAAATATGCTTTGGGTGCTCTTGTCTTATTTTCCTTTCATACTAACAGCATCGGTTTGAAGTGTGTGGTGTGTGGTTTTGTTCTGGTGTTGTTAATCTTTAGGTGTTAATAGAAGTTGGAAGGTTCACAAAGTTTTTTGCTAGGTAGGGCCTAATTATGCATTGAAACATTACCCGGAAGGGCCATGAAATTACCATAGGCCTTGCTGCAGAACTATTTATTTATGCTTTACTAGTCAATTTCATAGGACAAGCCTAATTTACATCTATAGTGCATTGCAACATTTTTGTTGAGTATTTTAGAGGAATATGTTACACAAAAAGGTAAGTGTATTTTAAAGAAATCCCAGTGAACATTCAAATGGATAAACTGAAAACTTTCCAGAGCTAAATTATATACAGAGTAGCAGAAGTACTGTCATACCTCGGGATGAATACGCTTCAGGTTGAGCGTTTTCGGGTTGCGCTCCGTGGCAACCCAGAAGTAACGGAACGCGTTACTTCTGGGTTTCGCCACTCGCACATGTGCAGACGTTCAAAATGACATCGTGCGCAGAAACGCGACCCGCAGACGCGTGTTACATTCGCTTCAGGATGCGAACGGGGCTCCGGAACGGATCCCGTTTGCATCCAGAGGTACCACTTAGTTTAAAAGCCTGGTATCATTTTTAAAGAAAAAAGTTAATTACATCTTCCAGTTTTTTAAAAAAGCTGAATTTCTTTCAATAGAGTAATGGAATTACATGTAAAACAAGTTAAAACTTATCACACTTATTAATCCTGCCTTACCCCAGTAAGCTTGGGACAGTACAAATCAGGGTGAATAAATGATCTATATTTAAATAATAATCAAAGACCCATTAAAAAACTTCTGTTTTGTTTTATTTTATTTTATTTCTATTGCATTTATATCTTGCCTTTTCCCCGAAGGTGCTCAGTGTGACATACATGGTTCTCCCCTTCTTTGTTTAATTCCCAGCAGCTATTAATAGCAGTTTACTCAATATACCTTTTAGCAAATTAGGTCAGTAAATGAGCATAGAAATATCAATGACTCAGAAGCCTCCTTTTAAAAGTTTTTAACAACTCTGCAGAAGGCCATTAAAGAGGAGGCAGGATGACCCTTCCCTTGGGAGGGAATTCTAGAGCTTGCGCATGGGCACTGAGAAGACCTTGTCTCTGTTCCCAGGCATCCTTTCAAAGTTGTTGGGACACACAAGAGTGATCCGTTGAAGACTCAGTCATGTGCAGGCATTTACAGAAGGGAGTCCTTCAGAAAACCCTGTCCTAAACTGAATGACTCTTAAAGGTTATCACTAGCACTTTGAATTGAGCCTGGAAATGAATTGGAAACCTGAACAGTAGTTGTGAATGGACCATAGCTTTGTGATAGAGCATCTGCTTTGTATGCAGGAGATCCAGGTTCAATTCCTGGCATCTCCATGTAGTGTTTAGAATGACCCCTGTTTGAAACCCTGAGGAGCTGCTGCCAGTGAGTGTAGACAATACTAAGTTAGAAAGACCAATTGTCTGCATTTTCCTGTGTTTAATAGGAAAGTCATATGGCCCCCAGTAATCTGCCACATTCTTGACAACTGATAGTTTTGAGACAGTTTTCAAAGGTAGCCCCATTTACAGCACATTGCAGCAATCCAGACATGGTGTAACTAAGGTATTACATCACCTGACCAGATCTGCAGACTCCAGGAATGGATGTAGCTGGCACATAAGATTAAGCTGAACAGAAACGCACCTGGCCGCAGCCAATAATGAATTGGATGTCCTAGAGTTGTTGCTGATCTGCTTGATAGCTGGTGTGGACCCCTAGTGTAGATAGCAGCTGTTGCTAGATCCCACGCCACAGGTGAAGAAACAAAAACTTAGGAAGTTGCCTTATTTTGAATCAGACAATTAGGAAGCTGTCTACAGTCTCTGGCACTGGTTTTCAACAGGATTATCTATCGGGCCCTACACAGAGATGACAGGGATTGAACCTGATTTCTGAGCTACAGCCCTTCCTAAAGATATAAGATGCTCCATACTCTAGGATTTGGTTGTCTCTACCATCATTTATAGGGACGCGGGTGGCGCTGTGGGTAAAACCTCAGTGCCTAGGACTTGCCGATCGTATGGTCGGCGGTTCGAATCCCCGTGGCGGGGTGAGCTCCCGTCTTTCGGTCCCAGCTCCTGCCCACCTAGCAGTTCGAAAGCACTCTTAAGTCCAAGTAGATAAATAGGTACCGCTTTATAGCGGGAAGGTAAACGGCGTTTCCGTGTGCTGCGCTGGTGCTGGCTCGCTAGAGCAGCTTCGTCACGCTGGCCACGTGACCCGGAAGTGTCTTCGGACAGCACTGGCCCCCGGCCTCTTAAGTGAGATGGGCGCACAACCCTAGAGTCGGACACGACTGTCCCGTACGGGCAGGGGTACCTTTACCTTTACTTACCATCATTTATGTGTGCCACAGTGATTATATAGAATGATTGCTGCGGGCCATTCTCCCCTTGAATAGACTGAACAAAAGATGAAATTGTTCAAAGTTACAATACATTCATCTGTTCTGTGGATTCTGTCCCTGGTTTGAGTGTGATTGTGGAGTAATTTTCCATCTAGTCATGCTGGTACATATCTTCGGCTCTACTTATGGAGGGAACATCATGGCTCAAATAGTAAGTCTTCCCTTCTCTATTCCACTTGGTTGCAAAGTCCCAAACTTGATGAGAGAAGAGACACTTTCGTGTCAGCATTACCTACAATGTGATAGAAATTTGCTTAGGACCTGAGCTGCAAGAATTATGTGGGTAGGCTGCAGTGCAGAATATTGTCATCGAGAAGCTAACAGCTTCTTGACTCAGTGCGCCTGCCCTGACCTAATGTTTTAATTACTTTTGTAATGCTTTGAACCAGTTCATTTTTCACTACCTGTCTGAGGTTGGAAAATGTAAAAAATAAAATGTTTTGTTAAATAATAACAAATCAACTTACTGGTGTTTAGCTATCTTTGCCATTGTCCTACTCAAGAGTGGTTTGCTTAAGTGCTTCTGTGCAAGTTGAATTTAAAAGAAAAAAATTGCAAAAGCTCAACATTAGTAAGTCAAACCAGACCTTCACACCCTTCTGGTAAAACTTGGTTCTTCCTTATATAATATTCTGAATGCAGCAAACTCCTTTAGAAATGCTACACAATGCATGCTCACATGGGGCAAAGTGAAACAGAAGGAGCAAAATCTGATGCGGATGGGAACACTGAGTCTCGGTTATTGACTAATTATTTTTGTATTTTTAAGAACTTGTTCAAAGACACTGTAGGAGGGAATGCTAGTCAAGGTTAAAGCTGATGTCGGATGATGTTGCTCTGTTGCCTGAGAAGTTAACTATTGTTTCTTTGCAATCTTATGCAGCATCATGAGTTGTGTGCAAAAATGATCTAACGAGAACAGAACATGTTTAGTAAGCATAGAATGCAGACAGTGTTGCAGGGGGACGGAGATTGAAAACTGGAGGGAAACTGGAATGGAGTGGCTGGAAATCTTATCTGAACAGGAACACTTCACATTAGTTGAGAAAGTTCATTTTCTTCTCATTAAGATATTAAATGTTAACTAAATATAAGACTAACATGGATCCTAGTTGATATTAGAGCAGACGAATTTTTTTTGGGGGGGGGGGGGAGACTTTCCAGTTTAACATTTTCTGGAAAGCCCATATTTTTCATACATAAACACAGTGCTATGGGAATGTCCACAGACTATTCTTATGCCTGGTTATTGTGCATGAGAATTTGGGCATTCCTATTTAAATGAGAATTCTCAGAAGGGTCTTTGGATTAGTCTTCTTAGAACTGGTCCTGAAACAGTTATATGAATAGTCTGATTGTACAGAAGCTCTTAGAAGTGTGAGAGAATTTAAGATCCTGTTAAATTGGCCTTGGTTGGCAGGAAATCCCAAAAGCCAAGTCTCCATCTGAGTAGTTGGATTAACGGTTAGCTGGCTTGGAATGTTAATACAAGTGGTTTTAAAAATGGATTAGACAGAATGTGGTCATTGTGCTTAGAGATAATTTGCAAGACTACACTTTATTTTTTTGCTGATGGGGGGATATTCTAACAATCCCTTGCTTGCAAATTGCCATGCTGAAAAACACATCGGGTGGAGCGGGGATAGAATTTGATGTAGTTAGATGCATTATCAGAAACTGAACAATTTGCGTACTTTAATTTCCACACCTCTTTCTGTGCCTCCAATAATGACAATTCTATTCAGCAGTACGTAGGCAAAGTTCTGCCTTCTCTACTTAAATGTAATCATATGCAAACAAATAATGTTTGACCATAGCCATGCATGGTACAGACGAGTCACTACAAGCTTGTTGTGAATATGGAAGCATGTGTGCACACACACACAGAGAGCAACATTTTTTAAACAAATGATTCATTGATGTCTAATTGCATATAGTTTGTTAAACATACTACAGTGGTGTGCTTTTCAAACCCTGAATAGCATGTTGTTTAATAATGCATGTGATTGAGAAGATTGGTGTAGAAATAGTGTAATAGCATTAAAAGTAGTGTTAAATAAAAAACCATTTGCATTATTGTATGCATGCAAACTTTTGTACTATTTATAAAGAATGTGCACATTTCTTTTGTAGCCACGTCATGAATACTTTAATGTCCCAGTATACTAAATGACTTCATTCACCATGCATACAGAGACGTGATAGAGCCGATTTACTCATGGCAGAATACTTATCCTCAGCTGGACGAATCCAGTCATCTTGAACAAATTAGTTTATCACATTTGTTTTGCTGTTGTATATTTTCTTTTCCTACCATTTGTGATGTCTGTGTTTTTTCTTTTCATGTGTCTTGTCAGCATGCCATAACTTCCATGTTAAATCTTACCAGTAGCACTTGTCATAGCATGTAGTATTCAAGCTGGAATACGTTGAGCCCAACATTGCAGTTTAAATATGCAAACACCATGGTGACTGTATTTTTCAAACTAAGTATGAATTGGTATTTGTGCATATATTACAGAAATCCATTGATAGTGAATTATTGTTGGACCCGTTAAATGTTCGTTTAATAGATAATGAGAAAAACTTCGTAGGCCATAGAAAAAATTGTTTATATGACTATACTTCAGTGCACTAATGGAGCTGACCCAAACATTGCCGCAACAGGCAGAATCTGTGCCTGCAGGTAATCATACAGAAACATCCACAGATATTCTGAGCCACTCTGCAATTTCTATTCAGAAATGTGAACATTCCAAGTGTGAGCAGTGGTAGACTAACTCGGTTTACATTGCTCAGGAGGCTGCTATAAAATAGTGATTGCAAAAATAGGAAAGGGGCAGGATTAGCCAAATGAACTATAAGTAATAGAAAATTCCAGATATACGTGTTTTACTTGAACAAAAATGTCAGTTATAGTTCACAAGTAAGGGGGTTTAACATTCTGAATTTACAACAGTCTGGGATGTATTAGTATCAAATCTTAGGATGTTTTCCCATTACAAAACTTTCCTGTTTTTGTTGTATTGCTTCTGTGAATGTATATGGTAAATGCTGCTTGCATTCTCCTCATGCCTGAATCTTTAAAGTGCTGTGCATGGAGTGCTAATGAGGTGCTGTGTTATGTTATAGCTTTATACGGCTGCATGCTTGTAAATTTCTGTGAATTAGTTTTCATGGCATGTCTATAATAAAGTATTGCATGCACTCCTGACGTGAATGGCTTCTTTTTTCCTCCATCTCTTTGCTATGATATATTTCATGTTTGTGCAGTTGGCCTTTGGTAATTCTAATCTACAGGCATAAAATATGTGAAGACATGTTTGATAAATGATTCAAACTTCAATGCATTAGCATTATTTAAATTGATTCTCAAGCATTACTCAGTTACACATTTTCAAACAGCTGTTAACATTTGTTTGATTGATATTCACAGCTACTATGTAGTTTAAATGCTCCCAGATTGCATCTGGGATGTTAACTAGTTGAGGGTGTGCTTGCTTCATTTACTCATAAAACATTGTTCATTAAGGTGCAAATTAACTTTTAATTTTTTACCCAGTATATGAAAATACACACAACAATAGTCTGATAGTATTTGCATATTGCCCAGAGTTTAGAGTCCATAAGCACTACTTCCTTTAGGTCCTGTCCTGATAGGAGAATATGAACATTTATGTGGATAGCTCCAACTAGCATGGAAGTCCAGCCTATGCTTCACATGGCATACAGTGGCTCTAACCTACCTCACAAATCAGTGAAAGGAAGAAGAAAATACTATCTTCTTGATCTGCGGCTGCTGATGGAACGTGCCCATTCCCAAGTAGTTCTTGTGTGGCAAGGAGCTGTAGTCTGCCTCACAAATGGGAAGAATGGTGCCTTTCACTGCCAATAGATCTATTTGTCAGGAAACACCTTCTTTACACAGAGCAGATTAGGCTAAAACTTAACTGCAGTGCTATCTCGTATCCTGCCCTTCAGTTCCATACACTAGCATGTCTTTCTATCAATGCAGAATGGTGGCAAGTGATCATACTGGTGATTGCTATGCTAATCTAGAGGTTCTAGGAACATCCCGCCCCACTTGTGATAGTCCAGCTTTTTTATCCTTATATCCATGAATATTTAGAAGCAT
Organism: Podarcis pityusensis; assembly: GCF_964106645.2. Taxonomy (NCBI): domain Eukaryota; kingdom Metazoa; phylum Chordata; class Lepidosauria; order Squamata; family Lacertidae; genus Podarcis; species Podarcis pityusensis. The sequence goes on from NC_138027.1 coordinate 66,996,156, forward strand.
CGTTTATTTCTGTGATGTGTAAATGAATAATAAAGGTAAGTTTCTTGTGGTTTCAGTCCCCTGACAATAGCCTTTTCAAAATTTCCAGTTTTAAAATCATGAAGTAGAAATTCTTTTTAATGTGTTTGTCTTTAATCTGGTAAGTTTCGTGGCCCATTTCTGTTCCTTTAGTTGAACATCCAGAAATTCAAAATGCATCTTTAACTATATTCTTTCACATTTTCAATGCTGCCTTTTCTGAAAATTGTTGCCTAACTCTGACTCTCTCTTTTTGGTGCTGTGCCTTGTTTAGGATGCTAAAGTAAGTGTAAACTCTCTGTGTTTATACAAAAATTACAAGTTATGTTTTTAACAGGAAAAACAACATGGTGTGCTTTTCCTAAGGTAGTCTTAGAAACATCAGATGTTCAGCTAACATTACAGTTGCTATCAAATCACTTCAAGAAGTACCATACAAACTTCACATATAAAGTATAGAAATCTAACTTTTTGAAACTAGAAATGTTGATTCTAAAAAGTTTTAGTGGTATCATAGCATTCTTTTATGTCAAATAGGATGGAGAATCTGTGGTCCTCCACTTGTTGGATTACAGTTCCCATCATTCCTGACCACTGGCCATGCCTGCTGGGGTGGGTGGGAGTGGGAATTTTAATAGCAATATCCCCTATCTCTGCTCTGAAAACAGAAAATAATTTGCTTCCTCTGTTTGACAACAAAAGAAAATGGATGGGTGTGTGCGATGAATACTATTATAAAATGCTTAAACATTGAGAGTGTTCTGCATAACTAGCGACTGCTTGGTGCATACCCTGAATTTCATCAATTCCCTATTAACATAGCACATATGGTTTGGCAGGAGCACAAAATCTGTTCATTCTCTAATTTTCCCTCCACAGGAAGCGGAAACCCCTCGTAGTGTACTCGAAGAAATTGGACTGACATAAACTTCCTTCTTTGCTGATGTCTTGTGTGATGTTTCCGCATAACTAAATGTTCACTGCCTTCATTTATTGTTAGCTAATGGTGTTATGATGCTATTTGTCAGTATTACTGTTCTGCTGAGCTACATCTTTTAGGCCTACAAGAAAAAATCCATTTACTGTAAAATTTAAAAACAAGGGAATGAAAGATTTAAAAACATTTTTCTGGGAGAAAAGGGATATTACAGTGATTTAAGCCACAGTAATTTACAAGCATTGATGAGTCATAAATGGCAATTTTAGTAAATATATTTTGTAAAATGCCATACATAATGTATCAAGTACTGTACATTATGTCATACACTGAAAAGAAACAATTCCATATGGCAGCCAGTCGAAATGTGTTAATTTGGTTTTGTGTAACCAAAGACTTTTACTATAAAGTCACCATTTGTTATACTCAGTTTAGGTTGTTAGATTGGGGAGAAACAACTGTTTTGCAGCTGTTCATAATACCAAAGAATTCTATTGAGATCTGCAAGTCCAAGATCTGTTGTGAGATGTTAGTTGCTTTATTTCTAGCAACAAGGTTGTAAACAGAACTTGTATCAGAATGAAATTGTACAGTGTGAAATTCAGCCAGAAAACTGAGTTAATGTACAAAGGGAACACCAGCTGAGGCTACATGGAATTTTCTTTGTTAAAAAACTTATTTTTTTACTAGCTTAAATGCTTTCTTGATTGCTCATGTAATCCTTTCAAAAGTGTAAAGCAGTATTAAACCAGAAGTCATTGAGATAGTTGACATAAGCTCAAAGGGAAAAATGTAAGAAGAGAACGTTACAACACATCTGTCTACCTTTCTCCAAGTATATCAACTATACTTAAACCAGAACTCAAGTAGCTATTTTGATAATCTGACAATCTGTGTGTTAATCATTGTTTTTCATTTTTCATTCTACTTTGCAAGGATAGGTTTACTCCCTAAACCTATCTTTGAACACTTCTAGTGTGTTCAAATCTGAACACACTAGAAGCAAACATTACACACAAACTCTTTAAGTCATTGGCATACCTTACCTCAGCTAGTTTTTCAAAAGGCTGCAAAGCTATGCACACTTTATTTGGCAGTAAGTAATAATAATAAAACAATAATAATAATAATAATAATTTATTATTTATACCTGTCCGGCTGGGTTTCCCCAACCACTCTGGGCAGCTCCCAACAGATTAAAAACAGAATAAAATATTAAGTCCTATTGAACAAAGCAGGATTTACTACCATATAAACATGCATAGGATCAGGCAACATGAACTTCACAAAGTCAAACTCTGTTTTACTCTGTCTTGCATTTTCCTGCATGTCCTACACTTCACATAGTGCAGAACCCCAGTACAGAACACCTGCTGTTGAAAGCAGTGTGACTTCCTGCACATTGTGTTTGTGTGTGTTACTGCACGCCTTTCCAATAATATGACTATCAAGTTCCCCTCCTGTGGGTCTATTTGCTGTGATTACTGTGTTCCAAAGCATCCAAATACTTTATAAGCTGTGCCAGGCATTTGAAAGATCATGGCTTCATGCCATAATCACAAAGGAGAAGTTATGAAAATATCATGTTTGCATAAGATACCCAGGAACCCTGTTCTACATTTCACTCACAGAAAATCTGGAATGAGTTTCAAGAAACATTAGAGTGGCCCTCTGTGTGATGTTGAAGTGATCTAATTACTTGACATTTTAAAAAGTCGAAAGCAATTTTTTTAATGTGTATTCAAACCATGTTTAAGGTTTACAATGTTGCCTTGTATGTGCTTGGTTGGAAGCTTTGTTGTGACTGTGACATAAGCTGTGTGGACACTGTCTTAGTATCACACCAGTTGAGTTGTAATAAATGTTCATTTTTACTCCATTGCTACGTCTGTCTGTTCATAAACTTGCGGAAATAATTCGTTTCCTTTTACGGTTAAGAATTTTAATCTTTTTCTTGACAGTTAAATATAGCACTTGTAATGCAGTAGAGGGTTTTTTTAACAGCAGGCATATCATGACAATATACAACATTTTTTTCTAAGAAAAAGTACTTTGTGTTTTTCGGGAGTTTTGTTTGTTTAACCAGTTTCCATGTTTAAAATCATAGACATCCAGTCAGTGGAAGTATTAGAACACAATTTATAGAAACAAAACTTTATTCTGTAGCACATCTTAGTTTATAAGGCGTTTTTCTTTTTTCTCTTTACTTACTTGCAAATCAGTTATAAACAATAGTTCATATACAGCAGGGGGGTTTTGTTTTTCATTTTTACAATCCCACCCCTCACAGAAGCACCAAATATCTACTTATTTACCTATAACAAAAGTCATTTCAGTGTTTAAACAAAGGTATCATTCCTCAGGTCGTATCATCATTCCTCAGGTCACCATGTATTCTTGCAGGCCTATAACAATATTCTATTTAAGGTGTTTTTCCGTTTTTCCATCATTTCAGAATTAGTATTGTGGTACTCTATTGCAGGGGTAGCCATTGTGGTGCCTTCCAGATACTGTAAGGACTCCCATTAGCCTCAGCCAACATGGCCAGTGGGCAGGGATGATGGGAGTTGTAGTCCAGCAACATCCGAAAGGCACTGCGTTGGCTACCCCAGCTCTGTTGTAATTCACAGGAGACATAAATTTTAGAGTCTTGTTTAAAAGCATCAACAATTTATCTCCTCAGTTACATTTAGGTTTATCTCAGTTGCTGAAGAAAATCAGTGTCTAGATGATAACCTTTCCATTCAAAACAAATTTATTGACAGATTATTATTCCTGGTTATTTTCTGGCCTTTGGAAATGAACATTATCAACTGAAAGTTCATGGGTAGCAGTGTTAGGAACTGAGATATGAAAGATAGGAGCTAAATGGCACCTTATAGCTAGGTTATGGTTGCAACAACGGAATGTCTAGGCACGTTTTATAACAATACAAAACTGAAAACCAAATGAACTGCAGCTAAGATACTATGTTCATTTCCCACATAGTCTAGTCCTTCCCCTGCCCACCCCCCCTAATATTCTATTCTCCAGTCTTCAGAGAGTAGCTGGAAGTGTGGAGGCAGAAAAAGGTCCTCCTTTCCTTCCACTCTGCAGTTTTAATCTGAAATCTTAGGCACCCAGAGCTCAGAAACTGCTCACGCTAATGAATTTCCCTGCCACTAATGTACCGAGAACAATGGGAGTTTCATACACTGATGGGTAAGTAGCCTGCCAAAATAACTCTTTTTAGAAGTTTATAGAGTTTTGTTTTGTTTTTAAAGAACTGCAGGGCTCGAAGTTGACTTTTAAATGTTTCACAGTGGTATATATTTACCTCCGAAGTCAAAGATGTGGGCGTTTTGTAAAAACAAAGTCTAGATTGTGAGACGAGAATAAATTATTCCACTGTGTAATTCACTTTTACTACTTTATGCAAATTGTTCATGGAGAGGGAGGTAAGAGCTGAGCAGCTTGTTGAAGCCATATCCCTAACCGCAATAAATGTCTAGTTTCTCTGATTTGCAGTCTTCAGCAAGTATAATCCATCCATTAAAGCATAATTGTGTAGCCCTAAGACTACAGCCACACCAAGCTAGCACTCCCTCTGGCACTCCAAGGATGCTGAATGCAGTTGTGTTGTACCACACCTACAGCTCTGATTACAGCAGAAAATGTTTACCTTATTTGTGATTATTATTTGTTTATTCTCCAAAATAAACTTGCATATAGCTCTTGAGGTTGGGGAACATATATAAGCTATCCCCACCCCACCCCGACAATTACTGTCGCTGATTGTACTCTTAGCAGATCCTGTCTTTTGGGGGGAAGAGGGTTGCAAATAGTGTGATTGGATGAGGGAGAAGCTCTTTAAACTGCGTTAGCTCTCAAATGTCTTGTGACTGAATAACGGCCATTCTTTTCCTTCTCCAGCAACCAGCTCCAGTACCCAATCTGCTCTGTACGGTCTCTTGTTCGTATTTACTTGTAAAGAAATAGAAGTGATTATTTGTACTGCTAGGCGATGAGCATAAAAATAGCTCACAGAAAATGAGTCAAGAAAACAAGAACAATTAACATCATAAAGCCAACGCAGTCGTAAAACGACTGAAGCAAAAAAGAGTTCAGCAAGGATCTCAGTTGAATGCAGCTTGTAGTAGTTGTGAGCTGTTCATCTGAGCCACCAAAAGAGACTTCACCAAAGATCTCTGTGATCAGGCTAGAATATCAGGGTTAAGGATATTGCAAATTAACATAGGAACCTTGACCCTGTCCTAGTAATGGGGGCAACCAGTGAAAACATTTAAGCGCCAGGTATGTGCTGACAGTAGCTTAACTTTTAACAGTCTAGACCTTACATTGCCTACAGACAGCCACCCAATCTTAAACAACTCCTAACCCACAATAATACTACAACCAGACTTAACACGGACACTGGCACCAGAGCCTGCAATAAACCCAGATGCCAACTTTGCTGCCACATACACCCGGACAACACCATTACTGGCCCCAACAACATCACACATACCATCTCGGGACTATTCAATTGCTCATCATCTAACATTGTGTATGGCATCAAATGCCAACAGTGTCCTTCAGCTCTCTATATTGGACAAACAGGCCAAACCTTACGCCAAAGAATAAATGGACATAAATCTGACATCAAGAATCACAAAACAGAGAAACCAGTAGGAGAACACTTCAATCTCCCAGGACATTCTATACAAGATCTCAAAGTAGCTGTTTTACTACAAAGGAATTTCAGAAATAGACTGGAAAGAGAAACTGCTGAATTGCAACTCATTACCAAACTTAAAACCATGGAGAGACCTGGTTTGAACAAAGACATTGGATTCTTATCCCATTATACATGACTAAGCCATTTCTCACCTTCTCACCCCATGCCTTTTCCTGTAAGACCTATTACAGTCGTTAAGAGTCGTCAGCAGGCTCATCTCAGCTATCTCCCATTCCCACCACCCTTCTGAGTAATACCCCTCCCCACCTTCTCACTATATAGAAGGATCTGGCAACTTCTGTTTCAGTGTATCTGAAGAAGTGTGCTTGCACACGAAAGCTCATACCAAGAACTAACTTAGTTGGTCTTAAAGGTGCTACTGGAAGGATTTTTTTATTTTGACTATGGCAGACCAACACGGCTACCTATCTGTAGTCTAGCCACAGTATTTTGTACCAGTTGGAGCTTCTGGGCTGGGCACATAAGAGCATATTGCAATAGTAAAAGTCGAGGTTATCAATGTATAAATCATCGTAGCTAGGTTATCCGTGTCCAAGAAGGGGTGTGATTGGAACACTAACCATAGCAGGTAAAAGGCATTCCTAGCCACTAAACCTCAGCAGCAAAGATGGATGCAGGAACGCCCCCAACCTATGCACCTGTTCTGACCAAAGGAGAGTAACCCCATCCTGGACAGGCAGATGGCCAATCCATCTCCTAGAACTGGACCTACCCTGGGTTTAAGCTTGGCTTATTACCCATCCATTCCACAAATGCTTCTGGACAGCATTCCAGACTAGGCTCTGCCTTTCCTGACTCATGATATTTAGAAATCTAGAGCCTGGGTATCATCAACATATGACATTTTGCTCCAAGCTGTGAATAACTGCTCCTAACACAGCTATTAAACAGCGTTGGCAACATAATTGTGTCCTGCAGCACACCAAAGTACAAGGACCATGGGGCCAAGACACAATCCCTCAGTGCTCTTTTCTGGCCACGCTCTTCAGGTGGTGGGCAGACAGTTCTCTTTATGAGACTTTCTTCTCACACTGTAAAAATGGATTTTTCTTACTGCTGTAAGAATTTTTTGGTACAAGTTTATTCTATACCTATTGAATGAAGTTTTTTGAGATTAACTCAGGGTAGTTTAATATACTATACCAAAATTGTACTTTTCGTGGTGTGGTGTGTCTACCTTAAATGAATAAAAAATACCAGTAATCCTCTTTGGTGATGTAATATACAGAAATAATTATTCTCAGTATGTGCCTCTCATAGACCCAGAAGCCTATTATACCTTTAAAAAGTGTGATGGCAGCATCACCTTAATTTAAAGTGCTCTTCAAATCTATTGTAAACTATTTGTGGCAGTTCTTGGTTACCTGCATTGTAGCATTATCCAGCTCACAGTTACACATGGAAATGGAGCAGGATTTCAGTTCCTGGCTCAGTCTATACACCTTTCATGTAGTTTGGGTAACTGCTATATGTGAACTCTGCATACATTTATGTCTGTAACTTGCACAAATAACTTACCTTACAGCAGCTCCCCACTGCCAAATATGATGAGATGGAAGGAGCAGAATCAGGAAGCACATTCCTGCTTTCTGCCCTTTCGGAATTGTAATCACATAAGACAGCTGAATAGGGCTTATGTAAACCCCTTTGGCAGTAAGTTCCAGGCACCAGAAAGCCATGCTTCTAGGCAAACAGCTTTCAATAACTTTCACATAAGCTCCCCTCAACCTAATATTTTTTACCTCTGGCTAAACTTCTAGAAACCCACATTCCAAAAAGAGATTGTCTGCTCGCAGCTGATGTTTGCTAAACATCTTGCACTAAAACACCTGAGAGCTATGCTTTTGCACAGTGTTTTAATCTGAATGATACATGACTTGGGATCTGAAGTTTAGAAGAGAGTTCCAGGTGGATCCTGCAAACTACAAGAAATTATTATAGGAATCCATATGGCTAAGAATAGATGTCTGAAGCAGGGCTAAAACTGGGCAACCCACTTCCCAATTCAGTAACTTGTCTTATATAAGAGGATGCACATTAGTGCTTTGGATCTGTATTCCAATATCAGAACAGCAAACACGTCTTCAGAGGCCAGTAATACTAAACTTTTCCTATACTTACAAGCAAGAAAAAAATACAGTATAAAACACAGCCTCTTGACTCCACACACAGCAGCTCATTTGTTCCTAGCAATACCCCCTGAAATAAGAGCTGTATTTTACACTTTGGAGTAGCTTGTGCTGATCCAGAAAGATGTGATTATGTATACATGTGTTTTATCGTGTGCTCTGTTGCCTTCCACTTGTACTCAGACCAAAACACATTAGCCAAGTTGCTTGTTTTGAACTACTCCCTAAATTGGTGTACCAAAACATTTCACATGCAAACAAAGGAGGATCGCTGCAGAGTAAAAACCATGCCTTGTTAGTTTTGCCCCCACCTTAGCCCTAACAGTTCTAAATAATTTTAAAAAGGGCTTTTTGTATCCTATCCACCAAAAAGTTATTTTGGCATTTTAAGAAACAAAATCACGCACTGAATTTATTTACAAATTTCTAAACAAAAAGATAGGTAGAACCTTGGCACAATTGCTTAACTATGGTACACTGTTTACATTAGAATGAGGGGGGGGGGTTATAAAGAACACCAGACTTCCATGACAGAATTAACAAATAATTGGGTAAACAAGTTTTGAAGATGTGAGATGTATTCTCACCCTTAAATAATCATCGCCAAAAATAAAGATAGCCCACATCAGCTTTATTTCTAGGGCACAGGCAAGTCTCTAGTATGCAACAGCTCTGGTAAGCACCAAATTTTTATATCCACAAGTATCTTGAAAAGTAGTTCAGCAACAAATTCAACTATTTCTGCCTCTGCTGCTGGATCGTTTTCTACCTCGACTTCTCGACCGAGAGGAACTTCTGCTACGTGTTGGGCTCCTATTGCGGCTCCGGCCTCGCCTCTTCTTACTGCGTGACCGTCGCCTTCCACGACTTCGTGACCTCTCAGGAAATTGTCTTTTCTTACGTTTGTGATAACTCTTTTCCCTTTCAGAGTCTCCATTTCTTTTGCTGTAAGCGTGATCTGGACTTTGACTACTTCTTCTTCTTGACCTGCTATAATAGTTTTCATGATATCCCGCTCTATTTCTCCTTTCTGAATATCTACTTGCCTCTTTGGTCCATTCCGAGGTATTGTAAATATCTCTGTTGGCCTCCCAGAACTCATTGTTTGGATTTCTGAACACATGAAGAAAGTTGCAGTGCTTCCCTCTTGGACACTTTTGCCTTTCAAACAAACCTGAAAACCAATTTTGAAACTGATTATCAAAGTCTGAAGACAACCGTAATTATAACCTTTGAAAGCTAAACAGACTCAGTGGACACTTCTATGTTTATTTTTATCTGCACGATATTTCTTATCACAGATGTATGGGTGAAAGGGGTGGATCATGTCTCGTTTTAATAACTGTAGGAAATCAATGTTGCATTTGAAGACACAGTTGGATTCCGTCCCCGTTGCAGATTTTAAGGTGGTGCAGGAGGGGAAGAGCAAATCCCGTTGGTGCAAGCAGAAGTCTGTTGCCTAAGCTGGAAGTCACAGCTAGATATTGCCCCTTATCTTGATATCACATGGACAAAAAGCAAGAGCTTTGGGTAAAGGCAACTTGCCCAACAGAAAGGCAAGTTTGAATCAGTCATATATGATCTTGTTCACTTTTAGGTGTATTCTAGCAACTGCGATATCTGCTTCTGTCTAACCACACAGCAGTCAAGCGGAAGGCCCATCAACTTGTATCAGACAGCTCAGTGTGGCCCAGGCATCCCTACCAGAGGTATCAGTGAACCATATTCAGGGCGTGGAAGCCAGCAGCTCTAGCAAATGCACTGACTCAGAAACAGCTGCTACTGCTGGGCCCTGGCATCATCTCTCATAGGTGCTATTCTTGTGTGGTGTATATATATGTACAAATCCCTGTTTCACAATTGTATTTTTGAATATAGGAAATACTTAATCCTGTGATGCCAAGGTGTAGCATGGTGGGTTTGAATACACATGATTTCTCCTGATGTACTCAAAGGTGTGGAAACTTATTTATTACTTAATGCAGAACAGGGTCTTTCAAATAAGATATTATCCAATGTGTCGACAGGGCCAACACCCTATCAGTTGCATTCACTTTAAAATTATAATTTATGTATAATTCAATAACATGAAAGACATTTAGGCTGAAAGATACTAGCTGTTAGAGCTGAAGGTTTTCACTGACGTACCGCAAATAGCTGTTTTCCACCTTGTTACTGGAGAAAATTCACATTGAAGCTGCCGACCTGCATACCATCGACCATTGAATAAAGCAAAAGCCTGCTGACATTCTTGTTCTCTTTAAAAATAAAAAAGTATTATTAGAACCTCATAAAAGCAATACAATTCAATCAAGTGATATTGCATCAACATGGAGAATTAGCCATCTTTCCTGGGAAAGAGCTTTACCAATATACCCACCCATACCACATAAGCCTTCCTTATGATTTCTCATTCAGTTTACCAACTACTAAATTTTAAATACTTACGTTTGGTACTGAACGTAAACATTTCCTCGAAGATGAGGTTCAAAGTTGCAGCTCACCTATATCAAAAGCAGGTAAAAACTTAAGGAAGTGAAGTTTCTTTGTATCCTTACACAGCTGCTTTAGTTGAGTGGTTTACAAGATACCTTATTTAATTATAGCACACAAAATGCACTTTCATGGTTTAGTGGCCTTTTTTCATGTATTAATAACAATCACAGGACAGACAGATTATCACCCATCCCATGACAGATATGGCTATCATAACATTGATATATGAACATCAAATCACATCATGGCAACAAGCTGATGATCTTTATCTCCACTGGAGTGGGTAAGCAAAACACCCGAACTTCCGATTATTCCAAGTTGCACAATGAAACAAAACTGATAAGCATAATAATTCTTAATGGATTTGTAATCTAACTGTACCACTGAGGGCTAGGGAGGTGGGGGAGCAGAGAATATGGCATGTTGTTTTGTTGTTGTTATGTCTTGTTTTAGTTTCATGTTAAAAACCGCACACAAGTGGAATCCCTATTATTGTACCCCAAGCTGAGCAAGCTGACTGGGTAACAAATGCATGGGAGGGGGGGCTATATTCAATTTGGAATGTAGGTAATATTTTCAAGTTCTAGGTATGTCAAATTCAAATGCTTGTCTTGTCACCATCAAGAACTGATACCTAGCCCTTCTGTCTAACCAACACACACTTCAGGATTCAGCTAGATTTTTGACATAAATAACTGGCACACAGTGTGGCTAACCCACACTGCATTAGGCCCATCTTCCTGAAGAACAATGTGCTGTGTAAGTGAAATCCATGAACTACGATTGCTATAAATATTTAACATTGTCTGTGATTCGTCAACTGCACATTCCAAAACAGCTCTCACATAACGCCAAGTAAGAAGTGTTACTTTTTCCTTGATTTAATGGGTTATACAGTCATGGGAAAAAGAAAAGAACACCCTCTTTGAATTCTGTGGTTTTACATATAGGGATATAATAACAACCATCTGTTCCTTAGCAGGTCTTAAGATGTGAAAAATGCAACCTCAGATGAATAACAACACATGACATATTACACCATGTCATGATTTATTTAACAACAATGAAGCCAAAATGGAAACGCAATGTGTGAAAAACTAAGGAATTAAGAGGGACTTGTTCTGACTCCACCCCCACTGAATACACAAACACACAGTGTGTTTCATGGTAGAGATCCTGGTCTAACTGCTTCCTCCCCAATTTTTTACTCTCCACATCTGCATACGAAGGGACATTAGGAATGCCTAGGATGATATCCAAATGTGACAGTCCATTCACACAACAGTCATTCCACTAGAATAAGCCTTGTTCTGGAGTAGCACAAGAGTTACAGTGAGTGTCTTGTGTTTGCAAAAGCTGTTGTGAGACCCCAAGCACAACCACTATGATACCTGGTGATACCTCAAGCTTGTGGGCTACCACTTGCCCAACATCAGCTCTCAAATTTCTTGCACTAACGTTACACTGGATCTCAGCCCGCAATTACTTAAGGGAATAGCAAAACAGTATTCTGCGTTTTACCTTGAACTGAATAACCTTTCCCACATTCCTGAATTCAGGAAGTACATCTTCATAGAAATCTAGGAACTGTTGGTGCATTTCTTCCTCACTGTACTCCAGGCTTGCATCTGTGTCATAGTCATCTCTTTTACACTGCTCCATCCCAAAAGTGAAAAACATACCCCTAATAAGGAGTGTCTGACTAGAGGTTGGATGGTTATGTCTCCGTGAACATCTTAGAAAGAAAGAAAGAAAGAAAGAAAGAAAGAAAGAAAGAAAGAACTTATTCCAGCTGCTTAAGCTGCAACCATATATTATGCACTTTAGCATAAATACTTAGTCCCTCATATGCATAGGCAATCCGATAAAAAGTTCTCAAGGCACCTTATAAGGTTTGAATTCAAAAACTTAGGTTAGTATAGACTGAGCATGGGGAGCATTCAGCCCATGGTCAAATTACGATCTGTTATGTACCATACAAACAGTTCTATAAAAGAAGTGCATAAAAATTGAAATAATGCATTGTATTCTTGCCCAATTCTATTTCAACTTGTAGACTCTTGACCCAAGCAACTTGTAGACTCTTGACCCAAGCAATCTGTCTGAAAAAGTTGGGGAAGCAAAGAATTCAGTACAAAGCTGGATGCATTGTAGACAAATTCACCAAAACTAGCTTGCAGTTTTGTTTGATGTCTCAGTTGTGACTTGTGAAAGTAACATTCCCCCCAGGTCTAGTTAGCTAGCATGGGGACAAGCATTTGGGCTTTCTGGAGTCACCATTTCTGCTGGAGGCGTACTTTGGTGTGAATTACCTAGGTGGATAGATCTCTCTTTGGCCAAAAACTCTATTAATCTGGCCCTGAACGCAGATTCTCAATTTCAGAATCTAGGTTGCATTTGCAATGAAGCTAAAAACACAAGCACCAACATAGATTTTAGTTCTCCAACAGCTATAATTAACTTCAGACTTTGAAGAGGCTCAATTCTGTCCCATCCATCATTTATTCCTTTAGCTATGCCGGTCCTTCTTTCCTAATTTTTATGGGCTTAATATGCAGTGAGGGAAATTAAAAACTAGAGCTTTAATACAAGCAGCAGTAGCAGTTATTTAGATCTTTCATTTAAAATGGAACAGTTAAAGAAACGGCGACTTAGATCCTATATTTTCCCCTCCATGAATGGAAGGTGTTTCCATTCACAGGCTTTTGAACACGAAAAAGCAGAAATCTCTTTCCTATCACTGTGTGAAAATGAGAGCTAAACTGAAGTATTGAAACAGTAATGCACCTGTAGATTCCCAGCAAAATAAAATGCAAGTCATATTTTTAAAAGGCCCATATAGAACTGAATTACCTGTCTCCAAATTTGCAAGCTCCAGTTTTAATATAGAACGGGCAATTGGCACAATCTTTCTCACGTCCCATATTCTCTGGGGGCTCTGGATTATGCCAGGTGGTTCCATTTTCTACCTGGATTTTTTTTATAGAAAAGAAGAACATTCTATATGTTAACAAACTGAATACTGGTCATGAATAAATTCAATTTATCTATGAAAATAGGAGTGATTATAATTGCAAGATTGTGGGGAGAAACAATCTTAGCACTGAAATAGAACGTCACTGAACGGTTTAGGGAAATACTAAAGTCTGCTTTAAATATTGAAATCTAGACCAAAGAAAAGAATGGAGAGGTTTAACCCACTTTGACTTACAAGTGTGAAACTTTGCATACTTGTACACTGAATATACTGAACAATTTTTGTTAGGCATCCCAGTAAGCTTCAACAGGCCTTGTACATCCCACTAAATTCAACAGGACTTGCTCCCAGGAAAATGAGCATAGAATTGTAGCCCAACTGCAAGTGCTGTTGAGAGTATGCAGAGTGCTAAAATACTTCTGGGCACTGCACTTATGCACTGCAGAAGGCAACTCTCTTTCCAAAGAGAGTAACACCTTTTCTGTACCATTAGAACCTGTACAATCCCTCTCCTCTGACCTTCAGAGAGACTTTAAAGCACAGGAATCTAATTCAGTCACACAAGCAAATTTATGAGCATCTCCATGGTCCATCAGCTCTAAAAAATTATATATCAGGAGCGCATTAAATCTCTGAATGACTGATACCGAACAGCTCCATGTTGATTTTGAGCACATATTCTTAAGAAAATAGAAAGCATCTTTTTGGACCAGGATGAGGTCCACACAGTCTAGTTCTTCTTGGCAAAATTCATAGCAAGCTGCAGGGCAAGCCTGAGTCAGGAATGGCATAATCTGTTAAAGAGAGACGTATGGCACAATCCAAGCTAATTACATAACCCATATGAAAGAACAAGCTGCCATTGTTCTCCAGAAAGAAGAGCAGCTCAGTGATCCATTTTCAAAAGCTCCAAACATACCTGACTTTCAGCCTGGTCCAACATCTTCTGCACAGCTTCCTATAAATGGTGCAAACATAGGACTAGTGAAAACCCTGAATGGAGACATCATCTGGTTTCTTCAGTCAAGACCATAATATTCAGGTTTTATATTATGTTCTGTTAGTTTTGTCAAATAAAACTGGAAAAAGCTTCCATGTTACTAAGAATGCCCAAAGAAAAATGTAGAAAACATTCTAGTTACATTTAAATAATTCCCCCCATTATTTGACACAATTCCAAAATTTTGACACAAAGAGCTTAAAGAGCAAACAGAACTGAAGGTTAAAATATATTACCATATTGTTACAATTTTCAAGTATCTGCAAGTCAAATAAAGACAGCAGCCCAGTCCTGCAAGTGATTTAGCATAGGCATACATCTTTTGAAGACTTTTCTCAACTTCTATTTGAGTTAAGTGGCCCAGATTCACCATCCAATTCTTATCGCATGGAATTTTCTCCTGAAGGATTTGATGCCAAAGACTCTGCTGTGAAGATTGTGCCTAGAACCTGGTTTTGAAACAGTTTACTCAGTGATGTCCAGAAGGTCAAACATACCCAGGTCCACCTGCTGCCACCAATGCAGTGGTGTCTTTGAGAGGGACAGAGTCCCTATCATATCTGTGTAACCAGAGTTCAGTGCCCCAGTATGTATTCAAGCTGGGTACCAGCGTACTGAAAGTTCAGCCTGCAAAAAGGAAGCTTCCAATAGAGTAAGGAGAATTATTAAACAGCTTTGGGTTTTCTATTGGACTACCAGAAAGGAGTGCCTTAGGAACCCAGTCACCTAAGTTTAGCAATAATATCTTTCCCCTGACATACACACACTTGTTTTGGCTTAATTGTCAACTTGCACTGATTTCCAGTGTACATCTTCCCCCTTGGTTTCTCAATGTCTAGATGCTGTAATGGGCTGGATAAGGGCCAATGAACTGAAGCTGAATTCTCACAAGGAGGAGGTACAATGGTTTCTGAACACTGGCAGAGGAAGAGGAGTGCAGGGGGAGCGCCCCGCCCCCGGCAGCGCGATCCTGGCAGGGTGCCATCACGGTCGTCCCGCCCCCCCCTGCAGGCGGCGTGCCCCACCCCAGGACACACGCCTGCCCCGCCCCCGCCTGCTCTCTGCCTCCTCCCCCCGGTGCCGGAGCATGAAGCTCCGCCACTGTTTGAGTTCACAAATTTGGTAGGTGGCCTGTTCTGGATGGAGTTGCATTCCCTCTGAAAGATCAGGACCACTGACAGGGTGTACTCCTGGATTCTACCTTGTCTGGAAGGTAGACAAGGTAGAATCCAGGAGTACACCCTGTCCCATTTAAACTACTGAAACACATTCAACTTGGTGCAGCCCTGAAAGGTGGTTCAGAAGATATAGCTAGTGCAAAATGCAGCCACCAGAGACTTGTTGGGTATGCTGCCTAGGGACCATATAATATCAACTGAAGATCTGCATTGCCTGCCAATTAACTGCCAAACCCAATTCAAGGTTCCAGTCTTGCTGCAGAAAGCCCTAAACAGCTTGGGACCCGGTTATCTAAGGCAGCACTTTTCCCCATATCAAAGAAAGTTTGGAGGCTGATGAATCAGTAAATGAACATCTTTAGAAATAGCATCCCAGCTACAGAACATGCTCCTAGAAATTTGGCTGGTGGCAACATTGTTTAACTACAGGCACCAGCTGAAGACATGTCCTTTTTGTCAGGTTTTTCAATGTAGAGGAACACCTAGATTTTAAAGGAACTGATGGATGGTTTCTAGTTCATGGTAAATTTGTCATTTATGTAGTGACATAAAATGACAGGGGTCTTAGGATGAAGAGTGGGATACATAAGTTTTGAAAATCAAATAAAATTATTACTTCCATCAAAGCTAAAAGTGGCAATTTCCCTCAACATCATACTTTTGCTGAAGTAGTAAGGAATGGACAGTTTCCCACAATTTCATCTACTTTCAAAAGATACTAGGAGGAGTACTCAGTCAAGGTTGCTATCTATACATTACACAAACTGCTGGTCAACTAAAACCGTCTCATAATCTCATTTGATCTTGTTCTGGACCAGTTAAATCCTAACATAATAAGAGGCAAATCATGGGCCTGAATAGCTCCGTTGGTTAGAGCAAGGTGCTGATAATGCCAAGGTTACAGGTTTGATCCCTATGTGGGGCAGCTGAATATTCTTGCATTGCAGAGGGTTGGACTAGATGATCCTCAGGGTGCCTTCAAACTCTACAAATCCATGATTAAGATCACCATTTGCTCTCTATATGCTGAGCAAGGCATTCAACAAATTAACCTACAAGAAGCCGAAAGCATTATATTATGTTCCTTCCCACACCCAGCAAGCTATAGAAAAAGATACATCTTGATGAATGAGTCAGGTAAAGATGAGCTGTAACATCTTTGAGTGGAAAAAATGGTTAAGGAATCGCAGCAGTAAAATTACTTGTGAAGTTACGTAAGTTGTAAAAAGAAGTTAGTATACGTATACTTGCTACAGTTTCTTAGAGAGATTACACTACAGTTAAACATAAGAATTCATAGCTTGTGCCCAGAACCTCCCAACAATAATTCTGTGTGAGGACCGGCCCAATAGTCACAAGAAACCCTTCCCTCTGCCAGTTGCAGAACTGCAGGGAAGGATAGCCTGGCGGCAGCTACCAACAAATGTATGAATAGCTGCTGAGAGTTTTGTGTCCCTTCTCCCTCATGAAGTGTAATCACAATTGCCAGCTGCAGTGAAGCAGGCTGCCAAAGGTCACAAAATATTTGGGAGCATTCATGGAACATTTCAGGGGAGATTCTATTTTGTCATTCTGTTTCCTGTGCCTTTTAAAAACAATGAAAAATAACAAGCATTTGCCCGGAGCCTTAGGAATAAGGCAAGATACTGCAGCGATAATATTAGCAACTTATATGCTGCCCTGAATAACAAAAGGTGCATCTACATTTATAGTGCTTTCTTATACATGTCTACTCGGAAGTAAATCTTTTTGAATTCAATGGGGTTTACTCCCAGTAAGCAGGTATAGCATTGCAGCCTCACTTATTCATAGCATGTTCCATTTACAACATTATGCAGAAGCACAGAAAGAAAAAGTTTTCAACCCTCGTGTCCCAACACTATGTCATTTTGTATTTTTTTTTTAGTCCTATTATTACTGTAAGAGGATATGCACTGTGTTTTATCCTCCTAGAGCAGGAATCACCTCTCTCTCTCTCTTCACTTGTTTTTTCCGGTCCTCCTCCTCTTGTTCTTTCCTTTGCTGTTCCTCCCATTCTTCTTTTATTCTTTGCTTTAAAAAACAAACAGAGACTGGCATTATGCTAAATATCTCCATGAAGGCTGAACAAATAAAATAATTTTAGTTGCTATTTGCTTTAACCAATAAGTGATAAATGTAAACTAATTTGCCACTTACTTTTTTTGAGATACTGAAAAAAGCAACATAGGTCATTAGGTGTGTGTAAACTTCTTCCCGCCCCCCTTCATTGCAGATTACAGTTAACACAGAACTGAACGAGCCTTAAAAGTCCAACTTTGCCCTCATCATTTAAAATCAGCCTCCCAACCATCGATGAAAACTTTCCCAGAAATAAGCCAACCTTAACCACTATACTTTAGTGCTGTGTTTTCCTAAATTAGTCCAAGGTAAAACGAAGGTTTGAAATCTAACACTGTCCATCTGCCAGTGGAAAAGTCACCTCTGACAGAATTGGTTCTCATTCCCCCCCTGCAGTTCCTCCAGCAACCCTGCTCCAGCAGGTTGCAGGGTTTTCCAGAGCAGAGACAGATGGAGGTGGTGGGTGGCTGGAGAGAGAAGTCCTCTCACACAACCATTGCTTTTTGGTGTTGTTGTTTTTTTAATAAAGACCTCAGTAACTATTTTTATGTTTAGAATGTCTGCTCCAAAAGGGTAGTCAAAACATATACTGCACCTCTTCCTCTTCTTGACGTTTTCTTGCTGCCTCTTCTTTTGCTTTCCTGATCTTAAAAGCTTCTTGTGCCCTTTCTTCTCGCAGCAACCACTCCTCATGAAGCCTCTGCCTGCAAATAGAATCCGATGAATGCTGGGTTATCATTGAATATCATCAAACTTACTATGTTTTTATTTCTTAAAAAAATAATAATTCTGCCTTTCTATTTAAAATAGTAATATTCAAATTAAGTACTGTTAAAATAGCAAAAGCACAGCAGTAAAGTAACAGCAGCATGACTAAGCCATATAAGCTAATTACTAATAAGAGTGTGGGCACCCAGGGGGAAACATAGCCTGGTGTCTGTCTAAAAGGTAATAATGATGGTGTCAGACTAAGCAACCTGGGAATAGAATTCCAGGGATCTCTCTTGTGTAGTTGCTCAGCTAATCTTCAAAGACGGACATCTAAAGAAAGGCCTCAGAAGAGCTAGGGGGCACAGGCTCCAATTCATACAGTGCTAACTTATACATGTTTACTTGGCATTTAAAGCACTATGTTAAATGGAGATTACCCCTGGATAGCTATGCATAGGGTTGCAGCCTCAAGACTATTTAGCAGAGTAATTCCTCAAACTTTGGGACCATGGCCTAAAACAGGCAATTAAACACTGCAACTTTACACTTCACTTGCACAACCGCAGTGGGCTGGAAGGGGAGGGCGGAATTCGCAAAAGTCACCCCACCTCTGCGAACAAGAAGGTGAAAGTGAAGTCTGGATCCAACCCACCACCTTTGCATTTGGTCTGTTGAGCTAGCTAAGCAATGTTAACATAGCATAGGGGCATCCTCTTGTTCCATCACATTTCATTGCATATCAGCCACTGGAACTTTATTCTAAGTAAATATGCATAGAGTACAGCTGCCAATTATATATACCGTATTTTTTGCACCATAACACTCACTTTTTTCCTCCTAGAAAGTAAGGGGAAATGTCTGTGCGTGTTAAGGAGGGAATGCCTACGGGTGGCATGCCTACGGATTTTCCTCCTCTAAAAACTACGTGCGTGTTATGGTCGGGTGCGTGTTATAGAGCGAAAAATACAGTAATTTTAATTTACCTTTCATCTTCGAGTTGTTTTTCTTCATCATCTAGGTCGTCATCTTCTAGCTTTTCAGAAACCTGTTCATCTTTCTCTCCTTTTTCTGAAGAGAAAAAAGTATACCTCTTTAAAAATATATAATATAGATAGCTTAGCCTTGCCATGAGGCAAACCACTGCATTCTACACAATCTAAGGTCCAAGACAGTCACCAGTGCATGCATAGAGCCTATGTTCTCAAGACTGCCACAGTCATGAATTGCAATTCCCAACCTATGATCAGATGAAGAGGCTGCAACCTTGTTGACAAGTAATGAAATACAATTACCTATTATTTTCAATCTAAAACAACATTTTAAACACTTTTGAATACCAATGACAACCATCTTCTGAGAGCTGAAATTTAGCTTATATTTCACAAGTAATCTGTGTCGTTCATCAACTTAGCTTTTACCTGAATCTCTCAGTCTTGCTAGTGCTTGTCTCTTTTTCTTCCGTTTCTCTTTCTTCAAAAGGGCTCTGTACTTTTTGTGGCTGAAAATGGAAAAAAGATTCTTCTTTGTTTTTGTAGTAATTGGCCAGCTAACAGTCAACTAGGATTTCTCAAGTGTTGAGCATACAAACATTTATAACAATGTTTTCTTATTGGATTAAAACAACAAACAAATGTTATTTTTTCCGATAGTATTGCCATGGAATTCTACTCAATATGATCCAGAGCAGAACTCCAATGTATAGTTAGCCAAGTAAAAACTTAAAACACGTTGCAGGAGTCCCCAAAAATAGACCAGAGACAATTATTTCATCTAGCAAAGCTTTACTGCTACTGAAGGCAAATGAGCATAATGGTCACAAATCCAATACATTCAGGATTGAACGTAGTCCATAAGAAATCCAGTTGCAGCAGACTTAACTTAAACTTAGAATAACTTATAAGTCTAAACCTTAACACCAAGCATACTATGTACAGAACACCACACCAGAAGTAAAAGAGATAGAGAAAGTGAAACCTAGGCTCCTTCTGTCCTATTTATGTAGTCATCATAATCTTGACAGAAGAGATAAGAATTTAAGCCAGCTGTACTCAGCTTTTCTGAAGGAATAACCTAAACATCACAAACCACCTGCTTTTTTCTTTCACACAGAGAAGCCCCCAAAACCCTCTTGAATTAATTAGAATAGGAAAGATCTCTACACATCAGATCAATACTTTCTGCACTAAGAAATGCAAACTGAAAAGTATATCACAACAAACCCAGTGGGACTTTGGTGAAGACATGTGTAAGATTGCCCTGTAAACTGGTTCTTTTGTAGCAAAATCCTACGCATATTTATTCAAAGTTCAAAGGCTGCTGGGATTGCAGCCATTAATGTTAAAGTTGAATTGTAAACACTTAAATTTACTTGTTTTAATATTTTGCTACAAAACATTTTTTGGAAAAAAGAAAGAAAGAATGCAAGCTTATTATTCCAACCAAGAAATAGAGGAAAATACAAAACAAATAATAAGCAAAAGACAGAAAAACTGGGCACAGATTGTCAGTTCTATACAATTTCTAGTTCAAAATGTATACAAATTATCCAGTCTAAGAAATGTTTCAACAGCAGTTCCCCAACCAACTATAGAAGTACAATGTCTTTGTTTTAAAATGTACCAAACTTCCCAGTGCCAATCCTTAAGAAGACATTACTGTACTGTACTCCTTTAACACTTCTTTACTGTTGAGTTTGCAACAGTTGGCATAGCCTCAGGTGTCTTTTTAACTGCATACCAAAGGCCTAAAGACATCCACATAAAAGGGGCAATTATTTTTCTCACTTTCTTGTATCGGATCGGTGACCCTTTCTCTATAAAGGCATAACGATTTCGCAATTTCACTAAGCATTAAGGGTTTTGCGTTCGCTTCAAGCCCCAGCGATGCTTCAAAGCTCACCACTTACCTATACGTTCCCCGCGGCGCGCCCCCCCCTTCCTTCGCATCACAACAAATGACATCTGCCTGCCTCATGGCTTTCCCCCAGGTACACTTTAATCCCACCCATTCGGAGCTAAGCAGCACCTGAGGCACGCGCAGCATGTCAGGCTTCCCAGCGGCTCCTGCAGAAACCTTCCCGCCCTTATGAAGCCCAGCTCAACCTTCCACTACCCGAGGCAGGAGCAGCCCAGCTTATGCTTGGGTCGGGGGGTGGGGTGGCAAGCTGCCTCATCACCGAAAGCGCCACGTGTGGGGACCGGGAGCTGAGGCGAGCGGATGAGCGAGCGAGCGCGCGCCACCTCCGGTTCCCCTCCGTGCGGGGAGCTCCCCATAAGGGGGAGCAGACCCTTCCGCAGAGCCCTCCTTACCTCACTTTCGCCGGCCCTTCTTCCGCCACCAACGGCGGAGACACGGGCGCCGCCATGTTCCACACTTTCCTAAGGCAGTCACGTGACGGGAAACCGCCGGACGTGACGTCAGCTCACTTCCAGGTTTGATGCCGGAGCTGAATGGTCTGAAGCTAAGAAACGTAGAAAGCGTCGGATTCTACAGCGCCTCCTGTACAGTCGCTTCCTGCTGCTCTGGGGTTGGAACGGGCTTCCTGCACTCACTTCCAGTGCACAATGCAGAAGCGGGGTTTGAATTAGAGAGGCAAGGCATAGGGAAGTAGACTATCTCTTAAGTTTCTTGCTTGCAAACGCCTTTTTCTTTTTTACACTCTTCTCCCCGGGGTGGAACTAGAATTGTCTATATAGAAACCAGTGGGGGAAATCCAAAACTTGAAGGCTGCAGACAGAAGCAAAGACAGGAGCCCTTAGTCCTACTCAGAATATCTCCTGTTGAGATAAAGAATCTAAGGTCGTGTCCTCTAATTTAAGGTGTAGTCTTGAGTAGTTGAATGCAGCCATGGGTGTAGCTGCCCCTCCCCATCAATAAAAATCAATAAACATATGAGGTCCTGTCCCCCTAACAAAAGCCTGCCCCCTAACAAAAAACCTGGCGACACCCATGAATGCTGCCCTTTCAAGTCGCCCGTCCGTGTGCATGGAAGCCTTTTGCATGCAGTTAAATGCAGGATTTCAGATTCATAGCTGTCAACCTTCCCTTTTATTTTGCGGGAAATTCCCTTATTCCAGCGCCGTTTCCCACTGCTATCCCCGGATTGTTAGATATCCCAGATATCCCGTAGACTGTCCCCGGGACAGTTGAGGCTGCTGATCCCTTATTTTCAAATCTGAAAGTTGACAGCTATGTTCAGATTGGAGGTGGGGAAGTTGAATAAATTGCCTTTTGCTGCAACCTGTGGGCTGTTTTGTATGCAGGGATTTGGGCTGAAAATCCATACCAACCATACCTCTGACCTGCAGTGTTGATTGCGCTATGTTGTTGCCTCCTGTTCAAAGACACACTCTTGTCAGTGGTTATCTCCCCAGTTACAACAGGGCTATGGTAGCAGTAGACAACACTACAGGGTTGTTGAATGCTATTTTCTCAACCTGACCTCCCAAACCTGCATTGTGGGGATATAAACAATGGGCAACGTTACAAGGTTGTTTTATCCTACTCTTTCAGCCTTAAATCCCCACAGTGCCATGAAACTCACTGCATGATCTTGGATGAATCACTATGTCTCAGCCGAACCTACTTCACATGTTGGGTGGGAGAACCAAGCATACTGCCTTGAGCTCATAGGAGGAAGGGTAGAATTAAAATGGGAGTAAATAAAGAATAAATAACTAACCCCCAACATGCAAAAGAGGTATAATCCGAAAGAACTGTGTTACAGGGTTGTTCTAAACCACTTCCAACTGGCAATATTAATTTATTTATGGTATTTATGAATCCAAAGGAGCTCAGGGTCATATACAAGAAGCAGTAAGGCAAAATACATTGAAAATGAATAAAAACATACACAAGCTAAAAATAAAATAATTCTAACTCCATTTGTCTTCAATTCAATATGACTTCTGAGTAGACTTTGTTAGGACTGCTAATCATCAGTCATCAAAACACTAACTCCTACTAAGGATTAAACATCTCATTGTCAAAGTAAATGTCTAGATAAATAAAAAATCTAGGGTAAGATCATTCCAAAGCTGTGTTTCCACCACAGAGAAGGCCTTTCTGTACCCTCTCACCATGAATCCTGGCAGGCATCTGAAGCAGAGTTCTCTGCCTCTGCATCACCACTCTGCCTCTCTCATCACCCCAGTTTTAAGGAGGAGGCAGTCCTGCAGATATTTGGACCTTGAGTCTTTTAGGGCTCTACAAACAGTTGCCAACACCTTGAAACCCAGTAGTACAGAGGCAGCCAATGCAGAACTTTTAGGGTCAGAGATACCAGGTCATATATCACTGCCCTACTTAATAACTTGGCAGACACATTCTGCACTAGTTGTAGTTTCCAGTTGTTTTCGAGTGCAGCCCCACGTAGGCAGACTGTAATAATCCGAATGAGTTCATCAGAACCCAGGTAACTGATAGCAAGTTGTCTTGTTCTTTGAAGGGCCATAGCTGGGAAGAGATGCTCTTTGCTACCACAATCACCAGAACCTCCAACAACAACAGTGAACCAAGGAGAAACCCCACGCTATGTAGCTGCTCCTTCAGCGGGGGTGCTACACATACCAAATCTGGCTGTCTTTCTGTTTCCTGGACAGTATGTGTCCCTAGTACCTTCAGCTTATCAGGGTTCAGTCATAGTTTATTGGCCCTTGTTCAGTCTGTCACTGCCCACAGTACATCTACTGCCTCTCCTGATTCAGATGGCAAGAAAACTGGCAGTGCTTCCCCTCATAACCCTGGCTATCTGTGCCTAGCAGTTTCATAGCATGGGAGACAAGATAGAATCACAATCAAGGATCATATATCTCTTTTCACATTTGAAATTGGCTGCAACTGTCTTGTCTTTTCAGTTTACTAGGAAGGGTCAAGCAATTACCAGACAAGTCTTCCAAAATCTTCCAGGACAGTAATATATTTACATACTTGGCCAAGGGAAGTTAATTTTTAGTGCAAAACAGTAGTGATTAACTCCCCCAGAATTTGACACAGTTGGAGGTCTGTGCATAGCTATTAATTAACTTCTATGAACGTCTAGTAAAATTTTGACTGTCCTGGGCATTTAAAGGGAACTAAAGAAAGAAGAGTTTTTGCCACGTTGTCCTTATTTCTCCTTTTGGGTCCCTTACAGCTAAATAAAGATGAAGAGAATAAAGAGGCATGAGGTCATTTAAAGAGAAAAACTAACCAACTTGGCATAAGCCAGCAAGGGAGAACCTGTGCCCCCCCCCCCAATGTTGCTGGCTTCCAGCTGCTGTCATCTCCATCCATTGTCCATGCTCACTGGGACTGATGGGGACTGAAGTGTGACAATATTTGGCAGACCACAGGTTCCCTATCTCTGGCATAAGTGGTGCAGCAGCTGTTTCGGCTCAGTTTGGGTGTTCCGGCAGCAGCACCAGATTGAATCCTGCTGGTGTGCCTGAACTGCCCTGGCCTTCTTGCTGTCTCCCCGCCTCACCATCCCAGTATATGTCAGAGATGCTTCTCCCAGGAGGTCGGGTCTGTGGCCCCTCAGATTTGCACAAAACCAGAAAAGTGCACTATTAGTTTGCTTGTGTAGGTTTCTGGTTTTGTGCAAATCTGAGGTATCAATAGGAGGGAAATGCTCAGTTCAGCGGTGCTAGGAATAGTTAGCAGCACAGCTGGAGATGAAAAGCAATTGTGTTTTCTCAGTGCACGCTTTTCAGATTAACTTGCTGTGCTGTGCAGTACTGTATAATGCAGTATCTGGTGTAGGAATTCTTAATGTGGTTTGCTAGTGCAGTTTTCTGCCTTGTTCAGAAAGGGATCAGAGGGGGGAAATGTAGTTCAGGAGCCACAGGAAACAGTTATAAGCGCAGCCAGGAAAGAAATGAAAGCATTGAGGAAGTAGGAGGCATGGAAACAGAATGTCTGACAACTGATCTACCCACCCAAAACTACTGAAACAAATGTTCTGTTATCGCAGTTTCCCCAATCAGATTATCTCCATATCTGGTAAACCTGATTTTGCTTGGGGAAAGCATCAAGATTGTTGTTGTTTGAGGGTAATGTCATGTGAACTACGCAAACAGCTGCAAACACAGTGTGGATGAGCCCCTGCTAGGTGTAAATAAACTGTGATCATTTACTTTGCAGTAGCCTGTCCTGCACTGACATCCGAAGCAGGCCGCATGAGTAACTACAACACTTGTTGCTGTTTTGGGTTTTAAAGCATAAGAATATTAAACAGAATGTTTCATCTCCTACCAAATCTCATTATATTTATTAGAGAGCAGCTGCGACTCAGATGCAATCAACAACATTTACTACCTGGTTAAGAAGCTGTAAGGAGTGAGTGAAAAGGAAATTGCACCGCCTATACAATTTATCATGGAAGCTGGTGGGTATAAAGATGGATTAAAAACAACTCAACTTTTTTAGAGTGGAGTTCCGGAACAAAGCTTTTCTTCAGTTATAAGCTGTGAAGCCCGGAAACCCAAAGTTCAGCTAATCCTGAGATTAGCTGCTAGCCGCAACATGTTTACTTTGGTGATGGGAGAGGGGGGGAGAAGTCAACAACTACAAATCTCGGAAAACTATTGACATTGTTTTTACCAGTGTTGGATGAGCACTCCACCCTTCTTAATACTGTGAAACTGATCAAGTTGTGTGTGTGTGTGTGTGTGTGTGTGTGTGTGTGTGTGTTTTAAGAGCATTGTTAAATTGCCATTTTGCCTGGCATCATCTCCAGAAGCCCCTAATTTCACATAACTAGTGTCTGGTGACCTTAGGGCAAATGGTTAGGAGAAACTCATTCTAATGCTCCTTCACACATCTAGCTGATTATTCTGCACAGAAGGAAGTGGTGAGTAAATCTATTCACCTCCTGTGCTGAATCATGATCTGGGGCCAAGTACATTGCTCCCTGTTTGATTACTGGATGACTTACAAGTGAATGTGGCCACCATTGAAGAGTACAGAGATGTGAGTTGTCTGCAGTGTTTGATCTGCAGCGGCTATTTCACACGTGCAATTCATCCCTTGATGTTGGAGTCACTGAGTGATGAGCACGTACGTGAGGCTTCAGCTCCAAAACCAAAACATTAAACTACTGCTTATATCGCGCTGTAGAATGTACATTTACATACCCTCCAACATTTCTCCAATGAAAATAGGGACGTCCTATTCCATGATGATGATTTTATTTATATCCCACCCATCTGACTGGGTTGCCACCCTGCACTCAGCTCTCACCTGTAGATCCCAGAAGCTGTCAGCATGGGGCAGCAGCCACACCCCAGGAACGGCTTTGACTGGCTGCCTAAACCAGGTGAGGGTAGCTGGTGGGTCTCAAACCCTCAGTGAGTAAGGGTCTTCCCCTGCATGGGAAGACAGGTTCTAGCAGATTGAGCGGATGTGGCCAATAGTGGCTCCAATGGTCAAGAAGGTAGTTTCTGCATTATAGAAGGAAGTGAGGGGCAGATGAGGCTCATCAGTGTGGGAAGGTAGCCCATTTAGAAGAAGGAAAACTCTGATCCTAAACCTCCACTGTCTTGTGGGATATCTTCGGAAAAAGAAAAAGCTAAGGAGTAAACCCTACACAATTCCAGAATAGATCCCTAATATGGTTGGAATGCACCTCCTTCCAGCAACTCCTGCAGGCAAGTTGGTGCCAAACAGATTGCTCTAATTTCCTTTACACCACATCATTGAGGTTGAGAGTTGGGTCTTGTTGTCTGGGCAGCCCAGGACCTCCATTCACACTGTCCAGGCTTGTGCCAAGGGAGGTCACTTCAGTGCTGCAAACACAGCCGTTTGACTCTCAATACAGATAGATGCCAACAGTACACGAAGGAGGAAGGGGA
Organism: Podarcis pityusensis; assembly: GCF_964106645.2. Classification (NCBI taxonomy): domain Eukaryota; kingdom Metazoa; phylum Chordata; class Lepidosauria; order Squamata; family Lacertidae; genus Podarcis; species Podarcis pityusensis. The sequence continues at coordinate 67,023,271 of NC_138027.1, forward strand.
GAGTGACAAGAATGGTTAAAAAAATTCCAGCAATATTGTTCCAGAGATAGTTTCACCATGCAAAACAAAAGCAAGTAAACTTGAGCCTCAGCTGAGGTTATTTTGGTATATATGCTACAAGCGTTGGCGTAAACAACAAATGCTCCAAGCTTTCAAAGAGTAGAATTCCAAGTATATGTTAATTAGTCTGTAATTGCTACCCAAGATGATGCTAGGCACACACAATTTTGCATTACAGAGAAGTCCCAGTGATTTCCTTGGAACTTGGTGTTTTTCCCCCATACAACTACACATAAGGCTAGCTAGACAGAGCCAAAGAACTCATACACACATGAGTTTCAAGCACTTTCCAGAATTAATACATAAATTATTGTTTGTATTATTTGTTTGTTTGTTTGTTTAATTTGTATACCATCCTTCCTCCAAGGATCACACGGCAGGTTACAGTTTATAAAAATACCAACGTACATAACATAAGAACAAACAAAGCAATAACACCCTCCACACACACAGTTTACACGGCCATAGATTGTTTAATTTGCCAAATGCCTGAGAGAAGAAGAATGTTTTTGCCTGGCACCTAAAGATAGGTAACGAAGGCACCAGGCGAGTCTACCTGGGGAGAGCATTCCACAAATGGGGAGCCACTTCAGAAAAGGCCTGTTGTCATCTTGACACCCTCCGGACCTCTCGCGGAGGAGGCACACAAAGAAGGGCCTCAGATGACGATCACAGGGTCTGAGTCTGTTTGCGTAGGGAGAGGTGGTCCTTGAGATACTGCGGTCACATGGTGTAATTGAAAGTCACTCCTTTGAAAGTCATTAAGTCTTAGGGCCCTCCAGCCAGCTGGTTGTGTGTGTCCTGTTGGTGATTGTGTGTATCTGACTGAGTACAGTAGCCACAGGTTCAAATGGAGCTGGCAGACAGCATCTTTTCCCTTGATATGTCCTCACATAAAAATGACTGTTCAGGTAGCCTTTACTGTAATGCACAGCTTGGGACTGAGATCATCAATATTCTAAAGCAGACATACTTTCTGCTTCTTCTGAAGCAGCAGATGACATCCAGCAGGCAAAAAGAACATGTTGCCCTCCAAAAGCTGATGGACTCCAGCTTCCATTAATCCCTCCCAGACAGCGTGACTAGTGACCAGGGATGGTAAGAATTTCAGTTCACAGCATCTTGAGGCCACAGGTTCACCACCTGTGCTCCTACAGACTGCTGAATTGTCAAGTTTTACAATGCAAAACGGATTGTTTTTCTCTCCCTCTCATATCCCGTGGTCTCCAGGAGGTCCTGTTATGTCACCGCAGTGGAATGCTGAAGAATGCCAACAACAATCCAAAACCCTTTGAAAAATATTTACAACTAACAAACATAAAATCAGGGCGAAAGTTTTGTATGGCCATTTAGCTGGGGACAAGATGAGAGGTCGAAGAGTACAGTTCTCTAGACAAGTGTGTTGCTTCCCGGTTGTTTCGTTTACTTCCATCCAAGGCTATTTGTCTACGTGACATATTCTTTTGGCAGGTAACTTCCTTCACAATTTATGTTCGTGTGTGGCAGTATAGTACAAATTCACTAAAACAGATTAAAAAACCCAGCATTTAAATAAGGTGGTGTGTGTGTGTGTGGTGTTTATGACTGAGAGGACAAAATGTTCAGCTGTTGGATATTTATTATATGAAATGTTATGAGAAAGAAAATAAAATACTTCTTACCTGCTTTATTCAGGTGCACCTAAAGAGATAAAAGGATGAAAACGGATGCTTCCCCAACTGTTTTTGCTAAGATAAAGGGGGTTAATTATTAAACTTTCTACTTCATCATTTCCTAGTTCTGCTGATGCTTTAATCCTGGGTCATTTGAAGTTTAAGACTGCATTACAGTCTTTTTTGTTTTTCCCTGAAGTTTCCAAGTCTGGAAGGATGTTAGGGGGATTGCTGCTTGCATCTGCCTGGGTTGCTGTTGCATATCCTGAGTTTTGCAAACCAGGTAAGATTCCATTTTATGTCTTAACCTTCAGTCGCTGTCGTTTTGACGATCTGGCACATTGAAAACCCAGGGCTGTAGTTCTATGTATACTTCGAAGTAAGCCTTAGAAGTGGGACTGATTTCTGAAGAACCATTTCTGAATACGAAATGATACTGGGTTGTCTTGCAATCGGGAGTGCCTTTATTAGGGTTAAAATAACTCTGAGAATCCTGATGGGGCAATTCACAGAACCTTTCCAATAATATCCTCTTTGTCACCAATCGTTCAACACTGGTTGGCAGGTCTCTGAAAAATAATGACAAATCTGTATAAGTGGTCCATGATTTCTCCACAATTTGTTGGTGTGTGGGTGGCATTCAAATGTACAGATTTTCCTCTTTTACGTCTGAATCCTAAGCAAAGTTATCTGGAAATCCCTGCCGCCGCCCCCCCGACATCAGTAGAACGTTCCAAGTACAGTAATTGTATTTGGGGGGGGGGTCTCTATTTCCTGAAATACATTCAGAACATATTTATTTGAAATATCTCTGAACTGCCCTTCATCACATTGCGATATAAGGATGGGGTATTTTCATAGCTGTCAACTTTTCCCTTTTCTTGCGAGGAATCCTATTCGGAATAAGGGAATTTCCCTTTAAAAAAGGGAAAAGTTGACAGCTATGGGTATTTTTGCTCAACATAACAGGGATAATAATATAAATTAACACCAACCTATAGAACTACAACATAAAAATACAAGGAGGAGATAAAATCAGAATATGAGCAATAATGATAATAATAATGCTCTAATGCACTGAAGAACACAAATGAATAACAAAGCTTCATTGACTAATTTATACGTGCATGAACGTACATTTTACTTTATCCCTTTCCTTTGTAACAGATGCAGAGAATGCTTTCAAAGTGAGGATTAGTATCAAAAGAGCTCTAGGAGATAATGCAGTAAGTGAAATATTTACATCCACTTTTTCTGGTGAAAGTTTTACAAGAGGCCAATTAGTGTTAACTGTGTCGTAAAAGAGATATAAGCTTGCCTATGAAAGTTATGAAATTATCCATCCAGTAAATTTTCTGACAAATTGGTTTTTTTCCTTCTTTGAGATCTGAGCAACACTGCTTGAGGAGATACAATGCTTTTCATCCATTTTAAAAACAAACACACTTTCCACAGCAGACTTCCAGACTGTCATTCTTTTCTAAACTATTTCAAGTACTTACGCTTAGTATGAAACACACAGTTTATGAGGCTGTCAAACCCTACTTGAATCTTTATTTTGGTTGTCAGCTGCATCAGTCGAGACTACTGAAGGATTAAATGAATGTTATCAAATACTGTGGTCATGTAACTCTCTCTGTTGGAGTAAGTGTATTTTGTGTCAGCTTCTAGCTGCTTCAGACATCTCTTCTACAGAAGGAAACAACGGCTTTTGTTCAGTTGCATGTATACCATATGGTGTCACTTGAAAGGATAACCAGCTGTCTTCTGTAGGAGAAACCTGTATATGAAGCCTCACCAGGGCCTGCCCCTCTACAAGCCCCAATGCTTCTGAATCTACCAAGGCAGCTCTGTCAGCTATACCAGTTGTTTTTATTAACATTAACAACATTAACATTTATATACTGCCCTTCATCCAAAGATCTCAGGGAGGTTCACAAGATAAAAATACATAATAAGAATAAGAATGATTTATGATTTATACCCCGCCCATCTGGCTGGGTTTCCGCAGCCACTCTGGGCAGCTCCCAACAGAACACCAATAACAATAATAAAAAAGCAGCAACATCAAACATTTAAAACTTCCCTAAACAGGGCTGCCTTCAGATGTCTTCTAAAAGTCAGATACAGTGGACACTTGGGTTGCGAACATGATCCGTGCGGGATTCACATTCGCAACCCGCAGCGTTCACAACCTGCGTGTGCGCATGCGCGGGTTGCGATTCGGCGCTTCTGTGCATGCGCAAAGAGCAATTTAGCGCTTCTGCGCATGCACGACTGCTGAAACCCGGAAGTAACCCGTTCCGGTACTTCCAGGTTTTGGTGGTCCGCAACCCGAAAAAACGCAACCTGAAGTGTCTGTAACCCGAGGTATGACTGTAGTTGTTTATTTCCTTGAAATAATTCCTTGAAATTTCCCAGTTCCACAGGGTAAGCGCCACTACCAAGAAGGCCTTGTAGCTTCACTTCTTGCAGGGAGGAAAGCACCAGAAGGCCCTTGGTGCTGGATCTCAGAATAAAAGTACAAATAAACAGAACAAGAACAAAACTATAACCCCCCCCCCACGAACACATGTAAAAGGTTGTAGAATAATAGTTTATATGAGGAGAGGTGCTCCTTGAGGTATTGTGGTCCTTAGTCATTTAAGGCTTAATAGGTCAAAACCAGCACTTTGAATTGGGCCCAGAAACTAATTGGCAACCAGGATGAGTGTAATAGGTTCAAAGCATTTTCCCTCGGTGAGCAACCTGGCTGCTGAATTCTGCTCCAGCTGAAGTTTCCGATCTGTCTTCAGAGGCAGCCCTATGTATAATGCATTGCAGTAATCCAGCCTAGAGGTTATCAGAGCATAGACTGCCAAAGTTAGGCATGCCAAAGCTGATGGAAGGCACAGCAAAGGACCCAGAAATACCCCCAAGCGATGTACCTGCTCCTTCAAAGGGAGTGTAACCCCAGCAATAGCAGGCAACTTCCCATCCATCCAGTCTAGGGAACCACCCACTAACAGTGCCTCGGTCTTATTAGATTGAGTTTGTTTGGCTGTCATCCAGTCCATTGCTGGGGCAAGGCAATGGTCCATCACATCCACTGCCTCACCTGCAGATGTAAAGGAGAAGTAGAGCTGTGTGCCATCAGCATACCCCCCAACTCTGGATGGCCCCACTCAGCAGTTTCATGTAGATGTTAAACAGCATGGGGGATAAAATTGAGCCCTGAGGAACTCCACACTGAAGGCTCCATGGGGCTTAAGAACACTCCCCAAGCATCACCCTTTGGAAATGACCATCCAAATAGGACCAGAACTACTGCAAAGTAGTGCCACCCATCCCTAACTTAGACAGCTGCTCCAGAAGAATACCATGGTTGATGGCATTGAAAGCCACTAAGACAGGGTGGTCCAAATTTTCATACCAAGTGGGTTGCAAGAGTGCTGCCTTGTCATGTGGGGGCAGGGAGTGAGGTCAAAATTTGATGCCCCCCCACCTAGATTTAAATACCTAGAACAGTGATATAATCATTGTGAAATATTTTATTTGTGTTATATTGTATTTAAGGATGAGAAATTCATTAAAATACCAATTCACTAGATGTGCAACCCTTTTGTATGTCTAGTGAATCAGCATTCATAGCTATGGGTACATTCGTCTACTGCACCTAACCTACTTTACTGGAACACAAAAGGAATATTTTGAAATTCTAGGAAATTACAAATCATTCTTCCTAACTAAAGAGACAAGGAAGAGAATTTTTAACCGGGATAAAAAATTACATTGGATATAAAGATACATTAAGTTCAAACTGCATTTAATTACAAATGAACTAATCTGAATTATTGCACAATTAAATGTGGATGCTTTGATGATTTCTAGGTAACATGTTCAAACATAAATCATTTTTGCATTCACTGTTTTGCTCTTTGTTGTTCTTTTCATAGTAGAGATTGGCAACTGGTGATATCCTGGCCAAATCCAGACCCTTAACAGTTGTTGTCTGCTCCCTCTCCCTGCAGCCGTGGCCCAGTTTCCATATTAGAAGAATAGAATAGAATATGTAGCTGTGATCACGGGATTCAGGATCAAACTACATGTTCCACCTCTGCTGCATGTCTTCAAACCAAGCCTGACTGCTTATTCTTCTTTGCTAAGGACTTTGTAGGCCAAAAGGGCACTTGGAATTGTGCCTGGAACATAACCATCAGCTCTTTAAACAGTTCTCATGTACAAGTGACAGGCAACTGCTGGCTAAAGTTTCCAGATTTTATCTTTGTAATAAGAGCAGCTTTTGATAGGAAGGCCAGATACAAACTTAACTAATTTAATAAATACACAGCACGTTGTAGTTACCTAGTCTGAGTTCCTCATGAGCATGTTAGCTGAAAAGCAATAAAATCTTCTCCCTCTGCCTCACTATCCATAACAGTGTGTGTGTGTGTGTGTTTTTACAGTATACTTGGGATGCTAATGAAGAATACCTATTTAAAGCAATGGTGGCTTTTGCCATGAGAAGATATTTCAGCCAAGAAACCACCCAGTGAGTATGCCTAATTTTCCTGTCAGTCAGCCTTCCCCAACCTGGTGCCCTTGAGATGCTTTGGATTAAAACTCCCAACAGGCCCAGCCAGATGCAGTTCAGAGCACCCACACTCCAGAATGATGCAGAGCACAAGACTTGAAACACAGAGCACTTGCTAAAGTAATCTGGGATAAAGCCCAAGGCCCTGCTGTTCCAAAAAAGGAGCCAGCAATCCCAAGTGGTCCAGTCAACTAAACATTCAGTTGAACATGCCTAAAGTAACTGTTGGATCCCAGCCCAGAAGGGGAAAGCTTGTTTCCTGGAAATTGGAAGAAGAATAGCAGCAGCTCCTTTTGTATTATCTCTTTGTCATCACTATCTAGCTTGAAGGAGGCTCTCCGGCATCAGATATTCTGAACAGGTTTACATTTGTTTATAAGCATATTTGCTTTTTGCTGGAGCAAGCCGAAACAGTCCCAATGTAAATGCAAATTTTGCACATCCATATCAAGAAATAATAACATTTTGACAAACAGCTTTTCCCCCAGCGGTGATTTAACCATACTTTGTGTCTTACTTAACAGACCTGTCAAATTATTTGTGCAATTCCTAAAGGACAACACACTAGGCGTTGATCATTCTATGTTAAAACTTACTGACTGTAGCCTTTGTGAGGGGTTTGTTACTTCAGTTTCCGTAATCTGTGACTTGTTTAAAATGCTGAACAGATGCTTAGTGTGTCGGGGAAGTTAAACTTTAGAACAGCCAATAAGTAAGAACACTTACTTTCATTCAGATGAGTTATGTTAAATCCTTGAGTGCAACTGGGTTGAGTCCAGACCAGTACCAGAACTACAGAATTTTCCATACGGGACAAAAGTCTGCCCTGTTGCCCCCTCTCACTGCAGGTTTGTGTCCCCCTGCTAACATGAGAAGGAAGCCTTCATTCTCTTCCTCCATAGAGGTTGGAGTCGGCACCCACCAATGTCGGGTGGCTGAAGACATTTTGCTGCCTGAAGCAAAGGACAAGATGGCACCTTCTCCCAAGAAGCCAATTTGACTGGTAGTTGAATCTTACTCTAATACTGGTGAAAGGACAGTATCTTCCACTGCACTTGAGGGTATCAGGCTAGTATGGGGAGGACAGGGCAAGTCACATGGCATTTGCAGTTCTGTCCCCTCCCTGCACCTCAGCATCTGCCGCCTGAGGCAGCTACTTCACTCTGCCTCATTGTCAGGCTGCTCCTGTTTCTTCTCTTTGTCAGCCTCCCACCGCTGCCACCACCAAGAAAGGTCTTTCACCCCTACATTGTGTGTGTGTGTGTGTGAGAGAGAGAGAGAGAGAGAGAAACCACCTCCAGTTGTGATTTTAATTCGTTTTAAGTTGTTTTAATGCTGTATTTTATAGTATACCAATAAGTAGTAGCGGTGGTGGTGGTAAATATGCCTTAATTTTTGTATGTATCATGATGGATGACTCCACACTAATTCCATTGATAAAACTAGCAGCAGATGCAACTGAAATACCATAACATGTTATTAAATCTGTAACTTAACATGTAATATATAAAATAAAACATCAGTAATAAGTAACAGAAATAGTATTACACTGCTGTTAAGCAGCCAGAAGATGTCACCATTGAACAGAGGTAAAATCCTGTGCCATTTTTTACCTCAGGATACTTTTTTTTTTTTTTTTTTAAAAAGAGCCATGTTGCGGATGGATCAAGGTCAGAAGGGCCACCAACATTGGCTGTACACACTGATCATCTCCTGCACTAGCCAAGAAGTGGGTTGGACTTTTTAAAGCCCCTTCTTTCCAGAGTGAGCAGCAGAGATGGTGGCAGAACCTCAGCTGCTGGCTTCCATTTTCCAGCTTTGACCACAGGGATGGGCAAAAGCAACGAAAGTGCTTTTATTGCTAGAAAAGAAAAGAAGTATGGGATCAGCTATCATGAGAGACAGATATTGAGCCTTCAGGCCACCAGCTGCCTATTCCATTTGCTTACAGACTTGGACTAATTTCTGTGAGGCAATGAAGTGCATACCAGAAATGCAGGTTTGCTCAGATAAAGTGCTTTGACACTCTAACACAAGCATTTTTGTAATGGGCTTTTTGCAGTTAGGAAAGTAGTGGGGAAATGCTCTGAAAAGTGTGGGGTGAATACTTTTAATAGGAAGATGTATAAATACCCCACAAGAAAACTGGGTTGAATGCTCGATAAACAGGCCTAAGTTGTAAGGAAGAACGATGGGACAGCAACCTAAAAGATTTGGCTCACTGGGCAATCATTGCCTTCCAGAGTCCACTGTGCGACTGGTCTTCTCTCAATGCTCCATATCCTGTTTTCCATACCACATCGTGAAATGCGGACGTAATAATAAAGAAGAGTGCCTCCTTAATGAAGGGGCTTGATTTCCAGATAATCTTGAACCTGCCCCCTGTCTTTTGACTACTTAGGACTTGGTTGTCATTATAATCCATTTCTTCTTCTTCTTTGTCCTAAACTATTCACAGAATTTCCAACGTATTGCTCTGCAACATAACAGATCGGGTATCATTTTGGTTTGTTGTCACAGATTCATCCACAAACGCAACGATTCCTAGGAGTGATGTGGAAGCTGCCATAAGGTACTGCATCAGCCATTTATATCTTCTCACAATGTTGTTCTAACCAAACATATTGTCTGTTAGTAAGCATTTGCATTGCATTGCTGGTCAGAATTGCTTAGAGTTGCATTTATAGCTCTCCAGTAATTCAATCTTGTAGGCTAGATTCCAAGAGAGTGGCGTGTTCAAATCTACACAGTGGGCTTCATACTAGAACAGGGTTTTAAACCTGTGTTCTCTAACTCCATGCCCGAGACTTATTTTTTCACATAAATTTCCTGTTATCAATGCTTTTAATCACTTTGAGCTATATATACAGTATATCCCTTTCATTTGTATCATTGTAAGAATTGCTTTCTGCTTTTATAAAGCACAGTGGAAATGTACTTTTCTCTCATTTCCTCGTTTTTTTAAATAATCACATTTAAACTGGGAAGTGAGGAGCTTATTTGAGGGGAGAAGAATAGCCCATTTTGGGACCTCCATTATATGTTAGGAATTTGTTAATGATAGTGCCTTTAAATGGGGAATCCAGGAAGGTTTCAGTGGAAAATAGTTGTCATGGGTGTTTTTAACTTGCTGTTGAACTTAGGTTGTTGTTTTTTAATCATGTTATCTTTTAGAAGTGTATTGCCTCTGGTTTGAATAAATGCGAATGTGGCAATGAATGAGACTGCATTCTTCGAGAAAGATTAACTTTTAAGCTTATGAGCAGATTAAACTGTTTTCTACAGAGAAACTCAAAACCAACTTCACTGCAATTGTGTGTGTCTGGGGCGGGGAGGAGATTACTGATTTGTTGGACCATGGTAAGAATAGTGGAATGCACTTTGTTTTGGCTGCTCTTCAAAGCATTTACACTCTGCATAAGCAGATTTACCGTAAGTCTCTTTCTTCATCCGTGGCATGCAGTTCTAGCACCTTGGACTTAAAAATGTTGGTCATCATGATAGGAGATGTTGTTGAAATGTTTGTTATGCTACCATCAGTCCCTATTGCTAAAGGACAGCTAAAAACTAATAAAAATGCTGCCCAGTGCTGAATTCAGGGTGGGGGGGAGAGAGAATAGGGTTTTAATGAAATACACAAGCTCCACGCCCCAATTTTAACCAAGCCATGGTTTCCCAGAACACTGCAAAACCAGTGTGATTTGGTAAGAAAGACAAGGTCCTTATAATTCAAGCACCGCTCCTTTTATACGGCACCACAGCAGCCCAAAGCAGACTGAAGGGCTGAAGTGAAGAGGAGAGGAAGGGGAAATCCCATCCCACCCAGTGGCATAACGTTGGATCTTGCCCAAAACGTTTACTTGTATAACAGTTGTTATAAAATGCATCACTATTTGTGCAGTCGCCAACATTTATAATGTGAAAACAAAACAATTAATGAAAGGGGGAAATGAACAAGATGTTCTACTTCGTATCTCTTTTTAAGGAAGAACAAAAACCGAATCAACAGTGCCTTTTTACTGAATGATGATGCGCTGCAGTTTCTGGAAATCTCGTCCACTTTAGCACCACCAGTTGAAGGCTCTGTGCCGACGTGGCTGGTTGTGTTTGGTGTTGTCCTTTGCATCATTACGGTTGGAATTGCTTACCTTATAATATCCGGAATCCATCAGCGCAAGAGGTGAACGCTGCATGTTTTTATGTTTTTGCGTTGGCTTTTAAGGGAACTGTAGGTTTTGGGAGGGAGCGGTTGCTTAAAATGTCTGTCCATCCCTTCACCGAGACTTCAAGGGACCTAACAGCAATAATTCAGAAACAAAGAGGTCAATTTTTAAAAATTCTAAAACAGAACTTCCAAATTTATGGATTTCCCCAAAAAGTCAACGGAGAACAATACATTCACGAACTAGTCACATCATAAACACGCCAGGAGAAAACAGTTTCATTGAGCACTTAGCACGTGAATACTGTGAGGCAGGGGGTCAGCCAGATCTACTGAGAAGAGTTTGGATTTGATATCCTGCTTTATCACTACCCGAAGGAGTCTCAAAGCGGCTAACATTCTCCTTTCCCTTCCTCCCCCACAACAAACACTCTGTGAGGTGAGTGGGGCTGAGAGACTTCAAAGAAGTGTGACTGGCCCAAGGTCACCCAGCAGCTGCATGTGGAGGAGCGGGGACACGAACCCGGTTCACCAGATTACGAGTCTACTGCTCTTAACCACTACACAACATTGGCTCTCCACACTGAGGCAGTGGGTTCCATAGCCTAGGTACCATAATGGAGAAGAGCTCTCCCATGTACAAACCAGCTATTCCTTTGAAGGTGGTGGGACACAGAATTGGATCACCGATCTGAGCTGGAGAGCAAGATATACGGGAGGAGGCTGGTCAAATTTGTCGGCCAAATTCATAACAAAAAGAGAAAAGTCATATTTAACTACCAGTTTCTATTTGGGGGCAGGGGAGTGCAGCCTTGCTCCTGCTTCTTGATCTCCCTGCAGCTTTCAATACCTGGCCCCTGGCAGCTAAGTTCTAGGGTGCCACAGGGTGTTATTTTCTCCCCAGTGCTATTTCATATCCATATGAAGTTGCTGGGAGATTTGGAGCAAGGTATGAGTACAGTGATTCAAGAGAGGCCATACTGAATCAGTGCCTGGATGCAGTGGTGGGATGGATGAGAGAAAATAAGCCGAGCGTGAATCCTGGCAAGGAGGCGGCAGTGTAGGCGAGTGGTTCCAGTGTCTGATCAATTGGTCCATTGCCTGCCCTGAATGGGGTTGCACCTCCCCTGAAGGAGCAGGTATGCAGTCTGGTAGTGATTCTAGATCCAGCTTTGTCACGGGAGGCCCAGGCAGCCTGCGAGGCTAGAAGCATCTTTTACCAGCAGCAAATGGTATGACAACTTCCTAGACAGGGAGTAGCTCAGGCATTGGTGACTTCAGGGTTGGATTTAAGTCTCTGCTCTCTTATGTGGGGCTTCCCTTGTGCCTGACCCAAAGTCTACAGTTAGTGAAGGATGCTACAGCACAGCTGCTGACAGGTGTGCGACCTTGCCAACATGCAACATCTCTGCACAGAGATCTGCACTGGCTGCCAATCTGTTACCGGGCCAAGTTCAAGGTGTTACAATTTGGAACCAGTTTCCTTGTGGGTCCACCTTACTCCATAGATGCCCACCTGACACCTCACAGAAGACTACAGGGAATGTGAATGTGGCCTCAATGGGTGAATGGCTTTGGGCCATTTGAAGGAGACATGAAAGTGAAGGCAGTCATGTGAACAAGGCCTCTGAAGATGAGGTTGTAGAAGATCCATGTTGCAATCAAGGAAAGCACTTTCCATTTATTTTTAGCAAAGCTCACCACCCAAGGATTTGCAGCAGAACTATATACTTTTATGGCAGTGAGTATTGCTGATATGCAAGTCCTGACTGAGCTTGTTCCCGCATGTATTATGGAGCTGAAGAAATGCTGTGGCTGACCTTTGAGTCTGTTATCTCCCCATAGCAGCTGATGCTTCATCATATATGGCAGGGGCGGGTCATTCCCTGTGAATCAGTGGTCGGCAAGGTCAGAAATCAATCTGGAAATGACCCAAGAAGAGATTGCTAAGCTGTTCCTTCTAGTCAAGATGGAAAAAAACAGGGAAATTTTGGTAGGACAGTCATTGCTTTTATCGCAATTATATCAGAGGTGGGGTCATCTAGAAAATAAGTGGTGTGAAAGGCAGAATAAACAGATGAAAAAACTGGTTGTGACAGAAGCTGTAGGGAAATTTCTAACTGTAAATGAGGTTCATTTTTGTTGACGATGAGAGGTTGATGAATGTGCTAGAATCTCAGTTGTTAAAACAGTATTTGCCAACCTGGTGCCTTCCAGCATGCTGGATTGAGTTGGCGAAGGCTATCTTAAACATAGACAATGTCTTGCTGCTGGATTACACCACACTTACTCAGAGATCTCCTAAGATTGCCTTTAGCCAAGAGCTGCGTCAAATTGCATTGGTAAAGAAAAAGCACAAGGAATATGCTTTTCTCCTGTACAACCCTCACAGGGCAGACTGAAGATCTGCATTTATCAGGGGGTGAGCTTTGCATCTTCTGGGGGTGTGGGAAGAGGGCTTGCTCACACAGCCAGTAACACTCTAGGCTCGCCTGTTATCTGGCTGCACTGCAGCCCAGATGCTACCAATCCACTGTACTAAAATGGGTTTAGGTACGTTGAAATTCTGTTTCCCAAGTCATGCTTCTCGAGGACAATAACTTTCTCCTCTACTCTTTTCAGACGTAATAAGGCACCTGAAGAAACAGAAGGTTTAGACGATAAATGTGAAGCAACCGTAACAATGGAAAATGGAATTCCCTGCGATAGCTTGGATTTAAAAGCTGGCCGTATTAATGGAGTCTATGCAGCAGCAGATGACGAGCGGTTCACACCCTTATGAACCGTCTCGGTTTCTCTCGTGCCCTTCCTTGGGACTCTGCCCTCGTTTTATCTAGCAATTAATGATGATTATCGGAGAACAAGAAGAGAAAAAACTTGTGTACTTTGCCTTGTTTTCATTTGGCAATTCCTTTTATAAGCGTGTTCATACATACACACCCAAATTCAGTTCTCATCGAAAGGTTCATGGAAAGAGCAAATCTGACTCCCAATGCTTAATGTTCTTTGGACCTATCAGAGATTTAAGGACAAAGGCCATTTCACAGCAGGAACAGTATTAGTAGGGACAGATGGATCACTCTGTTCCTGCTCTCTATAACTTTTGCATATTTAATCCATAAGCTTGTTCCATCCTGCATTCAATTAAAAGGAAAAAAACCTCAAATGCCCTCACTTTTTAAAATTTAAATATTTTTGAACATATTTCCACAAAATTATTCTTCCAAAAACACATTTCAAAATGTGTATTTCTGGGATCATAGGACCCCTGTGTAGCATTTAAAAATGCATTTTTGTATGTTTTGAGCCAAAAGCGACATCACAAGATGCAGAGAAGTGTGAAAGCCGAAGAATAACTGCGTAAGGATCTCTATACATTAATGAGGGAGGTTCAGATCACCAAAATCAAATTCTTCAAGCATCCTGACTTGTTACTAGTATTTAAATTTTTAGTTTCCCTTTGCCTTTTACTTTCCGAGTGAGGGGAAAGAGTGAATTGCTTTGATCCAATATACTAACCAACATGTGCGCTTCATTGAGGCCCATGAGAACAGAGGATGGGGGAAATGGGTGAGAAAGGAACATTTGCTGTCCTTAGGGGTTTACGGATGATCACTTTTCAGAGACATGTTGTGCTCTTGTCGCTGTCATTGTGCCTTTGAAGCAAGTTCATTATCTCTTGTGGAACGGCTTTTGAAGATTTCTGCAGGGCTTTAAGAAGTAAAGATGGGGGTGGGGGACTAGCTTCCTGCTCCATCACTGCTGCCAATAGATGTGCATAGTTTGGTGTAACTGTTATGACCACCTCTGGACTAACACTCAGAGGTTGAACAGAGGGAAGACGATTAAGAGGAGCTCATAGGTTGAACCGCAGGGAGCAAGAGGAAGCAACAATAGTGCATGTACTGATGTTCAGAGGAAGGAAGCATGCTCAATAGCAGGCCTGTACATGCGTCCTTCTCAACTTGCATGCATCTCTGCCCCTTCATACAAACTGTGCTTACTGTCTTTTCCAGCTGTAAACCCCATTGAGCAAGGGGGTGTATGTCTTTTCCATACATGCTGTGGTGTGCTTTTTTAGACAATAAAATACACTATTGCTGAAAGCATCTCAGTCTTTTGAGTTCAAGAACTGGAAAGCAGGTATGGATATCACTACACGAGAGTTTCATTGCGGGGGTTCTGTCATGAACCAGTGACCTTGCACGCTTCTTACTCTCAGAACTGTTATGGAATGTCTTTCTCGGATAGGCAAGATGGGACATTGCTCTGGCTGTCTAATTCTAGTAGCTGCCAACACTCTACGCAAGCAGAGAAGGGGTACTGGGTATCCACAAACAGAGTTCGCTAATATTTGGGTGTCTCTGCACTTTCCTTTCTACATACATGGAGAAACGGCCACCATACCAAAGGTAACATGTTAAATTAGGCCTGGGCGTATTCAGGAGTTAAGGCAGTGGAGATATTACTCTAAACTTGTAAGAGCTCATCCAAGCCTTTAAGTATTTCTGAAATCAAAAACGCTTGATTCACTCTTATTAGAAAGGCAGCATTAACTAGTGAAAGGAACAGAAGTACCACTGAACACAAATACAGCACCATTTTTCTTGGACTAAGATATTCAGCATGTAGAACTAGACCTGCCTTGGGCACATGCTGGGGTCAAAGAAAAGTTGCTTTCTTGTCCTGACTGAGCTCAGAATCAGAATCTGCCCCGTGCCTTTCTCATCTTCCACAGGAGGTGTGAATGATACCTACCTGCCATTGCAAAACTCTCATTGCAGGACTCTTCTGGTCCAAGTCTTGCAGGGCAGAAATATTTAGATTGTCACTGGATGAAGAGCTCTGGGTCTAACTCTGCAAATGCACATCCCCTTCCCTACCCCTGCCTCTCATTCTTTGTCATAGGATGTAGGCCTTCTTGACAGTCAAGCAAGACTTGGACTTGGGGGAAATCATATGAGTCTTGGTCAAAGTGCCATACTTGTCCTCCATATATAAACATGATATTAAATCCTATGGATTTCAGTGGGACCTCCAAGTTGATTTGCTTACAACAGTAGCCTTACAGCACAATTCTATGTATGTCTACTCAGAGGACCATTGACTTCAATGGGGCTTCCATAGAACTACAGCATGGGTGGTTCCCTCCAGATAGTGGTGGACTACAGCTCCTTGTCTTTCCTGACCATTTGTGTTGGTTGATGGGAGTTGTAGTCCAACACCATCTGGAGGACACCACATTGATTGACTCTTAGATTACAGTTTTAAAACCATAGAGAATTCATTTGGTCTTCAGCCATTGGTCTCTAACATGTGAGTGGGCCCATTAGTGAGCTGCGGCCTAAAATAAGAATCATAGACTCATAGAATTGTAGAAATGGAAGGGACCGTGAGGGCTATCTAGTCCAACCCCCTGCAATGCAGGAATCCACATTTTGCCCAATTCGGAGCTTGAACAGACAACCTTGAGATTGTCTCATGCTCTACTGATGGTATTATTGTAAGCAAAATGACTGTTCTGCCTTACTTGGCAAAAATCAGTACAAGCAAATGAGGCACCCACAAAGCCCTTGAGTCAGGCATGACCCTTGTCTTATTAAGAGACAACTTCTTTTAAAGGTCACGGTGATGCTACAACCGCTCACCTAAAAATCTCAACATTTATATCCCATACATTTCCAGGAAATAGGTTGCAGCACTGGAATGAGCAAACAGAGCTTTCCTGATTTTCTGTCCAGGAGGCAGACAGACAATTGATGCATCACAGAGACACCAGGCTGAAAAGAGATAAGGTTGTTAGCACATAATTGGGAACAAAGAAGAGCTGAGATGCTTGATACAAGCCTAATTCTTTGCAGTTTTAAAGGAAAGAGGTTAACAGATTTTAACACAGAGAATACCCTTTCAGCTCCAGAAGTTAATTGGTAATTTACATTTTTAAATTGCCAGCTGAGTAGCTTTGTAGTAAGATTTTTGCAAATTAAGTTTAGCTAAACTATCCAAACCTTAGAAATATATGTTTATTGTTACTGAGCTATCTTCAGCGATGTTAATAGATATGTACTGTAGTACAGCACAATAATAGTACGGTACTATTACGTACCGTTATAGATATTGAAATGTTAAATGTGTATATTATGATTCTGGGTGGGTGGGTGTGCAATAAACAATATTCCCAGTTTAAAGATTTCTGTGAGTGTAAATTACTGGGTAAATCTGCCGAGATGCACTATTGCCACTTTATAATGATCCTAATTCACAAGATTCCTAGAACATATGCAAAATGGGTCAACTGGGAATGCTTGCTAACATGTTTGAGAAGCAAGGTATTACATTTTGGGAGAGAATAACCAATGTGGCTGATAGTTAAAAATCAGTCCATCACATTCTACCAAATGTCTGACAGTAGAGGAATTACATTTTAAGCTGGCACCAGAAATATGGCAATGTCTGTGAAGAGCAGGCTTTCCTGAGGAAAGCATTCCACAGAAGGGATGATGGAGGTTATAATCTAGTAATATTTGGAGGGCCACAGGTTCCCCATCCCTGCACCAGCGACGGAGCATAAGCCCAAGGTGGGCACGCTCCTAAATGGTGCGTGGCGCGGAGGGTGCCCTCCCAGGTGTGGGATAGCTGCTCAGGCACCCGGAGCGGCACGCAAGCCCTGCAGCCAGGGGTGGAGTGAGCAGCCCATGGTGGCCATTTGGCGCACCGCCCGTGACTCCCAAACCTCCCCCAAGCTGGCAAAACAAAGGCGGAATGCCACTGGCAAAGTGGCACAGCTCTCCCCCTTACCCCGACATAGGCTTGGGAGTCGAGGGCAGGCGGCACGCTGAATGTCACCCCCCTCAGTGAGGGCACCCAGGGCGGTCTGCCCCCACTGCCCCCCCTTCCTACTCCCCTGCCCTGCACCGGAAGTGATGATAAAGCACAGGTAGTGTGCAGCTCTGGTGCCACCAATCAATAGTGCTGGCATAAAGGTCTGAAGGTGATCAGTGGTCTAGGAAAAGAGGAGTCAGGGGTCTCAGCAGGCCAAAGGAAGAAGCAAGGGAGTAGTCTACAGCAGGGGCTGGGAAGCTTTTCCAGTACAAGGGCTGCATTCCCTCACAGGAAACCTCCTGGGGGCTATGTGGTGGTGGGGGGGGTGAAGAGGCAAAAAGGGGGAAACATCATTAGATGTGACTTCTATCTTTGAGCTATAGGCCATATAGCTCAAAGTCATGGAAAAGTCATGGAAAAGTCCAGCCATGGAAAAGTCAAAGGTTTTTATACACACACACACACACACACACACAGAGAGAGAGAGAGAGAGAGAGAGAGAGAGAGAGAGGGTGGGGGGTTCAAAGTTGAAGGATACATTCCTTCCAAGCACAAGCATTTGAGGAAGAAGCAGAGAAGTTAGGAGTGTGATCTGGGGAGGAGTTGTGGCCTGAGGGCTGAATAGAGAGGCTTCCTCTCCCCCTTAGGCCAGAGAACCCCCCACCCCTGTGTAGAGGAATGAGGAAATGGTGAGAAGGACGAGAGGGCAAGCTGGACGAGGCCTCACAGCCAAGTCCACTGTGACGAGGTCTGTTGTGATGACACCGAAGTCTACACATTGGAGCAAGCCCAATCTTTGGCTGCAGATGACTTATTCTCGTTCTGAAACATGTTCTTAGATATCTGTAAAAATTCGCAAGTTTCCCAAGCTCCGAAAATCTGACAGGACAGATGATAACTAGCTGTTATCATTGACAGGATGTTGGGGAAATATTAACTATAAGTAAAAGCCTTTCAAAAGAAAGCCATAAAACACTACAGGTAATTATGCCTCTCCAAAGTTAATTATTCACTTTTGCATACTTAATTTTTTATTTTTTTAAAAAACAAATACCTACACACCTATCCTAGGGTCTGCCTTTTTGCTAGTTTAAAGGTATAAAATGCCCAGTAGATAGGATTCTGCCTCTTTGCCCATAGCCAACCTACATCTGAAGGCTGATGAGACAAACGCTAATAAGGAAGCCTTCTTGAAGGAACCTCGTTTATTTGGTATTTCTTGGCCCAAGAGGAATTATGTTGGCCCAACTCTGCCTTATCTGGAGCTTGGCTCTTCAGACTGTAGCAGGGGATGTGGTTCAAGAGGCTACAGATTTTCTGATGCAATTTAATGCCCGTGCAGAAGACCTGTCTTATGAAAATTCACTTGCTTCATGGAATTATAACACCAACATCACGGACGAGAATGCCAGAAAGATGGTGGGTACCTTTGACTAGCGTTTGTTATTGTGTTTAAAAAATGAACAGAGGCATTGGAAAGATAAAACAATTTATAGTACTATAAATAAGTTGGAATGGTGAATGAAATAAAGGACTAAGCCTATTTAGGCAGGATGCCAGTGTGGTGTAGAGACTAGAGAGACAGACTAGGACATGGGAGGCTGGGGTTCGAATCCTGGAAGCTCACTGGGTGACCTTGGGACAGTCACTGCCTCTCAGCCTAATCTACCTCACAGGGTTGTTGTGGGGATTATATTAAGAGGGGGAGAATTTTGTACACCACCCTGAGCTCCATGAAGAAAAAGGTGGGGTAGAAATAATAATAATAATAATAATAATATTAAAGGGTGGGTTTAAACATTATATACTGACTGAGCACTTTGCCAATATGCCTGTTTTGTGGCTTGCATGAATTGAGACTGAAACCAGATGGGCAACAGAAATAAATTATTGTTTATTATTAATCATTAGGTAGAACTTTATTTTATTTTTTTAATAATTGTGTCATTTCCAGAATTGGAAGACAAATTACCGTAATTACTCAAACTTCGAGAAGGATCTCAGCTACAGTTTCCTGCCCTGTCTGTGCCTCTTGCCTTCTAATGATAAAACTTAAGTTGCCACCTCAGCAGCAGTCAAACACAATCCTGCAAATGTTAGTCTTGCGGGGGGGGGGGGAGCAAATTCACTAAAATAAGATTCACGTTAGTTTGTGAGCCACTGGCTGTTAAATGAGTCCCATTCCACTGCTTCCAATAGGAATGAGTTTTTAATAACTTGCTAAGTTGTGTGTCAAACATCTCTTAGCCTTGGAAATGTGTTATGAATAGTTTGAAGATTCCTTTCTGGTATCTGTTTTCAGCAAGCAGTGGTGGCTGGCTATATCTCAGCCTGTTATCACTGTACAAGTTCCATTATATATCCATCTAAAACCAGAAGCCGTCTTAAGACCATGTGGTAAAATGGTTTAAATGCCATCAGTGAATAAATAGGGACCACGATAGCCGCCTTCTCTCTTAAATCGAGCCAAGTCCCCGTCATTCTTTTATAAATTATTCTGGGAATAATGTTTTGTGAAATTCATTTCACTAGATCTGTGCCTCTATTTATGAACACAGTCCCTCTGCTTTCAGCTTTGGATCTCCCAATTTAATTTCCAGTTTGGAATTTCTGACTGCATTAGACATAGGGCAGTTTTAGTTTGGCACATTTCCCCCCTCTGTTTTGATTGCTAATGAAATGACCTACATGTTTAGCAACACAAATTTCCATTTCAATATAAAAACCTAACAGAAGCGTGCTGAGTCAGGCCAAAGGCCCATCTAGCCCAGACTCTGTGTTCTCACAGTGGCCAACCAGATTCCCATGGGAACCTGAAGTGATCAGTGCTCTTCCCACCTGTGATTCCCAGCCACTAGTATTCAGAGACCTATTGCCTCCAACAGCGGAGGTAAAACATAGTCATTGCGTCTAGTAGCCACGGATTTTATGCTGTTCATCTCAGTGAATCATATATACCCACATACAAATTTTATAAAGAAATAGAATAATGTGTCTGTAGGAGAGGAGGTCATTGGTTTGTTCTTGTTTTTATTATGCACTTTGTGTTGTCATTTTGTGTTTTTGTGTTGTGAACCGCCCTGTGATCTTTGGATGAAGGGTGGTATACAAATTTAATAAATAAAAAATGAATATATTCATGCATCAACTGCTGATCCAGAGGTTGGAATATCTCTCTCCCTTCCCATCTTTATTGGTTTTGGAAATTATATCCAACACACATCTGAAACACTTGATACGTACATATAGAGTTGCCATATGTCCTCTTTTTCCAGGACGCATCCTCTTTTTCATGGGTAGGTAGTCGTCATAGTGATCCATAGTTCAAAGCAGAAGTTGGCAAATGTATCATCTCTTTTTTTGTTCTTCAAAATATGGCAATCCTACGACATAAGTAGCGATCCATGGCTACTGTGCACACTCAGTCATCATTGGGCTATCTTTGTTAGTGGCAACTAGCCCTTTAGGGGGGTTTTATGCTTTCTACAGCAAGATCGATGCACTCCTGTAGAACTAAAAGGAGTCCCCTGAGCATGTACAGACCTTCAATTGCAATATTTTGGCTCCCTTTCTGTCAACACCAATAATTTTATAGTATATAAATTCTGGCATAATAAGCAGTTCTAGATGGGACTGAGAGGAAGGCAGATCTTCCAAATGTCCCTATTTTCCAGGGACACTTCTGGATTTAGAGAAGCCCGTCCCGGTTTCTGATTTTTATCCTGGAATGTCCTGTTTTTTCCTTAGGACATCCCTGATTTCATCAGAGAAATGTTGGAGGGTATTGAGTTATGTGGCCCTCGAGGCAAGGAGATAAGTAACCTCTGAAGGCAGCCCTGTATAGGGAAGTTTTTTTAAAAAATGTTTAATGTTTTATTGTGTTTTTACATGTGTTGGAAACATACCCAGAGTGGCTGGGGCAACCCAGTCAGATGGGCGGGGAATAATAATAATAATAATAATAATAGGATAGGATATCCTGATTTTCATTGGAGAAATGTTGGAGGGTAGGGGAAGGTGCAGGGTGAGTTCCAAGAGAAAGGCAGAGAATAATTTTACACTTCGCCAGGAACAAAGGACAGCTTAGCCCAGAAAGGACATTCTTTTGACCCTGCTTAATGAATGCCAGAGACTGCAGTAGATTAACAGCAACTCTTTTATCACTTAAAAGAAGTGACACATCAGCTTTAACAAACACAGAGATTCAGACCTTACTTGTGCTCCAGGGCCCCTCCTTTTTATTGCACATTCGTGATGATTTGTGCTCATGACGCTATAGGGGCAGTCATACACAATCTCAGTTTCAATACAGTTTGCGCCTACAAAAGTTTTGAGGCAGTCTAGTTAGCTCAGTTCTGTCTGTGCTGACTGGCAGATGCTCCTCAGGGTTTCAGGGGAAGTGTTTCCCCCCCAGCCCTACCTGGGGATCCCAGGGATTAAACCTGTGACCTCCTGCAGGCAAAGAGGTTTTCTACCCCCGAGGCTGTGGCCCTTCCTCTGTTCCAACATTCTAGGCACGCCACACTTTCCTGCAAATGTATAATCCATAATTCAAATGGATCTTTTCCAGAATGCAGCAGGCTCCAGATGGTCAATTTTCTATGAAGAAGTCTCCCAAAATGCCAGCCGTTTCAATGTGGATGACTTTTCTGATTACGCTCTCAGACTCCAACTTCAGTCTCTACAGAGCAAAGGGTCATCTGTATTGCCTCAAGAAAAACAAGGCCAAGTATGTTGCTAAACGTCCCTGTTGAATTAAGCATGTTCATTACGTGGTGGTTACAAAATAATTGTTGTTGTTAATTCATTCTGGTAATATAAACTATGTGCTGTTATGGAAACTTACACACATTTATAACAAACCATGCTGGAAAACTGCAAACAAGTACTTTTCAGTTTGCAAAATGACTATTTCAGTCCATAATTTCCTTAATTTTATTTATTTATTTTTTTAATGTGCAGTCCCTGCTTAAGAATGGGAAACTGAGAGAAACCAAAACTGATACTTAGGGCTCTTTTGCTATCACCTGTAAGCCACGATGCCATACAACAATATATATAATTTTTATCAAAGAGGCTTACACTCAGGTAGATGTGCTTAGGATCACAGCCTTAGGCTGCGATCCGAAACACACTTACCTGAAAGCAAGCCCCATTGAACTCTGTGGGATTTCAGAGTAACGTGCAGGATTCTGTTGTCAATGAGGCATTTATTGCTTCCTGTCAGAAGGATAGATTGTTACCTGTCAGGGAACTGACATCGGAGCTAGAGGCGGAGGGAAGGCTCTCAAATGATGCTGGAGAAGGGCCCAGCAGGGAGAGAGGCAGCTCAGCAGATGGGGAAGCAAATCAGCGCAATACCAGGGATAAAAGGGGGCAGATGGGGGAATCGGCGAGAGGGCTCCAGGACTCTTCACCGGACACCAGCGGGGAGAGCACGGGTCCTCCGCTACCCACGCCCTCCCTGCGCAGAAGACTTCCGCGCAGGGAGAGTAGGAGGAGACTTGGCGTCAAACAACTTTTGTGTTGGAAAAGGTTTAAGAAACGCCCACTGACGGATTCTGCTAGCGACTGAGGCAGCCACGAAGTGAAGGGCTGTCCAGACAGAAAGGTTTAACCAGGCAACATAGCCAGGAGAGGCGGCAACTTACGCACGAGCAACCCATACTCATTACATTACCCATTCCTTTTAAAACAACATTACCACTGCTATTTTGTAACACACACGCAAGCACACACACACTGGTAAAAGGGCTGTGACTTTCAGCAGTTCCCCTGCTATTCTTCCCATTGGTTGGATCAAGCAATCCGCTGGTCATGGTCTATCATAGAGCTAGGAGTGAGGAGCCAGAGGGATTAATTCTGTATCTGAAGTTATGCAATGAGGCAAGCTTCCCCATCAGCTGTGATTCTAGAGCTAATAATGGGGTGGGAAGACCACAAGCACAGGCTGCTGAGTGACGCTGGCAAAACAGTTCTGCCAATCCAGTTGACGGAGAGGCGTGCAAGCGCAAGGGGCTATAACTCTTAATGTCACCGCATGTTATGTTTCCATTAGTATTTTTTAAGTCCTGTAGAAAGCCACTTGCCTGGTTATTTGTTGTAAGAACAAACCACCTCTATCCAGGCAGGAAAGTGGAAGAGAGTTCTTCTTTTGTTTCAAGCTACCCATCATGCTTGTTAGCAAATTGCCTAGTAAAAAATAAATAAATCATCAGCTTACAGCCCTGCTGAATTTATTCGCAGGGCTAGTGTTTCAACATCTGCACATTCAAATCCTTGACCCACCTACACTAAGGTTACCAGATTTCCCCCCCAATGAATCCAGGGACACTTTTCAGCTTCAATGGATTTTGTATGGGGACTGATTTGTAAATCCGGGGACTGTCCCCGGGAAACAGGGATGTCTGGTAACCTTAACCTACACCACTGCCACCTTTTGGATAAATAAAGCAGTGCTGTGATCTCTTTTTAATAGTTTTCTTATTTAAATTGCAGCTCAGTGCTGTTTTAAACAAAATGAGTACCATCTATAGTACCGGGACTGTGTGCAAACCAGATGATCCTTTTAAGTGCTTCCCCCTGGAACCAGGTATGGTATAAACAACAAGCTTCTCCTGCAGCAACCCCATAGTCGCCTTTGACTGGACTTACCCGTCCAGGGGTCCTTTACCTTTTACCTTTTTACTGCTGAAACAATAGTAAAACTGATGAGAAAGGGATTCTGTATTTCATGATAAGCACCACTTCTCCATAAGGCCACCTGGTGTATCAATGTAAGTGGAACCAAGTAGGAGAGCTGGGGCAGAACATAGGGTGAGAATCCCAGTGACCCAGAGGGAGGACACAGACTGAGGGGGCAGCTATGAGGCAGTGACTTGGCAAGCCCCACAGGGAAAGAGCTGGCAGGATGCAGAGTGGTACTCAGAGTAGACCTATTACAATGAATGGTATAACTTGGTCATGTTCATTCATTTCAATGGGTCTACACCAGGCATAGGCAAACTCAGCTCTCCAGATGTTTTTGGCCTACAACTCCCATGATCCCTAGCTAGCAGGACCAGGGGTCAGGGATGATGGGAATTGTAGTCCTAAAACATCTGGAGGGCCGAGTTTGCCTATGACTGGTCTACACTGAGGAAAACTTAGTCAAATGCCAGCATCTAGGCGTGATTTTGTTCTGTGAACTGCCCTGAGACCTCCGGATATAGAGAGGTGTATTAACTCAATAAATATTAGTAATAATTAAATAATAATGAGGGGCTAAGTGAAATTGCCTGTCAACAGTATGTACCTGGATGGTAGAGTGGGCAGGCACGCAGGACACTTGGTCGGTCCCATCCGCTTTGCTGAGTTATATTTTATTTCTATTTCCATTTTCGTAATTATTTTGAGATTTGCACATACACATATAAATTGGAATATTCAAATGTTCTGCAAATCTCTGTTCTCTCTTTTTTTGCCTCTCACATCCACTGAACTCTTAAACCTGCAACCTTTTATTGGGATGAATGTGTTTTTGGACCTATTCGTGCAGGTATCTCCATCACTGAGGGTTGGCTGGCTGCAGCTCCTTACGGAAAGGACACTTGGTGGCATGTCCAGCTTTGCTGCCATGTAATTTGTGGTCCTTCCATATAGGAAGCTGCGTCATACCAGGGCAGACTGTTTGTCCATCTGCTGCACTGTTTCCACTTCAGTGTATGCTTTTATGGTGACAGGTTTGGATGAAACCATGGCTGTCAGCACCAATTACGTAGAAAGACTATGGGCTTGGCAAGGCTGGAGAGCTGATGTTGGCAAGAAGATGAGGCCTTTATATGAAAGTTATGTCCAACTGAAGAATGAGGTTGCAAGAGGGAATGGTAAGTTGCATTTCACGAAAGCTGCTCCCCACATACATGTGATCACCAGCAGGAAATTAAATTATTTCTCTTACTTGAAGCCATGTTTACAGTGGCATATGATGAGGCTGCACACTAGAATTTTTAAGTTTGTTGAATACCTCAATTATTCTTCCTTTTCATAGATTGCTAGGCTTGTATATAGTTATATATTCCCCAATTCTCCAAGTATCTTTTCTTTCTTGGCAATTTGTTTTATATTGTGTTGTGAAACTGTATTGCTATATGTTAGAAGTAAGCCACCCTGAGTGGTATTTTTTCCCCACTAGAAGTTCAGGATATAATTTTTAAAATAAAATATATCGGTAAATCATCTTTGAGGGTGCAACGTTTATCAGCATTCAGTTTCCTGTAAGAAGGCTTATAGCGTTTTCTAATATTGTCATTCATCTGCAAATATACAGGCTGAGCATAGATGGAGGTGCATTGTTTAACACTTCAGCAGAAAAATTCCAAATCCAGTGATCCCACAACAGCTTTCTAGGGGAACAAGCAAAGGTTCAGTTCTGTGACTCTGCCCTTTCTCTGTCTCATTCCTCTTCCAAGCTCAAAACTTGAGGCTGGCCTTTTTACACAGGCACTAAGTTGGGTTACCCCATTCCTCATTGGGGAGAGGGGAATCCCATTTGGATATTTGCTGGCCATTAAAGGGTGGCACTGTGGGTTAAACCACAGAGCCTAGGATTTGCCGATCAGAAAGTCAGCGGTTCGAAACCCCGCGACGGGGTGAGTTCCCGTTGCTCGGTCCCTGCTCCTGCCCACCTAGCAGTTCGAAAACACGTCAAGTGCAAGTAGATAAATAGGCGGGAAGGTAAACGGTGTTTCCATGCACTGCTCTGGTTTGCCAGAAGTGGCTCAGTCATGCTGGCCACATGACCTGGAAGCTGTACGCCGGCTCCCTCGGCCAATAAAGTGAGATGAGCGCCGCAACCCCAGAGTCGGCCACGACTGGACCTAATGGTCAGGGGTCCCTTTACCTTTACCTTTAAAAGCTATTAGCATAGTATTTATTTCCCATGACAACGTATCACCTCTTATTTACCTAACAGAAAATATGCCAGCAGTTTTCAGGCCCATTAACCATCTGGAAGGTCTTTTAGTCCAACCCCCGTCTTAATTAATATGATGACATGCTTTCTAAACCAGTCATGGTCTGATCTCCTATTTTTCCATATTTTTCTTAAAAGAGTGGAAACTTAAACCTTGCTATCATGTGTTCAGAGCGACATAACACAGTGCAAACAACAATTAACAATTCATTATCCTTGCACAAGGCCATGATATTTCAAATGGGGACTTATTTGATTATTGTGTATAATATATCATCCTTAACAGGCACAAAGAAGTCTCCACATATTTTAACACGGCCAGCATGAATTTGGAGTTGTATTGGACCAGAGCCTGCAAAATGTGCTTTATGTTAATCTGGTTATGATGACTGATTGTTTGGCTGTTTTTCAGGTTACGCTGACTATGGAGCTTACTGGAGAGGAGATTATGAAATAAAATTTCCAGCAGAGTATCAGTACAGTAGTGACCAGCTGATTGTTGATGTGGAGCGTACATTTGAAGAAGTAAGATTACATTTCGGAGCGTGGGCTGGGTTCCATTTTTGGTTTGTTATGTTTTTATGTACAGAGACCTGGTTCATTCAAAATATGATTTTAGTCAGTTTGCTATCTCTGAATCACGCAAATCATTAACACACACACAAGGAAAGGCAGCAGTTATGAAGCTCAGAGGGTGAAACTGAGCCATGCTCCAGCCTAACCTACTTTTCCCCATGTTGTTGGGAGGAAGGGCAGGATACAAATGGGATTATTATTTTTCAAGCTTGCCAAAATGGAAACATGAATGAAATAACACCCAATGTGAAAAATTAATTAGAGCTCCTCTCTGTGTTTTTCTCTCTCTCCAGATAAAACCTTTGTATGAGCAGCTACATGCCTATGTAAGGCATAATCTCCAGAAGACCTATACCTCAGATCGCATTGACCCAAATGGATGTCTTCCTGCTCATTTACTTGGTATGGAAATGTTGATTTAGTAGCCATGGCTGTTGCACTGAAAGCCAGGCATGGGTCTCTCTAGGACCCAACTTGCAGCTTATAGCTTATAATTTATTTATTTATTTATTTATTTGTAATTCTGCTTTTTCTGTTGAAGGTGACATGTGGGGTAGGTTTTGGACAAATTTATACCCCTTGATGGTTCCTTATCCAAATAAACCAAACATTGATGTATCTTCCGCCATGGTGGAGAAGGTAGGATATGCACAAATTGTCAACTGATTATGCTCAAACTAATACATTGCAGTTTAGGAACCTGAATTTTCACCCTGGACTTCAGCTCTGAAAGGCAAATTCATGGTCTTATGACTATGCCATTAGCATTTATTAGTCTTTAGTAGTATATCTCAGTCCTCAGAGTGCTGATGCTTATGTACTCACA
Source organism: Podarcis pityusensis (assembly GCF_964106645.2). Lineage (NCBI taxonomy): Eukaryota > Metazoa > Chordata > Lepidosauria > Squamata > Lacertidae > Podarcis > Podarcis pityusensis. The sequence continues at coordinate 67,050,895 of NC_138027.1, forward strand.
AGAGGAAAGTATCGACTTGGGGAAACCCCACAATTTGCAAAAATACAAAACATCTGGGGAACACACCCTCAAAGCAGGGATGGAGATGGACTCCAACTCCCATCATCCCCAGCCAGAATATTATTATTATTATTATTATTATTATTATTATTATTATTATTACATTGCTTGGCCAGTGGTCTGGGATGATAGGATTTGTAGTCCAGCAACACCCGGAGGGCCATAGTTTTCTTATTCCTGCTAAGAGAATTCGCCCTCCTGTCAAACAACAACAACAACCTAGCCAATGAAACCTGAGCATGCTCAGTAACCACAGAGTGCTGGTTGACTGTTAGGAGAGGAAACAGAAAAACAGGTGGGAGAGGAAATGGAACAGAGTATCCAAAATTACAACCTTTTTGTTGCATGTACATCTTGTGTAACTGTCACACTTTCCTTTAGAGCTGTGTATTGGCATCTGCTGCTTTTAAGGCTAAGCCAGACACATATGGTTGATGTCTTCTAATACGTTCTTATGCCTCTGATGTCTTCCTTTTCCTTTTCTTAGGACTAATCAGTCCTGCCCCTCAATTCTTTGACATGTTTTACTCAAGAGTAATGACTTCTAGGCAAGCCATGGCTATTCGCTGACCATGTTACTTAATGTAAATACTAGATGGGCGGGGGTATAAATAATTAAAAATTAATCATCATCATTGTAAAGGGTTATAAACTCACCAGATTAGCTGAGCCAGAGAACTGCATAAAACAGGAGGTTGCTGAAGCCAATGCAGTCTTTACTCTAGAATAGTAACAAAATAGAAAAAGATACCGCTTAGCATTTAAGATATTAATAATAGTTAATGCCTAAATTCTGACTTTTTTTCAGAACTGGAATGTAACAACCATATTTAAAGCCGCAGAAAGTTTCTTCGTCTCAGTTGGACTCTTTGAAATGACCGAAGGTTTCTGGAACAATTCTATGCTTGTGGAACCCGGTGATGGCAGGAAAGTTGTCTGTCACCCCACAGCTTGGGATATGGGGAAAGGAGACTACAGGTACTGGAAGGCCCTAAGATTTCCCCCCTACTTGTTCCCATGGAGCATTTGCAGACAGACCACAGGAAAATGAAAACACAGGTGCTTATAGGGCTGGAAGCTCCCCTACATATTGTTAAGTCCTGATATGACAGTTGTCCTTCAATTTATATAAAAGATAAAGAAATGGTAAGATAAGGAAATAAGGGGTTTGCATTTGGATGTGGGAAACCCAGATTCAAACCTATGTCTGCTTACTGAGCAGTAAAATCACTATGTGTCAGCAAATAAAGTATTTTTTAATCTGCCCTGAGTGCACTGTAGGAACTTTCTCACCCACCCACTAGGAACGGCAATTTCTAGGTCTAAAATCCATAAGGAACCCAATTTAGAGCTTGCCCATAAAAGAGTAAATTGATTGTGAGGGCACCTGATTCTTCTGGACAGCCAATCAAAGCATTACCCAAAAAACTGATGCAGTTTTGTCTGAACTGTATTTGTCTGCAGGATCAAGATGTGCACCAAAGTGACAATGGATGACTTCCTGACAGCACACCACGAAATGGGGCACATTGAATACGATATGGCCTATGCCAACCTTTCTTATCTGCTAAGAAGCGGTGCAAACGAAGGCTTCCATGAAGCTGTAGGAGAGATCATGTCCCTTTCTGCAGCCACCCCCAAACATTTGAAATCTCTTGGCCTTCTGGAGCCCTCCTTTCAAGAAGACAGTGGTGAGTTGGTTATGTCAGGACGATGTTGATGTCAGCCATTTTGGTACAAAATGTTCACAACAAAGCAGTGTGACTGTAGTAAAAATATTGGGAGCAATTTGCAATACTTCAATAAAGTGTAGATTTCAAAACATTTTCAGTATTATAACAATATTGCTTAGTTTGTGTTTTGAAATTAATTATTTGTTCTTTGGCAAATTATTAACCACTCACCCTTTTCTGTTGCTTTTTAAACATTTCCCTGTGTATCATCATCATATATTTATTTAAACGCCACCTTTTTCCTTCATGGCTTGCAGATTAAAAACAAGAACTGCTAAAAACATAGAAAAGGCAATCATTTAAATGCAATTAAACACTGATGGAATTTAAACTATATACATATAGATCTGTTAAAACATACATTTTAAGCAGGATTTTAAGCATTCGTGAATTGTTCCCCTACAGCCTTTTTGAATCAAATGATAAGCAATAATACCCACAAGGGCCAGTAGTCCTATTTATTTTTATTTAAAGTATTTTTACTGCACTCTTCAACCACAAATGTTTTTCTTAGAGTGCCTTACAATTAAGAAGCCAAATCCAGCCTTCAGGCTAAGAAGCTAAAACACTACTCAAAAAAGAAAAGAAATTGGGAGGAATGGAGACACAAAAAGCCAACCAAGGCACTGCTACTTCTTCATTCCAAGCATGGAAGCTTCGTTGAGGGGATTGGGGGTGATTTTTACCAGCCTTGCTTTGCAGGATTAGAACTGCAATGAAAGTTTGAACTGGCAGTTCTCAGGAGTTAAATTCTCTCTTCATCCTGTCAGTTGGCTGTGCTCTTTTCCAGAGACGGATATAAATTTCCTGCTGAAGCAAGCGCTCACTATTGTTGGAACGTTGCCTTTCACTTATATGCTAGAGAAATGGAGGTGGATGGTATTTTCTGGTGAAATTCCAAAAGATCAATGGATGAAGAAATGGTGGCAGATGAAGCAAGTACAAGTTTATTAATAATCTGTTGATTAGTCAAATTATCGTACATTGATTGGGGGGAGGGGAGGAACTCCAAATACAAGGAAGTCCAGTAAGTTCTGTTTTCATCATTAAAAAAAATGGCAAGACAATTCAAGCCAATACCCCTTGTTCTTATGAATTTTTATAGTGCTTTGAAACTAGTAAGTAAAGGAAGTTTATCAGGCAGGCCTGATGGCTCCCTGACCTTTATTCTTGTTTGTTTGTTTCACACCTGACCTACAAGAGAAGGTTCCAGGGTGCGTTACAACAATACAAAGTAGAATAATTTATTAAAAAACAAACAAAACAATTCCAGTCAAAAGCAGCACAGTTAGGTCAAACGCAAACAGGAGAGGTGGAGTTCCCACAAAAACACCTTAACAGTCAATGTACCTCAGAATACAGGCAAAAGTACTGCTGTAAAGGAGGGCTACTTCAATACACTCCAATCTATCGGAAATGTGCATGCCTTTAAACCTCACTTCCTTCTCAAATACTGATGGAAACTCCTGACATTCCTCTTCTCTGCAGGCGAGAGATAGTAGGTGTGGTGGAACCAGTACCCCACGATGAGGAATACTGTGACCCTGCAGCTCTCTTCCATGTTGCCAATGACTACTCTTTCATAAGGTATGTCAAAAGAGCCCCTTACTCCTGTTACATTTTCCTCTTACATTTTCCTAGTTATTAAAAAAACACACACCTCTGCTATTGTATAGATTGCTTTTTAGAATACAAAGAGTAGGTCTGGCAACAAAATGTGGCAGCGTATCCTCTGAATAGGCTCCTGTTCAGGGTTCCAGCAAACATTCTGCTGCCCTCTCCCTTTTAAGCATTTTTGTTTTCTAACTGACACTCAGTACAGTGGTACCTCGGGTTAAGTACTTAATTCGTTCCGGAGGTCCGTTCTTAACCTGAAACTGTTCTTAACCTGAAGCACCACTTTAGCTAATGGGGCCTCCTGCTGCTGCCGTGCCGCCGGAGCACAATTTCTGTTCTCATCCTGAAGCAAAGTTCTTAACCTGAAGCACTATTTCTGGGTTAGCGAAGTGTGTAACCTGAAGCGTATGTAACCCGAGGTACCACTGTATTCTGTAGCTCCTACACATGCCCAGTCCTCATTGGACAATTTCTGGAGGTGGTTCCACCATAAGGCTATTTTTTTTTATTTTGTACTTCTGCAACATTGAAGTCTCCCTGATCATGCTGATACCCACCCCCACCCCCCGGTTTCTTGATCAGCCTGTTTTGTCTCCAGTTCAGCTGGCACTCAACCACCAGAGCTCTTTCTTAGCAATTTCTGTTCTCACTTCAGCACCTGCATACAGAAGGTCCCAGGCTCAGGTTCTGGGGGCTCCACATAGAGCTGGGAAAAACACCTCCCTGAAGACCTGCCACCAGTCAGAGCAAATGGTACTGAGACAGATGGACAAATGAACTGACTTGGTATACAGCTGCGTCCTATGTTCCTAAATTAAGGATAATACAGCTGCCTTTAGACTTCTACTCATTCCATTTGCATCCCCATCTCTTCATTATTCTCCATTGCCCAGTTTAAAAAACCAGGTGTTGACAGGGATGTGTAAATTCACCAATGTCCAGGTGCTGAGACCGCTAGGCCGAAGCTGTGGTTTGTTTCCTTGAATAAAGATGAACTCAGGTGATTTATTTATTTTTGTTATTGCTGACCTATGCCTGATTTAAGCCCTGACAAATGATTTGTCCCCTTTTCTCTTCTCTCTCTCTCTCTCTCTCTCTCTAGATATTACACGAGGACAATTTACCAGTTCCAGTTTCAAGAAGCACTTTGCAAAGCTGCAGGCCACACAGATGAACTTTACAAATGTGACATTACTAATTCCACAGCAGCTGGTGACAAGCTGGGGTAACAAAATACTGCATAAAACTTGAAAAGAAAACATGCCCTATATTTTAATTTCTCCTTAGGGGAAACTCTGAGATGGACTGGACCCCAGTCTGCCTCCACTTGAAAATCTGGGCTGCTTTGCAAAGGAGAGCTGTGAGGACTTAGCTTCCAGCAGAGAAATCAGCAGATGATAAGAGAATAATTAAACCTTCTCTCATCTGCAATTTCCTCCTCTTGCCCAGATGCCTTATGGTAGGAATGGGCAGACTTGCAGGCTTGTGGGATACACTTTTTTTTTTTAATATTAGATCTCTTGAGATCACTAACGGGAGCCACATGTTTGCATACTGGCTCAGTGGGGCAGACGTATGCTTATATTTTATTTTTTATTTTAAAGTAAAGCTACCCCTGAGTACACGTTTTGTCCAAGAGTTTGTTTTTGTCACCAGAATAACGGAGATCCACTCTTGGCTTCCCCACCCCACAAGCATCCTTCCTTTCAGCAGCCAGACATGCAGAGAGAGACTTTTTATTGTTCCTATTGTTAAATAGCTGGAAGTCAGAAGCATATATACCGGTAGTTGATAGATGGTAACATAAAGCCTGCTTTCTGCAGGGGAACTCAGTCATGCAGCCCATCTAGTGGACTGCCTATCAGCTGATAGGTGGCCACTTCAAGTCTCACTTGGCTTGGATAACATTTTGCGACACTACCAAAAAAGAAATTGACCACCAGGTGTCACAGTAATACTAGTGTATTGAAAGGTGGGCAGGACCCGGCAAACTGGAGGAATCCAGGATATAGAGCAGGGGCCAGCAAACTTTTTCAGCAGGGGGCTGATCCACTGTCCCTCAAACCTTGTAGGGGGCCGGACTATATTTTTTGGGGGGAAACGAACGAATTCCTATGCCCCACAAAAAACCCAGAGATGCATTTTAAATAAAAGGGCACATTCCAGGTTGGATTTAGAAGGCGATTGGTCCGGATCTGGCCCCTGGCCTTAGTTTGCCTACCCATGATATAGAGTTAAGAGAAAACACAGGCTTCATTTTTAGTTGAGAATTTCATTTTGGTCCATCCTCTCTATATGGTGCCACCTTGTGGTCTTGACAGTCACACAACAGCATGCATGTGGATGGTGTTTCATGCTTACTTCTTTATAAACCATAGGGCCATGCTTGCCTTAGGAAGATCACGGCCTTGGACCGAGGCATTAGAGTCCGTGACAGGAGAGAAGACAATGAATGCAACGCCATTGCTCCACTACTTTCAGCCTCTGCGGTTGTGGCTGGAGAAAGAGAACGCTGGCAGACGGATTGGCTGGGATACAGCCTGGACTCCATGTAGGTTCATGTTGCATCGGTGGTGTGAGTTGTATGTACACAACTCATTCTTGCCTTTGCCACCTTTCCCCACTGTTCGATCATCCCATGGAGAGCACTGAGAAAAGCAACAACTCCACCAGCAATTTTCAAGGATAGACAGATTGATCCCATTGCCTCAAAGGCTGGGAAATTGTGGTATACAAAAAAAGGGGGGGGGGTCCATAAAAAATACAGCAAGGCGGAATGCAACACAATGTTACAGTAAAGTCAATATTAAAAAAAATCAGTAAAAACATGAATGAAAACACCATAAATTACTGGGTGGTCAAAACAAATTCATGTTTTAAAGGCTCACCTGAATGTCATTTTTCGAAAGGCATCTAAAGAAGGCAGGTAGGATTCCCGCTGCTGGACCTCAATGGGCAAGGAGTTCCACAGGGCACTCCTGGTACAGGCCAGCAAACTTCAGCACCATAGGGGTCCATTTCAGAGGAAATCAGTGATTGGAGATTGAAGTGAAGCATTAATGGAACCACTCTCAAAAATCAAGGCAGAGATAGGCTCAGAAGTAATGAGAATTTGTAGGTCAGGTCACACAAAAGTGTTTAGCATTGATAAAACTCTACAATATCTTTGTACCCCAGCATGTGCTCTCTGCTGATGGATGCAGCATAAACTAGCGGCAAGATGTACATCGGGCATCTATGACTAGAACCAAACACACAACCATCTCCGTATAATAATGATAAATGTTGTGGTTGTACACAAGCTATCAAAACACCAACAGTGCTTTTTTTTTTTTTTTTGGCATTAGCTAGCAGTTCGAAAGCACATCAAAGTGCAAGTAGATAAATAGGTACTGCTCCAGCGAGAAGGTAAACGGCGTTTCTGTGTGCTGCTCTGGTTCACCAGAAGCGGCTTAGTCATGCTGGCCACATGACCCGGAAGCCGTACGCCGGCTCCCTCGGCCAGTAAAGCGAGATGAGCGCCGCAACCCCAGAGTCGGTCACGACTGGACCTAATGGTCAGGGGTCCCTTTACCTTTACCTTATGTGTATGTTATGGAAATGAGTTTGGAATTCTGTGTCAAGACCTGTTTGTTTTAGAAGAAGAAGAAGAGTTTGGATTTGATATCCCGCCTTTCACTCCCTTTTAAGGAGTCTCAAAGCGGCTAACATTCTCCTTTCCCTTCCTCCCCCACAACAAACACTCTGTGAGGTGAGTGGGGCTGAGAGACTTCAAAGAAGTGTGACTGGCCCAAGGTCACCCAGCAGCTGCATGTGGAGGAGCGGAGACGCGAACCCGGTTCCCCAGATTAGGAGACTACCGCTCTTAACCACTACACCACACTGGCTCTGGTTTTACTTCATTTTAATCCAGATTCACACTGGTTTTACTTCATTTTAATCCAGATTCTGATTATGCAATCAAAGTGAGGATCAGCCTGAAAGCAGCACTGGGAAGCAAGGTGGTGAGTAAATCCATAGGAAGATGATCTTATGATGATATCTTATGAAATAACATGAACACAGTGTTGGAGCTAGGGGAGGGCAGGAAGGGTGGATCATTCCCGGGTAGCAGTGGGCCTGCCGCATTCCTCCTGAGCGCCCTCCAGCTGGAAGGGAGGCAGTGACATGGACGCCCTGCAGGCCCAGGACTGCCCGAAAAAGCATGCTGGCTGAGGCTCATCTGGAGGGCCACAGGCTCTGTGAAATTGCTCAATGGAGCCCCAGGTTGGGGAAAAACCAATTTAAAATGGCCACAGAATCGATATCCTGGTAATGTAAAATGTTCAAAAGTCACTCCAAGTGCAAATATGATTTCAAGCTCTGTTATCGAAATGTTAAAAGAAAGGCAATTCAGGATGGGAGCGGTGAGGACGTTTTCAAAAATGAACAGTGATGAATGAACAATACCAGCTATAGTGGGGGGAACAATCATTGCTCAGTCTCCTTTTCCTCTTTTGCGTTCCACATGCCCAGCACGACCCTAATAATAACTCTTCTTCAAATGTATTTTGTCTATACATCTCTACCATCTTATTTCTGTATTTAATGTTTGTTTCCATCTCCAGAAACAGGTATGCACTTTATAACCACAGGGGTGAACTCTGAAGGTCAGGAGTGGAGATGAAGCAACTAGCAGGATACTAGCCTACTCCAAGTGTGATGCAGACTAGATTGGCTTAGGATAGCAGAGGCAATGTTCCCTAGAGATGGATGGTTCCCTCTTAAGTTCTTCATTTGTCTAGTCTTATTTTCAGTTCGCCTGACTTCTGTATTTTAAAAAAAGTTCTCATGAAAATTCAGACCCGTTTCTATATGCATTTCTGCTTATATTCACCTTTCTGTATGCTGTTTTGCCTAACAATGTGCATTTTTGCACGTTCTCCCCCCTGTTATAATGGATATTTGTACACTATTCTCACTGGGAACAGAAATGTGATTTAAGCTTCTAGTTCTTAATTTTACCATTTATCCATTTCCCTATATAGCACAAGAAGTTAATCATATGTTTGATTTATTAGCCAAAAGTATGCTATACATAAATCATATTAAGGCAGAGTGTTACTCCTTGCAGAGTCCATCTGTTTCAAAAGAGTTACTAGGTGACTGAGCCTAAGTCAATTGGACTATTGTTTTGAATTTGCAGTACCCGTGGAATGACAACGAAATGTATTTATTCAAGGCAACAATTGCCTATGCTATGAGGAAGTACTACAAAAATGAAAGCATAGCATTTCAGTAAGTTACTTTTTTTTCCATTTAGCTTTGCTGTGGGCAATTGCTACGCAGCACCTGAGAGAGTTCCAGATTCCCCCCCCCCCCCCAACAATATCACAACCAGTTTTCAAAATAGGAAAATGCACATACTTCAGTGCCCTGGGAACATTCAGAATTTACCTAAAAGGGTTAGGTGCCCCTCTGGTACTGCATTATACTTTTTACAGAAGCCAAGAGGAAGCAAATTCTGCGAACTTTTTAGTGTTCTTGTCAGGGCTGTCTTAAGCATATGTGGCGCCAGGGTGCAAAGATCCACCCGTTGCACCTCCCCCGGTTGCCCAGTCCCAGGCGCGCAGGACGGTGGAGCCGGCCGGCCACCTCAGTGTCTCGCTGGCTTGGTCGCCCCCGAACACACGGCGCAGAGCTGCCCACAGCAGAAGAACCAGCTGCAGTGCTCTGACCGACAGGTGGGCTCTTCCCCAGACTCAACTCTCGGGCCCCGGACTCTCAGCCTGGCGCCCCTGAGAGCCTGGCGCCCGGGTGCCCTGCACCCCTAGCGTCTATGGGTAAGACGGCCCTGGTTCTTGTGCTAGTGGAAAACAGAAGGCCCATAGCTTAGTGGTAGAACACATGCTTTGCATGTAAAAAGCCTCTGACATTTGCAGGTAGAGCAGACATAGATTTCTGTCTGAGATATTGGAATGTCAAAGTCACTGTAGACCAGGTGGAGCTAACCACCCTCTTGCAAGTTTTTATCTCCTGCCCCAAGACTCCACTGATTTTGATGTCAGCAAAAAAAAAAAAGGGGGGGGGGATAAAGCAGATACAGCCCAAATGAGACTCTCTTTCCAGTCATTAGATCAATCATTTGATGAGGGGTGATAATAACCCCCTCTTCTATGCTGATTTGCAGGGATCAGCAGAAGAGGGAAGCTATGTGCCTGTGTGAGAATGTAGAGTATCAACAGGCACCACTGGGCTGTGGTCTCCAAAGGGCTGGGAAGAGATGAGTGCGGCCCTCAGGCTGGAAAAGGTTAGCCACCCCTGAGCCAGATGAAACAATGGTCTAACGTGGTATAAGGCAGCTGTGAGCCTAGGAGACCACCATCACACTTAACTGTACATTGATTTTTGCTGGGGGAAGACCCTTAAAATTGTATATCAATACATTGTGCACATTAAAAATACCCACACCAGTTGAACTGCATAGATTTTGTAAAACGTTTTGCCACATGCAATGAGAGTTTTAAACCAGCGACTTTGGTCTTGCTAAGAACTCGTAGCTGTATAAAATGTGACTTAAGTTGGACACTTCTCAGGTGAAAGATGTATGTTTGGGTTGATGGCTAATTGAATAATTTGCCTAAGTTACCTGTGTATATGAAACCATTAGGTAATCTATGTGTACAGTCAATATATTCCATGACAAATATGGAGATCTCTAGGACAGCATATTCAGAAATATCTGCATGGTTTTTTCAAGCTTGTAATTCTTGTAGTGAAGACATTTTTCTCCCCATCAGATCAACGAATGTCCATGTAGGTGACGTGACGCCACGAATCTCCTTCGTTTTTACTGTCAGCATGCCCAATAATGGCACTAATGTCACAGACTTTGTTCCCAAATCTCAAGTGGAAGCCGCAATCAGGTGAAATTTTTACATTGCAAGGAATTAGCTTGCAAGTGAAATGGAAGAAGCGAGAGTGTAGAAGCTGGAATATTGGGGATATTTGGGTGGGGGGAGGACTTGCAATAAATGCCTGGCTTCAATCCTACACTCACTTATCTGGGAATAAGTCCCACTGAACTCAGTAAGGCTTACTTCTATACTGTTAAATAAACCCAGTAGAAATAAGTGTAAGCAAACATGGTTTGTCAATTTCCCATGAATTCAGTAGAAATGACAAACCATAGTTAATACAAATTCAGCTTTTAAATCAGCTTCCACCTGCAGTTTCAAATACTGGATTGGCAGGCACCCTTGGATTAAAACATAATGTCAGACCATGATTTAACTAAATAAACTAGTTGAAAGTGGGGAAATTGCAGTCAACTTTGCAGTCAATTGCAGAAAACCAAGAGAAAATAGTGAAGAGGATAAGAACGACACTAGAAATATGTAAACATTTAAGCCATTTTTTTCACCTTTCCATTTTTCTTCCTTTTACATGTTGCATGCTTTCTCACATCAGACCAGCTTCACATTTTAGTAGAGAGACAGGAAATATTTTTAAGGTGAATCCTTGTTTACACTGTAATTAGATTCCCACCCACCCCGTTTTTGGCAGATTGTCTCGAGGACGCATCAATGAAGCTTTCCAACTGGATGACCAAACTCTGGAATTTGTTGGTATTCCTCCAACATTGGCGACACCTTACGAACCCCCAGTCACCATATGGCTTATAATTTTTGGAGTCATCATGGGTCTTGTAGTGGTTGGAGTTATCACCTTGATCATCACAGGGCAGAGGGACCGAAGAAAGTAAGTGATGTTTTAGAGGCAGTGCACCTCTCTTATACCATACAAAATAACTCTGTTCTGCACCTCTCTGTTGTGTGCCCTCTAGATGTTATTTACCATCAACTCCCATCATTCATGATAACTGGCTATACAGTGGTACCTCAGGTTAACTACTTAATTTGTTCCGGAGGTCCGTACTTAACCTGAAACTGTTCTTAACCTGAAGCACCACTTTAGCTAATGGGACCTCCTGCTGCTGCCGCACCGCTGGAGCACAATTTCTGTTCTCATCCTGAAGCAAAGTTCTTAACCTGAAGCACTATTTCTGGATTAGCGGAGTCTGTAACCTGAAGCGTATGTAACCTGAGGTACCACTGTACTGGCAAAGGCGAATGGGAGTTGAGTCTACAGTATTTACAGTGTACTACATTGGCCATCCCTAATGTAAGAGATGGGAAAATATAAGGGAACCAAGTTTTGACCTGAATCTGCAAACTGAAAATTCTATTGTTTTCAGTCCCTGTTAGTGAACTGAATCAGCCTGTTGAACGTAGGTGTTTGTCAGAATATATATACAGCTCATATTAAGTATAACATTGCTTTTTCTCTAGTAAAAGTTTCCCCTTTGTTGTGTGTGCACATGTTCACGGCTTTTATAGTTGAAACTCAAAAATAATTTTTCTTAATTCGCAGAAGAGCAGCAGAAAGCCAGTTAGTCCAAACGGCAGCAGTCAATCCGTATGAAGAAGTTGGAAAAGACAATTATGCATTTGGATCTGAAACAGCATTCTAAGAAGGAAACCAGGAAAGCTAATATATGTCTTATTTATCACTGTGTGTCAATGCCAGCAATACAACACATGGAACTGTATTGCTTCGGATTGTGTTTTAAAAATATAAAGGCTCTGTGTATGCAGAGGCAGATGGACAGAGCACATCTAAGCACCTAGTGCAGAACTGATTGCTGGTGCTCACATTTAGGCAGACCAATCACCCGTTTTCAGCAGAGAAGGCATGAACCAGAGACCTACCCTTCTAGGCCCAATGGACAAATGAGCTACTCAGCCCCTCCAACAAGTAACAGGTACCCTCAACACTTATAATACCAACCATCTCTTCAGCATTGTACATGTGGCTCTTGCTCCAGGATATCTGAGTGCGACATCCTTAAATCCAGTCCTAGAAACCTAGAAGGGCAGGAGTCTTGATCAAGGCAAAATAGCCACACACATAAGTTATCAGGGCCCAGCTATGGGAGACAGTCAATCTGTAATTAGATGTCTTGTCTCTTCAGATGTTTGCAAAAATAACAGCGCATGCCCTTTCCCCTGATAATAATCTCCCTGCCCCTCACTGGGAGTGGCCATTTGCCCCAGGAAGAAACCCTTATGGGCATGGTTGCAAACAGTGGGAAACATCTTGAAATATTGCTGAGAACCTGCCATTCATTTAGGTGCATTTATGTCTCCATTCTAAACTCTTGTTTTCAACAGTCTTCCCTGAATTTTTATCCAAACCAAATGCTGATGTAGTGGATGTTGGCATAAGACAGTCAACCGGGTAGCAAGCTTGAAACGCCTTTTGTTTTTATAAAAGCCATTGGAGCCAGTTATGTGTTAACCTTGAAGCACTTATTTTTATTTTAAATCCAATTGTAAGAACTGTTTTCCTTTTTTTCTAATATCCACAGCTGCAGAGATTTGGTTTTAGCTTCACTAGAGACACGGGTATGAAAAAGTCCAAAAGAACACCAGTAAAGATTTTTCTAAGATTATCTCACATCTTGGGTAACCACTGCAAAACTGTATAGATCAGGAGTAATAGATTCATGATACAATAGTCTGATTGTTGTGCACAAGCGGATGTTTCTAACTAAATGTTACTGCTATTTAGAGATGGGAAGGCCTGGAAAAATACCCGGGGGGAAACCAGGTTTTCCCACATTTTTTCCCAAAGCCGTTTACCCCCTGGAAAAATTGGGGGGGGGGGAAGTGTGTAGAATGTCCAAACTATATCAAAGTATTATTTTCAATTTTTCTGGGAAAAAACTGGTTTTGGGGGAAAACGGGGGGGGGGGGGAGACTCGGGACTGTTGTTGTTTTTTCAATTTTTCCAGTTTTTTTCCAGGCCTTCCCATCTCTACTGCTATATGCAAACTGCATTCTACTACAGATCCTCAGCAGCCTTTAGAAGTGATAACAAAGCTGTAATCTGAAGAAGAAAAACAACCCATGAATATTTAAATAAAAATTCAATATGTGTTTCTCATGCCATTTCTTTTATTCATCTTTTAACCGTTTCACTGGTTTAATAAATCATTGGGGTAAGAGTTTCCAAACCAGATTTTAGAGATGGCATTAGCGCAAGGGCTCACAAAAGAAAAGGCTGGACAATCCTTCAGTGCTTGTCATCTTCTCTGTGTGGTTCAATGAGAGAAAGCAGATGGCAAAATGTGGGACGTTTTTCAGGCAGCTGTATGAAAAGGAGAAACCAACCAAGTCAGCGCCTGCCATTGATTGGTGGCCATTATTATTATTATTATTAACGTGATTAACAAATACAAAACACACAAAATCAACATGTAACAATAATTAAAACCAACATACAATAAAACACAGTATAGCAAGCAGAAGAAATTGGACTAAAAGATCTCCTCTAGCTGTGTAACCAAGCCATGGACATAACTGGGGCACCACCATCACCGAGAAGGCCTTGCCTTATATCACCACCCCATGAGTCACACCCACTGGGGGACCAAAAGGAGCCCCTCCACCCATCGCAAGGCCTTGGCTAGTAGGAACCTTAATATGTGGGGAACATTCCGTGCCACAGCATGAAGAACTTTGGAAGGTCATCTACATTTCATTTATTGTTTCGCCTTTGGAAACTTTTGTCAAACAAGCTCCTCTTTGAGCATGTGATGTTCCTTGCTCATCCTCATAGCATTGGTCTATCTAGCCCAGTATTGTGTACTCTGACTAAGAATGGGTCTCCAAGGTCTTAGGGAGAGGTCTTCCCAATCCAAAAGCTTGAGAGCCTTCATCTAAGAGGGTCTCGGGGATGAAACCTGGGTTGTTTTACATGCCTTCTGAACCTGAACAATCTCCAATGCCCACCACAAATGCGACCAGTCTGAACAGTACCTACGGTAAATACAGGTGCCATAATAATAAAACATGGAGTGTATTTTTGGATCAGTACCTATAAATAGTGCCTATGGCAGTACCACACACTCAAACTTTTGGAGCGGTGTTAAAACTTTTTTTCATAAATGGGGTCAGATGTGAAATGAAGGGTACACAGCTACTGATGCACTTAAGAATAAGGTTGACTAAATCAAAAGAGGTACACAAACACATTTTTTTTTGTAGGCATGCTAGGCTACAAAAACAGGACTACAGCTTTATTTTTCTACATCACAGGCTTCCTGTTTAAAAAGTCAAAGTAGCTTGTGTGTGTGTGTGTGTGTGCGTGCACTTTCCAGGGAAGGTAATGCTTCTCTTATTAATTTAAGCAAATCCTTTGACAAAATAATGCTTTTATGAAAACCATAATTGTTCAAGATTCCCTTCAGTTCTGATGTGTTATCATTTAAAGTCAGGCACCTTAGTCCAAACCACTGGACACACCTGGGACTCCTACACACTTAGTCTTCTCACTACAAAGGAGTCACAAGTTCTGTGCTTGTGCGGAGTTTGTCCTCTCCTATTAAAATAATAAGTGAGCCTTTACTGACAAGAGAAGGTCCAGGCGCAACCAGAGGCCTACAGCTGCAAAAGACAGCAATAGCAGAGGGGGGGGGGGGAGCTAAAATCACTTTTCTTTTTCAGCCTCTCGTGAACTAGGACACATACCTCATTCCAGCAGCTGTACATTATTTGATAAATTGCCTGGGAAGCCAACTGCGGGCGATAAAGCCGATAGCCAAGGCAAACCTTTTCAATCACTTGCATATTGTCATACTGCTCATAAGGTTGTTTCCCCAGAGTGAACACCTCCCACATTAAAATTCCTGTAGACATGTCCACAGAGTGGAGGAAAACAAGGTATTATAATGGTACATAAAACCCAGAAGGACATTACAAAATAAAAAAAGGTTGCTTCCGGGCAATCTGTTTATTGAGCATTCATGTGGATTTGTTGGCACTAAGTTTGCAGGCAGGTTAGGAGGACGTCTGCTGTTTGTTGAGGTTCCATTCCGATTTGTTTGCAGGGATGTTAGATGATGAGGCATCAAGCAATCATCATCTCCCACTTTTCATTGTGTTTCCCCCATCGCTTTCCTCATTGCAGAATGTCGTATTTTGTTTACGCAAGACCATTCAATCAACTTCAATTGTGCAACATGAATTTGCAAGGTGTGAGAATGAATCCCACCCCCAAATAGCAACAGCCTGGAAGCATCCTTATTTGTGTGACAGTTATTTCTTGATATAGGAGCATCATATTCTGCATAAGATGCCCATTATTTATTTCATTCCATTCATGAATCGTTTCTCATAAAATATCCCAAAGCTATTTCACAGTAAAAACATGATGAAAGACCAGCTGTATACTGAATTGCCTCTGCTGTTTAAAAACCCACAGCCTCTCTCGCTAATTTAAGTGTTTATAACTTGTTCTTGTTCCGTCATGCATTTTTTGTGCTACCAAGCTACTTCTCTTTGACTTCACAGCTACCTTTTTCTTTTCTTGAAAGTGCACTTGAAATATCCACAAGCCAAAAAGGGAGCATGTCAATCTCTGTGTGAACTGCTGGCAGCTGGTCCAAATGGGCAGGATGTGGAAAGGTGTGGCACAGTACAAATCGGCAACTGATAAACAGCATCATTGTACTAGTTGCTGCCACTCCTGAGAGGTATCCTTTCCTCTGCTTTTTGTTTAGTGCTGCTATGGCTCGGCAGAAGTGGTATCTAGATTTGATCATCTATCTGACTGCATATTTTTAAAAGACTGCTGTATTTCCAAAAGTGTGTTAACGCCCACGTTTTAATTGCTTTGTGACACTGAGCTATTTAATTAGGAAATAAAGCCAAGCTGGAGAGAAAAAGAAAGAGAACAAAGAGCTGTCCATGCATTTGGAAATATATTTCCTATATGGCAAAGAAAGTCCATGCAATACAGACCTTCACAATCTGGGCGTAATCCAACAGAGATGTGGCCTGCACAAGTCCTATTGGTTTCACTAGACGAATTCCTTAGGGTGCATTATATCATCACTCTGTGCCTGATCAGTCACAGGTCCATTTATTTAGATAAACGACATCTAAGGGCTTTTCTTCACTTCACATGTAGCATTTTCAATAGTTGCATTACATACTCACCAAAGGCCCACACATCCGATTTGCTGCTGAACTTGGTATAATGAAAAACCTCTGGTGCTGACCACTTCACAGGAAATTTAGTTCCTAAAGAACTCACATACTGGTCATCAAGCACATATCTATAAGGCAAGATTCACTTTTTAGGATTCACGGAGCAAAATGAAGGATCTATCCGAGTGACACCTCAGTTGAACCTACTCTGCTGAGATGTCTGCCAAAAACAACCAGATGGTTGTACCCAATGACAGGCCTATAACTAACCCATAACTAACTTAGATCCATTCATGTCAATAGGTTCACTCTGAGTAAAACTGAGCTGGCTACAACCCAGTAATACAAATATCAAAATATTGGTTATCAAATCACCCATCTATCCGTTTTTTGTAGAAGCTGGTTTGGACATGGAATGCGAAAAGAAAATTCACAACAACCTTCTGGCAAATGTAAAGTATGTTTCTTATAAACAATATCAATATGAAAACTTCCCAAGATCCTTAGATAACCACTAGCTTGAGGCTAGTTTAGGGATGGACAAATTCCCCCCCCCCGCCTTGCCCCCCAATAATTTACAGCTCACTATGAAGCAGAGATGTTTCTATTTTTAAAAAATCCATCTCAAAATAGTATTTAAAAATGTATTAATATTTTAAGAAGATTCAATCCATATTTGATACATAAGCCAGGAGTGGGATGAGGATTGCCAAAACATTTTTCAGGCAATCTCTGTATGAAGACAGAAAAAAAAACCCAACAACCCTGAGGGGGTTGTGCACTAAACACTCCCTTACTTCAAGAAGCAGTGGAGAAAGCAGCTTCTTTTAAAACAAACAAACAACCTCAAAACCTTGATTTAGCTGCTGTCTGTGATGCTGGTAGCAGTAACGAAACTCTGATCTTAGCCGCCCGGCCATGAGTTTCTTAACCCAGGATAACTTGACTGCAGTTTAGTTCCAGATTATTTGAGAAGGAAAATGTGGTGCCTTTTAGGTTATCATGAGAGCTGCCATTTTTGAATGTCTCGTTAATGTGTGTGTGTGTGTGTGTGTGTGTGTTTTTTTTTAATCAGCATTATAATATTTTCCCCCATTGAAGCTAAAGATTGAGACTTACCTTGTCATTCCAAAGTCGGACACCTTCACCGTAAGATCAGTATCAACCAGGCAATTTCTAGCAGCCTTTGCAGAGAGCACAAGAAACAAAATCAGCTTAGAAACAGATGTGATGCTGATCAGTGCTGTGAATCTCCTAAATCACCCCCCGCCCCCCAAACAACCACAGGTTGTTAAAAAACAAAAAAATCCACACCCATTCCAAGTTCTGCTTTCCAAGAACTTACCAAATCGCGGTGTATGAACTGATGTTCCTCAAGGAAAGCCATTGCTTCACAAACATGGTAGCACATCTCCATCAGTTGAAAGCGATGCAGCCCTTTGCCATGGGCTTTTAAGTAACTAAGCAAGCAGCCATTAGCCATGTATTCAGCCACTATGTAGATGGGATAGGTCTTTGTGCAAACACCATACAATTTAACAAGTTTGGGGTGATTCAGTTTCCTAAAACGAAGTACTGGATTTTAACACTTATATAAACATACACAGGGCACTTGCATGCACCTCCAAAAACCCATGCAATTATTGTCTATTCTCAGTCATCCCCCCCCCCCCCCAGAAGCTACATAAAGACATAATAATTAATAACACAGTGTAACGGCTGAGCGATACTAGTTGGATCAAAAATATAGTCAAGGAAGGCTTGACATGGCTAGTGCTTCAATAGGGATTGCAGTGCAAATATAAAACCCATATTGGCCAGAACATCCATTCATATCACAAATGTTTTCGTCTAAAGGAACACTAATCAAACAATATTGTAAATAACTGACAAAAATGCTTCTTCATATTAAAGGCATTGATAGGGCAGACAAAACCTATGATTATCTTAGTTATGTAAAGCGACCCCTGACCGTTAGGTCCAGTTGCGGACGACTCTGGGGTTGCAGCGCTCATCTCACCTTATTGGCCGAGGGAGCCGGCGTGCAGCTTCCGGGTCATGTGGCCAGCATGACTAAGCCGCTTCTGGCGAACCAGAGCAGCGCACGGGAATGCTGTTTACCTTCCCGCCGGAGTGGTACCTATTTATCTACTTGCACTTTGAGGTGCTTTCAAACTGCTAGGTTGGCAGGAGCAGGGACCGAGCAACGGGAGCTCACCCCGTCGCAGCGATTCGAACTGCCGACCTTCTGATCAGCAAGCCCTAGGCTCTGTGGTTTAGACCACAGCAAATCATATAATTTTAGAGTTGGAAGGGCCAAGAAGGTGATCTAATCCAATGCCCTGCAATGCAGTAATGTTTTGCGTAACATGGGACTCGAACCCACAACCCTGAGATTAAGAGTCTCATGTTTTGCTGACTGAGCTGAAGCTGAAATTATTGCATGAACGATACGGATGCTATGTCTACAGTTGTCAAAAAGTTTAAACAATACCCTTTGGAATATTTAACAGAGGCAATTAAAAATTAGGGAAAGGGTGCTTAAACACTTCACTCTGCCCCCGAGAGCTGCATATAGCCTGTCCCTTTCGTTTATTGAATTATTGCAAATGTTTTTATATCACCGTTCAACAAAGGTTCCCAAGGCAGTTTACATAAAAGGAAGTGGAAGAAAAATCTTAAAATACAGAAGACAAAAACTAAAAGGCTTCAAGATCTCAAAAGCCAAATCACTACAATAAGCAGGGCTCACATTAAGGCTGAAAGGCTTGGAAGAACAGGGCGCTCTTTGCCTGGTGCCAAAATGACAACAAAATAGGTGGAATTCTGTGGAGAGAACAGGTGCCACCACTGAGAAGGCCCTCACTGTGGCTGCCACCTCCATTGCTTCAGACAGGGCTGATACTGACTGTCAGAATGATCTCTATTGCAGTTCCTAATGTACAGGTAGGCACATATGGACTTAGTGTCACTTAGGGAAAACCCTTGCTTACATCATGGTTTCAGCTTCTTCCAAGAATTCATCTTCAGACATTGACCCTTCCTTGATCATTTTAACAGCAACGTATTTCTTTTTCCACTTTCCCACCTGCACCACTCCAAACTGACCACTCCCTATTTCCTTCAGCAAGACAATATCTTCACGCTTTAGCTCCCAGGGGCCTAAGTTTGATAGAAAGAGTTGTTATATTAGATCATATATATGTTGTTGTTTTTTGGTGTGAGGGTTTTTTGCTGTTGGAGAAGGGTTTCCTGGAAAAACTATTACTAATTTCCTACCACAGTCAAAAAAGGCTTTCCCCTACCTTTTCCCAAAGGTGCTGTGGATGGAACTTTGTTTGCTTTCGTGGAGACTGCATGTCGAAGTCTTGTAACTATACCTAGAAATTAAGTTCACCAAATATGGTAAATTTGCTGAGAAAGGGAACCTGTATCTTAAGACCTGCATGAGAGGCACTGCTGAACGTTCCATCTATAATCATGGCACACTCCATGGCAACTCATGACAGGGTCTTCTCAGTTATGAGACCCTGGATATGGAAATATGTCTGTCCCCTTTGTTGATGTCTTCTCAACTTCTCTTAAAGAGGTGTCCATTTTGTAGCTCAGTGGTAGACAGCATCTGCTTTGAATGTAGAATGTCCCAGGTTCAACCACTGGCATTTCTAAGTAGGGCTGGACTCCCAACTTCATCGTCCCTGACCACTGGCGGTGCTGACTGGGACTAGTTGGAGCTGAGGTCCAGTAATCTCTGGTAGGCCACAGATTCCTGATCCCTGATTTATGGGAATAAACATGACCTACTTCCAAGGGGGAAAAAATATTTACTGTGACTAAAATATGCAGATAATTGGAGAAATCAAAAGCTGTTGTCAAATATAGTTAATGTTCTTTGTCTACTTTTGCCTGGATCTGTAATAGTTATTATCATTTATAGATATAAAGGTAAAGGACCCCTGGACGGTTAAGTCCAGTCAAAGGCGACTATGGGGTTGCGGTGCTCATCTCGCTCTTCAGACCAAGGGAGCTGGCGTTTGTCCACAGACAGCTTTCCGGGTCATGTGGCCAGCATGACTAACTGCTTCTGGTGCAACGGAACACCGTGACAGAAGCCAGAGCGCACGGAAACGCCATTTACCTTTGAGCCACAGCAGTACCTATTTATCTACTCACACTGGTATGCTTTCGAACTGCTAGATTAGCAGAAGCTGGGACAGAGCAATGGGAGCTCACACTGTCATGGGGATTCGAACTGCCGACCTTCTGATCAGCAAGCCCAAGAGGCTCAGTGGTTTAGATCACAGCGCCATCCGCTCCCCTTATCATTTACACAGCACTTGAAGATGTTGGATCTTTCCATAATAAAAGAAAACAAATAAATAATTAACAATTTGCTGTCCTTTCTTGAAATTCAACATCAGCTGCCAGGAAGCAGCAACTGCACTGCCCAATGATAGGACCAGCAATGGTAAGCCTTAGTAGAATCTTCTCAGGCCGAAATTCTATGCCCAGTTTGCCTTGGAGTGAGCCTCACTGAACACAATGGGACTTACCTCTGAGTAAACATGTTTAGGCACTGCCAGTATTGAAATTAGGAAACTGAGGCTAAGAGAGAGCAGTTTGTTTATAAGTCTACCTAGCTAGTCAGAGAATGAAGTAAGATGAAGATTGGGAATTCCCAGCTCACACACTTAGACTACAATCACAAATACACCTAGCAGGGAGTAAGACCCATTGAACACAATGGAACTTACTACAGAGTAAACATGTGTAGGATTGTACTAAAAGCAAACACACACAATAGGGAAATTGACATTCATGAACACAATGCAAATCATGAAATGATAAAGTGATTTACCTGCTGAATTGTGCTGATGATAACGAATAAGCTCAGGAACTGAATCAAAACAGTAATTCTCAGCCAGGTAAAACTGTTTTTTGTTGTTTACATTGACATGGTAGTGTTTAACGATTCCTTTTTTATCTCTGGAAAAAATGAAGACAAACCATTCCAGCTAGCATAAGGAAAAGGAGAGGAATCTCTTAGAGGAGGGGTTTTTCAAAGCCCACTTGGGGGGGGGCATAACATTATTGAGGACCACCAGTGACAAAGTGGTTTTAGACAGAAATGGAGCTAGACATAATCACCTGGCTATTAAAGACATCATTCACTACTGATAACTAATCCCTTTGGTAACAGCTAAATTATTTGCTACAGCAATTCCCTTGTGGCAGAGTTCTATACAGTAGTTTAGCTTTCCTCAAGTTAAGTCTAGACATTGGTTCTGGAGGTATCATGACCTGGGCTGAATCTAGACATATATAAAAAAACACTGTGAGAATGCTTTTTTAAAAATTGAATTTCCCATTAGCTCACCATCGCCATCTAGTGTCACATTTGTATAATACACTTAAAACACACTTAAAATGTTCTATTTGCAGCTGTATAGCTGAGTCTTCAGCCTCTCTTTTTTTTTAGCAGAATTTACTGATCCAAAGGCTCTAAGTAGAGAGCGCAATCTGTTTTATATTTCCCCCTTCCTTCTGTGTCTCCAAGTGTTTCTGCTCATCTCCTGTAATTTCTTCTCCTTTCATGTGTGTAACTTTTAACTTATTTGCCACAAACTGTCAGTTCCTATCATACCTCCTAATTTCTCTCTCCACTTCCCACTCTCTCTGCCTGTTTCCCCATGAGCTTTAATATAGACAAGCACGTAGCACTGAAACCAGCCTTCAGAATAGGGACACTTCAATTTGAATTATATATGAACACAGATGCAATCTGAATCCAGAAAAAGCAAGTGTACAGATTGGTTAGGGTATACATTATATTGGAGGGGTATATTATATATACCTTGCCTACTTACCTGCAAGTCATGCTGAGTACAGATACAGTGTATTTTCCTGCATGGCTGGAATTACGAACCATGTAAGCCCCATCCTTCCCCTTTTAATAAAAACCAGAAGAGAACCTTTGTAGTAGTTGAGAGGGTGGATGCTCTGTTGGTTTCATAAAATGTGAAGCCTGTTTCATTGATATACACTCGTACCTTGGTTCTCGAATGCCTTGGTACTCGTATGTTTTGGCTCCCGAACTCCAAAAACCGGAAAGTAAGTGTTCCGGTTTCAGAACGTTTTTCGGAAGCCGAACATCTGACGGGGCTTCCGCTTGTGTGCAGGAAGCTCCTGCAGCCAACTGGAAGCCGCGCCTTGGTTTTTTAACGTTTCAGGAGTCAAACAGACTTCCGGAACGGATTACGTTTGAGAAGCAAGGTACGACTGTATTAGAGATGTTCTAAAAGTGCATCAAACTATGCTTTTGTATAGCTCCTTGCCAATCACCAAGGGTCAGTGCAAGCAAACCATACGTAAGGACGGACATCACCAACACACTGAGAGGCAGCTGACATGCTTATGTACATTGTTCACCCTACACACATATAAAAAAAAAAGTTCTGAAAATGCTTTTTTAAAAAGCGTTTTTAAAAATACACTGAATTTTCCATTAGTCTCACCATCGCCATCTAGTGTCACATTGTATTTTGCACTTAAAACGTTTTATTTGCAGCTGTATAGCTGAGTCCCATGACTCCTTAATTTGCACCAGAAAAAAAAATATTGAGGGGGGTAGGCACAGAATGGAAGACATTAATTGGGAGGAGGGCTGGAAAGATCTTAGCCCTCTGAAAAAGAAATAATAGCATAGCCGCCCATCCTAAACACATTTCCTCTGAATTCAGTTTGTGATCTAATTATAATGTTTATGCGGAAGAGTTCATTTTCTTCAGGTACTCGCTGGGGTCCATTAATGGAGAGGCAGGAGGGGAGTCAGCTGCTTGTCTCATGAGTGTTCAACTCCCTCTTGATGCCCTCAAATTTTAAAGTTAACACTAAATGAGTATTTTGAGTTGGCATCTCTTCCACTACAGTTTTCTAATTCCAGGAGTGTCAGCGCCATTAAGTAGACTTGTTTTACTCTCATTGTGAACAGGCAGGTGTGTGGCAGTGATGGGGGTTCTGATTGGGAGCACAGCCTGATCTAGCCTGGCCTCTCTACATCTGCCGTCAGAAGAATTAGCTATGCAGTGTGAAGCTGCACAACAAACGGCGTGTATAGTTTGGCCCTTGATAGCTGCCTTGAGTATCATCAGGGGAAAAGGTGGGGTATAAAATATATAACAGCAGCAGCAGCAGCAGCAGCACATAAGAAGGCAGCAATTTCGGTTCCAACCTCAACTTTGGCACAATCAGTGATGTTTCCGTTCTGCTGAAGTTCTGTTTCTGCCAAATACTACATTATCTATCTCACTGCATGCTATTTAACATAATATAAATCATTCTTTTCATATGCTATGGATTTAATGTAAACAATGACATAATTGTTTCCATGCCATTCACTTTGATGTAAAGGAAATGTTGAAACTCTGTATAAAGAAAGTCATTAATGGCGTATTGGTTGTAGGCTATATCTATATCTATATCTATATCTATATCTATATCTAAATGTTGTGAGCGAATACCAATTGTATTCACTGGATTGATTTTCATTCCAGATCTGGGATAAAAATGTGAAAAACGGCAATTTCCACTTCCGTTTCTGATTTCTCTGACACTCCCAGCCTGCACTATTTCAAAGGAAGGAAGCGAATGCTTGCAGCTAAAGGCAATGCATAAACCTAATAAATGTGTAGGAATTTTTAAACACTACCTTCTGCTGCAGCAACTGTTCTGCTTGGGCCCTTGAGAGTTTACCAGCATACCAACTGCAACAAAAGAAATTGCTAACATATTACATTCACAGCACACAATTATTCTGTAATTGCATTATTATGGAGTAACACTTTCATTATTTGAACGAGGATTGGAGAATCTCTCCCGCACAATGAGCATGCCATGGAATAAGGTTATCTGATAAATCACTTAAAGAATATGTTCATGTTGTTAAGCATCCCATGGGACAGGTTAAAAAGTTCTGAAACTCACTTTTAAAACCCTCACATATTTACTAAGCAGTGGCTGCCATATGCAGTTTCTAAGTAAATACTTCTGTGAAACCTTTACAGGCTTAAACTCCCTTGAAAATGAATTTTCAATTACTACTGTAGCATGGATGATTGCTGCCCCATTTATTTAATGCTGGTACCACAACACACACACACACACACACACACACACCCCACAGAGAACATATGTATACATCGTTTCCCCCCACCCCCAAATGCTTCACGAACATTATCTCATAAATCCTTACAATAGACTTCTTCCTAATTGCTGAAAAGTGCCTCAGCAGTCCTTACAACAGAGTATTGCTATCTACATGTTGCAAATGTTCAGATGAGATGGGAAAATGACAGCTTTTCTAGCACCACCTAAAAAGATTGTGACTGGTCTGGGGTGTGTGGGGGTGTAATGGGAGATTTGGAACAGCCTTTAGATGGAGGAGGAAGAGTGGGATGCAAACACAACAAACAGTAATAATGTTTGCACAGACAGAAGCATGGGGAAGCTGGCAGCAGCAGTAGTGCTGTGTATATCAGTGCCAGCAGGATAGGGCATTTATATCTCTGCTTGCCTATCCTGTAGTAAAGGTCTTCCTCCACTGAATACTTAAACTAATGCATTGCGCACCGCCATCCCAATGATCAACCACACCCAATATCCGCCTCACTCATTATTAGCAATGCTTTCCTCCTCTTCAGTTGATGACGCTTTAGCTGTATCGACACTTCTTCTGTGAATGCAAAAATAGCACAATGAGTTCTCCATTTACTCCCCCGGTCGTCAGGAGAACTGCAACACTGATATTAATCTACACCTAGGCGATAGTGAGCCAGAAAGACCACAATCTGACTCAGAATAGAGGCTGTTTCCTATGTTCCTCACTGAATCTGAGGGAGTTGAACAACATCTGTAGGAGCACAGCTAGTCACTCCTGATTTCACAGGATAAATATATGGATTCTCTCGTTGGTATATTCAGCATAGAATATAGAAGTCAGAATGGATGGATTGTGATTTACCCTGGTTTTTCAGTGGCCTGGGATACCTCCTTCAAATAGGCACAGGGTGCAAAGCCCTCATTTCTGCAAATGAAAAATACAAAAAAAGTTATTTTTTAAAACCTACATGAAGCACTTGGAAGGAAGACGATGAGCAATAAAACGAAACAAATAGAGACCAGGTGACATGAAGTTGCCATGTGTTTCTGTTGGTACTGCATGATAATTGGTGCCTTCCATCCATGTGGGATCAGGGGCAGCAATGTGGTTGGTGGATAGTCATGGTGTTGCTAGTGTCTTTGTGGAAGTGGGTATCATAATTGGTTTATTACCTCTTTATTATGATTGGGCTTTTCACATTGCTGCTGGGACAACATCAATGTAAACTCTGGCATAACAGCAGATTACCGTATTTTTCGCTCTATAAGACGCACCAGACCACAAGACGCACCTAGTTTTTGGAGGAGGAAAACAAGAAAAAAAATATTCTGAATCTCAGAAGCCAGAACAGCAAGAGGGATCGCTGCGCAGTGAAAGCAGCAATCCCTCTTGCTGTTCTGGTTTCTGGGATAGCTGCGCAGCCTGCATTCGCTCCATAAGACGCACACACATTTCCCCTTACTTTTTAGGAGGGAAAAAGTGAGTCTTATAGAGCAAAAAATACAGTACTCCATTGGCTGATAGGACTGCACAAGTCAAAGTATGTGCAGCCAGCTAACCTCTCTGGCTCTTGCAATTTTTCCAATCTCAGAGAACTCCAATTCTTATACAAGCACTTTCCATGTTGTAGATGTAAGTAGATCATATGCACAAGTACTCATCACGGTTATTCATAAATAACATTTATGCTGTTTGTATGACAGCATACATATGGTTTCTCCCCATTTTATCCTCACAGAAACCCTGTGAGGTGGATTAGCTGAGAAGGACTTTGAATGAACCAAAGTCTCATGGAGCTTCTAGGCTGAGATTTGAACCTAGTCCAAGACCATCAACCGTCCATGGAAACATACTCAGTTCATGCACCATCTGAATTGATCATTAGACAAGCTTTAAACAAAATAACACAGTGGGTTTGTTTGTTAAACTGGGGTAATTCTTTGTTAGAATTCTTCCGAGTACATCGGCTAACAGAATATGAAAACTATACCTCAGTAATAAGGAAATCTCTCTAAACAAGGCAGAGGAAACTTACCCGTCCAAATCCTTCACGAGCCACCAATCAGGAGCCTCATCGTTCATAACATAATATTTATTGTTTCTCACAAGAGGAACATCAGAGTTTCCTTTTGGCTCATAATTATAAATAGCTACTGCTTCTTTCAGAAATGACTTGTCAAGCGTTTGACCTGGAGGTTGATGGTCGTACTCATTGTTCTGAAAGCCGGTAACATAAGATATGCCACACAGAGAATTTAGAGAAAGAAATCATTGCCGTTTCAACAACAACAACAAATTCCACAGCACTTTTCAAGTGTCCAGTGTACTTTACAAGCGTAACCTCGTTAATCCTTAAACTGTGGCTAAGGAAGTTCTTTTATCAACATGAACAGAAAAATCAGTATCTGTAATTTGTACAATTATAAGATGCCAACGAACTATGAACTAATCACTGACCTACAGCACCCTCCCCCACTCCTGTGTCTGCCCACAGCTGCATGTGGCCATTGGGAGTAAAAATGCTGCCCACTTCTGAACAATTTGGGACAAAGTTATCATGAGTGTTCCATGTATATGCAAAGAGAGTGCTAGGGGTTGAGAGTCACAGACAACTATTAAAACTGTATCCTGGGTCATCCTGTTTGCTGACTTGCCTGTACAGTCTAGAGCAGAAGTGAATCATCCTGTGCTTGCTCAACCAACCCTAAGCAAACAAGCTACCACTTGGGTTTGCAGAAGAGATGGCCTATGAATGACTACCATGGTCAGGGGGATCCAGTGCAAAAGGTACACCCTTCTGTTTAGGTTTAGGTCATTGACAGTTCACTGCATTTCTTTATGGAAATCCCATCAGAAACAACAAACCTATGGTTGTTGTGAGGCTATTGATTGCATATAAACAGGCTATACATTATACATCATAGGTCAGAGAATTGCTTTAAGCTGCTTAGAATCTCCTTGCAAAAAGTGTTAAATCACAAGCTGCCAAGGAGATAACATGAGAGTTGGGCCAGATGACCAGGCCAGATGACCGGTTGGGGAACTGAAAGGGGGAAAGCCCTAAGATCAAGTGCTGGTGAAAGCTGGAAAAAGGGAAGTGCCACCAGATGTTTCCTGAAAAGCCCTTAGACCTAGTGCTACTGAAAGCTGGAATGCTTGACAATGTGTGTGAAAGTGAAAGGACATGGATATTCTCAGTGGAAAATACTGAGCTGATATTAAATCCTGGTAGCAGGAGCTGAAAGTACAGAATTAGCCTTGAAATGGTCAAACCCAGTGAAAATCCTGTCTATGTATAGAGTTGGCACAGATATAATCTAAGATTGTATGTTTTGGCCTGGACATAGAGGCGGGTGAACTATTGGGGTCTCAGCAGACATTTAAGCTAGGATGCTGGCTCATGAAAACTGAGTAAATTGACTCAGTTTCAAGATTATTAGCAGAGTCAGAGCGTATGCCAGCTAAACTGACTTAATGGGGATGGGTCTGGTGGTCTTATCTGTGCTTGGCCAATAGAGATGCTAATTAGCTTGATATCACAAATGACCCTTTGTGGGGCTTGGCATAGATAGCTGTGGGGTTATAAAATCACACGTTCATGGCCATCTCTTAATAATCTGATTCTTGTGAGGAGTCCCCTTTTGGGAAATGTCTTTGTATGTGTAAGCATGTTAACTTTCTGCTATAACTTTCAAACTTCTTTACTGTTATAATTCTGAGATAAAATTCTCTAGTACCTATTCCTGGTGTGTTCTGATGTCTGAATAGCTTGGTCCAATCCCTTACAAGTTTTGAGAAGATGACCCTACATGAATATCCTTCACTGTTTACGTGATTAAAAAAAGTCTACTCTTTCCATCTGTTCCAAGAGAAATATGAGGCAAGGGCCCCTCTTCTTTCAAACAATTCCACATTGTTCCTCCTAATGGAAGCAGAATATCTAGAGTATAAACAATCCATATTCACTTTATTAAAGCAAAGCTTTATTCACCTGTGCTCCTGGTACCGGTGGAAGCGGTTTCACTGCACTGCTTGCACTGTGAAGAATGTAATCTATATCAAGAATTAAGGGGGGAAAGGCTGGGTGAAATTAATGCCCTGAATCTCCACTGACAAGCAGACTTTGGAAAACCCTTATCTGGCAGCTTTGTTTATTACCATAGGAGTGATGGACTAACCCAGAGTGGGCTGCATTGTTCCCTCATTACCTTCTGAGAGCAAAATCTGGTTGAAAACAGACTGTGGGGTTACAATGTGGACCTTGGTCAAATCCATTTATATTCCTACATTCCAAGCAAGCATGGTATAATGACCGCTCCCCGCTTAAAACAGGGGGCGCCCTTTGCGTGGACGCGCGCAGCCCCTAGATCTGGAGCTGCTCCAACAGCATAGGCTTGGTTTGCCTTCCCTCAGGTGGGATACCTGGAGACCTCCGCCTACCTCAGTCAGTTGTCCAATCCCACCTGGGGGAAGCGTTGCCAAGGAGACCAGGCCAGGTAGGGGAGGGATTACCTGCCCACACAATAGAGGGAGGATCTTACCTGGGAATCCTCACTTGGCTCCAGAGCTTCTCCCACCCTACCCACCCTCAGTTAATGTCTTATTTGCAGGTTAACTTTTCTTCACAGGTTTTGCAGGTTAACTTTTCTTCGCAGGTATGCGGGCGCTGCTACGTTAAGGTCGCTATTAAAGGGCCGGAAAGGAATTTCCCTGCATTGGCAGGTTTCGCCTTTCCCGTAGCAAAACGTCACAACTTTGGCGGTATCGGGCCTTGGGCGGAATCCTTTAGTCCATCTTCCTCTTTGCGGCGGCGATACCAGGGTTCCCCGTAAAAGGGGTTTCTGAAGGGAGGCTTTGACCGTACGCCGAAAGGTCGTCATTGCTCTCCCCTGCGGCGGCGGCGTAACGGGGGCGGCTATCTCTGCTTGAACATATGTTCTCCAGAGCCGGCCCATCCCCCCCCCACTGGATAACCCTGATGCTCCCTAGGTCCCCGACTGGGGAGGGAGAACGCCCAATGCCTGAGCCAAGGTCTACCCACATTTGAAATTTAATAAAGTTGTGGCCAATTTAATCCCATAGCACGTTGTCATGAGTCGTTATTCCACATGACGGGGGGACCGCGCGGGATCTGGGGACTCCGCCTGTCCACGCAAACATGCTTCTTTAAAAGCCTGAACTGTTTGAAAAAGGCAGTATATCAACTACATTATGCTGAAAACCTCAGAGTCTAAAGGGTGGTTGGGAAAAGTTCCTTCCTGCTCATCTAACTGTACAAATTAACTGGCAAACAAAACAGTGATGTTTTGTGCCAAGAACTCGGACGGAGAGCAATATTTGCATGTAGATAGTTTGTTTTGGAAATACTTCAGCTCACTGACATTTGCAGCTTTGTAAAAACAACAGGACATTGCTTATTTCTTTTCCAGCAAATTTGCTGTGGTTCCCCCCTCACTGTTGGGAAAGGCTCAGTCTGAGCAGTTTTACTTCCATCTGCAAGCGGGTTGCTCTTCTTCAAATAAGCACATATGGTAGGGCAGGCACCCCCAAACGTGGCCCTCCAGCTGTTTTGGGACTACAGTTCCCACCATCCCTGACCACTGGTCCTGTTAGCTAGGGATGATGGGAGTTGTAGTCCCAAAACAGCTGGAAGGCCGAGTTTGGGGGTGCCTGTGGTAGGGGGAAAACTAGGCTTGATTGATTGATTGATTGATTGATTGGTTGGTTGGTTGGTTGAATGTATGGAGCAGGAGCATCCAATCATGTAAACCCCCACCTGCAATCTGAAATTATACACCCCAGATACAGAGGGCGGTACAGCATTTAACCAAGTTATACTCAGAGCAGACCTACTGAAATTAATGGCGCTAACTTAGTCATACTAAAAGGCTCAGGACCGCAATACCTTAAGGACCATCTCTCCCCATACAAACTGACCTAGACGCTGCACTTGTCATCTAATAATATTAATAATAATAATAATAATAATAATTCATTTATACCCCGCTCATCTGGCTGGGTTTCCCCAGCCATTCTGGGCAGCTCCCAACAGAATTAAAAGCACAATAAAACATCAAACATTAAAAACCTCCCTAAACAGGGCTGCCTTCAGGTGTCTTCTAAAAGTCAGGTAGTTGTTTATTTCCTTGACAACTGATGGGAGGGCGTTCCACAGGGCGGGTGCCACTACCAAGAAGGCCCTTCTCTGTGTCCCCTCTCCCTGAGAGGTTCGGAGGGTGGCAACATGAGAAAGGACCTTTTCTACGGTGGCTTCCTGGTGCCATTGGGACTGTTATGATTTTTTTTCTGTGACTGTTTTATTGTTTCTTATTATTGCATTATGTCAATTATGTTTTTAATGTTGTACACAGTCCTTGGATCTTTGCATGAAAGGGTGGAATATAAATTGAATAAATAATAGATCATAATAATTTCAGTGGGCTAAACTGAGTTGAATGTCACCCATAATAATTACTCACACCATGCATTTAAATCACTAGGACAATACTTTAAACACTTATGGTGGTTTTCCTCAAAGAATTATCGGAGCTGTGGTTTGCTAAGGATGCTGAGGGCTGTTAAGGAAACCTCTATTCCACTCCAAGAACTACAATTCCCAGAGTGCTTTAACAGTCAGTCACTCTTCACGTGGGCTTACTGTTACTGATATCTTTGTTGCTTTTATTGCAAAATTGTGGTTTTGGTCTGTATACTCCATTGTGATATTTTATATGAAAGGGCAGTTTGTAAAAAAAAAGAAAGAAATGGAAATGCCTAGGAAAATAAAAATTAAATAAATAATATTGGAAAGGGCACAAAAAGTCTCAAATTTCCATTGTACGAATGATAGAAAGAGATGAAACAACACATTACACTTTCCCCAGATTATGCATCCAGGAGCCGCTTTGCAGGTTTGATTGCAGCACAGGAACTTCCCGTTGGAATAGAATCTGCTGTGGTACTTGTTTAGTAAATCTGTATTGCCCAGAATCTCTGGAAAGCATAGAAAACAGAGGAGGTGGGGGGTGGCAGGGGAGAGAGAGGAAGAGACTGAAAATGTTTCTGCTATAAAACAATATAGACTAATAGCTCAGATGTAGGGCCAATTCACATGGACAAGGTGCGAATGCTGAGAATATGGACTGAGGTCAGGGCTGGCCCTGCCATTAGGCAGATGAGGCAAAAGCCTCAGCAAGCAAATGTTCAGGGATGGAAACCAGTGGTGAGGTCATAGTGGATAGGGCTGTGGTTGCCCCAGGGCCTAGCCTGCACCTCCTAGGTTGCTACACTCAGAAACAGTGGAAGATGTTGTCCTGCTGCAAGTCTTGAAGTAAGATGCAGCTGGGGGTCTGGTCAACTTTTGCTCATGGAACAGAAGGGACTCCATTTTGGTTTTCGGCTGAGGCTGCACAATATTGTGGACCAGCCCTGACTGCGTGTATCAGTGCAGTGATAACTGTACTAACAGTTTAGAAATGGTTAACACTGCGCTTCTATACACGTTCTGCTCAAAAGGAAGCTTCAATGGGACTTATTCCCAGGTCAGCAGATACGGGATTGTAGCTTTAGCCTCTGGCTCAGAGCTCCCGAGTCCTCTGTTACTTTAAAGCATTTATATACCACTTTACATCACCTTAAATTTCAAGGATAATGTACAGCATAAACATAAAATAAGACACTAAAACAAAAGTAAAAGCAACAGATAAAATCCGACATATATATATATATATATATATATATATATATATATATATTGCACATACTGAACTTCAACCTGAGCTGGAATTCCTCATTCTCTTGCATGAAGGGGGCAGTTTTGCACACATAGGGAGATGCCTTATTTACGTGTGTGTGTGTCTGTGTGTGTGTGCGTGCGCCTTCCAACAAGCCTTTTAAATCGAGATCTTTCCCAGCCTGCATCTGTATTTGAATTGTTTCAAAGGTGTTTGTAAAGACATCCCGTCATTTGTTGTTTGGTGCCCTGGGCATCTTTGGGGGGGGGGGGGGGAAGCAGGGTAAAGATTGAATGAATAAATACCAAGTCAGAACATTGATCCATTGGGCTTAGGCAGGGGATACCTCCAGCCCTACCAGAAAATACTGGGGCCGTCTGAATGCAAAGCAGATGCTCTGGGCCTTCCTTATGAAGCTTTCTGCTTCCACTGGAATTAACAGGGGAGCTGTGTGTGTGTCCATCAGCCCCCAAAATGTCAAAGAAGCACTGACGTTGAACTTGTGGCGTAGGCGTATACACTATGTGTGCTAAAAACCAGAGCCGTAGCTAGGTGATCTTGCGCCCCTGGCAGAACCATCAAGCTTGTGCCCCTAAAGGTAAAGGGTAAAGGGACCCCTGACCATTAGGTCCAGTCGCGGACAACTCTGGGGTTGCGGCGCTCATCTCGCCTTATTGGCTGAGGGAGCCAGCGTATAGCTTCTGGGTCATGTGGCCAGCATGACTAAGCCGCTTCTGGCGAACCAGAGCAGTGCACGGAAACACCGTTTACCTTCCCACCAGAGCGGTACCTATTTATCTACTTGCACTTTGACGTGATTTCGAACTGCTAGGTTGGCAGGAGCAGGGACCGAACAACGGGAGCTCACCCCGTCACGGGGATTCGAACCACCGACCTTCTGATTGGCAAGTCCTAGGCTCTGTGGTTTAACCCACAGCGCCACCCGCGTCCCTTAGATTGTGCCCCTAGCCACAGACAAATTGGCTCTTCTTTCTGCCTGTCCTCCGACCCCGACCCCTGCATCCATTCAATTCCTCACACACTTCACCTTGTAATGAACTCTTTTTTTTTGTAATGAATTCTGATTGAAGGAAATCGAAACAGAGAGAGGACACCAAGATGGGGAAGGCTGACCTAGATGACGGTATATAGGCATCTCCCCACTTACGCACGGGTTAACTTCCGGGCCCCTGCGTGCATAAGTGAAGTCACATAAAGTGGGGAGCACCCCACTTTAATAGGGAGGAGGGCATGGGAGTCAGCTCCTTGGAGCCAAGGTTCCTTCACGCCCCCTATAATATTTGAGGAGGCCACCCCACCCCCAGTTACTGGGCATTGCCATTCAATTAGCAAGCATGCACTCTATCTTGATTATACAGGGTGGTGCTTACCTGCCCCCCCCCCATATATTTTATTCAACTTGGCACCCTTGAAGGAGGGTGTGCAAGAGGAAAGAGAGAGAGAGAGAGAGAGAGAGAGAGAGAAGTGACAAGTGACTAGGCAGGCTGGACAGGGTGCCCAGCGGAGGGTCTCAGTAGCCGATTTTGCAGGGCCCCCCCACCTGCACCCCTGGCAGGGGCCCACCTCACCACCCACTAGCTACGGCCCTGGTAAAGGCTAGGCAGCCACCATAAAACACACATGCCATTTAGATAGTTGCAAAAATTAGTTTTCAATTTCAAAGCGGCTAATCTGCTTTAAAAAAAAAAAAAAAGTTCAGTTGGTTTACTGAACTCTGAAAGCCTCCCACAGTGTTTTCTTCTTCAAGCTGTTCTGTAAAGAGCTTTCTCACAAAGGCACTATCAATTTCCTTAAGTCAGCCAAGTTTCATTATGCTACAGTGGTACCTTGGGTTACAGATGCTTCAGGTTACAGACTCTGCTAACCCAGAAATAGTACCTTGGGTTAAGAACTTTGCTTCAGGATGAGAACAGAAATCGCACGGCGGCAGCAGGAGGCCCCATTAGCTAAAGTGGTGCTTCAGGTCAAGAACAGTTTCAGGTTAAGAACGAACCTCCGGAACGAATTAAATTCTTAACCCGAGGCACGACTGTATTTGGATTGGAAATCCTTTCAGGTTAGCTGTGAAACGTTAAAGAGTCCTCAGAGTCTGATGAAACAGCTTGTTACCTTTATGCAAAGCTTCCAGCCATCGGCTCCGGCTCTCTTCGTTTGCAGAGAAAACATACAGGAGGCCACCTTTGTACACAATCTATGCATAGGAGGAAACAGTTTTGGTGTTACTGAGCACTAAAATAAACAATGCACTGCTGGCCTGCCAGATGCTGGTGTATTTCATGCGTGATATGGGAGAAACCAGTATAATTTCAGACACTGCCATGTGCAGAGAGTTATAAATTACAGTGCATGGCGGGGGAGGTAGATGAATTAATTCAAGCTGTGCATACAACAGATTTGAATGTGTATATTTGGGAAATCAGTCTGAGCTGGGTTTAGATCTGAATCCAGAATCAATATCAACAAAAATAATAATAATAAAATGATAAGACACAATAGGAAAAATATTATCAGCACAAAAATTCAAATAAAACAAAAACATGTCACCAAAAAGCCGTGTTACACTCAGCATTTATCATAATAACAGCAGAAGTGAGTTTAAAACCGCTCCCTGTGCCTCAAAATCTCTTTCAAAGCATACTTTGCAGCAAAGTGTTATCTGGGTAGGAACAAGACAGGCCACTGCCCTAAAAAGGGTGTTCCAAATATAGAAGTTCTGTGGAAACCAAATAATTCATCTCCTAGATGATGTTAATTTTTTGGTCATTTCCTCCGAATCACAAGTCATTTGGTGCATTGAAAATGTAAAACACACCAGGAAGCACCCACCAAGCAAAACTCCAAAAAGAGAGATCTTTCTGCATATTGTTGCATGCCATCCCAGTTTCCAAGCAGTGCAAGGTTCCAGGTGCTTGCCCTCAGTTCAGTTTCTCCCGACTGAGGGAAAACGGAGACTGTGGTGTTTTTAGGATGTATGGTTTATTTATACATATATACACAACCTGAGCCTACAATGGAAGGGCTAACGGCATTAACACCCCAAGAAGGTCTTTCTTCTTCCTCGGATTCAAACAGGAATCAGGCGTGACTCTGTCTCTCCCAATTGCCCAGCCTGCTGCCTGCCCCTTCTCCTTTCTAGCTCTCTCTTTTCCAACTCTCAGCACTGGCCTTTGCCTACCAGTGAGTTGAAGGAAGATGGCCCACCTATTTGTTATCCAGCACAGAGCCACTTCTTTTGTTACCTCATTGGCCCATACTTAGGGGGCCATTACCTCACTAGGAAGCTAGCCTGGCTATTCCAGGAATTGAATCCCTGCTGGACTCAGGAATTAAAGGGGCTCAGGCTTACAGTCTACCCACCCTAAACTCATAACAACACACTTGCCAAACATCTGATAAAGGCTTCCTTTCAGTGTTGCTACATTTGAGTTATTGGAGGAGATGTTTTTTCAAGATATCTGAACAAGTATACCAAGCCACTGAAGGAGGTCTTTTGGCTGAAATGTCTTGGGCCACCAGTACATATTCAACAACATGCTGAGGCAGGGTTTTCTCTTTTTGGAGGGCATTCAAACTATAGGCACCATCCAGCAAAATATGAATTCACTACCGAAAATATTTTATTGTGTACAGTTTTACCTGGAAGGGATACTGCCGCTCTGGCGGGGCTGGTTCATCTAGATTCACTTCCTCTGCACATCGAATTTTCTTAATTTCTATTGACCCTTTTCTGGTTCCTTTTTTCTAAGAACATAAAAGGAAGTAGGGAGAAAGTTCCCAACACCCATAAGAAGGAATACATAACATGAAAAGGCGTTAGCCAGAGGTTGAATACCCAAGAATCTCTTACCCGCTTACACTGCATTCTAAGAAATCTATTTCTCACCTCTTTGTCATATTCATAGTAGGAAAGGCTTGTTTTCGTAAGAACAAAGAGTCGTTCTTTGTAATTATTTGGAGATATTTTTTTCTTTTGCTGAGACTTCTTCATCAGCAACTCTTCTAGAATGATTCTGTTCTCCATGGTTTCCATTTTACGGTCACTAAAAGAGCAGGAAATGTTCCAAGTTAGAGAGCACC
The DNA here is from genome assembly GCF_964106645.2 of Podarcis pityusensis. Lineage (NCBI taxonomy): Eukaryota > Metazoa > Chordata > Lepidosauria > Squamata > Lacertidae > Podarcis > Podarcis pityusensis. Next base: position 67,087,328 of record NC_138027.1, read on the forward strand.
AATTAACCAACTGCAAAACTGAATCAAATTTGCAATTAAAATAATTCAATGTCAAATTTGAGTCTAGAACATAGCCCTTGATACATATTATTTACCTACTCTCAAAATAAACAGCAACATAGAAACATTAGTTCCTTTGACTAAAATATAATGCTGGTAAATAGTCCCATTTATTCCAGTGGATCTTGACTTTCAAATAGGCACATTTATAAATATAACCCAAGCAAAATTATGTGCAAGATGGCAATTCTGAAGCAAAGAATCCAACAAATTAAAATGAGCAACAAAAGGAAACATCGGTATATTTCCTAGATTGTACAGACCTAAAGAACGCTCCCAGGCTTAATCCGCAAATATCACTGGAAATGTCAAAAACGTAAGTTGCACTTATTTTAAAAAGGTCATATGCGTACAGGAATACTAAAAGACAGTAGAATTCATTATGTGATGCCATAATGTGTACAAAATAATAATACTAATAAAATAAGAAGAAATGAGGCTTACCTCAACAAGGCACTTCCTACAGAGACAATATTCCTCTTCTCATGATGGATTCAAGAGGAACTATCCTTCTCATTGCTTCTTTTACATATTTACCAAATATAGGAATGTCTTTCAGATGTTATTTGCATACAACTCATATTGTCCAACATCCTATTTCCCAGTTATAACACACCTGTCTCTTGTTAGTTCGTCCATTTTTTATACTAAGAAAAATATTTTCCAATGAATTGTTTGGGGTACGTTTTCACAAAGCGACACAACTGGAGTTTTTACTGCTTGTCTTCCACTGTGGGAATGAATGCCCTACCGGTGCAAATGTGATAGTCTCTCCCCCCCCCCCCCCCCGAAATCTAGATAATTGAAGTTAGGACTGATGCACCAGACAACACTCTCCCCATTTTGATTTTCACATGTGTAGTGCTTTTAAGGAAGATTGAACTATTTCCTAGGTATAAATATTAATTATGAGAATTATTTTTTTTTTAATTACACTCATTGATCTTTCTTTTGTTTCTCCTTCCTACTTCTCTGCTATCTTTCTTCTAGGGCACTTCCACCATAGCTGTCAAGCGTCCCTTATTTGGCGGGACAGTCCCTTATCCCAGTGCCATGTCCCGCTGCTGTCCCTTATTGATGATGTCCCTTAAATTTCCCGGGTTTCAAAGGAAGCAGCTCCTCTCCCTCCCTCCCTGCCAGCCAGGGAGGAGGGAGGCTCCAACTGTGTTACTTGGCTGCGTTGCTCACCCAATAAGAAGTCTAAGAACGACTGGGGGAGTGGAGCTTGCATGACTTGTGCTGATCAAATCGGCTGCATTGCCTGGGAACTCGCCTTTGCTCAGCGCTTCCCAGCGGAGAGGTGACGGTGGTTTTCCTTGAGGCTTGAGGCTTCGTTTGGCTGCTGGCTGGGCTTTCTGCCTTTGGCTCAGAGGGGCTCAGAAGTTGAACATACCTGTGCCCAGAAAATCCCTTATTTTGGCTGCTGATCCCTTATTTTCGAGGCTGCTGGTCCCTTATTTTGAAATCTGTAAGTTGACAGCTATGCACTTCCACACAGCTGTTTATTGTGGATGTGGTGCTGCTCAGGCATGCATGTTTTGTGTTGCATCCACACAACACCATCCTCATCAAAATCGCACCCCATATTTTCCCGTTTAATCCAGTTTGATCCAGGCTTCCCAGAAAACCTGATAAATTGGGGGGGGGAACCCCACACTTAGGAGGAATGGTAAATTTGGTTTAAATTGGAAGGAGCGGGGAATACAAGGTGGCATTTTGATTAAGAATGTACCATGTGGACACTGGAAAAAATTCCACTCATGAGCAGCACTAAATTCACAAATTAGCTCCTTCCAGCTTCTGTCTCATTTTGTAGTTCTTGGAGTTTCCATAGTTCTAAAGACATCGTTTCCTCTTGTACCCTGTTACACTTCCTTTCCTCCAAGCAACCAGGATGCAGCTTTCCTCTGTTGGGTTATTTTGAAATCAGATACCGCTTCAGAACTGTTATAAGGAAAAACTGCTCTGGGGGTGCTCAGGGAACAGTTTTTTTCTTTTAACAAAAGTAATTTTGCACAAATACTACTACACAGTAAGTATGTGGTATGTTAAAAATAAATACTGTATTTTTCGCCCCATAGGACGCACTTTTCCCCCTCCAAAAATGAAGGGGAAATGTGTGTGCGTCCTATGGGGCGAATGCAGGCTTTCGCTGAAGCCTTGAGAGCACCGACCCCTCTCGCTCTCCAGGCTTCGCACAGATCTCCACAAGCCGTGGGAGCCCGCACCGGGCTCCCACGGCTTGCGGAGAGTTGCCTGCATGCTGAAGCCTGGGCGCGCTGAGCTAAGCACGCCCAGACTTCACGCAGCACCGGGCTCCCACGGCTTGCGGAGAGTTGCCTGTTCTGGGGGCTGGGGTTGGGGGAAGCTCGGGCTTCCCCCGCCCCAGCCCCGCGCCTGGGGGGGAAATAATTCCCCCCCTTAATTTCCCCCCCAAAAATCTAGGTGCGCCTTATGGGACGGTGCGTCCTATAGGGCGAAAAATACGGTAAATCTCATCCCATGGCAAATGTAAAATGTGAAAACTTTGCAGAGGTGAAGTCACCGTATTGTTAACTTGCAGTGTTATGGCATACATACCTATTCAGAAGCAAATATTTGTGTTTAATGGAGCTTACTCCCAAATGGGTGTAGTGGCTGTAAGCTTGCAGTAATCAAACCAGATTAAGATTGGAGATGTACTAATTTGCAGACCGGGTTCAGGGGGTGGGGACACACACACCCCAAAAGGCAGAGTCCTTGACAGGCCCATGCATAGCTTATCTGAGGCCTAGGGCAGCAGTCTTGTTAGAATAAAGTTATAAACTCAAACAAAAAATGAGGGAAACCCTGTCCCGCCCTACAAGGCTCATGTCAAGTGTAGGCCTACCTGGCTGCCCGTTGTCCCCCACCCTGGCCTGATCCTTGATACTGTGGTACCTCGGGTTAAATACGCTTCAGGTTACATACGCTTCAGGTTACAGACTCTGCTAACCCAGAAATAGTGCTTCAGGTTAAGAACTTTGTTTTAGGATGAGAACAGAAATTGTGCTCCGGCGGCGCAGCAGCAGCAGGAGGCCCCATAGGCTAAAGTGGTGCTTCAGGTTAAGAACAGTTTCAGGTTACGCATGGACCTCCGGAATGAATTAAGTACTTAACCCGAGGTACCACTGTAGTACAAAGATGCACCACTATGGTTAATGGCAGTTACTGGAAGAATAAGAAATCCAGATAACAAACTTTTTTATTATAAAATAATGGAAATGGTTTGTTGAATATTTATAGAAAAAGATATAAACAGATAAGAACATTGGCAGGATTATTGTAATAACCTGCAGTTTCATAAGAGTACGTATTTAAAGTAGATGAATAAATGAGCCAAGTTAAGTTAATCTGGACATGCAGGAGATATTAAAAATAAATTTTAAGGAAACGCAGAAAGAGGGGGAAGGAAGTCAAGTTTTGAAATGTTAAAATGATTGTAAAATTAGTGTAATGTATAAATCTGAAAAGCATAAATAATTTAAAAAGAAAAACTATGGTTAATGGCAGCAAGGTAGGTTAAGCCGGGTTATTGACTGACCCAACAACAATTGACTGTTGTTTATTGAGTTAATGAAACTGGTTTGTCTGCCTTTTGGTGCAAAATATCAGGAACGGAACACAGCAACCAAACCACCAAGGGCAGGAAAGATACAGTACTTCCTTTCCTAGCTTTGTGTTTTTATTTGTTTCTTATCACTGGATTTTGCCCGTGAATGTAATTCATTTATAGTTACGGATGTTCACCTATACATACGTACGTGTATATGTTCTAAAAATATTCCCCAACTATGCTGTTTCTACTCTTAAAGCTGAGTCACCTACACGGTTTACGGTTGACACCGTTGGGAGTGCAGGACTCTTGCATCTTTAACAACTGTGTGGAAGGTAGCCATGAAACAGGGTTAGACTCCCCTAGTTGGAAAACACAATTGCAGCAAAAGCTTCGCCTGTCAATATTCCATCTCCCAGGAATTTTACTAATAGCTTTGCAGCCCACCATTTTGCTTTGGGGCCCTGCACCCCCCAATTGCCAGAGGACTCCAATTGCCAGAGGGCAAAGTGTACATGCGAACTTGTGCCTCTGTGTCTGGGGCCAGGAAAATTCTGGAGGCCCCCACCTCAAGGCTCTCCACCTAGACTTTTCCCTGCCCTTGCTGGAGAAGCCAGGGGTCGCACCTGGAACCATCTGCACGCAAAACAAATGCGTGACCACTGCGCTGCTGCTGCCCACCCTACACCTACGCCTTGGGACTGCGTTTGTGCTGCGTGCGACTGGATCTGATCCTGCCAGATCCCTTCTTCTGGCGCATATCTCTTTTATGCAACCCAGCTGCGTGCTGGGAGGAGGGGGAGATTAATTTCCAGACCGGAAATGCCTCCCGGGCAACGGAGGGAATCACAAACACGCCTCGCCTTCCCTTGTTTACAAAAGGAGGTCCCGCCTCCGAAGAACCGATAGGGTGGCTGCCCTGCTCGTTTGGACAATAAGGGGCGGGGCACAGCCAATTTTAGAAATGGGCGGGAGCATTTTGTCCGGGCGTTCCTATCCTTTGGAAAGGGCGATCCTGTCTTTGCATAATAATATTTGCGCTTTATAATGATCGCGGTGGCAGGTGGACTCGAGCGCCGCCTTTGGAGCGGAATCCCAAACGCCTCTCTCGTTCCTGGGGAGTAAATGTCACTTAGTCCCATTGGAGCTGCCGGGATCCGATGCACCGCTTACCCGGGAGTAAGCCCCGTTGGAACACAGCGGGGTTTGCGCTTGAGTAAACCTGCACTGTGAATCTGCTTCGACTCGCAGCTTTATGCAATTCGCCCACGCCCTTAGCGCTATTGTATTTGCTGTATCCGGCCCTCCTGTTTGTTTGCTTTACACGTTATGTTTTTGTAAAAAAGAAAGTCTAGTGATTTGCTGAGTCATACCGAGCTTGCTCTTTTCCCCAGCACTTCAGCAAGCAGCGTTTTCTGCCGGGTTTGTCCATCTCAGATCGGGGAGAAGGTAGGGAGCCGATAGTGGAGAAGAAGAAAGGGAACAGCTGCGGGACCATGATAAAGGTCACGTTATTTGTAGGAGGGAGGGAATTAAGAAAGCAAAGCAAACTTCTGATGGGCATATTAGCAAAGGGGAGCAAAGAAACTCTGCGATCCTATGCATGTCCTCCTCAGGGGTAAGTCCCGGTGAGATCCGTAGGGCTAGCTCTTTAGGTAAAGTGCATAGGATTGCCAGCTTAAAACCATTGACTAGTTGAAAAGAAAACCCATTTGCTAAAGGGAGCGTGTCGCCCCTTTGCCTGACTCTGATGCCTTCCGGCTCAGAGAGAGAGATTGTGGCTGGACGTTATTTAAGACGCATGTCTTCTTTTGGGCAGGTGGTGTGAGGTTTCTTTTTAGGACTCGGTGCTGTTTCCCCAAGGATGGCTGCGACGGCGAGGAAAGTTGTCAAAACCGTGATGAGCAGGGAACAGGCGGAAGGAGTTGGCGCTCGGGTTCGCAGAAGCATTGGGAGGCCTGAGGTAAGGCGCTGGTTGTTTCTGTTTCATATGATGCCCTAATTCAGCCTTGGCCAGCTTGGTGCTCACCAGTCATTTCGGACTAAAACTTCCATCAACCTAGCCAGCTCCTGGTCATCCAAAATTGTCATGCCTATGTGGTGTTAAGGGGTGGCTAAGGGTACCTGAGCTCCAGATATTTTGTGTCACCCCCTTCCCTCATTGCCTATCCCTTTCCATTCCTCTTTTACACACACACACACCCACACACACCATATATATATATGTATATATGTATATATATATATATATATATATATATATATGTATATATATATATATATATATATATATTAACCTTAGAGCAGTGGTACCCAACCTTTTTTTGGCCATGCCCCACCTAAGCATCTCTAAAATCCTGATGCCCCCTCCCTGTGTCATATAATTCTTATTATTCAAAAAGTGAACTATAATTGTTGAGGAAGCCTAAAAGGCCATTAACTGTTAATAACTCATTCTCAAATTGCCCCCTTTAAAAATCAAATTGCCCTACTGTGGGTTGTGTGCCCCACATTGGGAACCACGGCCTTAGAGGGTTCAAATGCCCATTTGGCCATTAAGCTCATTGGGTGACCTTGGGCCAGTCACAGCCTCTCAGCCTAACCTACCTCACAAGGTTGGTGTGAGGATTGAATGAGGAGGGGCAGATGAACCATGTACGCCACCTTGAGCTCCTTGTAGAAGAAAGGTGGGACACAAGTCCAATAAATAATAGTAAATTAGTAGGCACAAATTTGTACCTTGGGTTCTTTAAGTACCTTGCTATTGGTGTATGTATGTTAGGGTGTTTGATGGGGAGTGTAACACAGGGGTGGCTAAGTCAGGGATCTGATGAAGCCCCCCCAGTTTATTTTTATCCCCACCTCCCTCAAATCCTACCAGGTTTCACAGTGGCAGCAAAAAAGTGTATTTTTTTTTTTTAAAGGAGATTTAAACCTCTCCACCTAGCAACCTGGTTCATACGAAGACCACACCCTCCTTGTCATCGTATCAATAATGAGCAGAGGAGAGCCATAGCCTCTGCCTCAGGTGATCTGCATGCTCATGCAAGTGTGTGGCACCTCAGGCCCAAAAAAGGATTAGCCTCCCTGTGTAAAGCAGATTCTTTTCTATATACTGTCATCTCCATGGTCCACTGATAACCTGAAAGACATAAGGTGTGGTGGCGCTATGGGTTAAACCACAGAGCCTAGGGCTTGCCGATCAGAAGGTCGGTGGTTCGAATCTCTGTGACAGGGTGACCTCCCGTTGCTCGGTCCCTGCTCCTGCCAACCTAGCAGTTCGAAAGCACGCCAAAAGTGCATGTAGATAAACAGGTACTGCTCCGACAGGAAGGTAAACGGCATTTCTGTGCGCTGCTCTGGTTTCGGTATTCCATTGCGCCAGAGCTGGCCACAGGACCAGGAAAAACTGTCTGCGGACAAATGCCGGCTTCCTTGGCCTGTAAAGCGAGATGAGCACTGCAACCCCAGAGTGGTCTGCGACTGGATTTAACTGTCAGGGGTCCTTTACCTTTACCTTTAACAACATGGGTACTCTCCCCTTCTGAAAATTATGTGGGTGGTTCCCAAATTCTTTACCAGTTAACTCGAATTGAGTTCTGAACAGAACAACCCCGTGAAGTAGGCTAGGCTGAGAGTGAGTGACTGGCTCCAGATAAACTCAGTGAGCTTCCATGGCTGTGGGAGATTTGAACCCTGTCCTCCCAGGGCCTAGATCAACACACTAACCACTACAACACACTTGACTTTCTTCCAAGTTTGTAGCTTGGTTTTGAGGCAGAGGATCTTCTCACCCTGCAACTTAAGACCCTTTACCTGGAGCTGCTGCAGATGGTTTGAGCAAAGCATCTTTCTCCTGTGATGCTTACCTGGGTGCTGTAGGTAAAATAAGGTAACCCCATGCTGTGTGCCTTGATAGAGGAGTTAGGTGTTCCCTGGCTAAGGCTGTGAACATCAGTGGTGTGCCTTGAGTGCCTGCAGGTGGACTCCCATGGGTGGGGCTAAAGAGGGAATGGGTGCAATCATTTGGCATTCTCCATTGACTTCAGTGGGAGAGTTTAACTTAATGTCACTTATTTGGGGCATTGGGGGCAGGAGTGACTTGAGCAAGCATAGTATACTGACATAAACTTTCATGTTAACTTAGAAATAAATCTTGTTGAATTCAGGTAGGGTTATGATTGCAACCTAAGACCCTTGTGCCATGCCCCAAACTCTGCCTATCATTATCATCATTATTATTACGCATTTTATGACAATGTAAACCCACTGTGTCCAACACCTTTGTGTTCCACTGCTGCATAGGATTTAGCATTGAACTCACCCAACAGATTTATCACCCATTTTTTACAGAGCAGCTTGCGATCTAAGTAAAATAAATTATCACTAAAATGACACCAATAACAATAAAATACTAGCACGGATTAAACACGGGGGCATGTCAGAACAAGAGTTGGCACTGAGTCAGGGTGAGAGGCTTGCCCCAAAAGCCTTGACAGCTTTGCTAAAAAGCACTTTCATCCTCATTGAGTGGGTGTGACTTGGAGAACAGGACCACACAAGTTCAGTTGTATATGGTCTCTCTCAAACAAGTCACTTAAAAAAACAAAAACCACTTTGTAAAATTCTTGCTATTTTAATTTTCAGTTGAAAAATCTGGATCCGTTTCTGCTGCTTGATGAGTTCAAAGGAGGTAAACCGGCTGGATTTCCTGATCACCCTCACCGAGGTTTTGAAACTGTAAGTTATTAAGGCGTGCTTGCTTATGTCTGCTGGTTTTTACCATTGCTATAGTACATAGTTTGGGAATGGGCCACAGCTCAAGGGATAGAGCCTCTGGTTTGCATACAGAAGGTAGCAGGTTCAGTCCCCAATGGCATTTACTTCCGGGTTTCAGTCCCCAAGTGAGTTACTTCCGGGTTTTGCTGCATGCGCAGAAGCTCAAAACGACGTCACGCGCATGCGCGGAAGTGGCAAATTGTGACCTGCAGTTGCGCGGAGATGGGTTGTGTTCACTTCAGGATGTGAATGGGGCTCCGGAACGGATCCTGTTTGCATCCAGAGGTACCACTGTACTAAGCTAGCTGGACCAGCGATCTGATTCTGTAGAAGGCAACTTGCTATGTTCCTGAGGCCAGCTGACTTGGGCCTCAACCGATGACAGGCCTCACATGAGACTCATTAAAGAGTTGTTTGTTTGGCTGGTTCTGTGAGATCTCTTCCCCTGCGGGGAGGAGAGAGAGAAAACAGAAGAGCCTACAGAGGCTGCCCACTGTCTCTCATTCCTATATTCCAGTTGAAGTGGCCTACATTGCCCTCTCGGAAAGCCTGGGCTATTCAAGAAGCACCTTGCTTTGAACGAACAGAGATATCATCTTTACAATGAACTAATTCTCTTTCTTTTATTAGCGGCACGGCAACTCATAGCCCCAAACCGGAAAAGTCTGATTATCTCGTTATGGAGACAAAAGCTGTGGACAAGTCACATTAATGGAAAGGCTAGCTAAACACATGAAAGCTCCGTCTGGCAAAAAATTTCATAAAAATGCTGCACCCTTTTATGCCTTTTCTGTTGAGAACCCAGCGCTATGGCCTCTCCCACAGATGCGCATGCAATTATGGCAGACTGTATTCCTGTTTACCGTCTTTATTATTACAGTGGGAAATCAGTAAAATACATTTAACGTCCTACATTTCAAGCACATGGTTCCCCCCAGAGACTCCTGGGAACTGTAGTTTACCCTTCACAGAACTACTATTCCCAGAACCCTTTGCAAACATTTGCCAGGATTCTTTGCCAGGATTCTTTGGGGGAGGGCATGTGCTTTAAATACATGGTGTGTACCTAGTCCTTGTCTTTGCTGTCTTATTCTAAAGTTTTAATGGATGCTTCCTGTTGCAAATGTTATTATGTGCAGCGCTTAGTGAGGTTTCCCTGAATAAAAGGTAAAGGGACCCCTGACCATTAGGTCCAGTCGTGGCCGACTCTGGGGTTGCGGCGCTCATCTCGCTTTATTTGCCAAGGGAGCTGGTGTACAGCTTCCGGGTCATGTGGCCAGCATGACTAAGCCACTTCTGGCAAACCAGAGCAGCGCACGGAAACGTTTACCTTCCCACTGGAGCACCTTAAAGGCTTAGCAGTTTTACTATGGCCAGACTGTGTGATCTGGAGTCTGAAAAAGGCTATGCAACAAAAAGACTTGCTCATCTTTAAGGTCATGCCAGACTCTTAATGCTTTTGCTGTGACAGATTGTGGAACATTTCTTACATCCCACCAGCAGGCGGCACTGCTCAGTAGCAGTAGAGGTAAGGATGAGTTTGTGCAGGGCAAAATGACTTCTTAGTGAACATGAGACTTGCAGGGAAAATTTCTTTAAAGAAAGATCACCTGCTTTTTAAGCGAATGATGCATTATCAAATCCAGTGGGTAATAGGGAATACCTTTATAGGTACACAAAAGTAAAAAAAATGAAAACTGCCCAGGAATTTATTGGGATTTCACCAGTGTGACTGTGTAGGAATACAGTCCAAGTAAATATTTGTGGGAAAATCACACCTATTTTTCTAGTTCATTCTTTCACTAGCAGCGTGATTTGTCCCTTAAAGTACATTCATTTTATTCGCTTTCAGTGCCCCTCATCTATGCCTCCCCCCTTCCCAGTGTTGCTTTTAGTTTGTACAATAAGTATGCAGGATATCATTCTACCATATCTAGTTTAAATTAAAAACAGAATGTCTCTGTCTTTGGGGTACCACGAGATACCATGGGGATCAATACAGTACAGTGTAGTGCCATTGATTTCAGTGGGAAAACATTAACAATCTGTCTAACTCTTCTGTTTAAATCAATAAGATTCTAAAATGTTAACTGGCTGAATTATACCCAATATTTATTTGCTCTGTGGGTTTGTTGTTGTTGTTTTTGCTTGCTTGCTTGCTTGCTTGCTTGCTTGCTTGTTTTAAGCTGTATTTTTACTGGAAATGTTATTGTAAGTCTCATAAGGCTTTGGAAAGAAACAATGTCATTTAGATTACAGTTCACTGGGCTTCGGACTACAAACTCCTTTGGAACAAATGCCTTCATGATTGTCAGATGAGACTATAAAGCCTGCTGTGAGCTTGGGCTTCCCTGATGCTTTAAATCTTCTCTTTCTCAGGTAACATACTTACTGGCAGGCGGCTCCATGGCCCATGAAGACTTCTGTGGCCACGCAGGTAAACTGAATCCAGGAGATCTGCAGGTAAGCTAAAGTGATGAGAACGGAGGTTGCCCTGTCTTGCCCTTTCACTTTGAAATTGGTTTTGAAGACTGGAAGTTTTGCAATGTATTTCCCCCCCTCTGTCGTCTTCCTAGTACACTGATTTCTGTAATGAGTAGCCTGTGACATCTCCGCCCATCCAGATTTTGTTGGCACTCGGATTGCCAGCAGCCCCCCATGGCCAATGGGTCAGGGATGATGGGAGTTTGTGGTACAACAACATCTGGAGTGTCACAGTGTCCTCCCTCCTGGGGCAAACCATTGGACTTCAGGATTCCCTGCATCCCAGTTTGAGATGGGTTACAGTGGTGGTACCACCACTCTGTTAAGTTTGTTTAAAAGAGATGAGGTTGGGGAGCTATTTAGGTATCCGGGAGGAGAGGAGAGCTCCCCTGCCTTGAATTGTTTGCAGAAGAGGGAGTTTTGTGAGATGTGGTTTTTCCTACCCAGCCCAAACATCCTCTTCTGTATAAACTTTGCCAGATAGGAGCTTTGCCTTCCTCTGGATTTGGTCATCCTAAACAGAAAAAGAATTAAAGTGGCTTCAGTTTGGGATTGAAGGTGGGACCTGGATCTGAAAGGAGTGAAGACCGATACTGTAGACAGGGGTAGTTAACCTGTGACAACCTCCCCCCCCCCATCCTTGGTCATTGGAGAAGTCTGGTTAAGGTTGGACATCTGGGGGGGTCACAGGTTGGCTTATTCCTGTTACAGATTATGTTAAAGCTTCCAAATCCAATTCATTCTAATACAACATTTCTAAAGACCTTTAATGCAACCCTACATGTCTATTTAGACCAGGGTTTCCCAAGCTTGACTCTCCAGCTGTTTTTGGACTACAATTCCCACCATCCCTCACCGCAGGTCCTGCTAGCTAGGGATGATGGGAGTTGTAGTCCAAAAAAAGAGCTGGAGACCCAAGCTTGGGAAACCTTGATTTAGACATACGCCCCATGAAGTTCAATGGGGCCTTACTCCCAGGTAAGCATGCATAGGATTATTGAAGCCCTAGGATATTTACATTCTGGGTCAATTCCCATCATACCACAATCCGCCGTGAAACTTTTTGTTTCCTAAGTGCTTAAAACTCATGGATTATTTTTAGCTAATAGCATAACAAATTATTAGACCTGTATTTTTGCATCTTGTTCCGCTTTGGCTAAATAATGCAAGGTGGAGTTGCCAGCTTTGATCAAAACACTGGATTGTGTGTGCAGTTTGGGGGGACGGGACTAGGAATTGAGTTGATGCTTCACTTCAGCTTCTGCAAAGCAAAATGTTTCAATTCTCTCACCTTCTCCTTTACCTTTTGGTATATAGTGGATGACAGCCGGCCGTGGCATTCTCCATGCAGAGATGCCTTGCACCGAGGAGCCAGCCCACGGCCTGCAGCTTTGGGTCAACCTGAGAAGCTCTGAGAAAATGATTGAACCCCAATACCAAGAACTCAAAAAGGAAGAAGTCCCCAAGCCTTCACAGAACGGTGTGAGTGTGTCCGTCATTTCAGGAGAGGCGCTGGGCGTAAAGGTAAACACATTTGCTGACAAACTAGCGAAAAGAGGGCTCTTTTAAAAAAAAAACTGAACAGTTCTGATAGTTATCTTATGGCTTAATTCAACCTGCAGCCTTTTAAAAAGTGAGTCCCTTGTCTTAACTATACCTTCAGGAGGGGGGAGAGGAAGGTAAAGCCACAGCAGGGCGAATTGAGGGTGTTTGTGAGTGACTTTCCCTTCTCTGATAAGGAGCAGTAAGATTACAGGGCAAGTTACTGTGTACTCCTTGTGTTTACGTAGTCCACATGCTATTGGGGAAGGAGTCCACACTGCTGTACTTCCTTGGAAAGCTAATCTGTTGGCAAGGAAAAAGTGGAATGGAAAGAGCCCTTATATACAAAAAGATCTGCTTGCAAAGAAACTCTGTGACCTATGCGCTTAGATTTGTTTGCATGAAAGGCCTGCAGCCAGCTCAGTGGTGGAGGAAGCAGTGCTCTCCCTCCTCCTCCTCCTGAACAGAGCCGCTAGCTGGAAAGAAAGCCACATTGCTCACGATGGCGATTTGAGGGCAATTCCCACACGGTACTCCTTCAATGGAGCCCTACTGCCACAAAGAGATGTGTACAGTACAACCTTCCCCAACCACATGACATTTTGGACTACAAGGCCCATCAGTCCTAGCCAGTATGGCCAATGGTTTGGGGTGATGGGAGTTGGAGTCCATTGACCTCAGGAGAGCACCAGGTTGGGGGTGACTATCCAGGACTTATGCTAGATAATAATAATAATAAATTTATTATTTATACCCTGCCCATCTGGCTGGGTTTCCCCAGCCACTCTGGGTGGCTTCCAACAGAATATTCAAAACATGATAAAACATCAAACATTTAAAACTTCCCTAAACAGGGTTGCCTTAGATGTCTTCTAAAAGTCAGGTAGTTGTTTATTTCCTTGACATCTGATGGGAGGGCGTTCCATAGGGCGGGCACCACTACTGAGAAGGCCCACTGCCTGGTTCCCTGTTACCTCACTTCTCGGAGTGAGGGAACCCCTAGAAGGCCCTCGGAGCTGGACCACAGTGTCTGCAGAACAATGGGGGTGGAGACTACAGGCACCGTCAGTGTCTTTAGCAAATGTTTTTGGGCTGTATGTTTCCCCTCAACCTGTCATATGCTTAAAATTCCAATTCACTGAAGTTACATGTTTCAGCTAGTTAATTATGTAACCCCTCAAGGTCAGACAAGTGCAAAACAAGCAGGCCAGTCGTGCTACATCTGCCATTTGTAGGGATCTAAACAACTGAGTCTTTAGTTTTAATTGATATAATTGTATGGGATATCATCCCTTTTGCTTACCTTTCTGGAAACTGTTTTTACTGTCAGTGAGATGCTGTGAGATGGATGAATTATTAGTAATAGCATCTCACTTTCAGGAAGCAGTTGTTTAAATCTGCCTGTATAGTCAAGCCGTGGTTTGTTCTTACGGCAAGGGAGAAAAGGAGCTGGGGCCTTGTCGGAGGAGGTTGAGTCTCAAGGGTCGTAATCTTGGTATTTCAAGCAAGCATTTTATTGGGTTTTTTGCCTTCTTTTTAACAAGCTGCCTTGCTGTGACCCATCTAGAAGCACATAAAATAAGTGAGCGAGTCTCATCCTATATAATGTCGAGGCATGCCTTGGTGATATACTGGAATGTGGCTCGCAAAGGAAGCCGGACGCCTTTGTTCTTGCAGTGAACCAACAGCCACTTCCAATCAGGAAAGGTTACAGAGGGAAAACAAGCCGCACAGCTTGCTAAGCCAGTTCCAGCTGGCCCCACACAGAACACTTAAGCCCACCCCACACTTTCGGAGCTGACCTCTGACCCCTGGGCTCTGCCTCTACATTCCACTTCTTTGTTTTATTAACTGAGCCCTTGCCTGTGCAGAAGCAGAGTAGCAGATGGGCCGTCTTGCCCAGGCATTCCTCCATAGCCCACTGTTAGCTTAGAGGCCGCTCAGCCTTATTTCTCATTTCAGTTGTGGCATTTGGTGAGAATTCTAGGAAGAACATTGTCAAAGCAAGGCTAGAGTGGGAGATTCAATATGGGGAAGGGCCATCTGCTTTGCTCAATGACCGGCACTTCAGGTTAGGGTTGCTAACTTCCCCTGCCTTGAAACCCTGGAGAACCACCAACCTAGAGTTAATGGTCTGGCCCAGTAGACCCTATGTATCCTTAAAACATTTCATCATGGAACTGGCAGTTCCCCCACTGTGAGAAGTGAGGTTACAGGGAAGCAGGCAGAGGGCCTGCCCTGCAGAACGCCATCTCTTCAGATGCCAAGGTTGTAACTATACAACCTTTAGAAGACACCTGAAGGTAGACCCGTATAGGGAAGTTTTTAATGTTTTATTATGTGTTTGTATATGGCAACCCAGTCAGATGGGCAGGGTACAAATAAAATAATAATGTATAATGTGGTTTCTCCTCCCACAAGGCATCCTTTTTTAATCAGCCACCCACTCCAGAGTCTGTATAATTTTTATTTCCCAATAATTCAGCCTCACATCTGAAGAGGTTGGCCAAGGTTGTCCCCAACAGTTAACAGCACAGCTTCTTAGGTGATGCTCTATTTCTGTGGCCGAAGCTGTGTAAAATGCACCTGTCGGGCCAGATTCCTCCTGGACCACAATTTTCAAAGCCTAGTCTGGTACGTCTAGGAGGAGCATAGCCGATTTATCAGTCTGATATTACCTGGCAAGATGAAGAAAATACACACATTCTGTGTTCTGTGGTGCATTAAAATAATTTATGTAGACACGCTATACCAGAGAGACACATTACTCAGTTTTTACATTTATTACCTGCACTGCATTTTTCATTGCTTAAACAATTGCTGAAAGTTTTCCAGGTGGAAGAACTCGAAAAAGTTTCATGAGGAAATGAAAGCTTTGGCTATTTGCAAACCTAAAGCACTGAAACAATCTGCATCCTATTTGCAACCTACCATTGGCAATTTGACAGCTGGATGGTGCCCTACTCCTGGGTGGAGGCAGTTGATCAGAAGTTTGGTGCAAAGTTTCAGATGCAGAGGGGTGGCGGATGCCTGCTTGGAAGAAAATTTCTGCAGACTCAGCATGCCCACCTAGGATGTCAGCACTTGGCTTTAGATGCTCATGGGCATGTCCAGCAGCAATGAATTCTGGGAATAGCTACCGTAGCTGGGTGAACTGGGTGAGAAGCCAATTAAAATAGAGAGCCCCTGGCTGAGCACTTGACTGTGGCTCAGTTAATCCTGAGTTGCCTGGAAACTAATATTCTACACTATAGAAAAAAGTACGTTTAAAGTTGGACTTTAGAAAAAACAATCGCTCTAGCAAACTTTATTTTACTATACAGTGGTACCTCAGGTTACAAACACTTCGGGTTACAGACTCCGCTAACCTGGAAGTAGTACCTTGGGTTAAGAACTTTACCTCAGGATGAGAACAGAAATTGCACACCGGCAGCATGGTGGCAGCGGGAGGCCTCATTAGCTTAACCTCAGGTTAAGAACAGTTTCAGGTTAAGAACGGACCTCCAGAACGAATTAAGTTCGTAACCAGAGGTGCCACTGTATTAGATCAGTATTTGTAAGTTCCTGGGGTAAATAACACCCATAAAGGAAATACTTAATCCACTTTGTGCATATTAAATAGTATTTGTAGCATTTTCCATGTGTTTAATGAGCCCATACTGAAAGCATTGTTGCCACAACAACTAATTCATTGTGCTCAATTTTGGGATCCATCAGACTGAACACAATCCATGAGCCATGTGGGGTTTGTTGTTATTAGTTGTCCTTTATAGTCTCAAACAGATAAGCTAAAAAAGGTCTCATCAAGCCACTGCTGAGCCACAATTATAGATGATGGGCTGTGTTTGGCTTGGTGAGTTAGCCAGTTGTGCAGGCATGATGTAAGTGCTTGGGATAGGATATACCCAAAACTCTGCCAACACAGCGTTGACAGATAGGATTTGGCATGGCAGAAATATTATACTCTGATGGCAGATAAACTGGGGGCATAAGGTAGGCATCATGGTCTATCTTTACACAGTAGCTCTGACGGAGGAATGAAAGAATCTCTACTTCGCTTTCCACCTTTAACAGTGATTTTAGATGCTGCTTCCATTGTGAAAGATAGGCAGCTGCTGCTCGTTACTCCAGTTTCTAGTGCTTCACCAATAGGAATATTTCACATTGTCTCATCGGTTCAGCCAATTAACTTCAGAAGCTTCATCACCGCATTGCCACCGGCACAAACCCCCTTTGCACAAATGTCAACACTGAATATAGCAGCAAATATGTTTACGATCATCAAGGGTCATATTTTGAGTTACTCGTTTTCATTATAATACCTACTTAGACTTGTGTGGAATTCTTTAGCTGTAATTTTTGCATTGCAGGGGGGCTGGACTAGATGCGCCTTGGGGGGTCCCTTCTATAAGTCTGTGAATACAGACTGAGTAATATTAGTAAGCATGGCTCATTGCCCAGCTACTGCTACGCAACAAGTTCTAACCATAGTCATATATCCCGCATTTTAAAATGAAGATAATGCCTGCAGTTACAGTAAATGTTGTTTGCAAACTCAAGGGATGACTTCACATTGCATACTTTTCTGAAGCTTTTCCAATTGCATGTCTTTAATTTTATCACCTTCTAGCATTCCTCCCATTGTTTTTATTAGCGAACGTGCTATTCATTACAAAGACAAATCAATGCCACATGTAAGCTGTATGGCCTAATGAAATCGTGACCATACCAAGGGGAAGTTGCTGCCCTTTCTAGTGCAGGTATAACAGACAGAAAAACCCACCACCTTCAGATCGGTCGTAAATTCTCTTTCTGCGTGTTGAAGATGCTTTGTTGAACCATTTTAATGCTGGTGCCTTATTACCGCGAATAACTGGAAAAAAATGTAGGCAAGATGAGCCAAAGTGGGGTTTGCATACCAAAGTAGTCATAAATTCTTTCAACATGTGGCTTCAAATCTTTC
The DNA here is from genome assembly GCF_964106645.2 of Podarcis pityusensis. NCBI lineage: Eukaryota > Metazoa > Chordata > Lepidosauria > Squamata > Lacertidae > Podarcis > Podarcis pityusensis. Next base: position 67,104,730 of record NC_138027.1, read on the forward strand.
CATAAGTACTTTGCAGTGCTGTTTTAAAAGGCATTTTTTATTTAATGCCTCTTTTTGCCTTCCGGAAGGCACCCTTTTAGAAATTCAACGTGATGCATTTCCACTTCTGATTCATTTCCTGACCCAAGATTGCAATTTGTACGTTGACTCCGGTACAAGTCACCGCTGCTTGAAATTTCATGTTTGAGGGGAACTGGTTTTCCTGTTTCTTATTTTAAGAATATCCATTCCTTTTTCTAACGAGAAGGCAACATGGATTTGGGTTGTATGAACTGTTGTTTAGTATAGGTTCACAGGGCAGGTTCAGGAGGAGGTCTTGGGAGATCTTGTAAGCAGGATCTTGTAAGCAGGAGAGGTCTTGGGAGATCTTGTAAAATAATTGGAAGCAAGCACCGTTGGAGAATGCAGTTTGTGTTTCATTACTTTACTTTTCACCTGATGCCTTTAGGGCATGTCTGTGCACGGAGTTATAAAGGGCTTTTACCAATTCTTATAATCAAAATCCCTGGCATCTGAGTGATGGCAGTGTAGGAAATTCATTGGGAAAATGTAACAAAGAGGATTGCGAGAGGATATTCTTCCTCTCTCGTAAGCCCAGAATTGGGGCATCCAATAAAGTTGATAGTTGGGAGATTCGGTGTAGATAAGAGGAAGGACGTCACACAGCACATACCTAAACTATGCTGTCACAAGATGTAACGATGGCAGCCAGCTTGGACAACATTAAAAGGAGATTAGACAGATTCATGCGGAATAAGGTTGTCGGTGGCTACTAGCCAAGATAGCTGTATTAGCTCCAGAATTGGAGGTGGAATGTCTCTGAAATCCAGTTTCTGAGGACAACAAGCAGGAGAGGTCTTTTGCTCTCATTTCCTTGTGGGCTTCCTGTAGGCAACAGGTTGACCAGTGGGAGAACTGGCTAGAAAGACCTTAAGTGTACCCTAGCAGGGCTGATCCTACATTCTTGTCATATAAGAAATGGCTGTTAGTATCAGGCACACCATAGTAGTATGAATTACATGGAAATTATGAGTTGTAAAGATGAGTTGTAGAGCAGAGAGATTTCTAGATTTCGTTTACATTGTGTTAGAATGTATCTCAGTTCTCGTGTCTCATTTAAAAAATGCTGACCACAATGTCTGAAGACCTCTTGCATTAGTCCGTGATTGCAATTCAAGTCTTACCCGAAAGGGACACCTCCAGGGGTGAGAGGTTACTCTTTGCTAAATTAATCCCTAGTATCCCTGCTGAGCCCCATGGAGTCTGTGTGGGTTTGGAGGATTAGGTTACTAAAACACTGGCAAAGACAGAGAAAGAAATAGCTTTGTGCTCACTTTGCCTATTAAATTTGTTTAGAGGAAATTCATTTTCTCCAGATATGCCCCATAGGACTGACTTGGACACACAAAAGTATAATATTTCCACATAATATTTTAAAATGTTAAAATTAATTGCATTGTTTATTGGTTCTGCAGTTACATTGGGGTTAGTAGCCATTAGTTTATTTATCTTTCATGAGTTTGACAAGTTTAAAACTGGATTAGACAAACTATTGACTATCATTGCATTTTATGGCAGCCAATTCTATAATTGGGGTGAAAAAGTACTTCCTTTCGTATATTCCCCAATTAAGTTGGTTGCTGTCTTCCAATTCTAGTTTTCCAGCTCTTCAATGTCGTTTTTGAGATAGAGTGACCTGAACTTTAGGCCACATTAAAAATGCTGGCAATTCTATATTCAATCTCTTTCCTAATAATCCGTAGGATGGCTTTTGCTTTTTTCAGAACTGTCACACTGAATATTCCTTCATTTCCCCCTTCTCTGTTTAGAAGTCTCTCTTCATTAAGCCACGAGCTTGACAGCAAAGCCAATCTTTTAAAACTTATCTGCAGGAGAACTAAATGAAGTGCTCTCTAAATCCTGCAGATCTTTATCAGAAAGAGAACAGTCAGGAGAAAATGCCATGTTTGTCATATGGACCAAGAGAAATGTTCATACCTGAACCTGTTCCAATAGGAGTAATAAGATGGTACGATAAAGTCTGCTGAAGTACAAACATGTATGGTGCAGAACTGCGCCCACCCAGCCTAAAAATGGTTTAATCAGTGCTACCTATCCATATAAAGAATCTTTCTCCGTTTTACGATTCTTCAACATTTCCTTGAGACTTCACAGTACTTGGCTTCTCAGCTTCTAGGTCAGTGATGGAAAATCTGTGGCCATCCCAATGTAGAGGACTCCAGCTCCCATCAGTCCTGATGGTTGCCCTTGTTGGCTGAGTCTGATGGGAGTTGAAGTTCAGTCACATCTGGAGAGGGCCACAGTTTCCCTATCCCAGTTCTAGGTTAAATGCAGGTAAGGTAGCCACTGATGCTGAAAGACCTACATTGTCTCCCAGTACATTTCCGAGCACAATTCAAAGTGTTGGTGCTGACCTTTAAAGCCCTAAACGGCCTCGGCCCAGTATACCTGAAGGAGCGTCTCCACCACCATCATTCAGCCCGGACACTGAGGTCCAGCGTTGAGGGCCTTCTGGCGGTTCCCTCAGTGTGAGATGTGAGGTTACAGAAAACCAGGCAGAGGGCCTTCTCAGTAGTGGCGGCCGCCTTGTGGAATGCTCTCCCATCCGATGTTAAGGAAATAAACAACTACCTGATTTTTAGAAGACATCTGAAGGCAGCCCTGTTTAGGGTAGTTTCTAATGTTTGATATTTTATCGTGTTTTTAATATTTTGTTGGGAGCCGCCCAGAGTGGCTGGGGAAACCCAGCTAGATGGGCAGAGTATAAATAATAAATTCTTCTTCTTCTTCTTCTTCTTCTTCTTTATTATTATTATTACTAAAGAAGAGAGGCCTCCTGTTCTTTTCATAGAAGTTTAGAAGAGGGAATTTCAGCAAGCTTAGCTTGCAATGGCAAGCTGAAATTCTCTCTTCTACACAACTTTGAAAGTCACAGGCAGCCTGCACTATTTCCAATCTGCCCACCACATATGCAAGGGCTATGCATTTTGGGATTAAAACATCTTGTTTCTGCAACCATGTGGGGAAAATAACACACGAGCATTTGGAGGCCTTGCTCATGCCATTTTTGTCTCCCCTGGAGACAATTTTCTTTGAAGGCAACAGTCCAAATATGGTGTCTATTTGAATGGGAGGCTGTGAATCTTGCTCATACATTTCACTTTTCTATGCCACCTCCTTGGATTCAGGGTGGGAGTGGGAATTTTGAATTTCAGAACTGAGGCCAGCAGGAGGTCTCCTTATTCAGAGTTGAGTTAGCATTTAACCCCCCCCCCCCAAAAAAAAACACCCCTCTGCCTTCTTTCCAGTTCTTGAATGTAAATATCCATCGCTTTTTTGTTTTTACTTCCTTACCATTTGTTTGTTGTTCTGACTCCATGCAATTTCTTTAGGGTTTGTGGCTAGCATAAAAAGAGCCTCTCAAATATTCTTTTGAACAGTTGTGCTGAAGCAGATTATAATTATTTGAAGAGTGCAGCCTAAAATATATATAAATATGCACAATCTACAGGCCCTTGCATTAAATTAACTCAGTGGCAGACAGTTATTTCTGAGGAGACATGTATAGGATTGCTACTAGAGGTAGTGTTTAGTCATCATGAAGTTACAACTGATAGCCTTATCCTCCATTGAAATGCACTGCTGGTGAACTCCCTCTTTGTTTTGATGTGTTTTATGCTGCCAGCCCATTTTCCTCCTCCTGAGATGTAAATTTTCCTTGTTGCTGTTCAGTCTAAGGTGTATACCCGCACTCCAACGCTGTATCTGGATTTCAAGTTAGACAAAGGAGCAAAACACACCCAGGCTGTTCCCAAAGGTAGGAAACATTTCCTTCATCTCGTCAAAAATGGAATTTGGAGCTGCTTCAATGGTGATGCTTCAATCTCTTTAATGGTGCCTTGTTCTTAATGGATGAGTTCTTAGCGTGGGCTTAACTTCCATTCCCATTTTTGGTTATGTGCTTGGGCCTTTTTACATGACGAAATATCTGAGGGTCTGTTCTGCGCATAGCACCTTTTTTCCACATGGATTTCCAAGTCACGTCAGAGGTATGGCCCAATAGGTACATAAAGGTAAAGGAACCCTTGACCATTAGGTCCAGTCATGGCCGACTCTGGGATTGCAGTGCTCATCTCGCTTTATTGGCCAAAGGAGCTGGCATACAGCTTCTGGGTCTTGTGGCCAGCATGACTAAGCCGCTTCTGGCGAACCAGAGCAGCGCACGGAAACACCGTTTACCTTCCTGCCAGAGCGGTACCTATTTATCTACTTGCACTTTGACGTGCTTTGAAACTGCTAGGTTGGCAGGAGCAGGGACCAAGCAACGGGAGCTCACCCCATCGTGGGGATTCGAACCGCCGACCTTCTGATCGGCAAGTCCTAGGCTCTGTGGTTTAACCCACAGCTCCACCCTCGTCTCAATAGGTACATAGTCACACTTGAAAGACTTAATAGCTACAGTGCTGTAATCTCACTGGTGCAGCAGGGCCTCTGGTCTCTCGCCTCCCTCTGCACACTTTTAAAATCTGCTTTTGAGCATCCCTAACCCTCTGGAGCCAATTTGGGGGTTGGGTGCAGGGACTGAAGAGGACAGGAGAGGAATCTCTGTTGGGCACACAGACGTCTGTTGTGCTGGTGCATATGGCGTGTGGCTTCCCTCCAGGAATAGCCATAAGCCCTGTTCAGGCATTTTTCCATCACGTGGTCACCATCTCATGCCCTCCATGGGATGCAGCTGCTGGTCCCGCCCTCCCTGTCACATTTCCAGCAGCCCCGTCCATCCAACACAGATTTCTGTGGGGTGAGGTCTGAAGCCAGCAGCCTGCTCTCCCTGTGCAGTTTCTGAATTGTGCTGGGAGCCTCCAGACATAGAGTAGGCCCCCCATTTCAGACCATTTCCTCTAATGTGTAGAGGGCTGCCGGGCCACATGACAGGGGTAGAAGCAGAGGAGGCAGGGCAACAAGCACAGCAACACCCTTTGCTTTGGGCATCGTGAATCATTTAAGGAAAGGAGGACTAAGTGAATAGGATGATAGTGAAATAGGCAAATGCTCTGGACCTGGGACTACGCACATTGCCCGGTAATGGCTTCACTTCCATTCTTGTAGGAAAAATACGTGTTCCACTGATTTAGGGTCAAAGTGTTTGGTATGTGGGAAATCTGTGACCTGGTTTTATTAATGCAGCCGTTAGTACATTCCAATTCGATTAGAGCAGTTGGATAATGGGAGATTTTTTTTATCTTCTCTCTCCATTGTGCCATTTTCCCAGTCTAAATTATACTCTCAAACTGTGGTTTGCCAAGTGAGGTAAAAAGTACAATACCCTTTAGGGGCTGCTGATTGGGGAAATTGGGGTGAGGTGGGGAGAATGAAAAACGCACATTTCCATTGCTCTAATCAGATTGGTAGCCTCTCGTGGCTGCATTTCATTTAAAGACAGAATGGCAGACAATCCAATCCCATGAATATGTAGTTCAGCCCCAGTTCTTGCAGAAACAGATGGCTGTTGGCTAGATACTGAGGCCAGTCAGTAAGATTTTTATGTATTGTAAATGCTCTGCCTCAGTTGCAAAGAATCCGAGTTTGGATCCAAAAAACTTATGCACACACTTATCTTGCTACATATGCTATCCTGACTTTGGTAAGGCTCATTTGAATAAAGATTGCCAAGGTATATTTTTTTATATTGTTGTTATTAAATGAGCTGAGGATCTGGAGTTGCAAAATTCCTTGGCATTTGCCACACATGTTTGTCTGTTAGGTAATGGGCAAAGAATTAGCTGCAAATTTGCTCCATAATATTTTTCAGCCATTTCTGTGAGAGACGGATGTTTGTTTCTGCACATTTGTGTTTCGTATATAAACAAATTTATGGAAACTCTGGCCTTTTAAAGCTGTATACTAATAACCACTGAACAGTTAAGGAGCTGACACATAAATATATCAATAAATACTCATTTGCTATCTTTTGAACTATATCCTGAGTTCAAGTATATCACTTTTAACACTTCTAAAAGGCTGCTGAAGATTTAAGAAGGGCAGGAGAATTACAGGCTTCTCTCTCAGGTATTTATAGAGCTGGCTTCTTTTGAAGAGGTATATGATGAGCATAAAGAGATCACAATCCCCTGCTACAGAATATCAGCAAACAAGGAACCATTAGTTCCTGAGGGGATTAGCAGAAGCTCTAGAGAACTATAGAGAGCAGTGCCTTCCCCACTTCCTGCTTAAGATGATGTGTGTTGCCCTGAGGGAAGATGGATGAGGAGAAGCCAAGTCCAGGGAGCGCATAACCATCATGGACCATCAATAGCCTGAGGCTAAGGCTAAAAGATTCTACGCCAAGGTTTGTGAGCAGGAGTACTGGGTCTTAGAGGAGACCATATAGTGTGCATTACAGACACCTGCTGGAATGGAGAAGACCAATGGGACATGGTCTTCTGGATGCAAACCGTTGTTAGATCCAGGAAGCATGTACTGAAGGTTGTGTCATTCTGTATTTCAGAGACAACATAGTCCTTAATGTGCTGGAAGAAGTCTGCCCTGCTAAGTTCCCACGTTCTCCCTTTACTCTTCTTCAGTGCAGTCACAAGGAGAGATCAGAAGTTTCTGCTTCTGCTTTAGTTTTACCACAGTTTAGCTGAAACCGTCAACTGTGGTTAATCTTAATTATGATTAGTGAAAACAAGCCAGCTTGGTGTTCTGTGGCTCCAGTGGGTCATCTCAGATCAGATCAGCTGGTGTTTTCCGATGCAAGCTAGATTTCTAGCTGAATTCAGCAGTCTTCCTTAGGAATCTGTGATGGGCAAGTGGGGGCCTGCAGCAAAACGTTATGTGGGTTAATGATTGGTTTTAGTGCTGCAGACAACTCCACCTTCCTAGGCCTCCCACTCTGCCATTCTTGTTGTGTCTCCATTTTGCATCCCTTTCCTGTCCCACACTCTTGTTTTGTTGTGTCAGTTACCATGAAATTCCCCTTTGTCTTCACATCTGTTCCTCTCCCGTGTTCACTGATTTGCTTCTTCACCTTCCTCCTCACTTTCAAGCCATGTCTTGGTTTTTTCATCGGCCTTCCTCTCTTCCCTTCTCTCTCCTGCTTCTTGCTTTCAGCTGCATAATCTTCTTGCTCATAGTTTGTTCACTTTCTTCTGACCCAGTTTTTGCTTTCATAATTTTTCACCATCAACTTCTAATCTGCTGGGTCTGCTTCCCCTCATCTTGTTAATCTTTTTCCTTCCCTCTGAGCCAGTGTGGTGTAGTGATTAAGAGCGGTAGACTCATAATCTGGTGAACTAGGTTCGATTCCCTGCTCCTCCACATGCAGCTGCTGGGTGACCTTGGGCTAGTCACACTTCTCTGAAGTCTCTCAGCCTCACTCACCTCACAGAGTGTTTCTTATGGGGAAGGAAGGGAAAGGAGATTGTTAGCTGCTTTGAGACTCCTTAGGATAGTGATAAAGCGGGATATCAAATCCAAACTCCTCCTCCTCCTCCTCCTCCTTCTCCTTCTCCTTCTTCTCCTCCTCGCCCCTCGCCCCAAACTCATTGTCCTCCTAGCAGATACAGCCAGGAGCCTGGGCAATGGAAACTTATCACGCAAGCCCTACTTCCAACATATTTTTTATGGCAACAGACATGGATGAATCAGGCAGACCCTGCACACATATGCAGTTGTGTTTCAGCCTTTGGAAGGGAGTTTGCCTCCTTTGTGTGTTAACATGTTTTTGTTTTGTTTCTTGTACTCCTGCAAATCCTGGTGTTCCCCTGAGTCTCTGGATGCTTGTGTAGGAGGTTTTAGACATATAAGTATCACCACTTACCCCAAGAAGCAGAGAAATAAAGGGGACTGGTTTGGAATGGCTGCTGTACAATCTATCCATGTCTCAAAATCAGTTATCAGCCCACTGTTTAACTTCTGAAGAAGTCTTAAGCATAATTATATAGCCGCAAAATTTGACCTTTTAAGGCTACCTTCCAATCTGTGTCTATTTATGGAGAAAAATTGTGGTCCTTTAACTGGAGCTTAATGTGTTGGGATTTTCATGTCGAAATGATGGGGCTTGCTGCTTGTTCTGGGATATGTGCCCAGAGAATGAGACGATATAACCTTGAAAGTAGAATTGCTATGGCTGAAATCCATGTGGTTATTTCAGAGGTGCATCTGCATTTAAAAGAACACATTTACTAACTGTTGCAGACTGAGCAGTAACGTTTTAATGAAAAGATAAGCGCCGTTTATTTATGTTATGAATTGTTTCCCATGAGGCATCCCAAAGCAATTGACAATATAATAAAACATTTATGAAGCAGGTAGAACAGTTGCATATGTAAAAACAATTAAAAAACGATTATATGTTTTAAAAAGCCATTTAAAGCAGCAGTGCATAGGTAAAATCAATTCAGACCCAATATAGGTGCCAACTGGGATAAAGAGAACAGAGTTTTAATCAGGTTACGTGGCAATATTTTTTTTCATCCATGTCAAAATGCTAGGCATTCAGCTTGGAAGAAACAGAGCTGGTGGTCAGATTTAGCAAATAAGGATTTCATCTAGCTGGCGTTCTGGTGGCTGCACCATTGTGTACTTTTAAAGCAAACAATTCCCTTCAAACCAAGTAGGATTTCCATCTGAGCAAAAAATATTTACAACTGGGCTATGAAGCAGCAAACCACCAAACAATGGACTGGCCCCACCAGTTAAATGGCTTTCCCAAGAAACGGTCCATTTTGTGTCTCCTTCCCACAGAACTGCAGCTGAAGGATAAATGGACAGTAGTAAAAGGCTAAGCAGCCTGTTGGAGAGGCCTTGGTGGGCTAGAGGTGACCTTCAGGTCTTAAATTGCCTCCCAGTATAGAAAGGTAAAAGCATATTGGGAAATGATTTATAATGACTTGAGAAAAAATGTTTAAAACTACTTTCCAAAAAACAACCAGAGTAATTTTTGTTGGGGATAGCCCAATCTGAAATTCCCAGGTGTCAGAAAAGGTTATTTATGTGTGCAACAACTGCGGCCTGTGTTTTGTTAGCTGAAAAATGGAAAGTGAGTGAGGCCCCAACTAAAGAGGATTGGCAACTTAAGTTGACAGAATATGCACAACTTGCAGATTTAACACATAGAATAAGAGAGCAAGAAGAACATGCCTTTAAAGAAGACTGGAAAACATTTATTGAATATATGGAAAGTATTCAGCTGAAATATACAGCTGAAAACGCTGGCAGCATTAAGATAAATTCAACAGAGTAAATAATTTTTGATGGATGTAAAAGTGGAAAACTGATTTGAATGGTTATAGTAAAATATGCAGGGATGTATGATATGTAAAATCAACCATGGGAAGAGAAGAAGGGTAGACATTGGATATTTTAAAGTTTGTAAAATGTTTATTTGAGATTGTAAAATAGAAAATTTAATTAAAAAATATGATAAAAAATAAGTTGCCTCCCAGTAAGCCTCTTAAAATGGAATAACTTAATTATTTATCCTATTGTTAAACAAAACAGTTAATGAATACATTGGAAAGTCCAATGTATTTTGCTGTAGTGCATGTCTCTCTACTTTGGGGAGGTGTGGGAGGTTGGTAATAATGTTGTTTCATTAGTTATGTTACATCTGAAAATAAGTAAAATATGGTTTAAAAAATGGAACCTTTACACATGGATAGAGTCACATCTATACCTTGCAAATTACAACTTTGCATGGCCTAATACAGGCCTCCATATGTTTAAACTTTCTATGTATCTGACAGTATTTTGCCCTTTTACATTTCAGGTTGGACAGCGTTTATTTACACGCTCTTTGGTAATGTATATGTTGGTAAGTTGCTTGTTGACTCCACCCTGTTTTGATTACTGGAAACTGCTTCTGTTATTGAGAACCATTTTTTATTTTCAAAAGCTAGTACGATCTTTTTTTTAGGGGCGAAATGGTATTCAGACGGTTGTAAATGTCAAACAGGCAGCATTTGCTTGCTCTGTAAAAATTGCAGCCTTTAAAGATTAGCAGGTAGCTTCCTATTGGTTTATGACACTGGGTTGCTCTATAAAGCCTACCATGGTCTCTGCACAGTATTTCCTAGAGATTGCTGCTCTGCCTGTGAGCCCACCTATCTATAAACAATAAATCTGTGGTTGACCCTTGTTGAGGGTCCTCGTGGCGCAAATGCCTTAGTTGTGGCAGGTTGGAGAAAGCTTGCTTTGTTGGGTAATGAAGCGGTGATCTGCAGAGGACCATAGTGATGCTAGATATCCTTTCACAGAGTCGGAAGGGACCGTGAGGGTCATCTAGTCCAACCCCCTGCAATGCAGGGATCTTTTACCCCATGTGGGGCTTGAACTCACAACCCTGAGATTAAGAGTCTCATGCTCTGGCTGAGCTGTCTCGGCTGAAGCATTTATTTCAAAGTAGAAAACAGATATTGCAGGGAGAACTGTAAAATGCCCCTTATAGAACAATCCTATACTTGGAGGGAAGACCCATCAAATTCAGTGGGGCTTAATCAGGTAAATGGTTATAGCATTGCATGCTTGGGCATCGTAAGTCTTACCTTGCAGTGAAGTTATTCTGTGATCAGCTGTCTGCCTGGAAATTTTCGTGAAAGGTTTAATTATTCATATATGTTTTGGAAACTGTGTGAATTAGCCAGTACCTATTTGGAAATGTTAGCACAATCACCTCTTGAAAAACCACCATTTTCCAGGTCCTTCCGATGCTCAACAAAAAATAGAACCGCACCACACTGCTGTGCTGGACGATGGAGACTGTATTCAGTTTGAAAACAAGGTATTCTGCAACTAATCTGTCTGCCTCCAAAACTTCACTCCCACCCTCAGAATGCTTTCAGTAGGTTTTTAACAATAGTAGACTGGGTCAGAATGAATCCCAAATAAACTGCCTTAGCAAGAACCCCCAATTAAACTGTTAAAAGACGTGCCGAACCTGTCTTCATTGCCTTCCTATACTAAATGTTTAAGTGTCTTTTGCTTGGTTGTAAATCTTGAGAAGCTCTTATTCTGTAACAGCCCATTGACTCTTGTGGAACTAGAGTAAGTGGACTGGATTTCATCGGCTTCATTTATTCTTACTCTTTGTATTTTACTCCCCGCACCCTTCAAGCTGCTTAAACTGCAGTTTGCGGAGTGCTTTCAGGTGTTCTCTACAATGGAAATGAGGTGTATTCTGGGATACATTCTGACTCAAGGTGGCCCTGAATAGCAGTGTGTCTTCTAACAAATGTCTTGATGACGACTTCTATAATACAGATCAATTATTTGCCCACCTCTCTCTTCAGATATTCAGTGCAGCTACACTGGAGCATAGGAGGGGCTGAGTTTTTATATCTAAACTCTCCAGGCAGACTCTCACATGCTGGTTATGATATAGCGGTCTTCAAAGAACAGCCAGACAAAGAAATTGCCTGGCTGATCCCTACAAAACAGGTTGAGAATTGCTGAGCACATAGTAACTGCCTGCCTTATTCCTAGACTTATCACTGTACATGAAGCAAGGAGCTAGCTACACAAGGTTTGTGCCCCAGTGCTGGCCCAATGGACTTTATTGACCCCATGACCAGTGTGCAAGGAACAGAGGCAGCAACAATGTTGTATATTTGTATGTACAAAAAGAGCTCCCCAGATCCCCTAGAACTGAGGCTGAATTTTCCTGGGCCCCTTCCTGGTAGGGACAGGGAAGGACTCTTGTCTGAAACCCTAGACAGCCACTGCAAATCATTGCACACGAGAGTGGCCCTCTAGATGTTATTGGCTTTGAATTTCCACCAGCTTCAGCTAGCTTGGCTGAAGGGTTAAGGGAGTTTTAGTCCAGCAACATCTGAAGAACCAAAGGTTTAGCCAGCACTGATGTAACCAGTCCTGTGTTCTGACAATAGAAGGTAGCTTCCTGTGTTCGCTCAAGTTGAATCAAAAGCACCTCCTTCAATCTGTTCAAGTTATTACTGATATAGGAGAGTGCAGTTTCCATTGGCCTCATTCACATGCTGTGGCAGACATACAACTCCAATGGCAGCGACCCGGCTCCTTCTTCTGCCAAATTGCAAAGAGACGAATCTCAAAGCAGTGAGCCAGGAACAAATCATTGTATAATTCATGTTGGGGAGTAAGATGGTTGGTTTGTTTGTTTGTTTTGCATGCCCCTAGAATCCAACTTTTCTTTGTATGCTTAACCATCTCCGGGCTGGAAAAATAGGTTATATTCTAGGTTGTTGGAAAGAGCAGTTTATTTTGTGAGCAGAATCATAGGAAGTTATAATTTGATTTCTAAAAAATATATTGTCACTTCTGCTTTTGTGCTTTTCCTAAAAAAATTGAACTTGACATGATTCAAAAGTCTTGTTTATTTTTCGGTATGGGCTACACCCTTATGTCTCAAAACAGTTTTGCAATACTAAGACTACAATAGGGTCTGTCGCAATTCTTTTCTTACATAATATCCAGCAATTTATCTTCAGTGCAGCCAGACCCTATGAGCCTCTGCTGAAGAGACAATGCTGCTTTGACAGGGTAGTTTACCTTAAAAGCTACAACATGCCATAACACAGGAGTGGGATTCTTAAGATGCCTCTTTTATCCTTAGGAGAACTGCCACAGCACAGTAAAAAGTTCTGTCAGTTCCAGTGGGAGGCCCTACACACCAGAAGAGCCTGGGAGGCATTTTCTGACCATTGAAGTGGACTCTAGTCCACAAAGGCTTATGCCATAATGAATTTGTTACTCTTTCAGGAGCTGGAGAACTTATTTTTGCTGTGACAATTTCTGCTTCCTCTCTGGAAACTTCAGCCCAGTTATGCTGGGGGATGCTCAAGAGTTGGGGTGGGGAAGTTCCCTTGTGGAAAATCTTGGGTGGGGAAGCGTTGTCTATTTGTTTTTGGCCTTTAGCTCTCACCAAGCAAAATGCGCACAACTGCCCCCTTTGTTTACATGTTTAAATTCACCATATATTTAATAACAACTTGCATGTGGTCCATAATATTGTATTTAGATAGGATCCAAATCCCACTTTAGGCACAGTGCCCTTTCCAGATGACCTGCTTATTTGGGTTTCACGCTGACTTGCTTGCAGAAAACTTACCAAGAGGTTAGATTGTACCTGGTCTTTATTGAGCATTGATTCTGGTTTTTTGTGGAGCAGTTATACTGCATCCACCCTGATTTGCTTGGTGTTTATTCGCCTTCCCACTAACCATTTGTTCAGCCCACATGGAGAGGCCATGGATCATCACTTGGGACAAGCACTGGCTCATTCTTCTCCCTGAGCTTGGCAACGGTGGGGAAAGCAGAAAAATTCCAGGATCAAATCAGAAACCTGGAAGGCTTTCATAATTCTGGGACTGTCCCTGGAAAGTCGGGACACTTGGAGGATATGCTGAGGCCCCACACTTGTGATCTACTGTATTGTAATTTGCTCCTGCTTTGGGTATCTAATCTCAAACTCTCAAAATGTAATTTATATGCTGCTGATGGATGCTTTCTGCTCATCCTTTTAGGATCCTGAAATGAGCCATTTTGTCTTGGTGGCTGGGGAGCCCATTAAGGAACCAGTAGTGCAACATGGTAAATATCTGTTTAACAAGTCGTCTTCTTTTTAAACAAATGGGGCATGCAGAACGTATTTTCATCTTCAACCTCAGGTTTTATTCTGGAATATCTCCCCCCGCCCTTCTGTTGAAAAATCCACATCAGTGACTTGCTGCTTTGGTCTTCCACTGGTATTTATAGGGCTATGCCCTGTTTGTAAATCACTGTATTTTGAGAGGCCTTGCTTGGAATCTTTTGTTACAGTTGTGTTTCGCTCTTGGAAAAACAGGCTGGGGTTTGAGCAGTCAGATTATTTCCCCGGTCGAAGGATGTATCGTGTTACAGTGTGCATTAAGAGATTTGTAAATAAATTTTTGAAAAGAAGTGTATAAACGTTGGAAAGCAAAGTAAGTAAATAAATGTTACCGGCCTCCTTGCAAAGGGACTCAAAGCTGCCAGGCCTTGCTGTTGTTGCTAGTTATATCTTACCATCATCGCACAAAGCTACTGGCAAGCAAAATGTGAGAAGGGGAGGATGGGTTTGGTGGAGAAGAACTGAGACTGTTACTCCCATGGAATTTCAGTAACTTGCTTACCATAGAGCCATCTGCATTGATGCAGTGCTGTACAAGGCACATAAATGCATGGGTGGGGATGGCTATGAACGACAATGTGAATAATGTTGTGTATACGTTAGTCGGGTTGAGTCCATGCATTCCTGCAAGTAAATACATGACGTATGAGTGCATGTGATCTTGATGCACAGACATGTAAAGTGATTGAGAACTTGCATGTGCTGTGGCCTGAGGGGGGGGGGACCCTGGGCTTTACCTGAATCTGCAGGCCTTTGTCTGCGAGTGTCTGTGGAAACAGTTCTAGAGAAGACTTGAAGGTTGGAAGCAATGTGTCCCTCCCTCTGCCTTGCTCTGTCCTCTCCACCAGATGCAAACCATGGCAAACTCCTCCATCATTTACAGCATGGTAGCTAACAGTCTGTGGTACAAGGGCCACAGTCACCCATGGCCAGTCCATCAGGGGCTGCGTACAAGCAGTGGGTGTGCTCACCCCACAGCCCTCCTCCTTATCAACCAACCAGTCTGATGACTTGCATCCCATCAGGGCGCTGTGCTCCACCCACATGTCTACCTCATTTCATTTGCAGTGGCCAAAATAAGTGGGGTCAGGGGGCAGAAAAAATTGCTTTGTTGGGGGCCTGATGAGGCACCCAAAGTATTGATTAGCTGCCCCTTATTTATAGGGTCAGATCTTCCCCTTCCACAGCCAGCATGTGTGGAATCCCCAAGATTTCCCTTTAATGTGAAGAAGGGAAAAGAATAACCTTTCGTCAAATGCTATTGAGCAATCCTTGCTCAATTGCTCACTCAGCAATCCTTTGCTCACTCAGGATTGCTCGCTCAGCAATCCTTTGATTTGGTGCAACCTCTATGCCAGCCTTCAACGCAGCTGAGCCCTTGGGAATGAATCTGGGGACCAAAAAGGAGGAGGAGAAAGGAAAATGAATGAGATGCAAATTGAATTCGTCTACAGAAAGCCTAAAGCCCGGAATATTTAAATACTATCCTGAATTTTGCAATCTATATCTTAGGTCCATTTGTGATGAATACACAGGAAGAAATTCAACAAGCCTTTAATGACTTCCGAAATGCAAGAAATGGATTTGAGAGAGCCACCACTTGGAAATCAAAGATTGGAAACAAATGATGTGGGGTAGCAGAACCCAGGCTGACTGGCTTTTTAAAAATAATTTTCCAGCTGTACACCTTGATCTTTACTGCATTTACTGATTCCATTTGCTTCATTAGTACTGATCATGTGGGTTTGCCAGATTGAGCCCAAATAATATTTCTAGTATGCCTGGAGCCAAAGTTAGCTATTAGAGTGTCATAGACGGGTACAGCTCCATTTTTATTACTCTGAGATATACATGATATATAAACATTCTGTTTATCTGTAATAAAAAATGTTTTCATCTAAAACGTACAGTCTCATGCCCTTTCTTTGTAAAAGCACTGCTTTAATAAATGAAATGGTTTTCTCAAAATCCTTACAACACAGAAAACGTAAAGGAAAGGTGTGTGTGTGGGTGTGTGTGTGTCTGTGTGTCTGTGTGTAGCTGTATGTATACTTGGTAAGACCATGTGCTGAAGTTTCATGTTTCAGGTAATACCTTTTAAAATAATGGTGGCACACATTGCATCGGTTAGTTTAGTAAATGCTACACCATTGGTAGGGACAGAATGGGATAGGAGCCAACATGTGACTCTTGTTTTCTGCCAGTGTCTGTATCAGATTTAAGACGCAGGCTTCTGCAGGCTTCCATGAAGGCTGTGAAAAAAAGTTTCAATACAGAGAGTTGGATTACAGCTCTCTCTAGCTCAAAGCATCGGCCGTCCTACTGCCGTCTTAAAAGGAAGCTTGTAACATGGAGCACCAAACCCCCTCAGCAGATTTTAACCTTTCCTGGACCACGAATTAATTTTGAGTTTCTCTTTGTGTCCAGGTGGGAAATGGATTGATTATTTTTTTTAATAGATTGGGACCTGTATTTGCCTGCTTCTGGAAACATTTTTTTAACTTTTGTATTTTTATATCTAAAAAGTACCTACAAGAAAGAGATGACATTGTTTAAGTGAATTTTACCCTTCTTTTTTAACTGTGCTGTTTACATCTCGTGTATACTCTTTAAGTTTACGTGGAGAGTAAGATTCTGGGTATGCATTTTTAAAAACAATAGCAGTTCGTAGAGAAATGAATTTCGAAACGTTCTTCTCCAGCTGTGTGACTTCAACTGTGTAGCAAAGTGTGGACGTTAACCACAAGGATGTACAAGCCGTGGACAACTGTAAACATATTTATAGTGTCTTTTCTACATCTGCTGCAAGGTTCTGAACATGGATCTGTAAAGGTAAGTGGGCTTTATTTTGGAATGGTCTGCATCAATAGGAGTCTCGAGACCACATGGGTTTTCCTGTCTGAAACGATCTTCGGACTACAGTGGCACCTTTTTAAGTTCTTTCTGGGGTGACTCTTAAGTATTGCATAAATAAACAACTTTGACACATGTAATACCGTCAGAGAAGATTTAACAGCACGGTCCAGCCAATTTAAGCATTTTTCTGACCTGCCAGATTTCCAAGGGAAAGACTAAAGTGCATGTTTAACTAACCCATTGAAATAAATAGTATTTAACTTTTGGCTGGCTTCTGCCTTAAGGAGTATATAGGAAACAGGAATGTAATGAATCTACATTCACAGCTGATTGTTACTTTTCTTTTTTGGCCACTTAAAAACATATTGTGTTAAACGATAATTCATTTTCAGCGGTGGCAGATGACCAAAGGGAACCTTTTTGAGAATTCCAGTATGACAGAACTTTTTGCAATAACATAGCCTTCTCTTAAATTGTTTCATCCTCAGTCAGTGCTTTTACTGCATCTCTCCAAACAATTTGTGCATTACCTGTAAGCCTTCCCTTTCTTTGGCAAGATTAGGAAGGTTGTCTTCTTGACCAGTCACTCTGTTTTTGCACAGATCCACTTTGAAAATAATTAGGTTTTAAATACTGTTCCCAAATAACGTATTTGCTACTGCCCTTTAATATCTAGTTCCTAGAAGTTTTTGTCATTCCAGGACATTGTCAAATGTATGTGTGTGTGATTAGAGAAACTCCTTACTGCTGTATAATGTACCAATCCAGTCTGAATAATTAAGGCTGAATTCCCATATGGTTTGAGAAGTAATTCTTTGCCAGATCTGATATGGGAAATGCCTTCTAAGGTTGGTTCATGGTGTAAGCTTTCAAAAGATAATATTCTAGCCTCCCTTACAACTTCATTGTGTAAATAGCATATTTACGAGACTTTGAAAGTTTAGAAAAGGTATCAGTGTTCCTCATTTCCTTAACTTGTTACATTCTACTGTTAGCTTCTTCAGTAAATCAGAAAACTGAATTGAATATTCAAGCAAGAATCTTGTTATGTTCACATTAATGGGGAGGGGGGCGGGAATGCAACTGCTGGCATTTGGCAAAAATGTGAATCAGCCAGGCAGGCCCCAGGGTATTTCTGCAGTACAATGATATAATGCCAATTACACTGCAGAAGCAACATGGATATACTGTATAGGTCAAACTAAAAAGAGAAAGAGGATAATCATTTCTTCCTGCTAGAGTAGAAGTCAGCCTTTCTGCTATTGTCTATGAAATGATTTCCTTTTATCAAAATACATTTATTGTTAATAAAATTAAGGCTGCAAACCTATGCTATGCATAATTGCTTGGGAGTGGGCTCCACTGTTGACTGTCCTTGCATAAGGATTGGGCTGCCAATGATATCTACATAGGAACGAGAAAAGGCTATTTTGTGCTTTCTGTTAAATCTCCTGAGGTTTTGAAAATTTTTACACCAACTACCGGTACCTATTATTTTCTGATTTTTCTATAGTTTGGAATATATTTCAGCTGATGCAATTCTATACCTGCCTACTCAGAAGAAAGCCCCATTGAATTGCAGGGGGCTTATTTCCAGGTCAGTGAGTACAGAATTGCAGCCTGTGGCTCAAAAGTGCTATGAAACATTTTGAGTGGCAGGTTATTCTAAATCTCAGCGACATCAAGCAGCTCTTCTTTCATGTAGAACTATGGGCACCTTGGTGTGAAGTAGATTGATGGACTGGACTGGCTTTACAATCCTCTTGGCAGGGATCTTTATGCTACAGAGAAGAGCCCAAGCTTAAATTATGTCCTTTCTGTAGGGCAAGTGCCTTGAAACACCTATGTGCAGAATTCCCTTTTAGAACATAAGAATAACCCTGCTGGATGACACCCCAAGACTCATCTGGTCTGCCTTTGGGGGGCCCTGTTTTAAAATTTCCCAGTAGTGTATGGCAAAATGTGTTGGTTTCCCTCACCGTATCATATTACAACAGCATTGTGTGTGTGTGTGTGTGTGTGTGTGAGAGAGAGAGAGAGAGAGAGAGAGAGATTTCCTGAACTTTACACAATGACAGTAACCTGCCTAACTAACATGGGCTTGGTCCCAGTATGACAGCAAGTTGAAGCATGTGTTTCATTAGACAAAGAGAGAGGATCTGCCTCTGTGTGTGGCGTTAGGACCAGAGAGGTGTTGGAGTTTAAATACAGCTCAGTGCTGCATACCTGAGGCAGTCAAGTCCAGTGGGAGTGCCTATATAGTTGGCTCTCTCTTATGTAGTGTTGCTGTTCCTGTAGCCCCCAAATGCTGGGCTTGGCACTCAACTCCATCACTTCACAAAAGGCCAGACACTGCACCCTCTGGGAAAGAAGAGGAACCATTGCTTTGGCAGTGCCCCGACCTGTAAAAACAGCTGCTCTGGTTTGGCCCAGTTCAAGCAGAGCTCCTCCCACATGCTTGGGCCAATGGATGGAGAGACCACAGAGGAAGTTTTGGAAAAGGTTGGTGAGAGCTTGGAGAGACAGAACAATGCCTCTCTTGTTGGGTAGGGAGAGTAGCCAGCAGGCACTGGGTGGGAGAAAGTGGAATTTAATCATCTCCAGGAAGCAGCAAGGCAGAAGAAACACTGTGTGTGTGAGAGGAGAGGCTCTTGTCTGGGCAAAGTAGCTTCAGGGTTCTCTCCTCTTAGCATTTGTGAACCTAATGAAAGGAAGCGACACCCAGGGCCGGCCCACCCACGAGGCAAGGTGAAGCGATCGCCTCAGGTGCAAGGATCCATAGCGGCAGAGAATCCCAATGTAGAGATTTATCCCACCCCGCCACCCCATTCCTGATGTCGCTCTTCACTCCCCGCTTCTTCCCTGGTTCCAAGCAGGAGTTCAGAGCCAATGTCCAGGCTTTCCTTTGATCAAAGCCAGGACGTTTGTGGTAAATCTCCATCTGCCTTAAAAAGGTACTTGACCCTATGGATGTGTTCACTGAGCAAAGAAGATTCAGGCTGTTTATTGAGAGCTTTTTTCCTCCCAGACAGCTGTTCCAGAAAGAGCTACGAGGGGAAGTTTGGCAAAGCCAAATCTGTAAGAGACAGTTTCTTCAAGATGTTTCTTCTGCCCTAGGGGAGAAGGAAGCACTGAACTTTTTAGGGATCCAAATCGGACTTCCAGGCCTATTTTTTTTGTATGCAGTTTTGACTAATGTATTCATTTTTGCAAACAGTGTCCCCACATTATCATTTTTGTCTCCCCCCCACTAATATATTCATTTTATGCCCACCTTCCCCTTAAGTATGCTTTGTTGTAAACATAGTTTGGTGGGAACTCAGAATAACTTGGTTGATAGAGCATGAGACTCTTAATCTTAGAGTCATGGGTTCGAGACTCACACTGGGCAAAAGATTCCTGCATTGCAGCAGTTGGTTGGACTAGATGACCTTTGTGGTCCCTTCCAACTCTACAATTCTATGGAGTGCTGCATCACAAAATTCAGGTAAGTACAAATTTTAAAGGATGTCTATGTTTTAGTTCTTTTATTGTTTCAGAAAGTGAAAACTTGATAGATTTAAATGTGCACTGAATTTAATTTCTCCTCCTATCCCTAGGTGGCCAGATAACAAACTCTGCTCTAACCCAGTAAATAGCCAGGCCACCTCAACACAGCTCAACTGATTAGCTATGGGGATATTCTCTATTTACATGCCTGCTTAATCAGCAAAATTTGAGAGATGAGAGATCAAAGTTATTTTTTATTTAATACAGTAATTGGAAACAGCCCAATGTTCCAGGGCTACCGCCACAAATTACATTTCATGGCATGTGCTGTGAATATTTATTTCCTTAGGAGTTAAGAAATTTTGTAAAGTACACATGTTGTCAATAAACATATTTATTGGCTTTCTGAACCCTCTGCTCCTCTCAATTCCTTGTGACTAAAAGTCATGATGAGCAACCGTTTCTACATAAAATAAATGTGTTCAAAATATTCAGGAAAATTGATCCTGTCAATTCCCCTGGGGAGTGCCATTCTTCTTTGGTAAGTCTTGAAAGAGAGCCCTCTCTTTTAGGCTGTTACCATGCACCATGTTTTTAAAACAGCAAGAGCAGATAAAAAGCACATGTTTTTTAACATCCCACTGCATGTCCTTGATGTACTTATCACTTTGAGGGGGAGTGGGGAAGGTAAAGGGAACTAGGAGAGCTTTATCCAGCTCTGGCCTTTTTTATTCATGAAAATAAGTAGAAAGATATGCCCTCCCTTTCCGGTGCTTCAAAGTTCACAAGAAATACCACTGTGTGTTTTACTTGGTTTTTAACGATGCGCCAAGCTGTTACAATAAATCGAAAACAAAAATCCCAAGAGACAGTAGCTAAGAAAATACAGCGGTACCTCGGGTTAAGTACTTAATTCGTTCTGGGGTTCGTACTTAACCTGAAACTGTTCTTAACCTGAAGCACCACTTTAGCTAATGGGGCCTCCCGCTGCTGCTGCGCCGTCAGAGCATGATTTCTGTTCTCATCCTGAAGCAAAGTTCTTAACCTGAAGCACTATTTCTGGGTTAGCGGAGTCTGTAACCTGAAGCGTATGTAACCTGAAGCGTATGTAACCCGAGGTACCACTGTATGAGTTGCTTTCAGCTATTGTATATATTCCATTTTGGGGGGAAAGTGGCTGGAGCCACCAGCCAGGTTCTTGTATCTCCTAGATTGACATTTTTGGTACTGCTTGGTCATAAACATCTTCCACATGCCAGTGTGTGTGTGTGCCAGGTTAAGGAGCTTCTACAGCTCGGTTCCTGGGTTGCTTGAAAGCAAACCATGTTCAATAAATGTCCTCAAATAATTCATAATTCCCCATGAGTCAATGCCACAGAGTGTGAAGACCATGGATGCAACTTCAGGAGACAATAGGGTCTTCTGAAATGGACAGTCATAAGGTCCTAAATCTACCTCCCAGTTCTTCTCTCACTGCTCTCTTGTTATATGCTGGACCCAAAGCTTGGCAGTCTCCTTGGGAACCTAATAGGGAGACACAATCTGTGTTAATGCTGTGAGCACTTCCAATTTGTGCATGCAACAGTATGCTTTACAGATCAAATTAACTGTAAAATGTTAGCCTTGGGGGAAAAGGGACATTGTTGAATGTTTTTCATGGCTACTGTAAGTCAGTTCTTCATGATTCTACTGACTGGATATATGTTTGTTTATCCCAAGGCACTTCTTGTTATGCTAGGGGAATTCTTCATATTTCTTTTCTATGATTAGTAATTCTTGATCAGATTTGAACAAGGGACAGACTCCTGACATTTTGGATCATTTATCCAACAATATCTCAAGGAGCGCCTCTCCCCTTATGAATCGACCCAGACCCTGCAACCATCTTCGGAGGCCCTTCTTTGTGTGCCTCTTCCAGGAGAGGTCTGGAGGGTGGTAACACGAGAACAGGCCTTTTCTTTGGTGGCTCCCCATTTGTGGAATGCTCTCCCCAGGGAAGCTTATCTGGTGCCTTCATTACATATATTTGGTCATCAGGCAAAAGCATTCCTCTTCTATCAGACCCTTGGCTAATTAAACAACCAATGGCTTTTATTGCTTTTGTTGTTAGTATGCTATGTATTTTTGTGTTTTTATATTGTAAACTGCCCTGTCATGCTTGGATGAAGGGTGGTATATAAATTTAATTAATTAATAAATAATAGAAAAACCATGGGCTGGTGATCCCATATCTGGCATCCTTTGTAACTAATTCTTTAGTTACAAACCTTAGAAAATAACACCTCCTTTAATCCAAGAGTAATTATTTAACCCAGCCTGATATATATTTTTAAGTCTATATTTTTACAGTCTGTATTACATTGGCACATTCAACAGAAATGTGTGCTCTTTGCTACCTAAGGTCTATATATGTAGGCACAGGGCTGATCTTCTGTTTCCGCCCCCTTTCTTACAGAGAACGTCACTTTCTGCCCTGGAGTGGTCAGAGCAGCAGATCAGGAAAGCTTCTAGCCTGGAAGAGCTTCTTCGCATCACCCACTCTGAGGACTGGAAGCTTTGGAAGTGCCGGCTAAAGCTTAAGGGCATGGCCGGTCTGGATTCCAGATCAGCCTCGCATCGCTCCACGAGATTTGCCGCTGCTTTCTATGATATTGAGATACTAAAAGGTAGGCTCACAGTTTATGAACTGAATATTTCTGGATCCACAGTGACATATGTCAGGTTGCTGTCTTGTTTGTATGCAGAGCTGACCCACCCATGAGGCTGGGTGAGGCAGCTGCCTCAGGTGGTATCCTGCAAGCAGCATCACCCCTCTTCCACCCTGCAGCTTTGCCACTGGTCTTCTCCCTGGTCTCTAGCAGCTGTGAGGGACTGGCAGCAAAGCTCTGCAGAACATCTCCTCTCCTACCAAGTTGGTGAGAGGAGAGGCACCGCTGACAAGTCAGTGGAAGATTCGTCCCCCTCACCGGGCAGTGTGGTAGGGCTTTGGTTGGCTTCTCCTGAAGGGAAGAGCCAATGCTAACTCCACTGCTGGGCAGGAAGTGGAAATCAAAAAAGGCTCTTTCCTCACCACCACCCATACCCTGGTCTGATGAAGAAGACTTACAGAGTTTGCGCTCGCATCCGGGTGTGTGTGTGTGGCGGGGTGGCGGCTGTGAGACGTTTCTCTTTTTTGTGTGTAAGTTTTTTTTATTTGATTTTTAACAAATATAAACACATATAAAAAATAATTCAAGATCCATATACCGAGATTGCTCTGAATCTCCTGACTCCCCCCCCCCATCCCTTCCATGGGTCCTAATAATAATAATAATAACTGGACATCAATACTTACCCAAGTTTTAACCATCCAAATTATCCATACTTTTGCGAGATGCTTCTCCTCAGGTATCAAAAGGTCTTTGGCCACCCCTGTTTTTATGTGAAAGGCAGGTTGTTAAGTGTTTTTTGTGCCTGAAAAACACACACACACACACACACACACACACACACACACACACACTTGCTGATGGGTCTGCTCCTTGTTCATAAGGTTATGTCAGTGCTCTGAGTGATATAAGCAGGAAGGTGTCTTTTTTTTAAAAAAAAAATTCCATTTGAAAATAAAGTAAAATAATATTTTAAGAAGTTGAAAATGGTACAGTTAGGAGTCACCATGTGTCTAGAGATGTCACAGACACTGTCCAGTATGTATTGATATAGTATAGCCACTATACCGAAAGCATCCCACAATCGTGTTTGTGGTGCTTGTTTGGCTGGGAGGAAATGATATTTTGTCGGCAATAAAGCAATGGACTTTTTTTGCTTGGGGTGCTACCCTGGGAGAAGCTGCATGGATCCCTGGAAGGAAAGCAGAAGCCATGAAGCATTTATTCCATGATTTAATGTGCTCACCTGGAAAGGTGTCTACAAACTTGAAAATTCACACCCTGAAAAAAACAAAACAAAAAATTCAGTGTGCTGATAGAGTGCTTGATCGAAGTTCTGAGTCTGAAGTGCAGACAGGTGTCAAACCCATTGTTGCAAGCTCTGTATCAGGCATTCTGTCTCATGTGTGCTGAATGCAATATGGGCAGTGGCCTTATGTACCAAAGGAGACAAAAAAGAGGAGGAATGTCCTCTAAACCTGCTACAGACTTCTTTAGATTTTCTGCACAAAACTAGGTATTTTTCTTTGTTTCCGCTCACAACACAGTTCGAGCAACTCTGCTCTAAACAAAGCATTTTTCCACTGCAAGGAAAAATGTAAACAGACAGCAATATTTAAAAGGAATGTGCCAACAGCAGCTTGAAATGCAGAAACATTCAAATGCCTGTTTTTATTAGGTGTGCCCTGATGTAAAACACTTTATCAGCTTGGACTTTTCTGGGCAGGAGCTTCCTGGACATCTGTTCTTACAAAAGAGAGGAAGAAACAGAGACTAAAACATTGGAAAGGATGCCATGGGCTCTGGTCATACCCTACGGGTGTGCTGTGGCATCTGCATTTTTGTAGTTAGACCAAGGGTTGCTAATTCCTGAACTGGCTCTTATAGCTGTCCCTTTTAACAGCCGTTTGATCAGGTGACCAAAGAGCAGGTCATAATGTCTGCCGCCATGTTATGAAAAGTTTCACCTGCCCGCTTTGAGCTCATCAGATATTTGCTAAAAGGTCAGGAGAAGGCCAAACATGATTCCCACCCCTTTTCTGGCCAGTTACATCAGAAGAGCTTGACTGGATCAGCCCAAGGGCCCAGTGCAGTCTAACATCCTGAACTCACAGTGACCCAACCAGATGTCTTGGAGAAACCCACAAGCAGGGCCTGAAGGTCACCATGTTCTCCTCAGTTGTGAGTTCCTGCAACTGGTATTCATAAGCTTCATGTCACCCCAAGCTGGATCCCATGATGGCATTGGATAATCAGTGTTGGGCAGCATTGTGTGATCTGGCAGATCATGAGGTGCACGTCAGTCCTGCACCTCTAAGGGGGCTGATGATAGAATCTATCATATCTGAGTTTTACAGAACACATTGTAAAGTACAGAAAGGATAAGGGGAGAAATTATAACTACATCAGCTATGGTGGTCAGTTGGTAAAGCTCTCACCTTGATTGAAGCAATTCATAATTGATCATGATCCCTCTCTTTCCAAATTGCCATTTCAGAGGTGAGTGTTCATCCCTCCAGGCCAACAGGGGACCATCCAAACACAGAAAGGAAGCACAAACTGGTTTGCAGCAGTGCCAGGTTTTTGCAGGGAAAACTCATGGGAGAACCATGCCCATCAGACAGCCCAGTGAGGACTGAGCATGGCCATGAAATGTTGACTGGCTCTTGCAGGGGTGGATGGGCATGGAATACCGTGGCGGAGGGAGCACTCCACTCTGCCGCATTTAATTGCACAACTCGCTTGGCTCATTTATATTAATAAACAGCAGATGTCATAATGTTGTCAAAGTGCAGTGCTGCATCTCACACAGCTACGAAGGACTCCGAGAGCAGGCCAGTGAGCTGGTGAGTCCAGTTGTGTGATGACAACTGCTGCTTTTAGAATGGCTCCCTTGTTCTCCAGTCATAGATGAGGAGTGGCAAAGGACTCAGTGTGTACCGAGGGAGACCTGCGTGGAAGTTGCCAAAGAGCTGGGCACGGCCACCAATAAATTCTTCAAGCCTCCTTGTGTGAATGTCTACAGATGCGGAGGCTGCTGCAATGAAGAGAGCCTAAGCTGCGTGAACACCAGCACATCTTACATATCCAAAATGGTATTTGGACTTTTTTTCTACTCTTCTGCAGTTTGTTTCTCCTTAACCGTCAAATCCTATGCAGGTTGACTTTGAAGCAAGCCCCTCTTAATTGAATAGACTCATAGATAGCTCTTTCCTAAGTAAGTGTGTGTAGGAAGACCAGCCACCCAATGGGGTGTCCTCTGGCGCTGAACTCCCATCAATCCCAGCTGATAGGAGTTGTAACCCAAAACACGCAGAGGACGCCATGTTGGGGAAGAACAAGGCCATGAAAGTTGCCCATAGCTATGAATCTATTCACCATGGCAGAGCAAGTGTGGCTGTCCCACATTCACTCAAGTCTGGAGAACTATAGACTCCACAATGTGAAGAGGAGGACATGGGGTACATGTTAGACTCATGCCCATCACATCTCCTTAGGGGCAAATTGTAACTGAAGATTCCTAACATGAAGCTCAATCCTCTATTTTGCTTCATTGAGCAGGAAATGTGGAGGCTATTTAACAATGAGGGGAGGCTATCTAACGATGTGTTTTAATAGTAGTGAAAAATGCTGTATTTCATCTTTCCAGCTGTTTGAGATTTCAGTTCCTTTAACAAATGTGCCAGATCCGATTCAAGTCAAAATTGCAAACCACACCGGTTGCAAGTGCTTAACAAATGCTCAGCGCCCATCGTACACCATCATACGAAGATCTGTTCAATATCCAGAAGAGGATAGGTAAGATGGGCAGTCAGTCTTCTCTCTATCCCATTTTTTTTAAAGACACACAATCGGTCATGAAGCTTTTCTGAGTGTTCATGAATTGTATGCTTTGTTCTAAGATCAGTGGTTATCCGATGTTTTTTAAAAAGTATGTTTTTCAATGCTACAAAGAAAAGTTAATGACTGCTTGGAAAAACAATGTAGAAACATGTTACATAGCATATAGACTTCTCTTCTAGCAGCATTTTTTAATTACTATGGCATCTTTAATATTTACATTTTTAAAAAAAGAGAGTCAAAACTGTCACAAGCAGCTGTGGCAAATTAATAAACAGCAGGCAGTTAGAATGTATCGAGGCCCCAGTTTGATGACTTAGCAAATTTAATTCCTTGAACTGTTCCTTTGACGGCAATGAAACTTCTGGTCCAAGTTCCTAAGAGACGTCTCTAAATGCAGAAGCTTCTCAACAGACTCTGAGCCCCAATACACCACGGCCATGTGCTGTCTGTCTGCTTAACTCAGCCTTCCCCAACTTGGTACCTTCCTGATGTTCTGGGCTATAACTACCATCTGCTTCATCCAGCATGTTTGTGCTGGCTGGGGGTGATGGGAATTGTAGTCCAAAATATGTGGAAGGCACCAAATTGAGGAACCCTGGTTTAATGTATTTGACTAGGTGTAGGGACACGGGTGGCACTGTGGGTTAAACCACAGAGCCTAGGGCTTGCCGATCAGAAGGTTGGCGGTTCGAATCCCCGTGACAGGGTGAGCTCCCGTTGCACGGTCCCTGCTCCTGCCAACCTAGCAGTTCAAAAGCATGAAGTGCAAGTAGATAAATAGGTACCGCTCTGGCGGGAAGGTAAACGGCATTTCTGTGTGCTGCTCTGGTTCGCCAGAAGTGGCTTAGTCATGCTGGCCACATGACCTGGAAGCTGTACGCCGGTTCCCTCGGCCAATAAAGTGAGATGAGTGCCCCAACCCCAGAGTCATCCGCGACTGGACCTAATGGTCAGGGGTCCCTTTACCTTTAATTAATTTGACTAGCCCCCCCCCCCCAGCAAGCTGGCTCTCAAATGCCATTTTTGCATGTATTTATTTGAATATTTATATACCACACTTCCATAAGAAATATATAACGAAGCGGTGTGTATACATCAGTTACTTTTTAAATGTGTTCTTAACATATTTATTTGGGCTTTTGTTTTCTTCTAGTTGTCCCCAAATAAACAAACTGTGTCATAGTGGCTGGATGTGGGACAGCGATAAATGTGAATGTGTTGTAGACAAAGATCGTCCTGGCAGAAGGGAAGGTATATACTAGTACTACTTATATACACACTTTAATATTGAAATCTGGACCAGTTAAAAGAACAACATAACAGCATTATGAATAACAACATTATCAAACTGAAATAGGTGGGCGGAGGAGATTTCCCCCCCTTGCTTCTGTAACTCTGCATCCAGGAACAAAAGAGTAAATCTGGGCAGATTGGTAGTTAAAAGCATTTTGCTTTTACTAGAATAAACTGAAATGAGAAGCTCAGTCAGACAGAAGTAACACTCCTTCATTTGAAGCAAAGCATATGTCCTCCTCCCAGATACTCCCACCCAACTTCGCATGCACAGCGTATTATCATTATCATCATCATCATTGATTATCCTAGGCTATGTGCACCTGGAAGGATAGTAAAATCTGGGCAAGTTTCAAGAGCAATTTCCTCACGATATGGCATGAGAATCTGATGTTCAAAGTGGGTGGGAAGAAAATACTTACCAAGTGATTTCTAGCCATTGCTGAGACAAATACTGCCCCACCCCAGGAAGAGAAGCAACTCCAGATAATTGTGATTGCAATTAATGACCTGGAACAAATGAGCTGCACAGCTAGCGCCAGATGTTCAAGGGTGCTTTGCACTTTGTTTTTCCTAAACAGCCACACCGCCCCATGCCACAAAGCAAACCATGTGGGAGAAACTAAGGAGGAGTTTGTGAAATTGTTATTAGGGTCTTCTATTCAAAAGGGGAAGGCAAAAAGCCTGCAAATCCAGGCTAAGCTAGCTCTTTAGATCCCAACTGAAAAGAACCACACCCTAGAATATGGCTGTGTATACATCATACACATAGTGCTGCAGGGGGGAACTGCAATTCCTAGAATACTTGGGGTGTACGGTACACTTTAAATGTATGTATATTGCTGTCATGACTTTTAAAGTCCGTATCCATACAGACTCTGTTTATTTCTGCTAGAATATCAACTTCATTATACAGTGGTACCTCAGGTTACAGACGCTTCAGGTTACAGACTCCACTAACCCAGAAATAGTACCTCAGGTTAAGAACTTTGTTTCAGGATGAGAACAGAAATTGTGTGGCGGCGGCACAGCAGCAGCAGCGGGAGGCCCCATTGGCTAAAGTGGTACCTCAGGTTAAGAACAGTTTCAGCTTAAGAACGGACCTCTGGAACAAATTAAGTTCTTAACCCGAGGTACCACTGTAGTTACATTCTTTTCAAGCTGTGGATTCCATAGTTTTAATGGCAGGTTAATAGGAGTTCAGATTTCTGGACTCACAGTGCCATAAATAGTGCATTTTATAGGTTAAGTTCAAGTCTTGCTGTACACCTGCAGGATATTACCTTTGAGTGACACCCTTTATCTCTCTCTCTCCCCTCCAAAACATGTGCCAGGACTCCCTCCACTTGCTGAACTTGCGATGTGTGCACCAAATATGAACTTTGATGAGGAAAATTGTGAGTGCATCTGTAAATGGAAATGCACTGGCAATTTATTTCAGAACAAAGAGAACTGCAGCTGTTACTTGTGTACGGAGAACCAAGACAGCTGCCTTCAGAAACACAAGGAGTTTAATGCAGAAACATGCAGGTAAGCCTTCCTTTACATTTGAGTTCCATGTGGCATGCTTGGTCCACAGCCAGGTTGATTGATTCCCACCCCGGGTTGAAATTTGTACTAAATGATAGGGCTTGTGTAGCACGTAAATCTCCCATGTAACAAAACGATAATGAATGAAGATCTTCCATGCAATGTGGAGCCATTCTGTACCTCCCTTCACATGACCATAATGGACATAGTCTTTTCATGCGTTCCTGTACATACTCCATGGAACAGAAGGCTGCACTTACCACATTGTCTTCTCTGACTTACTGTCTTCAAACAGCTGTGAAGACAAATGCCCATTCCAAGCCAGAATGTGCCCAACCGCTCGGCCGGCGTGCTCGAGGCACTGTTGCCGCCCAAGAGGGGGAAGAAGTCCTCACGGGTCCCAAAGCAGAGAGACACCATGACTGAGCTTTTGTTATCTCCTGTACTGCCACTACCACACTGCTTTGCAAAGCAGCTGCCCACCAACGACTGTTAAACAATAATAATCATGGATATGGGTGGCTTTACTGCTAAAAAATACAATTAAAATCCAGTCTGTCTTCGTTATTAAGACGACGAATGGATCTGCAAGGACATTGCCATCTGACTGCTGATATATGCTACAACAAACTTTATCCTTGTTCTGTAACGGACTACCAGAAAGACCTATGTTCATTGATGTTGTATGAAAAAGAAAGTGGCATGTTAGCAGCAATGGGGATATCTTTACCAAGCAACTTTGAAATGCAGAGAATAGTTCTATGCCTTCAACCTGCTTATTGGTCATATTTCTTTTTAGACCAACTTTTCCAGACCTTTTAAAATTTGGTTCCCTAATGCATTCAGCACTGAATGATTCGATCTACTGTCTATCTGTGTTTTATTATTTGGGTTTATGCTAGAACTACTGTCTGATGTGCCATATTTAAAATGTATATAGAAAAATAAAGGCACCAGTTATTAAGTAATATGCAGTGACGTGTATAATTTCTATGGCAAGCTTGGTCAGAAGGAATGAACTACGACTAGAGGTTTTCATGTGCATCCTTTCATTCCATACACATGGAATAAAAGTGTCCCCACACTCCTCCTTTTTAAAGAATTCTGTTCTACCACTCATGTGGTAAGACTTGGGGTGAAGCTAAATGCTAACCCTGCAGCAGGGGATTTTTTATTTGATGCTAGGGAGAAGGAGGGGAGGTTTCACCCTTCCCTCCAGATGTAATCCTCTCCAAAATCACTCATCTGCATTGCAATTAGCCTTCTTATTACTTTACACCCTGCTCCCAAAGGAGCCTAGGATGGCTTCTAAGAGATGCAACAATAAAATTACCTTAAAAACAATTCCAGTACAGATGCAGATGAGGAAAGATCTCAACTTAACAGGAGGGAAGGTCTTAAGCAGGCGCTGAGAAGGCATCAAAAATGGCACCTTCCTAATATTCAAGGGGAGGGAATTCCAAAGGGAAGGCGCCACAGCACGAAAGGCTTGATTCTTCCATTGTGCGGAAGGGACTTGCTGATAACAGTGGTATTTACAGGAGACCCTCCCTCACCTGTGTGAGTGATCAACTGGATATATACGGGCCGAGGCCATAAGGAGAATAATGCACTAGATCAGGACTATGCCATGTGGGGATGGGAGCTTGAACCTTTTGCCTCCACCCCAGCCATGATCGGAATTGGATCTCACTCCCAACCCCAGCATGAATGGGCACAGGTTCCTTGCCTCTGGTTTAAAGGTTTGGTGGCTGAGAAAGCCAGTACTGTGTTTTTCAAATACTAGCTTCTTTAAGGGAAAGGACTGTATCTTAGTAGTAAGGCACAGTAGTAAGACCCCTAGGTATAGGGCGATATATAAATTCAATAAATAAAGCATAAAATGTACCAAATGTACCAGGTTCAATTCTGGCATCACTAAAGAAGGCTGTGGAAAAAACAAGCACTTAGCTTTTTCCCCTCACAAAGTGGTTTGACATTTGTCCAAATGGTTCTCTTTCTCCATAAGACTCACTTGTGATGAGGTAGATGGGGGAGTTAAATGCAATTTGGAAAATGGCTTTCGCAGAATGGCAATTTTGGGGGCCAGAAATTCATGCAATGATAATGGCTTGCAATTTTTTTGCAGTAGCTTGCAGCAAATTATCATATATGGGCTAATCTCCTTTTAGTGTTAAGGGCAATTAACTGACCACTTTCATTAATGTCTTGTGGATGTAAATTGATCTAGACTACGGTAAGTAGGCATAAACCTTTCTTTTGGCCTGCCACACTGTGACAGATTACACAGGAAAATGTTGTATTCCAATAGCTCCACCTAGTGTTGTCCGGACATTATTAACAGGTTTCTAAAACACTGCAACTTCGAAACATACGAATTAAAAAAAATGTTCTATGCAAATGTCCATAAAAATTAGCTCAAACCTAAATAAACTACTATATAAATTTAGGAATGCTGAATGCAGTGTTTCCTTGTGAGATCACAGGGCAGATTGTTCCTCTTTTAACAAATATTAAAATGGAATATACAAATAGAATACAGTGGGATGAAATAAACATGGATGAAATAAACATGAATTTGCACAAATCTGAACAGGAAGAGAAAAGCATTAAGCTTTTTTTAATCCTAAGCATTGTTATTTAATATCAATAGCTTGCTTGGGACAAAAACAGGGTGTATTTTTGGTAACAGAGGAACATTAGCGGCCGGAGAGTTTAAAATAGATGTCATATGATACCAATAATAGTGAATGTAACTTAGGAGACCTGTGAAGTTATACAAAGGGCAAAACAAAATGGAAGGCAGTACGATACTCTATGCTTTCAATAACATTTATTTTGCAATCTTTGCTTTGTTTTGTTTCAAGCTCTTAATCAAAATCTCTTTGGCTTTACTGACCCATTTCTATATTGTGAAAGGGAACAGGAAAGAGGCTGCAAGGATAGCAGAAGAGATCTATGGAATAGCCCCAGGTAAAATTGTAGAGATAAATATTTAAAAAACTAACTGATCTAAAAAAATAAAAAAATCACTGAAATTGTCAAAAATTGATACTCATGACTGCATTGTAATCAAGCCGGTTGGAAATATAAATATCTGTATGATTTTGTTAATACAAGCATAAGCTAGAATGAATATGTCTAAGATGAAGAATTAAAGATTAGCAGGGAAAACCAATGTGCTTCAATATAAGGTAATATTTATTTTTGTTATAGGAAATAAGGTTTTCTTTTTATTGTTATTATTATTTTAAAAGCCAGAATTCTGCAATGCTGCTATTTAAACTATTTCGGTATTTATTTAATACAGTCTTATTGTGGGTCTGTTGCATCATTATGCGTACAAAAATGTGAAAGATTTAGAATATGCCTTTTCTGAAAGAAGACACTTGCTGGGAGAGTAAAATGTATGCTTGAACAGCAGTTGCACGTGGCTTGGCTCGCTTTTATTGGAGGGATGAAACTGGATTGTTCCTGCTTTCTCTGCCAAGCAGGGCAGCAAGTTTACAACTTTACTATATGTGAATGAATCACAAAATGTTAAGCTTGGGTCTTTGGCCAGATGTGTTGACTTAATGTCCTTCTGGGTTCATCCCAGTCCTGGCTACTTATGATTCATCCATGGCAATAAAATGATGGAGAATGCAGGGATAGGGGGTTTTAACATCATTTAAACTGACATTACCAAAAATCTTCCATTATCGCCGGCTTATTTCCTAGGCATTCTCATAGCCTTGCAAATACAAAGTTGTGCACGCTACAAATTTTAATCTGCAATGTCAAACATGAACAGGGGAGAAAAACTGCTTTTAAATACACAATTGCAACAATGTGGTTTTTCAAACATCAGTCATGGAGACAAAATGATCTGTAAATGATGAAATTATAATATTTATTAGGTATAATTTATTTGTCTCTAGGCTACATAAGTATCAATGAGCTGTCCCGTCGGAGTCAGTAAATCTGTCAGAAGCAGTAATGGTTATGAATGATATTATTAATCTCTCTACATTTTATGGCCTGCAGTTCCCACTTATCTCTGCAATTCTATAAGGTAGCATATGTTTATTTTCAAACACATCAGTTTCCCTCACTGAAGGCTTAAAAAAATAAAATAAAAACAATTCAGACGAAAAGGTATTGGTTATCTACGCTCTTTTTCTCTGCCACGTTGCCTTTTGCCAGTCTGTCAAATTGAGTATCGTTTTTCAAAACACCACCTGACCACCAGCTCTGACCTCGATTAGATTACTTACACACCGTTACCGCTAAGCTTTAAAGTAATGCTGTCCAGGGCTGCTGCATTTACTCTCAGAGCTTCATGAAAAATACCGTTTCCGGGATGCCTTCAGTACCTGGAGCCTTAAGAGGTGTACCTTATGGGAATTACATTTGTCATATGTTTCAAGGAGGTATGTTCTAGATTGCTTAGAAAACTACAGCTCTCTTTGTGCAAATACATTAGACAGCTGAATGTAGAAAGCTTGTACTTAAAAGACGGACACGTACAGATATTTATAGCCTGGGCCTGTTCTTGTTTTCATGGTTATATTTAACCCTCACATTTCGTGCTATTTTGTACGTTAATGCATCTCTTGTTTGCAGCATCACAGGTAAAGCAATATTTGCTCCTTTGAGCTTCATGGCTTAAGAGTATAAAGAGAGCCAAACCCCAGTTATGGAAAATGGAAGGTGATATCAATTAATCACAGAACTGGCACGGTTCTGCTTAATGTAACTGGAGCCCCTGCTCCAACTGCTATATATCACAATAAGAATTACATGGATTTACTGAGTGCACCTATTTATTCAGAAGTAAGTCACACTGTGCTCAGTGGGATTTGACTGCTAGATGTGCATGTAGGGCCATCTTTAGCATATGCGTCGCCGGGGTGCAAAGATCCGCCCAGAGCCCCCTTTTTTAGGGGGGTGAACTCAAAGTTGTTGACCTTTGGGGGGGGTTGCTCACCTGTAACAACGGTGCAGCAGAAAAAAACTGCTTTTGTTTGATGCTATGGAGTAACAGAGCAATGGAGGAGGGGTGAGGACTTACGCTCCATTGCTTTTCACTGCCACCGATAGAGAGGTAAACATTTGGCGCTCCTTGCACCCCCGGGTAAAGACAGCCCTGTATGTATGCACGAGATCACAACAGAAGTATGGTTGTTCTCTATCTCTCTCTCCTTTCTTATTGACTCCAAATGGGCCGTGAAGGAACAGAAGTCTGGTCACCAGTTTCTGATTGATGAGTCTTGCAAAGTGTTTCAAATGGCTCTCTCCTGGGGTCTTGCAATAGGTTTTGCGAGACATGACAATTGGCTGATGGTCAGGTTGTGCAGAGTGCTTTTAAAAGTGCTTTTTGTGCAGCCCACATGGCTTGATTTCATTATGTTGTCAGGCAATCGACAGGCGGGTGGCCCCACCTACTTGTTAAATTTGGCCTGCGGGAGGTGGGGAAGATAACGACCTAATGCTCGGTTCAGACACTGTTCCCTGCATTGGGCCACTGATGATGGTGAGTGGAGGAACACATATATGATGATATCAGAGCATGGTCATCATCATCATCATCATCTTCATCTTCATCATCTATATACTACCTATCCAAGGTTTCTGGGCAGAAAGTGATCCTGCATGTTGTAGCAAAGGAGAGAACTTGAGGATGCCATTTTCCCTCAAGAAATGCCCAAATAACGTTCCTCTATAAAAAGGGGCATAATTGTATTTAAAGGTAAAGGGACCCCTGACCATTAGGTCCAGTCGTGA
The DNA here is from genome assembly GCF_964106645.2 of Podarcis pityusensis. Lineage (NCBI taxonomy): Eukaryota > Metazoa > Chordata > Lepidosauria > Squamata > Lacertidae > Podarcis > Podarcis pityusensis. The sequence continues at coordinate 67,139,803 of NC_138027.1, forward strand.
CCGACTCTGGGGTTGCGGTGCTCATCTTGCTTTATTGGCCGAGGGAGCAGCGCATGGAAACGCTGTTTACCTTCCTGCCAGAGCCGTACCTATTTATCTACTTGCACTTTGATGTGCTTTCAAACTGCTAGGTTGGCAGGAGCAGGGATCTCTGTTCTATAGACTTATCTTTCAGTGATCTTATTTTAGGCTCATGGGCAGACAGATCTCCCCTTCACGAAGCCGCCTTTCAAGGGCGCCTCCTCTCATTGAAAACCTTGATAGCACAGGTAAGAAACCCTAATATACCGTACTTCCCTGATTTTACAATGCAATCCTACATGTCTACTGAGCAGCAATGAGACTTGCCCTCAGGTTAAATGTGTATAGGATTGCACCCCAAACATTCTATTCACAACAATGCATACAGACTACACAAATAAATTCAGTGTTGAGTGTGCAAATTCAAAACTGAACTGAGCAGAGCTTGCAAAGATTGCATGAAAGGGAATAAACTAAGGGCCAATTCACACAATGACTGCAGGTTGCCCAGGGTGTTGTCACCAAGATTTAGAAACAAAAATCCCCCTCCTTTTCCAGATCTGTTTATTGTAGTGGTGAAAGTGTCAATTTTTTGGAACGACACAAGAGAGGGATAAGTTCTAGACTGCAGCTTGAAGTGTTGGCGTAGCAGAAGTCCAAAACCATGAATTCTTTAGAAGCAGCCGCGTTCAGTGGCGTAGCGTGGGTTGTCAGCACCCGGGGCATGGCAAGTAATTTGCGCCCCCTAACCCGTGGATTTGCGCCCCCTAACCCTAACCCCCAGATGTTGCGCCCGGTGCGGCCAGCCCCCCCTGCACCCCCCGCGCTACGCCACTGGCCGCGTTCATAGTTCTTTTTCTCCCAATGCGTTTTTCTTCACAAACTTTGCTCATGCTCACACCAGTTCAGCATCCATAAGGAGACAATGGGTGATTTATTAATCAATTTCTTACCATATTCTCTACTTACCTGTCTTCACACTGATTCCCCATAAAATTCTGTTTCCAGGGGAACTGAGCACATCAATTAGTTCATATTGTGGAGAAGGCTCTATTGCTGAGTAATGTTGCTGTGTTAAGAGTTTTTAAAAATTATTTTTAAAATTGCATTTTTATTTCACCTTTCCTTGAAGTAATGCAGAGTGGTATACATGTTCCCTCTATTTTATTCTCACAAGAGCCCCATGAAGTAGGTAAGTAGCAGGCCGATATTTTATACCTCTTGCATCCAATCTTTCTTCAGTTAGAGAAATTGGATTGCTTAAACTATGCTTGTTCTGGGAGAACTCTTGCAGATTAAATTTTGCTGAACCACAAATCTAACCACTGGAAAAGGGTGTTTTAATTCAAGCCAATATTAAATCTGTGTAGCTATACATTATTATTATTTTGGAACTGTTTATTATCCATACCTTTTGTTCTCAACTGTAGGGGTTCAACGTGAACATTGTTACAATAGACCATGTTACTGCTCTTCACGAGGCTTGCTTGGGTGGCCATGTTGCTTGTGCAAAAGTGTTACTGGAACATGGTGCTCGGGTGAGTACTACCATGACTTCCTGGTTAAACTAGGCTTTATTTCAACAGGGTCAAAGCCCCAGTTTGGCATACCCTCCACATGCATTTGTGTATGCACACAGAGGCTGGGAGCTTCAATGGTTGCCCCTCTGGAGGATTCACCCAGGGCAAAAAACCTTGCTAGCCTCCCGTAGCTATGCCTCTGCTTTCCTGTACAGTGGTACCTCGGGTTACAGATGCTTCAGGTTACAGACTCCGCTAACCCAGAAATAGTACCTCAGGTTAAGAACTTTGCCTCAGGATGAGAACAGAAATCGTACTGTGGTGCCGCGGCGGCAGCAGAAGGCTCCATTGGCTAAAGTGGTGTTTCAGGTTAAGAACAGTTTCAGGTTAAGAACGGACCTCCAGAACGAATTAAGTTCTTAACCTGAGGTACCACTGTATGAGAGATGCTGCTTCAAAATGGGATCTAACAGGGGAACTGTGTGCATTTTGTATTATTGGGAATGTCCAAGAAGATAATCAAAATGGAAAAGTTAAAAGTAGGCACAAATACCATAAAAAGAAATCACTAACAGGAAGTGCTTGACTCTCCAACTGCATCCACCCACACCCTCAGTCTTGTCTTTGTTCTGTGTTGCAGGTGAATGCAGTCACTTTAGATGGGATCACACCTCTGTTTAATGCTTGCCGTTGTGGCAGTGCCCCTACCGTCGATATGCTGCTTGAATTTGGTGCCCGGCCGCAACTGGAGAATCATTTTGCTTCCCCAATTCATGAAGCTGTCAAGAGAGGTAACAGTAGTGGTTTTGGAAAATTTTAACTAGATACAAGAATGTCAGATGCTCTGCAGAGCTTGTCGGTCCCAAGTGAGATTCCAATTGACTGCCTAACAAGGTGGGTCCAGCCCATTCCCCCTGCCCTCCCAATTCTGGGCCACTGTTGATGAGCACAGCAGGTAGAAAGCCATAAACAGTTATCAGAGGCATTAAGCTTCATTGGTGATGCAGGGAGACTCAGGGTCACTAGAGGCTGCCTCACCAACCTCAGTCTTCAACCAGCCCAGGTGTGGATCCTGCCTGTCAGCTTCTTCATCTTCCACCTAAGTCACAGTGTTAACCATTGTAGAACTCAGCAAGGAAGAGGATGGGAACAAAACCTTTCTAAATAAGTAAATAGAAACAAGGTGTGTGTGGAATTTGGGCAGGAAATTGGTGGGCAAACAGTGATTGTGTGACAAAGAAATACAATACATAAACAAAGGGAAGGGAAGCAGCTGGAGGAAATTTTGAGTAGAAAAATGGCTGTGGGGGAAGGGTTAAGCAGTCCATCCCACATCATTCTTCAGAGGCAGGATTCAGGTCAATGGGGTTTAGGAGTGTCTAGTTAGAGAGCATTTAGAGGGTTTCTAGGGATGTGGGTGGTGCTGTGAGTTAAACCACAGAGCCTAGGACTTGCCAATCAGAAGGTCGGCGGTTCGAATCCCTGCGAGGGGTGAGCTCCCATTGCTCAGTCCCTGCTCCTGCCAACCTAGCAGTTTGAAAGCACATCAAAGTGCAAGTAGATAAATAGTTACTGCTCCAGTGGGAAGGTAAATGGCGTTTCCGTGCGCTGCTCTGGTTCACCAGAAGCGGCTTAGTCATGCTGGCCACATGACAAGGAAGCTGTACGCCGGCTCCCTCGGCCAATAAAGCGAGATGAGCGCTGCAACCCCAGAGTCGGCCACAACTGGACCTAATGGCCAGGGGTCCCTTTACCTTTAGGCCACTTGCTGCTCTATAGTTCAACAAGGTTTTCTCCTCTGTGTTTACATAGGCCACAGGGAATGTATGGAAATTCTTTTAGCCAATGGTGTTGATGTGGACCAAGAAAACCCACAGCATGGAACAGTACTGTATGTGGCCTGCGTGAATCAAAGGACAGACTGTGTCAAGAAACTTTTAGAACTAGGTACTCTGGCGTGTGTTGGGTTTTCTTGAATGGGATTGGTGGGCTGCTGCATTCCTCAACATGCCAACACTATTTCAGGAACACACCCTGTCGTAAGATGGAGCAAGGCTTTCAGAGCAGCTGTCCCTGTTCTGTGGAACAGCACCTCTGTTGAGATACGGCAGCTGTCCAGTATTTGTAATTTCCAGAAACCATTGAAGACATTTTTGTTTCAACAAGCTTTTCCAGCTGGGTGTAAAGGTGTTTATTTTGTATTGTTTTTAAGTCCATCTTATTTTGTTTTGTTTTTTTCTATTAAAACAAACTGTTTTAGTTGTTTTTACTGTATCTTTGTAAATAGTGTTGAAACTCAAAAAATAAAAATAAAAAATACTCCAAATGGTTGACAGGGAGATATAAATGCAAGTCTGGAACATTCTGTGTGGACCTTGGCTAGTTCCTAAGCTTCCATTTCCTAGAAGCAAGCCGAACATGTAGCCCAGCCAAGTCTCTAATACAGATGCTGAGGGAAGTTTGTTGTTGTGCTACATCTCCGAGCCTAGGGAGACTGCAAGAAATCAACAGCCCTGGTGCCTGGGAGGGACAGGCATCACTGGGATGCTCCCTCATCTCCCTAAATAATATTTATACTCCAAGCCTTGAGAATTGTCCTTGCCTGAAGGAAAAGGAGGACTGGTGTCAGCATACCCCACTTTTGGAGGCTGGAGCTAGTATTGGTTCCAAGGGCTAAGATTTTTATGATTATTATGATTATTATTAAAGTCATTTTGCAAGTAATTTTCCTTAACGTAATGCATTTTGGTATGTTATTTCCATTAATAAATGCATTTTGGTATGTTATTTCCATTAATAAATGCATTTCTATGCACATTTTACCCTAGTAAATGCATTTTGTGCACATTACTTGTCTGGAGAACTGCACAACAAAATTCCAAAAAGTCTGAATTTCAAAGGATAGTCGCGTTTCAGTTCACATATTGTTTCAGAAAGTGAGTTAAGTAAGTTTGCCTTGGAATGCAGACTCCATCCCTACTTCTCTTATCTGTTCCTCAGTTCCCTGGGAGGTGGGGAACAAACCTAGCTGCTAACATAGAAATAGTTTTTAGAGAAGTAATTTATTCCAGTGTTAAGAAAAAGTATTAAAGGAGGAAATAAAAATTCACATTGCTGTCTTCTTGTCTTCTTTCCATGTAATGCTAACTGGTTTGTTTTCCTTTCCATACATTCTCTCCAAGGAACTAGTGTCAACCTGGGTAAGGGACTGGACACACCACTTCATGCAGCCGCTAGAAAATCCAGTGCAGAAATTGTCAACTTGTTAACAGACTACGGGGCCAGCTTGAAATGTAGAAATTCTGAATTAAAATGTGCTCTTGATCTTGCTGCACCTAATAGCTCTGTTGAACGGGCACTGTTGCTTCGGGAAGGTAATGGCCTAGACATTTGTCACCGTCATGCTTCTTGCAAATTGTCAGGTCTTATTGTTGTCCACAGAGGTTCTTAGGGGTTAACTGGTTACAGGGATGTCCTTGAATGACTTTAAGAGAATTTGAGCCAATTAGATCATGGCTATACAAATGAAATATATGGAGATGGGGAAAGGAAGTGATCTGCTTTGCCTGTGCATAAAAATCTGGGAATTCCTATGCCTGTAATATTTCAGAACTTTGGGGGCTTTCATTAAATTGTAAAGCAAAAATGGAAATGGGAAGCCACCAGACAAGAGTGTAGCATTTATCTCTATATACAGAATAGTGAAAATTTTATTAAATTACTTTGGTTTAACTAAAGCCCAGGTTCTGTATCATTGTGCTTCAAAAATTATTTAGTGAGCTAAATATAGTGTAATCTAGGTTCCCAATTATTCCCATGGAAGCTAAAATCTAAATTTGAATTGATGATGCTTTTTCTATCTAGCTTTTCCCTGGATTTGCCTACCCTTGATTCACAGTCTCCTTATAGACTAGATTTCTGCCCACTGATATATGCTGTACTTATCTCTGAGTTGACATTATTGAATTCATACTACTGTTCTTTTTTCTCTCTTCCACCAGGCCCTCCTAGGCTGGCCCAACTGTGCCGATTGTGTATCCGAAAATGCTTGGGCCGATCATGCCTTTATTTAGTCCACAAACTACACTTACCTGAACGACTTGAAGATTTTCTTTTGTTCCGATAACCTTACAGTTCTTTGTAGGCTAATAGAATCAACAAAAAAGATTGTTTACTCTTAATATAATAAAAACCAGGGTGAAAATTAACAAAGGCACATAGGGCTTAAAACCATAATATAGCAATCTTGAAAAGAGCATCTGTGCATTATTTTCTGTGCAAAGCTTGTTCTGGAGGTTGAAAGTTTGCTTTTCAAATGTTTAGCCAAAATGAAGCAGTTTCTATGTAATCACAGCAAAATGGGCTCTAGGGTTCTTCTCATACCTTCCCCATGGTTTATTGTACCTCTTTGTATTAGAGCACTACATCTGCAGCATATCCATAGTCTTACATTTTAACTGGTGTAAGATGTTCAGTAAGTCCATTAAAGGTTTTTCATTTTAATTAAACACATCTAAACTTATCTGCAAGTTACTTTGTTCTTTGATAAGCAGAGCGTATAATTCAATTGCCATGTCCTTTTTTAAGGCCATTAAAATTCAGAACAGGATTAGCCAACGCCTAGAAGATGAAAATACACCTGGTATAACAACAAGGTCATACTTTCTCATCTGCTCTAAAAGAGGAGGAAGAGGATCCATTAATGTTGGCGTTATCACGGGCACATACAGTATGAAGCAGAACAAATGGATTCACAGGAAATGGTTGATTGCTTAGTTTCTGAAAAGATAAATGACACTGAATCAGTAACATCTAGTCCATTATAGAAAACAGTTATCTTTCTGCCCGTGAAAATTACCTGTAATTTTTGCCATTAAAAGCTAACTCTACTTAAATGCACACAGGAGGACTCTCTGGGACTAGGTGAACGTTTTGAATCTTGGTGGATCTATTTCAGAAACAGTTTTGCTAGGGTTGACATACTCCAAAAAGTAGAAACCAGGACTCCTAAGTTGTTGAGCTTTTTTTAGACAAACCCCTAAGTTTGAGGGTTGTGGTTTTTATTTTTTGGGTGTTTTTTTTTACAAAAACACAAATAAAAATGTGATTTTTCAATTAACTTGCTTAAGATCCAGGACAAAGCGTCACCTTTCGGTGATTCCCCCTGGATGTCAATTCCGTCTTTGAAATCCCAGACATATGGCTGCCCTAGTTTTGCTCTCTCTTCCACAAAACCAGTTTGTTTTGTCAAATATTAAACTTTTTGCCAATTCACATTCACTATTCTATATTAACATTCTATATCCTTCTATGCTTTTACATGTATTCTATTCTTCTATTCCCTGTGATACCTGAGTGCCCAACAATCTCTCTATTATTTAGGCAGAGTGCACAATAATTCAGGTTTACTGCTGCATTGCTCTGAGCCAGATATGTGACAAGGTGACTTGTCTGAGACATAAGAAAATGCCCATCTAGTCTAGCATCCTGTTCTCACAGTGGATAAACAGATGCCTGTGGGAAATATACAAGCGTCCTGTAGCAGTAGGTTCCATAACATAACTAAATTTCAATTGTGCTTAACGTTTCAGCATTCTAGTTCATTGGAGGTCCACAAGTTCTAGCATGGGGTAGGGGCATTTCTCTGTCCACTTCCTCCACGCCGTCCATAATTTTATAATGTCTGTTACGTCACTTCTTACTCATCCTTTCTCCAAACGACAAAGTCCCAAATGCTGCAACCTTTCCTCACGGAGCAGTTGATATAATAAGTAAAACAGTGACGATCAATGTCTTCACTGTCCAAGCGATCTCTTCTGTGTCGTCATCATCATCATCATAATTTATTTATACCCCGCCCATCTGGCTGGGTTTCCCCAGCCACTCTGGGCGGCTTCCAACCGAATATTAAAAACAATACAGCATCAGACATTAAAAACTTCCCTAAACAGGGCCGCCTTCAGTTGTCTTTTAAAAGTAAAATAGTTGTTTATTGCCTTGACATCTGCTGGGAGGGCATTCCACAAGGCAGGCGCCACACCAAGAAGGCCCTCTGCCTGGTTCCCTGTAACCTCACTTCTCACAGGGAGGGAACCGCCAGAAGGCCCTCGGCGCTGGACCTCAGTGTCAAAACAATAAGCAGGATGCTGCAGGGGGAAATTGAAGAAAGTGCTGTGCTTGCAAGCACCCTATGGGTATCTGGTTGGCACCTGTGAGAATACGATGCTGGACAAGACGGGCCTTGGGTCTGATTCAGCAGAGCATCTTTTATGTTCTTAGCTGCCAGAAATGGCAAGAAATCTTCAAAGACAGAGAGTCCTAATAGAGAGTTTCTGAATGTTTCCAGTAGCAGGCCTTGAGCCTGGAATACATGAAGTAGTAATAGAAGAAGAAAATGCTTCTAAATATGTGTATAGCAGCTTTCCAATATTATCTCTCCTATCCCCAAACATTTGTCAGTAAGCTGGATATGTGACCATTTACCAAGCGGTAGCACAGTGTGCATGTTTAGTAAGCCTGTGTTACCCTGCCAGGTTGTAAAAACAATTTTACCCTACATCAAGTTCAGGAGTGTAACAAAGGGGTCATCTGTGACGTCCTATAAAATGCCTGACACATACCAGTGTCACTTTTAAAACAAACAAACAAACAAACAATAACCTATTTTTTATTTTTTTAAAAATCAGTATTTATATTTTCTATAACTTAAATTATTCAGACTAGCACACATAAAAAATGGTCACTGAACAACACCAAACTAGTCTAAAGGTTTTCCAATTAAGCAACAGTGAATATCTCTCTGTCTAAAGTTTTCAAAAGGGTTAGGTGTGTTCCACTGTTTGACATTTTTGAAACAACTTCTAAATGTTTTGACAGCTTTATTTATAGAGCTACAGTACCTGGATCTTACACACTTTTTGGAAGGAACCAAAAGTTGGGATTTGGTATGCATACAGATGATTACAAGAGTTTGAAAACAGGGCACTGTTCTACCAGAAATGTGTATCGGCTGGTGCTGCCAAAAGCATAATGAATTCATGAGTCTTAAAGATGCTTTGGACATCAAATCTGAGGTTCTTAGGCAAAAGGAAGCAAAGGTATGAGAGGCATCTGAAAGCCCAGCTCCTTCCAACAGCCTGTGTCTCTGCCAGCTCTACTCCTTTGTCTCAGAACTGGGAGGGAGGGAAGATTGCAGGATCATGTGGTTGCTAAGTTAAAGGCCTTGCTTCTCTCGGCCCCACCCCAGCCAGCCATGCCCAGCAGGTAGGCTCCTTCAGAGAAGACCTATATCTCAAGAAATCCCCTGGGATCTTACCTACTCATACTAGATCCCTGATGCACCTCTTTTTAGCACGCTAGCAGCAACGAGACTGGGAAGAGCAACAAAAGGAGACATGAAGAATATTGCTGACAAGTGCCTGGCGTGATCTTCTTCCTGCCTTCTTTCCCTGCCCCCTCCCTGCCTCCTTGGAGCTGGAAAGGAAGTGTCTGGGGGACCTAGTGTGAGGAGGTAAGATCCCATGAGCTTTCTTAAAATCTAAAGCCTTTATCTTCCCCTTTCAAAGGTGAGCCACCATCCCACCACAGGCTTGAGACCACCTATTCCATTAGTCTGTTATCTAGTCATGACCTTGCTTTTTCAGAAGTGGGGTTTCTGCCCATGTTACTTTCTTATGTAATATCAACCTGAAAGGAAGTCCCCCCCCCCCCATGACTAATTCATTCAATGGTTTATGATCCATAGTAAAGGCCATTTGGTCAAGAACTGAATTTCAGGTTGAAGCCGTTTCCTGGCACCCTTTCTACGAATGAGTAAGCACCTTATGCTGAGCTTAGTCTAAAATGCTGGGACGTGTTTACACTTGGGTGCTCTTAATTTTTATTTAGGGGGTGTCACCACCTTGACACTGGGTGGCATCCCTCACTAAATCCCATTTGAGTGCATCTGTGTATATTTGTTTACAAATGGTGCTTTAAATGGTTTATGTTAAAACAAGGGCGTTTGGTGAAACTTCCTAAAAACAAGATTGAAACAAAATGATACGGCTCAAATAAAACGGAGTGGTGTACAAAACAGAGAATGAAAAGGTCACAAGAATCTGAATCAGTGGAAGCTTGGGGCAACCGTTGGTGTTTAAGAGGAGTTTAGAATATATCATTGTCTCTGCCTCGTGAATTGTCTGGTGTGGGTGCTGTCCCTGAGAAGACTCTGTCCCACGTTGTCACCAAATGACGATCTGCTGGTTTGGGACAATGTGTTGCTTTGGGGTCCCTGCACTATAAAGGCTCCTCCCTCCACATGCCTGTAATCCTCTTCACATGTTCTGTGCAAGTACACTAAGTAGAAATTGAAGGAGGAAGGGGATCGCAATTGCAAACCTTCCCCTGACACATATATGCTCAGTTGAATGTGGGGAGTGACACTAAAAGAAACCATCACATTGCCCAATTATGTGGCCAGAACCGACCCAGCCAGATGGGCGGGGTATAAATAATGAATTATTATTATTATTATTATTATTCCAGTCAGTCAGCCATGCCTGTACCCAGGATACTCCATTACCCTCCTCATCCATTTTGCCACCATTCTGACAGCTGGTTTGCATTCCATGACAACTGAGCAGGCTCATTAGGCTGTCTTTTGACTCCCCTCCTTTTCAGGGTTCCCTCCCCAGATATTTTCTATTTCTACAAACTTAAGGGCTCCACCAGGCGGTTGATAGTTTCATCTTGTGTATGAGTGGTCCATTTTGCATACATAAGCGCTGGCACTTTACACCTGCACATCAGAATCAGAAGGTATAATGTTCAGAAGCAAAACCTGAATTGTGGAAAATTGCAGCTGCCTTTGATTTGCAGTTTTTTATAGCGAAAAACAGGCACTGTTGAAAAGACTGGATAGCTTTACCTTGAGCATAATGAAAGCAGACATAATGCAACTGTTCCTACATTGCTCTGCCAATTCTCATCATTCAATCCTGATGTATAGCCCCTTCTCCCATTTTAAGTTTACTGTCAGTTATGTGAAACGCGGTCAAAGACCAGACTGTCAGACATATCAATGTGTAGGATTAAGGCTGATGTTTTACTCTGGAGGCTAAGAGCTATTCCAACAAATGGAATAATGGCATGAGCTACCTGTGCTACTCAGTCCGTTCACATTTTCCAAAAAGAGCTGTTGTGATAGGCTGTGCTTAGTTCCTAAATGAGAAGAGCACTGAGTCACGATTTCTGATGCCCTTCCAGGTGTGTGGAAGCTTGAACGGGAAATATATTCTTAAATATTTCAGAGTTGCGGGTTGGGAATAAATACTTTTATTTGTATACATCATTTAATGTACTTTACAATTTAATTAAATTAAGGGACGTGGGTGTCATGTAGTCTAAACCACAGAGCCTCTAGGGCTTGCTGATCGGAAAGTAGGTGGTTCAAATCCCCACAATATACCGTAGTGAGCTTCCGTTGCTCCGCCCCAGCTCCTGCCAACCTAGCAGTTTGAAAACACACCAGTGCAAGTAGATAAATAGGTACCGCTGTGGCGTGAAGGTAAACGGCGTTTCTGTGTGCTCTGGCTTCCGTCACGGTGTCCCATTGAGCCAGTAGCAGTTTGGTCATGCTGGCCACATGACCCAGAAAGCTGTTTGTGGACAAACGCCGACTCCCTTGGCCTGAAAGCGAGATGAGCGCCACACACCATAGTCGCCTTTGACTGGACTTAACCATCCAGGGGTCCTTTACCTTTTTACCTTACGTTTAAATTAACTGATGATGCTACAGTGTGTTTGGATAACTAATTTTTTTCCTTGAATTCTACCTTTTAATTGTCTCATTATTTATCCACAACACAAAGCCCTGTTTTGTTTTGTTTTATCATGGTTTCTTCAACACACTAGGAACCATTCCACAAATGAGGAAACAAACCACAACTTATTTCACTGCCCGCCCTACTAGGGTACTGATTGGCCCATTTGAAATTAGAAGTTTGGCGGGTAATCCCCCCCCCACTTGTCCAGCCGTGGCTATTACTGACATCAGCCGGCCCCACAGGTGATCCTCACCCCACCCACCCCAGCTCTCCGCCAACCCCAATCTGAATCGCCACTGCCCACATAGGGTAAGTGGTTTTATCTGTACTTTAATAATAGTAGTAATAATAACAAACTGCCAAAAGAAGAACACAGGATCCTCATACATTGCAGTCACCGCTGTCTTATAATATGCCAGTCTCCTCCTTTTCCCCTTGCTCAGTGAGCCTTAGAGAGGCTCACGAGTGTTCGTTGCTCCTCTCTGTTTTCATTTAATTATAGTTGGGGAGTTGCCAGCCATTTTTCCTTGAAGGGCCACTAAGTTAATAAGTTTGTATTCAGGTAAAAAAAAAAAGCAAACTACCAAGTGTAATATTAAGTCCCTAAACAGAAACGGATAGGTGGGGGTGGGGGTGAATAGAACAGTGTTGGTTTGAATGGGGTTTTGCTTTGTTTACCCTTCATCATGTGTCGTCTTGAGTTCATCTGTGGTCAAGATATTAAAATGAAATAAAGAAGCTCTGCCTAACACTGTGCTTTTTCATGCCATAGGGAGTATAAAGGAGCAGTTGGAAACAGCTCTCCAAACATGTGGTTTTAATATTCTTGTGGTATGTGGTGCAAAAACTTCTGTGCAGAAAGGATTCAGCTTGCCATTTCTGCGTGTAGTCATGCTTTTTTTGAATGTTTGTGATGGTATGTCTAAAAACAAATTAATTTGTGCCTTGTGATAAAGGCATTGCAGACAGCGCTAACCCCCCCTCTCTTTCTCTCTTTCTCTGTTATAAATCCCCTGAAGGCACAGTTTGCTGAGCTAGTAAAACTGGCTCTTTCTGTCTTGTTTTTTTGGCAACTGAGAAGTTCCTTTCTTATAAAAACAGAAGGCAAACTCGCTGATTGGACATGGTCCTGGAAAGGATATGACATCAGCCACATCCCTCACTTTGTTCTCTGTGCCCGAAATCTTCATGTACTTTTTAACCCAGTCAATGAAGAGGTGTTCTGTTAAGCTGGAGTGCCCAGGTATTTGGGTTCCTGTAAACTTGATGCTAGCACTGAAGCCTTGGTCTTCTGCAAAATGTTCTTCACTTGCACACACACTGCTTAATAAATGACTCATAGAACTTGGGATATTTTTTTAACAGGCGAGATGGAATTTGAACTCTTCTCAGCTGTGAAGTGAAATCACAGTAGCCAGACTGTCCGGTGTCGCAATGGATGTGGAAGGGGCAAATGCGAACGCTGGCATATCCCAGAGATCAGAAAGCCAGCCTCATCCAACATACCTACCTAATCTACTGATGGGAGGTAAGTAATAATGCTGTTTTTACAAAAGGGAAGGGAAGAGATTGTTTCAAAGTGGAGGTGGAAGGATCATAGCTGCTCAATGAGAGTTAATGTATAGAATTATGTCTTTAGAACATTTCTATACCACCTTTCAGAATAGTTTAGCAATGCAAATAAAAAACAATAAAATGCAGCAAAAAGCAAATGTAAATGTGAAAAGCACCACAGTGCTTAAAATAACAGAGTGATCTATGTAATTTTAAAAGCATATGGGAGGTAGTTAAAAAGCCTAGATGAATGGAAAAGTTAAGGTGTTATCAGTCTAACTTATGACTTGTTTTGAATCATTGCCACTAGATGTGAGCAAGCATACAATAAGTTAAGATAACTGGCAAACCGCTTTCACCAGCATTTTTTAAAAAATATAGAACATTTGGCATTTGTGATAAAGAATAGTTCTTTCGCAGTTAGGTGAATCGATATTTGCTCTTGTTGATTTAGAAACTGATTTAATGATACAGCATGTGAGCTGAACATGCTGCCACAATGAATGAGTGCGTATTTAAGATTAGAAGTATGCGGGTTGAAGATACATATAGACATTCGCTTTACAAACATTCCTGTTTTACCAGATCTACTTTTATGAAGATATATATATTATAATATTGTAACTGTCAGGAGTAGCTGACGGGGTGGGGCAGTGCCATGTCACTGCCTTCCCAAGAGAAGTGTTGTTGCTGCTACTACTTACTGGGACAACGTGACGCTAGGGTAGATAGAAGTGAGACTCTATAGGTGTATACGGGAGGTGTTGCGGGATTTGTTCTACCAGAGTGACTCTGCAACCCTGGCTTCACCAACCCTCCCACCTGTGCCCCAAACCCATCCTGGTAAACAGAAGTGACACTATGTGCACATAGAGTAGGGCCCACCTGCACTATAGATTTAAAGCAAGTACAGTGGTACCTTGGTTGTCAAACGGCTTGGCTCCCAAACAAATCGGGTCCCGAATGCCGCAAACCCAGAAGTGAGTGTTCCTGTTTGTGAACGTTTTTTGGAAGCTGAATGTCCGACACGGCTTCCGCGGCTTCAGATTGAGTGCAGGAAGCTCCTGCAGCCAATCGGAAGCCGCGCCGTGGTTTTCAAACTGTTCTGGTAGTTGAACGGACTCCCGGAACGCATTACGTTCGACAACCAAGGTACCACTGTAGTGGCTTCCCCCGAAGTATCCTGGGAACTATAGTTTGTTAAGAGAGTTGTTATGAGACCACCCCCATTTTCCTAGCAGAACTACAATTCCCAGAGTTTTCCGGGACCAGGAATTGACTGTTAAGCTAATCTGAGAATTGTGGATCTATGATGGGATTTGGGGTCTCCTAACAACTCTCAGCACACTTAACAAATTAAACTTTGCAGGATTCTTTGAGGGAAGCCGTGGCTGTATGATCCTGCTTCAAATATATAGTATAGATAGGGGCCTACTTCTGTTACCCTCAATATTCAGTTTAGTGGAGGAACGAGATCCACATTGCTTATTTAATTTCCAAGTGCCATAGCAATATACATTTCCCCCCCTTTTAATTCATCTGTCATTATTTTAAGCCTGTTCTCTGAGACTTAATTTAGATATAACTTTTATTTATTACATTTGTACCCTGTCTACAAGCTCAATTTTATTTTTTTAAATCTCAGAATAGTCATGTGAGGTAGAACAGGATGAGAAGACTGGGTACTTTGCCAAATGCCAACTAAGGAATTTCATGGCCGAGGGCAGCGCTGTGCATTACAATCAGTGCAGGAAACACTGGTGTTAACATCAGCATTTCACGCAGCAAATATGCAAATTGCGGCTAGGCATGTACATGTCTCTTTAAACAACCACATGCACGTGTATGGGAAATGAGAATTCCTGGATGCACATACACAATGCTTTGTGGCATCTGCAGTACATGCATTTCTTGCAGGGCAGTCCAGTGTAACCAGGGTGTTTTCCTGGAGCAAACGTAATGGGGGAGCTTCCCTGAATGAGGATTGGAACCTGGCTATCTCACATCTTAACGCAAACAGTTTGGCTGCTGTACCACACTGCCTGTTATGTTTATGGAGGAATGTACAAATTGCAGCGGCAATCATGTTTTCCACAGTTGCACCAGAAATCCTAGAGGGAATCATAAAACGGCGTGGGAGGGTCAGAACAGCATGTGGGGGTGGCGAGGACAAGATCATTCTGTCTGGCAGGCAGCAGTGCATCGATGGAACATTCATGCAACATTCAACTCCACCCAGTATATTCATTTCACATATTTGATCAACGAATTCAGAAAATCATACATTGCAGCCTTCTCCTGCAGGTGGAGAATTACAAGCCTGAATGCTCCCCACTCTAAAAACAACCCATCCTTGTCCATGAAAAACTAGCATATGAAAGAGAAGAGTTATGGCCAGGCTTTCTCTCTGATATAGAAGCTTTCTTTATGCAGGAAGTTTATGGCATAGGGAAACATTTAATCCCACCCTGCATTCTGAAATGGAAAATGTGACGCCTCCTCATACTGAGTGGGACCATTGGTCCATAGAACTCAGTACTCCAGGGGTGAGGAACCTGTCACCTTCCAGATGTTGCTGAACTACAGCTTCCATCATCCCTGGCCATTGACTGTGCTGGCTGGGGCTGATGGGAGCTGGAGTCCAACGATATCTGGAGGGTCACAGTCTACTCTAACTAGCAGGATGTTTTCTGAGCGCCTGGAAGAGGCCTGTCCCATCACTTGGCACTTGCACATTTAGCTGACATTGAATTTGGGACCTTGCAAGGCATGATGTGATCTACCACTTAGCTACAGTCTTCCTTGGGTACAGTCTCACGAGGGTTCTATCACATGATGTTCTGCAGATACAGATTGGATCATAGCTGGCTGTAACCTTGGAAAATCCTTCACAGCAGACAAGTAATTCTGTTTGCATTTTCCTTTTAGTTTCCCTGTTGATCTGATGGGGGAGGTGGTGATTTTTACATGGATAAGAGACATTGATGCTGAGTTCAGGATAACATATTATTTTTCAGGATGTTAAAAACAAACTGCTGACGTAGCTACTTAAGAAGAGGTGCCCAGGGCTTACAAAATTTAATCAACTTATTCAATTATGATTTGCAAGTGACAGCAGCAAAATAGGGAGAAGTGTCCCCCAAATTAAGCAAGTTCAGCTCCCATTTAGAAAATAAAAGTTTTGTTTCAATTATTTTGTCTGAGCTAGTGTTTCCACTGTGGTCTCATGGTTGTCATTATTACATAGTCAAACGTTATTGAAACCTTTGAACAGTTGGACTCCAAGCACAGTCTTTATGCTCTCCTGATTCTGATCAGTTGTGCAACACTGTTGATTTATCATCTACCTTGTATAGGTAATGCAACAGGTGAGCTATATCCTCATTAGAGGCAACCTACTTCTCTTTGAGGATAGGGCAGAGGATGGTGGCCTGGACCTACTGCAATGCATGAAAATAGACCGCCATCAAGTCCGACACCCATAGCATGTAATAACATAGTCCTCTGGTAACTGGCACCAGGTAATACCACCCAGGTGGCTAGATATATACCCTAAGGACTACATCAGTGGATCATCCTGTAGGTATTATATTCTAATGTTAAAGGTAAAGGGACCCCTGACCATTAGGACCATTCGTGACCGACTCTGGGGTTGCAGCGCTCATCTCGCTTTATTGGCTGAGGAAGCCGGCGTACAGCTTCCGGGTCATGTGGCCAGCATGACAATGCCGCTTCTGGCGAACCAGAGCAGCGCACGGAAACGCCGTTTACCTTCCCCCCGGAGCGGTACCTATTTATCTACTTGCACTTTTTGGGGTGCTTTTGAACTGCTAGGTTGGCAGGAGCTGGGACCGAGCAACGGGAGCTCACCCTGTCGTGGGGATTCGAACCGCGACCTTCCGATCGGCAAGTCCTAGGCTCTGTGGTTTAACCCACAGCGCCACCCGGGTCCATTATTCTAATGTTAAACCATTCATAATTTTAAAAATAACATATTCATTTGATGTTTTTCATGTCTGTGGCTAAAAGCTGGAAATTAAGATTTAGGTATGGAGCAGTAGATCAATTTATCTAAACTCCCCTCACTAATTTGTCACAGATTAAGATACATCACAATGAATTGGTGTAGTTCAAATGTGTAGAGTGCTACAGTGCAACCCTATGCATGTCCAATAGAGTTTACTCCCAGGTAAGTATGTAGAGAATTGCAACTTTACTCTTGGAATGTTGGGATTTTGGTTCAGATTCCCCATGAACATCACTGATTACTTTGAACCAGTTACTGGCTGTGTTTACACATAATTCTAAGCCATACTTTGTTCAACAAACCATGAGTCATGTCACAAGCAAGTGAACAAGCAAGCCATGCCTTCTTTTCTCCAAATTCTGGCTTGTTTTCCAACTACTCTTGCCTTGTGCCGTTTTAGCTTTACAAGTGTCAGGGGTGAGGAGAACAGACTCACCATGGTTCAGCAAGGTTGTTGGGTTCAGATGTGACACCAAACCATAGTAAAAACAAGGCAGAGTTCATAAGTCAACAAACAGTTACGGGGTTTTTTTGGCGGAAAACAAACTGTTATTATTTTACTGGGATGGGTTTGGACATTCAAACAAACCACAGTTAGGGTAAACAAGCCATGGCTTAATATTGTATGTGAACCAGGACACTTTGCCTCAGTCTAACCTCAGAGGTTGTTGCAATGATATAAGCATAAATGTGATTGGCCTGGAAGAGTTCTTGTCAATGAGAATGAGCAGAACTGAAAGAAAAGTATGAGGGCATGGATGAGATAAAAAAATGGAAAGGAGTAAAAAATAGTTAAGGAACAAGTTATTGAGAGGGTATTTTGATACCTTTTCAGGTTTCACTGTTTTGCTGAGCTGTGTTTCCAGTGAGCCATTATTGAGGATTTATGTTTGTTTAGCAGTTTGGTTAATGATCTGTCACAAAACATGGAAGAAGGAGTCTCCTCTCACAGATAGGTACTGCAGCATCTTTATTATCAAATTGAGCAGAAACCCATACATTGCCAGCAGCTGGACCTTCTCTCATGATGACATTCTGAATGGTATAGCAGTCTCTAAATCATTCCAGAATGTAGCAGTTGCTGCTGCTGTTGTTATTAAACAATCAAAGTGCATGCTGTCCTTATTCTGTGGAGTTTACCAGCTAAAATCTGACCCAGGAGAAATAACAGAGGAAGGGAAGTAAAAACAGTATAGGCAGGCACACCTGGCATAATCTGTTGTTCTGCCTACTGGGTAATGCAAACAAGGAGAGTATATCAAGGTAGTATATATATGGATACTAGCCAAGCATCATCATTGAAGAGGAAAAGAAAAGAAAAGACATGCCAATGGATGTGCTATGATACTGACTTTTTATCTGTTTCTCTAGCATGCAACAGTTTGGTCTTCCCTCGAAGTTCATTGCCTTGAGATCAGGTTGACAGGTCGGGTAATAAAACACAATTGCTTTTGCTCACTGAAGCAAGGATGAAGTAATCACATTTAAACACATGGATATCGCTTAACCTTTAAGAATCATTTTAGACAGTGTCAGATTTACTGAGCTACTTTCCCCAAACCAAGAGTAGATAACTTCATTTAATCACATTCTTAAGCCTTGTTTCCCCTCTTAATGCAGATTTTGTTTCTGACTGGTCTCCTTTGCACGATGCTTCCATTCATGGGCGGCTGCTTGCTCTGAAGAAACTCATCCATCAGGTACTGCACCATTAGGGAGATAAACATTGAGTTTGCCTTGCTCATTAAGCCTCTTGTTGAAGGCACACTCCATTTTATGCAGTAAGGTAGCAAAGGTTTGACATATGTGTTGACCTGAAGGAGAACTAAAATGTAATGTTTTCAGAAAATGGTAGTCTTGTGAGCTATTCAAAACAAAAACAAAAACAAAAACAAAAACAAAAACAAAGCACCCCAACAGTTGAGAGTTGGAAAGGGAAGAGTTCCTTTCAGTTGTTCTTTGTAGGAAGAATGGTGATTATCCATCTCACTTTTGCATAAGTCCACTAATGACAGCGGGAGCTTTCTGGAAGCTACATGTTAATGTTGACTAAGTGGGCTGAAAAAAAGAATCATATATAAACATGTAGCATAGCTTAAGAGGAACACTATGCATGAATCCCATTAAGAAAGTTGTATTGAAGGCAAAAGGAAGGATATCATTGAATGGACCAGACCAGTAGCAGCTGGTGAGGTGGAGCAGCATTGCTCACTCGACTTCCCATGTGGAGGTCACTGCCGATAACAGAGCAGGTGAGGCAGTGGTGACGCTGGCGTGGTGCAGATGCAGCAGCAGAGCCAGTCCAACACTTCTCCTCCTGCAACCATGCTGACCTCTCTGCCACCTCAACACACCCTTGATTATCGGTAGCAACCTGTTTTGGGAAGCCAGGTGAGTGACACTCTGCCCCACTAGCTGGTACTGGAACAGACTGCCTTGGAAGGCGGTGGATCCTCCTTTGTTCAGAGTTTTTTTAAGTGGAGGCCTGAAGGCCATCTACCAGGGATGCTGTGACAATTGTTTGCTGCATTGGCAGGGAGGTGGGCTAAATGGCCTTTGACTTCCAATTCTGTGAACAGGGATGCTTCCATATGAGCACTTCTTTCTGTGTCCACTCACTTTTTGAATAGGCACCCATGTTGTTATTAACTGTTGCAGTCTAGTATTTGATGGGTAAACCTCCCAAGTTTTTGCACCCTCAATTTATAGTGATTATTTTGCAATAAGATGCAGTTGCAGCATCAGCTTGTCCAGGGTGAGCAGGTGAAATGCTATTACGGTATTTCGGGGCTCCAGTGCCTTTAAACTGAACACTCTCTCTTTGCAAGTTCAGTCCATTTTATTGATGAACTTTTTATTGCTTTTGATCCAGGCCTAGGGGCGAGTAGTTAATAAGCCTGCAATAGACCCTATCTAATTCCCCCGGTGTTTGTTTCGCTTTCCAGAATTGCAGCAGGGTGTGGGGCAGAGTTTTACAGTACAATTGTAACCATGTCAGAAATCAGTCCTATTGAGTGCCATGGGATTTGCTGTCAAGTTAGGATGGTAGACTTACTTACTGATTTCTTCTCACTTCCTTTTTCTCATTTTTAAATGTTGAAACTTAATGCCATTTTACCGTTTGAAAAAGAAAAGAGAAAACAGTGAGAGGGTATCACCCCCACCACTCTGGAAAAGAAACGGACATTGCGGAAATTTACAAAGGCTATTTAGATCAGAGCCCAGATCAACAAGCTGAAACTGCAAACAGGAGGCTTGTCATTAGCATCGGGATGAACCTTCCTGAGTGGAATTTACTTGTAAATAGGCATTGCAAAAGGAACATGGGTGTGGGGAATGGCACTGCTGACTAATGCAGTAGTATATTAACAACAGCTGTGCAGAGTCTCTGAACTTTGCAATGTAGTTCTCCAACCAAAGAATGTGAATATGAACGTATTAGATGGAAGTGTTCAATTCTATATTTATAAAAGGTATCCTGTTAGGAGGAAATTGCTTACAGAAATGTATATTAGCCGACACTGCATGTAAAAATGTGTTTATTAGGATAAATTTGCATGAAAATGCTGATGGTTTTTTGTGAGAATTAAAAAATCCCACATTGCTGCAGAAATGTCGAGCACTGAATTTAAGATTTGAAAAATGGATAAAATGAGAGAACAAGCTGACAGATTTGTCCATCACTAGCTACCAGTCAGTGTCTGGAATTCTGAACTAAATGGACCAATGGTCTGAGGCAGTGTCCTACGTTCCTAGGTTTTCATTTTCAGTCTTTTAATAATGGTGGATTAGTAAAAAGGTCCCTACAATTTCTAAGGAAACTGGGAATAGACAGATAGCGAAGCCACACATCTGCATTCTGCAGATGCATCATTGTTGAAGTAAGTTTGCATATCAAGAATAACCCTTGAGTGAACCAATCATTCCTCACGTCAGTGGGACTTACGCAACTGAAACAACAATCGCTACCGTCTCTGAGACCAAGGGTGCTCCAGTGCTTACGACTGTGATGCTGTACACAACACTTACCTCATTTAATTTAAATTAATGGGACTTGCTTCTGAGTATTAGTGAATAGACTTGCACTGCTGGCAACATAAAACATTTCAGATTCATGCAGGGATCAGCCTCTAATTATCCTTTCTTTTTATTTTAAACCAGGGAAGTAGTGTGAATCTTGTGACAGCAGATTGTGTGTCTCCTCTCCACGAAGCTTGCTTAGGGGGACATTCTGCCTGTGCCAGTGTCTTGTTAAAACACGGGGCCAATGTGAGTAACTTGAAGATGTCTGGGATTTGGGTGCATGCAGAAATAAGATGCCCTGATAGCTCAAGAAAGTGAGCCATGCCAATGATGACACACACAAACACTCGGCACTACTTTCTCATTGTCGCTGACCAATCTGTGGTTGGGAAAAAATCCTTCCCAATCACTGCCAGGACAATCTATTAAGAATAGAATAAATATTCTAGAATTGCATATGCTTTGTGCAAGGTTGCTGCTGACTGATTGCAGTAATTTGTTTATAGAAAACAAGGCCAGGGGCTGGAATCTCTCTGAAAGTCATTGCCCCTGATCTTGGCTGGATGGGAACAGGGTGTGAGCAAACCACATTCTGATAATGCTCCAAACATTCTTAGGACTGTGTCTTAGCACTGAAAACAGCAAGAAGGTCTCAAATTGAAAGCTAGGTGGCATATGCTTATTTCTGGCTGACGAAAATGTCACGCTTAATGCCAACAAAATGACTTATGGTAGGGTGGTTAGTAAATATTCATTTGCATGGCTGTTTTCCCAATGCTTGTTCCACTGCTTTAGGCAACATCTACATTGCTGGCTCTTTTCCTTTCAGGTGAACATGGCTACCATTGACTGGAACACCCCTTTGTTCAATGCTTGTGTCAGTGGCAGTGTAGACTGCTTGAACCTGTTACTGCAGCATGGAGCCAGCCCCCATGCCGTGTGCGATCTGGCATCACCTATCCACGAAGCTGCTAAGCGAGGTAAATGTCAGCAGATGTGCCTTTACGCCAACACAATCTTTGCATCCATTGTTTCATTTTATTTTGTTTTTTTCTTTTCTTTTTTGTTTCTTTATCCATTGTTTCATTTAAATGCATGGGTTGCATATAAACTCAAAACCACCTGTGATGTGTATGTATGTTTAATCAAACCACGGTTTATGCAGCAGGTTTGTTTTTACTAACCAGCATCAACCACAGTGCAGGGTTTGGGTGACACGCCTAACTGCAGTTAATCTGAAACAGAAAGTGATTCCAATCACTACCTCACAGATGCACCAAAGGAGGGAGGGGAGGGTGCAAGTCCTGGAAGAGAGTAGCCTTATTACCATAATGATAAACCATGGTTTAGTGTTATCACTGAGCACAACTTCTATCACACTGGCTTTCTAAGAGGGCTAGCCCTGTTTTCTTGGGGTGGTTAGGAAATAAGATAATGCGGGAAACAATGTTTGTTTGAATTTCATTGTGCAGAAGCAGCAACCGTCAATCCCACCAAATAGGTTCATTAAAATTTGGCAGAAAAAGAAACCTTATTGTTAGAGACAAAGAGAGTGGATGAAACTGGAAATTTTTTGAAAAGACAGCAAAGCCTTGCTGATTTCTATCATGGCTACAATGTTTTAGTCATCAGGTTGGTTTTGATACGACTTATAAACTGCCTGTAATCCTTTAAGGTCATACCAAATGTGTGGAAGCCCTTGTATCCCACGGAGTCAATATTGATCACAACATAAAGCATCTTGGTACTCCACTATACGTCGCTTGTGAGAGCCAGCAAGAGGACTGTGTCAAAAAATTACTTGAGTCAGGTAATTTTTAAAATGTTATATCCTGCATCAGGGGTAGGCAACATGGTGGACTACAGCTCCAGTTATCCATGACCTTTGGCCACACTGGCTGGGGCTGTTGGGAATTGTAGTTTAAAACATCTGGAGAGCACCATGTTGGCTACCCTTCATTTGTAAGCCAAGAGCAAACTCTCTCTTCAAAGATGGATCCTTATGAAGCCAAAATGACATCATCCACACACAAAAGAAAGGTTATGAGCCAGCCTGAGGAGATCTGTAATAATAATAATAATAATAATAATAATAATATGCTGCCCATCTGACTGGGCAGCTCCCAACAAAATACTAAAAACACAATAAAACATCAACCACTAAAAACTTCCCTGAACAGGGCTGCCTTCAGGTGTCTTCTAAAAGTTAAATAGTTGTTTATTAGTTTATCTGCTTGACATCTGATGGGAGGGCGTTCCGCAGGGTGAATTCCACTATCAAGAAGGTCCTCTGCCTGGACTTCTCAGTATCTGGGTTGGATGATGAAGGTGGAGTCGCTCCTTCAGGTATACAGGTATATAATAGTTTTTAGAAAACCTAAGTAGAGGGAGGGAATTCCAAAAACAGCAAGGGAAGAATGAATCCCCACCCCCAAAAGGGAAATAACAGTGATGCAAGAATTTTGCCTGCAGAATTTTTAAGGTGTTAACAGATCCCAGGGTATCTCTTTGGACAGCAGCCACTGAAATAAATAAGCTCATATTTTAACAAGTTAGATCCACCACAACAAGGTTCTCCTTACTCAGAGGGGGCTGTGGCCGATGTAAACACAAAACCACCAACGCCCCTTCTTGAACCTGTCCACCCCATCATGGCAATACAGGAAGCTCCCTTATATGAACCAAATCTTTTGTCTATCTAGCTCTATTTGTCTCAGTATAGATGGGCAGTGGTCGGGGTTTCAGTCAGATGCCTCCCAACCCGATGAGGAGATGCTGGGGACCGAACCTGGGACCTTTACCATGAGAAGCCTACTGAGCCACAGTCTCTCCTCAGATCAGGAGTACATAGGGTATTCTTCTCCTTGCGCTGATTGCATTAAAATTGCAAATTTACTTAAGGCCACTAGGAACATACCATACCCTTATAGCAGGGGTGAGAAGCCTGCTGAACTCCAAATCCTATCAGCCCCAACCAGCATGGCCAGTGATCAGGAATAATGGAAGTTCTAGTCTAGCATCCCCCCCCCCCTCTCTCTCTCTCTCTCTCTGTGTGTCTGTCTGTCTGTCTGTCTGTCCCCTTGTGGTGGTGGGGAGTGCACAGGTTCCTGTCTCACAGTAGAATAACAGATACAGTCAAACCTTGGTTGTCAAACGTAATCCATTCTGGAAGACCGTTTGACTTCTGAAATATTTGGCAACCGAGGCACGGCTTCTGATTGGTTGCAAGAGCTTCTTGAACTCAAGCGGAAGCCGCGCCGGACGTTTGAGTTGCCGAACTGAGAGATTCACACCTAATGAAACCAGAGTGAGTACCTCAGTTTGGCTAAACTGTAACAAATTTTGCGCAGACAGAAGTGAACTTGCCTTGCAGCTTTCTACAGTTTGCTCTGTGTTCTCTTGCCAACTCAAACACCTGCCTGAGACAACCTACGTGGGTTGAAATATTTGCTTGTTAGGTTAATTGTCAAGAACACTGGGACCTGTACTGTGCAAAGGCATCAGTCATTCTTTGTGAACATCCCTGAATCCTTTCATGCGTGTTCAGTTTCCACGTTGCTTTGGCTGCAGGCCAAAGTCCGTGAACAGGCTTGAAGCCAGTTGAAATTTAAACTAAAAAACCCCCAACAACTAATGTGCATATATAGGAGGAGATTGTATGAGCCTTAAATGATCCTTAAACTGACCAGAGGTAATAAAGAATATGGGGAACTGCAGCTTTTGCTAGTTTTAACTTTTTCCTTTCCTTTTCTCCCTCCAGGAGCGAGTGCAAATACTGGGAAAGGACTGAATTCCCCTCTCCACATGGCTGCTCAGACCTCCAATGCTAACTTAGTGCATTTACTTATTGAGTTTGGAGCAGACATCGGGGCTGTGAATGCCGAGGGCAAAAAGCCAACAGACCTGGTTCCTCCAAACAACACGCTAGTGCAGACATTGCTGCAGAGAGAAGGTGCCTATTAATCTTGGTTTCATTCAAATTCAAAGTATTTAAGGGTGCTGAATCAAGCTTTGAAAAGGACACACTCTCTTTCTCTTTCTCTCTCTCTTTCTCTCTCTCTTCTCCCACCACATTGTTAATTATACTTGTTAATCTGAGCTAAATAATAAAAAAACCTTGCAGATAACTCGACTTGGTTACAACAACTTATGCTACAATGTGACCCTGAAGTTATGTTAGGGAGTACACATGGCGATAGTTACGCATTCAAGGGCATCTTTGTAGGATCCAGGTCTCAGAAGAAAGGAGAACTGTGTGTTCTTGTAACTCTGAAACCTTGGTTTTTATCCTTGTTACACTTTGCGATTTTTGTTCAAAGACTAGTATCCACGCCCGGATTTCTTGGTATGAAACAGAAATAAGTTGGGTGGGAAAGTGCTCCAAGAAGGGGAAAAAGCCTTGTAGGATGTACCGCCAATATGCATCATCTGGTGTGACAATAGCATGTGAATGCTTTGATAGCAAGTTCCCTTCTGTTATGCACTTCTTTTCAGCAAATTTATACCCATCAAAATAGACTCGATTTTCTTGTGCATATGTGGTTCATTATTATTATTATTATTATTATTTGATACTATTTGTTGCATTGAAAGAATACAGCAGATAGTATAAAAGAAAAACACACCAGTGGGACTGTATTGTTTCAGATCTGTAAGCAAATTTGGGGACCCTCCTTATCACACAAAATTAATATTTCCTTTTGCATATTTCCTGATGAGCATAAAACTAATTCATATTGATCGTGCTTGTTATGTTTTCCAGGATAGGAGACTGTAAACTCAGTCTGACTCTTTATGCAAATATTTATATCTACGTCTACACACTTAGACACACATATTCACTTAGATCAAAATGTTATATACAGACACTAGGGGATATGCATTGTATGATATAAATCAGGCATAGGCAAACTCGGCCCTCCAGAAGTTTTGGGACTACAACTCCCATAATCCCTGACCATTGGTCCTGTTAGCTAGGGATGATGGGAGTTGTAGTCCCAAAACATCTGGAGGGCCGAGTTTGCCTATGCCTGATATAAATGATGGTGGGTTGGTGTTTTTTTGTAATGTTAGTGTAAATGTCTCATATGAAGCCATAGAAGGTTTGCTGTATAGGCCTGATGTACTACAGTAGACTATTCCTGCCAACATAGTTGCATCTGTGTGGAATCATTTCAAGGGATAAATAAAAGATGAAATATGTATATAGCCTAACTCTTGCTATCTATGTATAGTTATTATACTATTGTGAAATGTTTTGAAGGCCGCAAGTATGAATCTCACTGAGGAAAGGCTTTTAAAAGCTCTGTTGCCATATTTAATTACCATGTTTTGTAAGAAAATACGACGTTCATCTTGCAATTGGCAGATAAATAACATAGCTGCTAATGAGAGCTAAATAGTGGATATGAATGACTGTGCTCAGCTCCGTTAAATCATAATGAGATGTTTGACTTCAGTGTGGCAGCTCTAACATTTCTGTTGCAACACACATCATTCATTCAAACAAACAAACGAGCATCGTTGTTTTCCACGTATGATCTTGGATAGAGTTGGTTTTCCTCTGGGTTATCACAAACTGGCACAATAAGAAACCAGTTATTGGATGATATGACATTCCATCTAGAATTAGTGATATAATATATACTAAGCATTTTGAACATTTGAAATGGGCTGTACCAGGGCTGGATTTAGGTTTGATGAGGCCCTAAGCTACTGAAGGTAACGGGGCCCTTTATATGTCCAGCTGTCCTTTGTCAACAACGAATTGTCGCTGTTTTTTGTGTTGAATATATGCTATAGGTAATTTATAGACCAAAAAGTATCTAAAGCCATTTGCTCATGACAAAATATGCATTTTATCAAAGTAATTGTTGAACTGAAATACAATTAAGAAGTATATTAATAGTGAAATAAAATTAAGAAGTAGTATATTAATAGTGAATTAATTGTTAAGTTCTAACTTAAAATGATTTTTTTATTCACAACAAACTTAATAATGCAAACACATTGACATATATTTTGGAAATGTACATTCAGGTTTTTTTCCTTTAAATTTTTTTGGGGCCCCCAAGAGAGTGGAGCCCTAAGCTATAGCTTGGTTAGCTTATATGTAAATCCGGCACTGGGCTGTATGTAAATAAGTATTTTGATGACTTTTTAAAAAAAAAATCATTGGAAAATCTCTATACTGTGCTCACATCCAGATATTATACTCTATGTAGTCCTTGAGGCTGGAAAGGCAATTTCCCCTGTTAGCACTGGATCATGGTCCCAGAGGAGAGTTTCCCCTTCTCTGCCTGCTGTTCATTTACTTGAGCGACCTAGAGATCTGTATTCTGCTTGTACTCTTGCGTAATGTTTTGCTCCATGCTTGAAATCCATTGTGACACGGTTTGTGCCTGCTACTCTATGAAGGTTGTCAGGGCCGAGAGAGATAACTTTTTGTTCCCATCAAATTCATTTTTTGACCTTATATCAGAGGGGAGACCCCCGCAACCACTAATGTAGCTGAGGGGATAAATTTAGGTTTTTTTGCTGACAAAAGCTGCTGCCACACTGAGCATCTGCTCTGCATGATATCGTGATAATCCTTCCATTTTTCCCCGTGTTCAGCTTTGAGGTTGTTCCCCCCCCCAACAAAAGTTCAGAAAATCTTACTCTTTTAACCCAATTAACTTCCTGTGTATTTTCCCCAGGAGATCTGTTGTTCAGTTATTCAATTGCCTTCCTGGGTGGTTTTGAGCTGTGTAGAACTTGCACTAGCAACTTCCTGTTCTATAGACTATCTCGCCTGTCTAGAAATCAGCACTATCACTCTGACCTTCTCCTTTGTATCTATTTTTCTCTCTCCCTCCACCCTGCCCTGCAGTTTCAGCAAGGGGAGAAAAGGATTGCAAATTCATTGAGGTAAAGGCAGTATTTAACTCTTTTCCACAGATAATGGTCAAGGATGAAATCCCACTACTATCACCATTTGGGGCTGGAGAAAGTAGAATGGCCCACTTAGCTAAAATCAATGGTATTCCAGAAGACTGCTATTTCACTTTCATCTTAAAGCCGTATGGCAATAATTGGTTGCTGCAAATTCCCCCCCCCCCCCCAAGATTATAGACCCAAAGATTACAGACAATCAAATCTATTTTTATATTATTCCATTGCCCATTTAGCAGTAGCCTTCGTAATACAGTCAGTTGCTTTGTTTGTCTTTGTTTCAGCCCATATTTCTCTTATGCAGTAATTTGCTTTTGACCTTGAACAATATATCTCAATTTGGAAAAAGTCAAACACAAGAATTTCTTGAAGCTTTCAGGTGCACTGTGAGAGTAGAGAACTCAAAGCTGTTTTGTTTCAGTGCAGCTGCTTCGGGTCTCAGAAAAGCTGACCTTGTGATGCAGCTGCAGACGGTGTTTTGTGGGAAAGTGTTATGAAATCAATAATACCTTGCTTGTATCTTTGGCCTCTTTCCCTCTCCAGGGCCCTTCTCCTTGATGCAGTTGTGCCGCCTTTGCATACGGAAGTCCTTGAGATACAAACAGCGACAGAGAATGAGTGAACTTGTGCTACCAGATGAGCTGAAACGGTTTCTGTTGTACCTTTAAGTGTTTTGTTTTGCCTCATGGGTTATTAAAGTGTTGTTTCTTATCCAGGCATATTTGTTGTTGACAGCTGTCTGTCTCAAGAGACAATGGAGTGTGCCTCCAGGGGTGAAGTCAAACCGCTGTATTAGCAGCACCAAAGTGACCTCC
Organism: Podarcis pityusensis; assembly: GCF_964106645.2. Classification (NCBI taxonomy): domain Eukaryota; kingdom Metazoa; phylum Chordata; class Lepidosauria; order Squamata; family Lacertidae; genus Podarcis; species Podarcis pityusensis. The sequence goes on from NC_138027.1 coordinate 67,168,502, forward strand.
CCGGGACGTAAGCCTGGGCAGTATGTGTGGAAGGCCTGGGCTGCAGAGACAACAAGACCCTCCTCTTGGCCTCGCTGGTGTGGTCCAAAGGAAAGCAGCTTGGCTGCAGGAGTTGCCAGAAAGAGGCATAGAAGGCACCATCCAACCTTAGGGACTCGACTCTGGATCTGAAAAACTGGGCAAGTGTGTATGTGTGTGAGAGAGAGAAAGTGTGTGTGTGTATCTATCAATCAATCAATCAATCAATCAATCAATCAATCTATATCTATCTATCATCTATCTATCATCTATCTATCATCTATCTATCATCTATCTATCATCTATCTATCATCTATGACCTCACAGTTTCTATCCTTGTCAACCTATGTACTGAACAAGTAAAAACCCCAGACTGTAGCATTTAAAACACTTCACTAAGCAACTGGTATTTAATAACACTGTACAGTTATTATATGAGCCAAGGGTGGGGAACCTTAGACCCAGACACCAAATGTGGCCCAATCCAGATGTCTCAGTCTGACCCTCAGGACTCTCCCCAGGCCACAGCTCTTCCTCAGAGACACCCCTTAGTTGTCCTACAATGCATCCTCCACAAAAATTTACACCTGGCTGGAATGTCTCCTTGAACTGTGATAAGGCATATTGCTTGTCTGGTATTGAGGTATTTGGTGTGTGTGTGTGTGTGTGTGTATAAACATCTGATTTTTACATAGTTCAGATGTCACCTACTGTACAAAGGTAAGATTCTCACCTGTTGCTCCACCCACTGTTGGCCTCTGGTCATGCCCACAATCAACATATGGCCCGGGAAAGGTTGTCCACAAGGACATTTGGCTGTCAGGCTGAAAAAGGTTCTTCCTCATCCCTGAAAAGGTCTTAGTCACTCCCTCTCTAAATGAAGAGAAATTGGTCAATTCCCTCCGCTTTGAATCAAATAATGAAAGATAAATTTGCTTTGAAACTTGTAAGGAAAACGTACACATAGCAGTACATGTACCAAAATGAGCAGGCTTATTTTCATACATCGGTTCTGATCCAACTAAAGTTAACAATGGTTAAGTTCTTTTGAAGCCAATGAAGCATATTACTAGTGACAAATACAAATTTCTGGTCTTAAATAAGCCTACTAGGGGGTAAGCCTCCTTAAACACAGTGGGTCTTACTTCCAAGTAAACATGCATAAGATTGCACTGCGCACCTCTGCTTTCAGTGGAGCTTGTACATGACTAACTCTTAACTGGATTGTGGCCACCATTTGAGGATCAGGGTGCCAGTTCCCTGAAAATTCCAGCCACCTATTTTCTCATGTAATTTTTATCTCTGACATTTTGAGAAAACAGCTCTTGCTTGTACCGTGTTTTTTTCAGGCTGGTGCACTGTGTCTTCCAGACTAGGCTACATGCATCAAACTGTCAGGGTGGTGAGTTAAACCATGTGAAAGGGTGTTGCAATTGATGTTGCCCAGTGTGGTGCAGGATGTCACTGAGCAATCTTTACCTAGGATAGTGATAAAAGGGAATTAATTTGGTAAGCAACAATTGCGCACAGCATCAATTGACTGGATCCTCTTCAGTCAGTGGGATTGCAAAGTTGTCAATGGGAAAGTTCTCCCCACGGGAAGTGCAGTGCTGTTATGAACGAGTCACAAAAATGTGAAAAGGGGTATTTTGAATATTTCAAGGCTCGCTGTTTCTCAACAAAATAGGCGCTGGCCCATTTGGAAAACAACACCTGAAATCTGTATTAGGTTCGCAGCTCTGTTAGGCCAACCAAAATGCCACGAAAAGTGGAGGCAAGCTCTTGAGGTCTCCAGAACTCTTAACCAGGCTAGATTAGCCTTCTTTGACCCAGTGCCATTCAGTGGGACTGCTAAATTCTCTGATAGGTTGGAGTGCACTGCTCAAGCCTCGTTTGGGTCCATGGGAAGCCCCCCTCTCCCAGAGAGATGCCTAATCCCTTGGTCTCAGGTTTGACACCCACATTGGGCAAAATATTCCTGCAGGGGGCTGGACTACGTGACCCTCGTCCTTTCCAACTCTTCAGTTCTATGATTCTATAAGCCCTGTCTGTGGTCAGGAAGAGGAGCAATCCAATAAGCAGACCACCTGTGTCCACAAAGAAGGAAATAATAGGTAAAGGTAAGACAAAATCCCCATTTTTCTACATGCCTGGACCCACTTGCAGTATATTCAATATGACTTCAAATCGTTCTAAATAGAAATCAATTGATGTTTTGCTATTGATTTTAACACAAGCAGGCTTTGGTTCTTACTTGGGAGGCTTCTAGATGGTGCTTAGAAAAACTGGGACTTATGTTGGAAATGTAAGGAAACTGAAGGAACATTCTTTCACCTTCTGGGAAGTGATTTACAATGAGTTAAAAAAGGTATTTAAATATACCTTCCTTAAGAAACCAGAGGCCTTCCTTCTGGGCATCGTGGGCCAAGGGGTGTTAAAGAAAGATCAAACTTTTTTTATGTACGCAACAACAGCAGCAAGAATACTCATCGCAAAGTAATGGAAAACCCAAGATTTACCCACACTGGAAGAATGGCAGATGCAACTGATAGAATACATGGAGCTGGCTGAAATGACCGGCAGGATTCGAGACCTGGGAGAAGAGATGGTGGAAGAGGACTGGAAAAAATTTAAGGACTATCTACTACAAAAACACTATAAGTTGTATGAATGTTAGGAGAATGCACGATTGAATGAAATATGGCTGCAGTAATCTTATTGTAAGACATATGAAAATAAATGAAAAGGACGTAATTTGGAGTAACACTATTGGAAATTTATATAATAAGAATGGAAATAAGGTAACAAATTGCTGCATGTAATGATAAGATTGAGAACGCAGGGAAGGGAGATGTGAGGAAGTCTGAAGATTATGAAACTATGATTGGTGAACAACATTTACTTTAATCTGTATCTTTTGTTCTTTTCTATTTTTTCTTTTCTTTATGTTAATTCTATTTTATATTCTTGTATGTTATATGGTGACGGTAATCTGTATGTTTGGTGTTTCTTAAAAAAAAAAAAATTCCAATAAATATCTTATAAAAAGAAAAAGAAAAACTGGGACTTAGAGGGTATGATAAATTTGTTCTGGCACACAGGTGAAGAACCCAGTGAACATTGAAAGAAAATGGCACAGGAATTATCTGCCGACAAAGCTCACCTAACACGAAAAGAAAAGGGTAATGCATTACCAAATGTCAACTCTTCGGTTCTGAACAGTATGCATTACAACAATAAAATGAGTATTCCATATAAAATTATCTTTGAAAGCTTAAGTTCTGCTAACCCCCATGAAACATGGTGAATACCTGCTTTCTGAAGTGTTTTGTTTTGATTGATACCAACAACAAAAGCTGCAGATATTGGAGCAGATTAGACTGCAGATGTTATGTATTCTTATGGAGAACTGGCTTTTCAAAAATTACAGTTGGGAAGGTCTGGACAGTTTTCATTAGTTTTAGAAATTCTGAGAGCTGGTTCACAAGCGGAGCTTGTTGGTGCATTGTCTGTGCATAAGGAGAGACTGGAGTTAAGTCTGAGCACATCACCCTGATACGTATAGAGAATAAATTTGTCACACAAGGCCCAGACATATACAACCACATGTGCATGTAACCCAGTCATGTTGTTGTTATTCACATTTATTAGACACTTATTCCATCCAATGCCTTGAAGGCCCATCAAAAGATAGCATTTAGACAGCAGACATATCTCCTGTCAAAACCTCCCTCACTGAGAGGTATTGTATTTCTGCTTAATTAAATATTTCTCAGTTTGCATATCTACCTATATATTAGTAAGGGTAAATTTTATGCAAATACAAGTGGCCACACTATTCCATTGTATTGATGGCATCTATCCCATGTTCTTATTCCTTGGCAAACACCTAATGAACCTACAATATTTGGGCAATGCTTGGAAAACTCATAAAGTCTGCATTTAACTGAGCTATCCGGCTGGAAACATGAGTGAACAGAATTGGCAGCCCTGTCTCCAGTAGACTGCACAATGTTAGTTAAGATGCATGCCTCTCATTGAGTTTTATTACATGTATTAAACATTTACAGCTGATTTCTCTCTCACCAAACCACCTCCATTTCCTAAACTACATTGCCCAATATAAGCACAAGATGGCACTCTTTTACTGCCTTTCATCCGGGCTCACTCCACTCGTACAGGAACATTGCGCTCAAACAAAATCCCTTCAGAAGTGATAATGTTAGCTTTTCTGCTGAAAAGAACAGCAAATGGACTTCTCAGAGTTCAGAAGTCTTAGTGGGAAAATGCCAGATGAAGTGAAGGCTCATGAAGGCTCATTTTAGTATACAGAGAGAAAACTCCTCCCAAAGTAGAAGGGTAACAATGCAATTTTGTGCACGTCTTCTCAGAAATAAGTCTCGCTTTGTTTAGTAGCACTTACTTAAGTGGGATGGTGGCCTGAACTGAATTACCTGAACTGCTTTGCTCTATTATTCAAGCAATGCACCCAGCATACGCAACATTAGAAACAAGCTGGCTTCGTTCAAAATCCACCACAGACACAGACACTCCAATTGTCTCTATTTTCTAGGGACAGTCCCAGATTTACAGAAGCCATTCCTATTTCTGATTTGATCCTGGAATGTCCCGTTTTCCCTTAGGACATCCCTAATTTGATTGGAGAAATGTTGGAGGGTTAAGTGACCCCTGAGCCAGGGAGATACAACCTTTAGAAGACGTCTGAAGACAGTCCTGTATAGGGGATATGTTTAATATTTTATGTTTTATTCTCTTTTTATATATGTTGGAAGCCTCCCAGAATGGCTAGGGCAGCCCAATCAGATGGACGAGTTGTTGTTATTGTATAGGATATCTTTATTTTCATCAGAGAAATGTTGGAGAACATGTCAACATCTGGGTTGACAGAACTTCTCAGGGAAAGCCAGGCCCCATTCCTGCCTTGGAGGGCCCTTTGGTCGGCTGCTTTCATAGCTGGCCTGCACCAACCAGGTCATCTGAGGGCCTGATGCCTTGGAACCCCCATTACCATGCCACAAGGTAAACATTGGAGCAAGTGCTACCAGGAAGGCAGTTTGCCAGTTGACAGCCTCTCTGTTGTCCTCACTTGTGTCCTCAGGGCAATGAATGAAGGGCAGGCCAGTCTGTTAGTAGCAGGTATGGTAGACAGAGTCCGAAGCCCTGTAACTGGCAAATGCCCACCCCACCCCTCCCCCCAGTCCCATCCTGGAATGCTGGACCTGGGAAAATGGGACTGTATGAATCATGCCCGCTTCTTAAGAACATAAGACAAACCCTGCTTGACCAGACTGAAGACCCATCTAGTTTTGTTCTCATGATGGCCAACCAGGTCCCTGTGGAAAGTTCTCACAAGCTTCCCATAGGCATCACATTGGCCACTGTGGCTACTGACACATGACACCTATGGCCTCGACATACCCATCTGCTTTGATTTTGTGTCCTGGTTTTTTAAGGCTGGCCGCAATGGGAGCAGAACTGGTTGCTCAAGTCTCTGCTCCAACCTCCTACATAAAAGCATTGTAGTCACTCTACCTTGTTTTCGTCATTGCTTTTAGGTGTGTAGCTCTCTCTAGGTGAGAACACCGAGTGTGTCCTTTGGAAGGATGTGAGATAAGTTGTGCTTTGAAGAGGAATAAAGCACCATGAGAGGGAATCTAAATCAAGTCAAGCTGAACCCTTTCACCAGGAAGGACCATACCAGATACAGTGGTACCTTGGGTTAAGTACTTAATTCGTTCCGGATGTCTGTTCTTAACCTGAAACTGTTCTTAACCTGAAGCACCACTTTAGCGAATGGGGCTCCTGCTGCCGCCACGCCGCGGGGCCCGATTTCTGTTCTTATCCTTAAGCAAAGTTCTTAACCTGAAGCAGTATTTCTGGGTTAGTGGAGTGTGTAAACCGAGGTACCACTGTACAATTAAAAATAAAATAAAATTGAATAACCTCCTCATGTGCAGATGGTATGATTAAATGAACATCGTATTGTGTAGTTACATACAGGTGTCAACTCAGCATACTCTCCAACGTTTCTCCAATGAAAATAGGGATGTCCTGTTCCATAATAATATTATTAATACTAATTTTACTGTTCCCTGCCCATCTGAGAGGGTTGCCCCAGCCACCCTGGGCAGCTTCCAACATAATATAAAGGCATAATAAAACATTAAATAAAAACTTCCCTATACAGGGCTGTCTTCAGATGGCTCAGGGGTCGGATAACTCCATACCCTCCAATATTTCTCTGATGAAAATAGGGACGTCCTAAGGAAAAGCGGGGCATTCTGTGATCAAATTAGAAACCTGGACAGCTTCTGTAAATCTGGGACTGTCCCTGGAAAACAGGGACACTTGGAGGGTTTGCTTCAATAGTCCAAAGACAGTTGTACTGCTACACCATATATTTGCCCTCAGCCATAAGGCCAAGAAATTCACGGCTTCCCCATTGAACCAGGGATCTGGGCAGATTCGTAAAGGATAGGTCTAACTATGACTACTACCCATGTTGGTTATATGGAGCCTCTGTGTTCACAGGAAGTCTACTTTTCTGTGCTCTCCAATTACACCATTGGGAGAGGAGCATTGCTTCTGAGCCCTGCTTGTGGACTTCCCAGAAGCATCTGATTGGTCACTGTAGGAAGCAGGATGTAGGTCCTAGATGCTTGGTGTGATGTGATGGCACTATTATGTTCTTGAGCTAATTTCCCACTGATTCAGTGAAGTGGGAAAGCTCCACTTTGCATTGTTAAAATATATGAGTGAGAATGCGTCAGAGCCAGGCCATTGTTGGGACTAATACATTAATTTTAAAACACTTTTATCATATATGTTGAAGATGCCAGAAGGCTATGGGCTTATGGCAACGTGATGATTAAAGTTATATTTCAAACAGATTTAAACTGAGATTATCCCATCTGCCTACTAAATATTGTAAAACGCAGTCTTCTGGCGATCTATCAGCTACACGTGTTATATATTCTTTCTATGGCTAGGATATTAAATGCCCAAACCTGGAAAGTTAAGCCAAAGAGTCCCATTAAGGTAGAATTAATATGAAAGTTGTGGAAACACCTTGGGGTTGTCAGAAACTTGCATAAAAGAGAATTAAAAATGAAAGGGTCATGGCAGCACCTTCACAACACTATAGCTGATCCATAGTCATTTAGAAAGTATAAGGGATATCATTATTTTAATACTCAACATGAGAGGAATGAATTGTATTGAATCTTAATACATTTTCTACTAGTAATGTTGTTAATAGGATAAAAATTGGAACCACGATTCCTTTCACCTCTGTAGATCTACATATTCTTGAAGTCTGACCACTGTTCAGTTCTGAAGTATTCAATTGACAACCACTTTCAAAGACAGTAGTGTGAAGTTGCCTCTCTCTCTCTCTTTTTCTTAACAATAGATGCTTGTATAATAACTGCCAATCATGACATGAGTTGGATTATTGCAAACACTGGCCTGGCACACAGACCATGCACTTAATTCACTCAGATGCTGCCTATCACTATTTGGCAATCTACATCACAGCAAGTCTTAGGCAAGTCAAATGCAGTCTAATCCAAATTCACATTGGCACCTCTTGAATATTGTATGCATCTCAGCAAGATAAAGTGCATTTCCATGCCATTATGCGGTCCTTTTCAGGTTCCTTTTGACATTATTATAACAAATCCTTTTGTAATTCAAGGTATAGCGCAAAGAAAGACCTTGCAAAACTGTTCTTTCTAGCTATACAAATGCTTTGGCAAGTCCACATTTGAAAAGAACCCTGATTGCCAAAGCTATTCCTACTGTTCTGAGATTATGTGGCACTTTACTTGAGTTTGGAAAGATGGACTCTGAACTTTAAAGTCTGCTTTTACAGACAAAGGAAGATTTCTGTAGATGTGCAGAAGAGAAAGGGACTGTGTCTCTAGCTTTGATTACAGATAATTCTGGAACTATTTATCTCAGAGATAATGGCTTTCATCCTAGCCAAATCACCAGATGAACCCTTTTATGTTTCTCTTACATAAATGACTAGTTGCCGTTCACTGATATGAAGAGGAAGTAGGGATATTGCAATGGGAGCAATGCCTGGCCTGGACTCTACTAATAGGGACGCCATTGAGTGAGTTCAAGATGTAAAGAGAGACACTCTTTCCACCTGCACACCCCATCATCATAATATGAGCATCACATGTACAACATGTCAATATAATGGCCCAGCCCCCTTAGTGCTCTGATACCTGCATTGGCCCTTCTATCCCAAAGGAGACATTGGATTGTCTGAACCCACTGTCATGGTCTCAACTTGGGGGGAGTAACTTAAAATGGTTGCTGTGACCAGCACAGTGCTTTGCTTTCTGATGTTCTATCACTTCTTCCATTCTTTTTCTGCTTTTTGAAACATACTGTTTGCCTGTTCTTTGTTTTTGTTTTTATTGCATCTCTGAAGTTGCATAAACCACCCTGGGGATTTGTTTGAAAGGCAGGGTGGAAATCTCTATAATACTTAATTGGAAGAAGGCACCAAATTAGTTTCGATTGCGCTTCGGTTCATGGAAAATTATGTCCACTCGCCAGTATGTAGTATTACATGACTAATACAAAGCTCCTGTTAACAAGATGCGGTGAGATGGGCTGGGCTGGGGAGCAACACAAGTCACTCACATGCTGTGCAAAGAGCATGCATTGCAATGGAGCATGTGGAAATCTCGAGCCTTTGAGAAGTACATTTCACCATAAATTATCCTGTAATTGCTTGGCAACCATTACACTAGCATAATATGTTATTTACAGATATAGTCAAAATTATAATTGTGTCTAAAGTACAGGCAGCTAAATCGGTAACTGAATGATTCATTCCTTAAATGCTTCAAGGCAACTCCAGGTGGCAAATATACCTGGAGCTGTATGGAAAGTCATTAGTATTTACCAGCAAGTCATTGCCAAGAAGTTGCCAACCTCTGGTCTTGTGTACGATGAGATGGTAAATGTGATAAGACACTTGCTGAAAACCCCAAGACAGATTTCCAATTACTTTCCATTAGTCAGATGGTGAGATGGAGGTTCTTTCCCCATCCTGCTTCACAGCAGTGACGGTTCACATGAGTTTTGGGGCATAGCGGCTGTGTTAAATTTGAGGATATGGCAGCCCCTGGGCCAGGGTTAGCCAATGTGGTGCCCTCTAAATGTTGGTGAACTATAGGATCCATCATCCCTGACCGTTTGCCATGCCAGCTGTGGCTGATAGGAGTTGGAGTCCAACAACAGGGCACCACATTGGCTAAACCTGCCCTAGACACCTGGCACGCTGGCTGCATAAAACATCATCATCACCATCATCATGTATTATTTATACCCTGCCCATCTGGCTGAGTTTCCCCAGCCACTCTGGGCGACTCCCAATCAAATGTTAAAAACAATACAGCATTAACATACAATTATTTGTGTTCTGTGAGCTGCTATCTTTTCATAACAGCACAACAGGCTATGATTTTAACTTTTGTTACACTCATTCAACCACAACTCTGCAATCCCTGACTCTAGCTCCAAAGTATACTAAGAAAGTTATATATCTATCCTGTAACTATCTTCTTGTTTTTTGAGAAAGCTGCATTTTGATCCAATTTTCCCCAAACCAGGTTTGTTCCAAATGGAGAGAAAGAATGACCTAGCAGTGTTTTAGGTAATGCATACACATTACTTTCAGCTGAAAGTAGTGACATGGAGTTTTGATACACCATTTGTCTTTTCTCTGTGACAAGGCGGTTCTGGAGATCATAGTTGATGACTATCTCTGACAAGTCAGTTGCATTGTAAACACAATATTTTTGACACCTATCTCTCTGGGAAGCAATACCACTACATTCATAATTAACATTCAAATATGTAAAACAGCTTAAGGGAAACAAATGGGGTTTGCTGTACCATTAACCTTAGCAAAGATTTATTTCCTGGAACTAATGCTTGAATTATATTTTTGATCAAAGAACTTTACCAACATCAATTCCTGTCTGTATCTCTTTTTCAGAAATCCATTGGTCTGGCTGGTTTTTGTCAGTTTGTTCATTGTCCTTCTTGGCTGGCATAGCTTAATCTGTTCAGGGTTAGTGCGTGGGGTATTTACACTGAAACTCAGATAATTGCAAACTTTTTTTGAAGACAATGGTTGATGTGTACCTTAATGCTCCACACTGATTTCCATTTCAATTGTCTCCAAATAAAAACAAGGCATGACTGACATACTAAGATAATTCACAGTATCTGTTGAGAATTACTAATGGGTGCAGACCATTTACACCACACTGAAAGCTATGACAAAATTCCCATTAGGGAAAACCCATTGGGAAGTTTCCTGTGTGAACTCTATTTAAACTAATAGACCTGAGCAAAAGAATTCCATTGAACATTGTGTGTTGTTGAACAACTCCCACTCACTCTGATTTCGCATCAATTAGAGTGTGATGAAGGTTGAACCACCTATTAGTTCTCAACAGGTGCTGTGAAGTCACCTGATATATCAGCACACCTTGCTTTCATTTGGAGACAAGTTAAACTGGGTGATCATGGTTTAATTAAAAGATCAGCAGTGCTTCCTTGGGTGTATTACAGATGTAGATCGCTAGAGTATCCCAGCTGCAAACTGGATCCCAGAACTACTAGTCTTTTGTTTCAATTAAAAAAAGATAAAACAAATTGGCCACGGGGAACAAACCCCTTTGCTGCCAGCGTTTCAAAATACCTATACAAATGGATGTACTTCAACCATTTCTCCCAGGTGCTATTTCTGCCATAATCTCCTCTGAGTAAGAGAACATTTCGTTTTAACATACAGAAACCAGAGTATGAGTCACTGCCTCTGCACTTCCAAAGCATTTGATATCCTTATGAATGTACCGTGGTTGCAAACACATCCTTATTTCCAGCTCTACCAAGTGCAATTACTCAATACTGCAACATAAACATATCCTCATTTTTGTTTTGTTTTTAATGGGAATGTCTGTTTGTATGTCTTGTCTTGTCTTAGCCATGAAACAGGATAGGCTAAAAGCATATCCACACAGGGATGGAAAACACGTAGCTCTCAGGTGTTACTGGATTCTAACAACTCCCATCAGGGGTCCCAACTTGAATAAAATATTGAGGAGACACAGGTAAGCCACACCTCACCACAAGATGTGGCACGCACACGCACACTCACTCACACACACACATACTGTGTGAATGGCAATGCCCATCAGTTTTGGGGGGCCAGCCTCCTCAAATGTTTTATGAGCACAATGACTCCAGCCCCTAGGAGTTGACTCCTATGACTCTCATCATCCTCGGTCAACATGGCCAAGAGTCAGGAGCAATGGGCATTGTAATCCAGCAACATCTAGAGGGCCACAGGTTCCCCTTGCCAGACTAGTCAATATATTGCTTTCTTTTCTCCAGTAACTATGCCAGGGCCAACCATTGTTCAGCCCGGACACTGAGATCAAGCGCCGAGGGCCTTCTGGCGGTTCCCTCATTGCGAGAAGTGAGGTTACAGGGAACCAGACAGAGGGCCTTCTCGGAAGTGGCACCCGCCCTGTGGAACGCCCTCCCTTCAGATGTGAAGGAAATAAGCAGCTATCTTCTCTTTAAAAGACATCTGAAGGCAGCCCTGTTTAGGGAAGTTTTTAATATTTAATGCAGTATTGTTTTTAACACTTGATTGGAAGCTGCCCAGAGTGGCTGGGGAAACTCAGCCAGATGGGCGGGGTATAAATAATAAATTATTATTATTATTATTATTATTATTATTATTATTATTACTATTATTATTATTATTACCTCTTCTTTTACTCTGTCATGAACTGGCAAGAAAACGGGGAGGAGGATTCCGGTGAGGAGTGTAGCTGCGATTGGGGCCCACCGGGGCAAGCTGGGGGTGGAAAAGGAGAGGTTGGGGTTGCAGGAAGTACACAAGAGGTGATGGAGGACAGCAAGGGGATGGAGGGTCAGTGTGCAGGGACCAGAAGAGCAGGACCCATAATCAGAGCCAGGGAGGCCCCTGTCTCCACAAACAAGGATGTCCCTGAAGCATAGGAGGAGGTATGCTCTGGGAGGCTGAGTCAGGCAAAGGCCCACAGCCCAGGTGGGTCTTGTTAGGTTAGCTCAGAGAGGAGGTATGTGATTCCTCAGCTTGATTAGACTTAGTACAGGTGAGGGTCACATGCCTCATCAAGCCCAGATGCTACAATCAAGACTCAAGAGAGGGAAGGAGAGTAGAGCTGAGATGTTGTGTCTGCTCAGCTGCCCATATTGATGGACCTCAGCTTGGATGCTCCAGAACCTCTACAGGACTGTGCTTCAGGTTTGACTCTGGACTGTGTTTCCTGACTGCTGGACTTGACATACTGTGTACGCCAGTGGGACTTTCTTCCAGATAGGCCAGGGGTTCCGGACATATTCATGTTCCTCTCTATTCATTTATTCACCCAATCTGGTCTCCCTTTTTTTGCTGTTGCCAGCATTTACCTTTCACTCAAATCCAGATTCATCTCAATTGTACTGTCTGTCCTCTTGCTACCACTTCCTTCTACCTCGATGCCAGGTTGTTCTTAAGGAGCTGATAAGGCAGTTTCACGCAGGGCTGTACACCTACAGGTGTACAGGCTACCAGAAGCTGATGGCATTGTTTCACCAATGCTGTTGTCCCATTTGTCCTGTAGATGAGCATGTCTCAAGTGTCAATCAACACAACCAGGAAAAATGGGACAACAATGGCAGCCATCACTTGAGACTATCCATTGTGAGTGAGTATCGATTGTGCCTGTTACTTGAGGTAAAAAGGTTCTACCGAGTCAACCTTTCCCTAGAATTAGAGCACTAGGATGGATCTCATTACAATATTCCTCCAAAGGCTTTCAAGAGGCCCACTGCTGTCTTTCTTTAATGTAAAAACATGTTGTTAGTTAGGACAGGAGCATTGTGCATTGTGCTGTTTCCCGACAAAGCCTTTTTAATATCGGAAACTTTATGAGAAAGAACATGTCGGGTGTGCGTGTGGGAGAGAGTTAGTAATTTGGAGCAAGTGTCTCATTAAAGCCTCGATAAACGCCGCGTAAAATGTACACCTTAATGATTCCCCCAGATTCTCTGGTTCCCGTTTGTTTGGTTTCCCACAGGACATACTCAGTTTTTCACAAGCACATTGTGATATGGCCTGATTTCTGAGGCAGTTCTGGAAAGGCACTCCTTTAAGTCAATCTCTTGATATATTCACAGACTTAAGAGTTCGAGGGCCTGACCGCACTTTACATTAAATGCACAGGCATAAAACTCTGTGGGCCTTTTTACAAAATGTAATGATACTAAGAGCGCAGTGTGTGAGAGAGAAAGTGTGATTTTCATCAGGACTGCAGCACAAGGGGTGACTTAACTCTTCTCTCCTCAGCTGTAATCCTACAAAAAAACCTCTGCTCCACCTTTTATCAGTCAAACTTTGGTGGTAAACTTCCCATTGGTGCCAGTGGCATTTTTAGTTTCTGAAGACTTATGGGGGGGGACAGTGATGTGGGTCAGAAACTTTTCTGGAATTTCTTTTTTCATTACTTCATTTTCAATTGATCCCACCTGCTTCATATTGTAATAATAATTGGATGTCAACTGCAGATCCCATATTAGACCGTCTGATTTTCCATTGTTGTTTTGCTTGAATTTAGGAAATCACTTTAAAAGCTTCTAGCTTTCCTAAATTCAAGCAAAATTAGATTATTATCTAGGACTAGGGCATCAGAAAATGTTCTGAGGAAACCTACCTACACCAGAGGTATGCCTAAGACAGGTCTTCGGCCCCCTCTACCTGGATTTTGGAGCTCTTCTCAGCCCACATCCTAATTTCAAGTTTACATCTTGTATCCCCAGCCTATACATCCCGTGGGTGATAGAGAAAAGTGCCCAATTCAAGAAGCACTGAAAGAAACCAATGGCATGCATCAGTTGACTGGGAATTAGAAGATGGTCATTTCTTCCCTAGAATGCACAGACCTTTCTGTTGTCTTCTTCATCCCCTCACAAAAAAGCACTCAAAACAATATTATTGAATTACATAAAAGACTGCCGTGGAAAGGAATTTTAGATTGCACAGATGAGCCTGAGGGAAAATAAACCAAGACCATGCCAATCTAACATTGCCAAACAGCAGAATTCTGAGCATTCCTAAGGGGATAATCTCACAGATCTGCCAGAGCTGGCTTTGGAATACTTGCTGTCATTGCCCTCAAGGACCAGAGATCATGACATCCCCCATTCCCCAAAGGAACAGGAATCCATATACTCTTCAAGCAGAGGGCTAGAGCAAGAGAGGGAGAGTGACTTCACCCTTGGTAGGTCGAGGTTTACAGCTCCAGTAGTGGATTTTGGGCTTTCACATTTCAGCAGTGCCCTGTGCAACATTAAAATTCAGCACCCCCTTGCCTCTTGCGCTCCATTCTGCAGCATTGTTGTGGCGCCCCCTGCAGCACGGTACCCGTACTGGTGTGCCACCTTAAAACCACCTCTGATGGCACAGTGGCAGCTAGGCCATGTTGTTTGTTTGGTGGCAGAGCAAAAGTTCCCAGGTTCAGTTCCTGGCAACTTCAGGTAAGAATGGGAAAGCTACCCACCTCCCGAAACTTTGGAGAGCAGCCACAAGTCAACACTGAGATAGATCAATGGCTTGGCTTAATATGAGGCAGCGATCTGTGTTTTGCTCCTGATATAACAACTTTTGCCAACCTCAGCCTCTCTACTGCCACTTAAATGTTTTGATTTCTCTACCTGTTGCTTGAAGCCTAAAGCCTTTTTGGGCTTCAGGTGAGAGAGCAGTGAGTTAGGTATTCATATATTTCTCCCCTCCCTTCCCCAATAGGGTTATTGTAGACCTTTGGGGCTGTATTCAAAGCCAGTCCAAGTCAGCATAGACCTCTTGAAACGAGTGAACACAACAAAGGGCCCATCCATACTCTTGCTTGACCCATATTTAATTGGCTTCTGCACCGATTAATTCCCTGTGTTCAAGAGCTTTTCATGATGTTCTGTGGCTGTGCCAGAGGTTTCCGGTTAAAATCTGATCGTGCCAAGTGTGTGGGAAAGCTGAAGAGAGATTTGACCCACTTGATACGCTGATTTTAGAAGGGCTTGAGAACAGCTTTCTTTGAAGTTTCCCTGTATCTGCAGGCATGGGCAATTTCCTCCCATCCCCCTTCCTTCCTTTCCATACAGCCCACCCTCACCAGTTTTTAAGTAGTTTGCAACTGTTGAACTGCTCACTTCCAGTTATTGCCTGGTTTGGAGCCAGGATTTCCCCCTCTTTTTCCAAATGATCTCTACATAATCATAAAGCCTGCGCTCTAAAAAAATTAAAGGGTCCAGTGTCTCCAGAGAATGGAAAGGGAAAAGAGAAGGAGAAGGAAGGGGCAATGAGCCCAAAATCCCAGAGCACCCTTAGCAAATGCCTCTTAATGACAGAGGGGGAGAGTCCTGGAAACCAAGAACATCCTTGGCAACCTCTTTTAGGAAGAGCGTCTCTGAATAATGAAAGACATACCAGATGTATGTAAAATCTGAAGCGATTTAAACTTTGAGACAGCCCTTTCTGTGTTTTATGAGTTTTTGTGTTTTGTCTCTTTTGTATGGAATGCTTTTATCTTGTAAGCTGCCCTGGGTTGTTTATTTTACACTAGAAGGGTAGCATATAAATATGCGAATAAACATAAGTTTAACCTTT
Source organism: Podarcis pityusensis (assembly GCF_964106645.2). Classification (NCBI taxonomy): domain Eukaryota; kingdom Metazoa; phylum Chordata; class Lepidosauria; order Squamata; family Lacertidae; genus Podarcis; species Podarcis pityusensis. Next base: position 67,184,271 of record NC_138027.1, read on the forward strand.
CCTCGTATCCCACTAAAATACAGACTCCTTAAGGGAAAAACAAGAGCTTAGTGTAAAACAAAACAAAAAAAAGGAACCCCGCTGCCAACTCTCAGGAATTAGGTTTCATAACAGCAGCAAGGCATCACAAGAGAGAGATTAGATTTGGTTTTAAGGCCATGACTGACTTTTAATATTAGAAGCATTTATTACCGAGCATAATACTTATGGTTGACAGGCATCCAATCTCCTTGTAACCCAACAATGAGGCTTTCACATTCTGAGAGTTAAAAAGTGGTCTTTGAAAAGTAGGGCTTGGAATTTACAGTAGAGAGGAGGGGTGGAAAAATGCTAGTTATATCAGCCATCATTTCCCAGAGCCATTTTCTTCAGGGCCCCTGGAGTTATTAGGACAGTTCTTATGGCTGCTTCCTATATTAAAACTAAAGTTCATATAAAAGCACGAGTGACTCTTTTGTTAGGTCAACAGCAGGGATGGAAGAGAAATCGGCCGCAAGCAGACTGAGCACAGAACTAGCCTGTAGTTAACTTGTTTGCTGTCGTTGTGAAGTGGTAGTCTTTGCAGCAACTTTCTGCGGGTTTCCCCAATACGGGATTCCACCCTCCCAATAATTTTGTGAATATTGTGACATCTGACACAATTTGGTCAGCTACCATAATCATCAGCATTTGATCTTGGGAAATGGTTTTCAGAACAATGAAACATAATAAAAGTGATTAGATGTATGCACAAGTCTTCACATTTGAATACCTTTTCCAGGATTATTCCGGTAGGCTTTTCCCGTGTCATTTTAGGAAGAAGCATGCAAGGTTAGCCCAGGATGTTTTGCCGCTTGAGGCAAAACAGGAAATGCCCCCTTGGCTACCTCTTCCTATTCTTTGAACCCTGTTTAAGTAACAGAGGAGTGTTAAAAAAAACTCAAGATCTGTATTTTTACAGGTGATATGGGGTTGGGTGGAGCTGTTAATAAACATACCTAGAACTAGATGAAGGATGAAATAGAAATTAAAAGTCAGTTACATTTTTCTGTTGGTTCAGTGTGCAAATTCAGCATGAACTTGTGTTCAATAGGGTTTAGGTAAGGTAAAGGGACCCCTGACCATTAGGTCCAGTCATGGCCGACTCTGGGGATGTGGCGCTCATCTCGCTTTATTGGCCGAGGGAGCCGGCGTACAGCTTCCGGGTCATGTGGCCAGCATGACTAAGCCACTTCTGGTGAACCAGAGCAGTGCACGGAAACACCGTTTACCTTCCCGCCTGAGCGATACCTATTTATCTACTTGCACTTTGACGTGCTTTCAGACTGCTAGGTGGGCAGGAGCAGGGACTGAGCAATGGGAGCTCACCCCGTCACGGGGATTTGAACCCCCGACCTTCTGATCTGCAAGTCCTAGGCTCTGTGGTTTAACCCACAGCGCCACCCATGTCCCTTTCAATATGGTTTACTTACAGGTTAAAAATATATATATATCTGATTGCTTGTATATTTACTAGGAAGCCAATCTCATTGCAATCTATGGGCCTCAGCTCCAAATGAACATGGCCTAGGCTAAGGCTACAAGCTGCTGAAACTTTCTTACAAATATCTGAGAACAACTAGCACAACTAGGAAATCTCTCCTGCATTTTGAAACAAAATCAATGCATGGCCACTGAACCTTTGCTAAGAGGACAGATGCCGTTAGCACAGCGTGTTCCCTTTTGCATGTGACATCTGGAAAGCAAGCTGTTTGCTAAACATAGGAGTAGTGGCTTCTATAACTGGGGACACTTGGTTCTAAAACAAAACCCATTTATAGAGCTTTCCTTAGTCTTTGCTTTGTGAGATGTGCGGTTAACAGCTGGAGAGAGTCATATGCTCTATAGCCAAAAAGGACTATTCCAAAGATCAAGTCTGACACCTTATTACTGATACGTGTGTGCATATTAAACTACATAAGAGGGGTTACTCAAGAGCTAGGGCGAAGAACAGTATCCTAAAAAGTAGGGGCAGTTCCCACAGAAATTCTCATTAACTCTCTCTCTCTCTCTCTCTCTCTCTCTCTCTCTCTCTCTCACACACACACACACACACACACACAGAGTGCACAAATTATATAGTTAAGGGGAAAATGTGCAATATATTTTGCTAAATAATTAGCGAATTATTAGCATAAGTAAGAGATTATCCCTGAAATGGGGAAGTGGATAGCTTTCTGTTCCAGGGCTACATCTGTATACAGCATGACTCTGCATGTCATTCTAGATGTCTTCTAGTTCTTTCCCCTTTGCCAGCAATGCCTTAAGTTGCAAAGTTGATGACAAATACAGCTTTAGCCTAGTTCAGTAAAAGAACGTGGTTTTCAAAGCCCACACAACTAGAGAGGTTATACTCAAATGTGGCTCCATGCCATTTATAGGAAGACGATGCATTGGCACTAACAGAGCTCAGAAAGACATCTTTAAAATGAACTAGGGGTAGCTGGAGTTCAAGCATGTTGAAAAAGGAACTAATTCCTGTTCCTACTCATCCCTTTACAAAACAAACTAGTTAAGTTCAGTCAGTTCAGTTCAAGTCAATCGAAATGATCATCTGCATCCCCACTCTAGCATCCAGAATGGAAGAAGCTATGGTGCTGAAGTAGGTCAGCTAATATATGAAGGTCAGCTAATATATGAAGGGTGGGGGAGGAATGGTAGGCAAAAAGAAGATTCTGAGAGGAAGGCAAATTTTACCTTGCATATTAGAATTCTCTCTCTCTGCTTCTCTTGGCATATTGCACTAATGCCCCAACCCAATGGCCATATTTTGCATGTGAGAATGCTTGTTCAAGTGCATTCTCTGAGGCCAAATAATATGTTCATTTCTAGAAGTCAAAGTAGAACTCTAACTACTAGATCAAATATTCAGCATTCAGATGTGCCTACCAGGCTGAATGGGACCACTGCCTCAGATTTTCCCAAAACACAAAACAATTTTTCCTCTCACAACTAGCTGCCCCTGACATGGGCCCACATTTTAGGCTAAAGCAGAGAAAGTCTGAGCGAGTCATAAATCCATTATTCATCTTTCTAGTGAAATATCTGTGCACGATGCCCTCCAGGAATTGGCAGAAGATGCAGAAATTAACCAAAAAACATGGGAAGCAATTGCATGAATCATTCACAAACCCCTTTGCACTCTATTCAAGAATGATATAAGAAACTTGCTAAGGAAGACCACTGGTCCATCTAGCTCTGTATTGTCCACCATTTTGGACAGCAGCTCTCCAGGGTTTCAGAGAAGGGTGACCTCAGTCCTGCCCAGAAATGCCAGGGATTGGACCAGGAACCTTCTGCATGCAAAGCAGATGCGCTACCTCAAAGCCACAGCCCCTTCTTGTAATGGTGCAACTCCTCAGAAGTTCGATATACATCTAGGTTGAAGACTAACAGTAATTTATCTGCCATTAGAAAGGAAGGAAATATATTAAAGTAACTGATTTGGAACTTGTCCACTGATATTTAGTTCAACATATGCAATATGCCACTAAGAAACATCCCTATTTCCTATTGCAATAAACAAAGCTGGTATTATGAAGTTTTGTTGCACAACTCGGGTTACCTTTCTCTGCTTTCCCCCAGGCACACATATTTTGCACACATATTTTGGACAGTTGTTTCATTTCTGCTTCAAGAGTCTTTCAGCTGGAGGTGAATGTTGCTTTGTCTCATGCGCCCACGCTGCGTTCAGCTGGCAAACTGACTTCATCCTGAATGGTTTTAACTGCCAAATTAGATATCAATTGTCACCAAGCCTCGGAGTCGGCTTGATTTATCATATTCCTGAACAGACTTGATCTTGCAGCCTTGTGACTTGTGATTCGGACCCCTCAAATCACATTGCCGCTTCGCATCACACATAGGACTGTCTAGATCATATCTGAACAAGAACTGAGGAGGCAAGATAGGGACAAAAGGGCAAATTTAAAGGATAAGAGAATATATGGAGCAATATATTAGAGGACCAGATAATTGCAAGGTGGGAATCTGTCTCAATCAATGCCATGTCTGAGCCTTTGGAAAAAATCCTGTGCTTAAAAATGCCCCCACAGACAGAGCTTTTACCCTAAAGCTCAGTGTTGGAGGAAATAATATTTTATTTTATTTTATTTATTTCAGAAAATTTATACAGCACACTGCTTGATTGTAAGAGACCTCAAAACAGCTTTTAGAAAGATACAACAAGAAAAATGAGGGGGGGGGGGAGTACAGCAATAGTATAAGACATACAAAGCGTGTTCTCCATCACGGAGAGCACGTGTTGCGGTTGGGGATTCCAAGACACCTTGCTGTTTCTGGGCAGATCGTTTGGCCAACTCGTAAGCAGGGGTGGGCTGTTACTAGGGAAATTTAGATGTTGCCATTTAGTGATTGACAGCCCTATTTGTTAAATACAAGGCACGCAGCAACGGACGACCTCTTTCGCTGCGTGCTTCGGATCACCCGCCCTCCCTTCACTAATGTTAGGCTGTTTGCTTGACCTTGCTATTGCCTGTTATGGGGTCGTCTGCTTTGGGGCAGGGGCCCGGTAGGAATTTTGCCATTTGGCTGATTAGTGTGTGCCACTTGGTTTTCGCCTACCGCATAGCAAATCGTCACAACTTGTAAGGTTTGCGGTTAGGCATTGGTCTGGAATTGGTTGCTGGAGGGGTATGGATTTGGCTGTGCCTGCCCCCCAAAATGCTGCTGCTGGTGGAGGGGTATGGATTCGGCTGTGCCTGCCCCTCCAAAATGCTGCTGCTGCTGCTGAAGGGTTTTACCGTTAAAGGAACCCAGGGGCTCCCCCATGCTTTTGTCCGAAACCCCCTGGCAAGGGGCTAGGACCACGCAAGCCCCTGGGAGCATGCTGGGGAGAGGTGAGGCATGGTTCCCAGTCCCGTCTCTCTCCCCAGGTGACTTACCCTTCCTGACTTCGCGGGGGGTGCGAATGTCAAAGCTGTCCCCGTGCGGGGGCAGTTAGTGCTACCAATGCCTAAGCAACCAGTCACATTGCTGTATTTGAATAAAGTTGTGGCCAAAATTATGCCAAAAAAAGTAAACAAAAATTAAGTGTCAATTGTGTTTTCCTTTGGGGTGTATTGGGGACCTCGACACGCAAAAAAGTTTTTTCCTGCTCCACAGTCTAGGACCCAAACCAATGGATTTGAGTTAAAAGAAAGGAGATTCCATGGACTCTCCTTCCTTGGAAATTTTTAAGCAGAGCTTGGATGGCCATCTGTCATGTATGATTTAGCCGATATTCCTGCATTGCAGGGGGTTGGCCTTGATGACACCTGAGGTCCCTTCCAACTCTATCATTCTATGATCCCTGCACCATTGCACCAATAGATCTATAAAAATTACGAGTTACTGCTAATTCCTAGAAAAACACAGCAATGCTAAGGTTTGGTCGACCTTATCGGAAAGCAGAGACACCATTCTTAATTCTTCCTATGACCTCAGGAACCGATATAAGAATTATCTTTGCTGGGAAATTGCATAAAGTCACATCATAAATCATTCGGGGTTACGTTCAGCAAGAGAGCTGGCTTTAGTTGTTATCATTTTCACTGTAAAATGTGACAAAACTGAACACTGTATGGTCAAAGGCTCTGCTTTGCATAAATGTCAAGCTTTCGTAAAACAAAAAAATGTATGATGTGAAGCTTCGATACTGCTATAAACAGGGGTGAAACAATCAGTTACATATGGTGTTTGAGTTTTAAGTAGCAGTGATTCACACTTGCGCCAGAGTTTACCATTTACAATTGACGTAATGCTAGCCATGTCTTGAGTCAAGAAAATGCGATTCAGTTTTTCAGCTTAGTCCTTCAAATGTATCTTGGGTAGGGATGGAGAAATTCTGGCCTGGCCACTGTTCAGAGTTGCTTCCAGTCAGTGCATAGCAGTTGGCGGGAAGCCTCTTGTTTTTATTGTGTTATCTTTTGCTAAACTTCAACAGAAAGTTTTGAGCATTTAGTTTATTTTTGTGTCCTGTTGCAAAGAGCTGTGCTGATGTCTGAGTTGGTTTTCCCCCACCCCCACCCCCTGTATAGCACTGGCATTTAAATCTGCCAGCATATCCCTATTAAATGCCTGCTTTCTTTCAGAATTTAACATGGGGGGGGGGAGTGTTGTAAAGTGGGCCTGATCGCTCCTGGTGAGCTTGTGCCAAATACTTTCAGACTGTCACAGACAGCTGGTGTTTTTTCCTTCCATATGGAAAGGTCAGATATTTATACGGTGACAAACGTGACAGCACATTTTCACTTTAGCTCAGTGCAAATTTTGTGGAAGTTGCTGTGATGTGAATAATGAACTACTAGGCTGCAAGTAATCCAGTCTGCCGAATGCTGTCGGTGACGGGTGAACTGCCAAAGGTTGAAAGGTTTTTCCTCTGGAAATGAAGATGAGCTGTTTCCATCACAGTTTAGCCCAGTTTCTCTGAAAGGATACAAGATGGATAGCTTAATTGCTTCTTGATTCCAAAAAACGGTTAGGCAAAAACAAATAGAAAACGGCAGGGACTTTTATGCAAGTTTATGATGGTCCAGTCCAGAAATAATTTTGTCTCAACTCTCATGTGCATTTGGCCTCGATATAAAACAACAACAGCAACTGCTAGGGCTGATAAACATGTCCTAGCTAGACTATTTTAATACGTGCAGTCTTTAGCTACCCTTTCTTCAAAACTTCTATTGGAGGTTCATTATTGTGGATGGGAGTTGTGAAAGAGAGACTGTAGACTAATTCCTACAAACCATAGACTACTTGTTCCTTTCCAGTGCTAGAACAGTTGGTGTCCTTTTCCACCTACCCACACCTCAAGTACTATACGGTGTGAGAATTTAGCAAAGTGGAGAAACTGGACTCTAGATCTTGTTGGGGAAAGCTCCCATGATCCCTGGCCCATACTAACTGGGGAGCCGGAGTTCAACAACACTTGAAGGACCACCATTTCTGCAGCATTGATTTAACACATAACAGCCATATGTCTTGTAGCTCCATTTACTTCATGAGAGATTGCACAGACAGGGCCATCCCATGTATGGCCATATCTTTACCTGAGATGTTGGGGGGACTGACAGACTCCCACTCCCCCTGCAACACGGTCCACCATCCAGTTTGAAACCATACTGGACCTGTTAGCTTTGCAAATGTGCTAGCAGATTTTTTGAAATTGCTGCCCCACTTCTGAGTAAGCATGCCTAGGAATGCAGCGTTCATCAACCTTTTAAAAATGGATGCCAAATGTACGATTCATTTTTCTTGGGATGATGCATATTACTGACAAGACAAAACTTAAATCATTTATTATTTTTTATTTTGCACACAGTGGATAACCAGCGGGCATCGCCATGGAAACATAGTCACTCTGTTTGAGTTTCATCGCTCTCTGTCCTTCTAGAAGGCATCCTGTTTTCTTCACACTTGACAGTTTCCTTTTGGCAAGTGGCCGCCCTGAATAACAGGACAACTTGTGTTAAGTTGCATTAATCCATATCTGGGAAAGCCAGTTCTTTCCTGGCAGTTCTTAGGCCTCCGGCAGCAATGATACTGCAGTATTACCAGCTGGAATGAGGGGGGATGTCAACAAAACTGACACTGCAGAGAGGTTTTAGTAGAGTCTCTTGGAAATAATGACCTTTCTTTTGTTCACTCCAAGCCTTTGGGACAGGTCAGAAAACACATTAGTTTCCTTTACTAGCACAGAGTTGATCTGTGTTTAATATTGGCAGAAAGGCTTCATGAATCCTCTACAGGCACTTTAGGCCCCAGGAATGTGCAGTTAATTAAAGCAACTCAACTCCATTATGTTGCAGTGTCTTGAAGAGAAGTTGGCCATGAAGAGAGCTTCAGAAAACAGCACGAGCTTTTAGGCATCCTTCACTCCATTCTGGGGAAGCTTTGAGTTTCTCTCCCACAGCAAGAGAGAGGTAAGAAGGCACACTTTAATTGCTATTGGACACTGAGGCCAACTATATACTGATACATTGCCCAGGCATAATTTATTTGATCTGATATTATTTTAAAATCTTTTTACTGAGCAGTGTACCAATAAAACCTCTGGGGGTGCCTTGATTTATCATCAAATGGGAACGAAACACATGGAAGTGTAAAGCAGGAAGGAAAAGACAGAGCCGTTGAAAGACACCTCCCCAGGTGCTGCAGACTTGATGTAAATGCTGCATTGTATTTGAGATCATTTAAAGAAACAAAAGCGTAGAGATCATTTAGAAAGCAAAAGTGTGCTGTTTCATTCCAGGGCTGGCCCTATCATTAGACAGAGTGAGACAGTTGCCTCAGGAGGGAAGATTCTCCTGGCCATTTCTCCTATCACAGTCCGCACCAGCCATTCTCCTGTATTGGAGATGAGAGCTGTGTGTGCCATTCAGTCTGTCTCATACACACCCCAAATAGGCTTCTGATAGTTGCAGTGGAGGATTCCTTCCAGTTGTCAGGATCAAAGTAAGTGAAATTCAGCTGCCTCCCCAGTCAGCTTATAATAATAAAATAATAATTTTTTTATTTATATCCTGCCCTTCCTGGTTCAGAAAACCGGGCTCAGGGCGGGTAACAACAAATTTAAAACACTTAATTGATGCAACAAAAAACCAGCATAAAATACAGTATAAAACATGAATACCAATAAATTCAGAATTCAAAAATCAACTTAGCGGGGAAATCCATCCAATAAACATTAGATGATCACCAGGGCTAGCTGGCTAAATTAGTCCTATTTGGGCCACCAAGGAGACCAGGGGAGAATTAGAATTCTGCACATAGCATGGGGAAAGCATCTTGTTCTTTGCCTCAGATAGCAAAATGTCTTGGGCCAGGCTTTGGGCTGTTCTTGTATCTCAGTGGAGTGACAAGTTTTCCATCTTTATGAAAAGGAAAGAGCATTTCATTCTATCCATTGAAGATTCAGGTATGCAGCATATCCAGGTACGTATTGGTTGTGCAGAGGTGACTGTCTTTTCAGGCTTTGGTGTAGCTCAAGGATCACTAAATGAGCTTGTTGAAGAGTGTTGGGAGAACTCAAGAGCTTGCCACAGTTTTGTGCAACAATGTTGTGACGCTTTGGTTGGACTTAATAAAGGAATTGCTCAGCTGTGGATTTCATAGTTTTTGCTCATCATGCAGCACACAGATGGTACATTGGTGTTTTAAAAGCCTGCAGGTCAAGACTTTCCTGCCTCGATGAAGACTGTACCCACTATGACAAGGAAGACATTAAGCCAAAGTGCACATGCCTTGTTCACTTTCATGTCTGGAGGTGACGTCAACAAGGCATTCTTGAGGGAGAACAATGCCCAATTAGTCTTGAAAGCTGAGGCTGGAAAGACAGAGAGACATGGCAGTGCCGAGGGCCTTCTGGTGGTTTCCTCGCTGCAAGAGGCCAAGTTACAGAGAACCAGGCAGAGGGCCTTCTCGGTAGTGGCACCCGCCCTGTGGAATGCCCTCCCACCAGATGTCAGAGAAAAACAACTACCAAACTTTTAGAAGACATCTGAAGGCAGCCCTGTTTAGGGAAGCTTTTAATGTTTAATAGATTATTGTATGCCTGTTGTCTTTGTCCATGGAGTTTTCTTGGCAGGGATACTGGAGTGGCATGCCGGTTCCTGCTCCAGGTAGATCACGTTTGGTCAAAACTCTCCACTATGACCTGTCCATCTTGGGTGGCCCTGCACGGCATAGCTCATAGCTTCACTGAGTTATTCAAGCCCCTTCGCCACGGCAAGGCAGTGATCCATGAAGGGGGGAGGCAGTGGAAGACAGGAGTGCCTGGCGTGCTCTGGTCCATGGGGTCACGAAGAGTCTAAACGACTAAACAACAACAACAACAGATTATTGTATTTTAACATTCTGTTGCAAGCCATCCAGAGTGCCTGGGGAAACCCAGTCAGATGGGCGGGGAAGGAAGGAAGGAAGGAAGGAAGGAAGGAAGGAAGGAAGGAAGGAAGGAAGACTTGCTCTCTGTGAGAATCCAAAGTTATGATTTGGGTGCCCCCCTGAAACCTAGTGAGGCAGCAGGATTTGCTAGAATGTTAATGACATGGACCTTCTATTTTCTACTCAGCCTGTGTGTGTGTGTGTGTGTGTGTGTGTGTGTATTGACCAATTGCGGGAGGCAGTGGAAGACAGGAGTGCCTGGCATGCTCTGGTCCATGGGGTCATGAAGAGTCAGACACAACTAAACGACTAAACAACAACAACAAACTATATATATATATATATATATATATATATATATATATATAAAATGTCAAAACAAAATAAAAAAGTTCCTTTCAGTAGCACCTTAGAGACCAACTAAGTTTGTTATTGGTATGAACTTTCGTGTGCATGCACACTTCTTCAGATACCACATGAAAGCTCATACCAATAACAAACTTAGTTGGTCTCTAAGGTGCTACTGGAAGGAACTTTTTTATTTTGTTTCGACTACGGCAGACCAATACGGCTACCTACCTGTAACTGTATATGTGTGTGTGTGTAACTCAACCTTATATCACAGAAATGGCGTAGTCTTCAGTGACCAGCATTTCAAGGAAGCCAAACTCAAGTTTTGCAGTGGGACCCCTGAGATCCCTTGCCATTCTGGTATCAGCGAATACATAACAATACACTTTTGTCAATTTCTCTGCAGTGTGAGAAACTCAAGCAAAACATGTTACCATAGTGATCCACTATCTCTGGGAGAATCAAGTGGCCTCATACCATTCTTACATTATTTTTCTAACAACTGCTAACAACTCAAGGGCTGGTACATCTTTATAACTGTGTACTTTCTAAAGCTAAGCTAACAGAAACGAGACACGCTCCTATAATGTCACGATAAGGCATTTAACGGCAAAAGGTAAATGTGCTTTGCTGTGGCTATAAATGAAGTTTGGTGTGCATGTATTTATCTGTAGTGTTTATAGGCTGTCCTATAAGAAGAAATCTCCAGTGTGGCTTCATACATTCATACATGTCTATATTATCTTTCTTGTGTGTTTAAATACATAGCTCTACCCTCTACCTGGAACAATGATGCACAAGGAGAGGATTTACTGTAGAGAATTGCATTGCAGGGCTTTGCTCCTGCGAATTAATTGGGACAGTGCTGCTGATGCCAGTCTTGCTTTCCGCCTGTCCTATGGGTGTTCCTGTTCCACATGGGATGGACATTTGGAATTTGCTTCTGTGCTCCTTTGGGAAATTCTAAAAATGCACACATCCTGTCATGATAAATTCCCACATTTCTCCTGACAGTTTTTATCAGATTGCTGCATCGACTCGTTTGACACGTGAAGACTGAAAAGTACTCTGGCATTTCTTTTCTACATACTGATCCCTCCCCCCCCCCCCATGAACATGGAGCCGGTATTTGTTGGAGGTCATTAAAACACTGCCTGCAGAGTCAGAGTTTAAATCAGGCCAGAGCTCACATGCCAATCTGACCCGTTCCTGGTGGTGGCTGATGCTGGCATAAAAAGATTCACACAGAATCAAGTGACCCAAGTAAAAGTACCAGGCAGAGAGTGGAGCTATGCTACATACTGTAGTAGTAGAATTGGTTACTCGTCACGTAGTGGTAAGTCACTCACATGTTACAGAATGTTGCCCTCAGTCTGGGGATGAGGCTGCCTCAAATTCAACCGCATGGTTCTAGGAGTTGTAGATATGTATGCATCTTAATCTAGCAAAACATCACCACCCAGTATTATTACTACCAGTATTAATACTGGTAGTAATAGTATTATTACTACTACCAACAGACTTATTACTACCAACAGCCATAATTAATCCCACTTCTCATCCAGTGGGGCTGTTCCTCACTTTAATTAAAACTGCCTCTGATTCCTGAATGCTGTGTTTTTCATTGTACAAATTATGGTTCACTGTGTGCTCTAGATAGACTTTTGCTCAGGGCTTTTTCCCCCAGCCAGAATTTACCAGAAATCAGTTCTGGCACTTCTTGAGTGGGTGCCATTGCCATTATCAGAGAACGAGGGAGGCATCCATGATGCGTTCCAGCACCTCTTTTTCTAGAAAAATAGCACTGCTTCTGCTACAGCGACAATCAGATGCCACAAAACATAAATGGTTCGTTTGAATATAGGGAAATAATATGCCCTCTCCACAGAAATGATTTTGTAACACTATTTTGTATTGCTATGAGTGAGTGAACCCCACAACTTCATGACTGTCAGTTATAGAATTATAAAGAGTGATCTGTCCTAACCTGGCATCCTCCAGTTGTTTAGGACTGCAGCTTGCATCAGCACCAGCCTGCAGGCCCAATGGCTATTGATGATGGGAGCTGAGGTCCAAAACATCTGGAAGGCACAAGGTTGAGCAAGGATGAGCAAGGGTATGGGAACTGGAATGGCAATATATTTGCCCAGGCATGCCTCCCTGTGTGATCTGTAGCTGCTACCTTTGTGAAAGGCAATATTTTATCCTATTGTATTCTGTCTGGTCTGGAGGAGTAGAAAGGTTTGGCCTGGCAGACTCCCTTTTGTTGGCAGAATGAGCCTTTGTATAACTAAAGAAATGTCCTAGTACAGGTGATACGTTGCCAATAGAAGTTAAACAGCTGCAGGTCCTTATGGAACGATATGTGCCTTCCTTACCCACAGGCTGGAGGTGATGCCATCAAAGTGTCTGAGTGAGAAAGAGAACGAAACAACCCTGTCTTGGAACTGGCGCTGAAAGAGACTTGCTCTCTGTAAGAACCCAGTGTTTTGGCCAGAGCCGGCCTGTTCATAAAGCGGGGTGTAGCACTCACCTCAGGCAGTGGAAGTGCAAAAGGCCCAGCAACAAAAGTTTGAGGGTCACCTAGGCTCTCACTGAGTTTAGTGAGAGCCGAGGCACAGCAGCAGCATAGTTGGTGGTGGGCATTGGCATGGCAGAAGTGTGGCAATAAAAGTAAATGTATATCCAATCCCTTTAGGTTTTGCCCGCACGTTTGCCTTGTTTTGCTTTAAAGTCCTCCAAGAGATCAAACTTGCCAAAATATTGAATTGCTTTATGATCTACTCCGGGAACATAAAATAACACAATGTACATTCTGGGATATGATCCAGAAATTCTTGGCTACTGTCCTCCATAATTAATATACATTTAAGCTCCATAAACTTCAGGGGGACTTACAGAAGATGCAGTTGTGCACTATCTGATTAAGATAATTTTGTCATGGCTATCTTCAGTCATCCCAGCACAGGGCTCACACTCTGGGCCTTGTTTTCTTGACTGGGCAGGAAGAAGATGATCTGAAAGTGGGGGATATTGACATCAGGCCCTTGTCATGGTCAGATCCTGTTGAGATTTAGGCTCTCAGAATCCTTCCCCCTCTGCAGAGGTGAGGGACCTATGAAGATGGTTTGCTCTCAGATGTTGATAGATGGCTCTACAAGAGTTCATTGCTGAGATGACTGGCACTCCTGTCAAAGCCCTGGATGACATATGGAACATCTGGCTGGCTCAGGCCATTGACACGATCACCCCTGAGCACCCTCTCCTACTTCTTGTAGCCCAAAAAATCTGGAGGGCACCAGGTTGGCAAAGGCTGATGTAGCTAAATCCCATTGCACTTGAATCGCAAATCTATGCATGTAGGAGAAGTTTCCATAACTCAGAGTTCAGCATTGTGAATTCTTTAAGAGGATGAGTGTATCAAAAGGAAAGGTTAGGAAGGCTACCGTGCTTTCTGGAAATGTAAATTTCCTTGAAATTGTCATGGCAGAAAATTGCTTCGTAGAAAAACAGAAGGGGCTGGATGTTGTACATGGAAATCAATCTGTTCCAAAGCACATAAAACATTTTTATTTAATGTTGCTGTTGGTTTTCTGTTTTCTTTTTTTAAATGTATCAATAGCATCATTATTCTTTATGAAGTGTCCATTCTGCATTTGTCACTATTGCAACAAATAGCCTCGGTCTTAAGGTGCTTTACTGAAAGAACAGACAGCAATTAGGTCTAGACACTCTTCTCCCACCCCACTCATTTTCCAGCCCAGATAATGTACACTATAATGCCATCCAATCATGCATAAACTCAACCATCATGCAAGCATAAAGATATTGTTATGAAGCTGCAAAAAAAATACATTCGAAAGTTGTTTTGCCTCTGAGAACAGGCATAAACAATAACTATTAAGACAGAAAGGAGGAGTAACCCAAAAGATACACTGCAAAAGGTTCGTGATGTGCTCTGAAATTGGGGATGAGATGGGGACAGTCTATCATAAACTGAATGCCTCTTGTAGTACAGATCTTATTGGGCCAGGACACGGGGTTTGGAAACTATATGTCAGTTGGCCTGTGATCTGTGTAAGCTGCAGAGATGTACCTTAGAAAAGTAATAAAAAATGAGCACATCTGTGTGTTCTGGTATGGGCACCTCTTGTCTTGAGGCAACATCAGAAATGGTCTTTGGGACACTGTGTAAAGCAGCTGGATAGCCAGGGTAGTCCAGGAGATAGAAGTCCTGGAAAACTGGTGTTCGGAGTCTATTTCAAGCATGGAGTCATTACTGCAGGTTTTGTCAAGCCACCCATGCCAATCAGTATTAATGATTACAAGTGCAAGGAGACGCTGTGGGGAAGGTGGGTCTGTCCAACTCTGGCACAGTTGCTGTTCTGATTGCCCTCTACCCATTCTGAAGTGGAGAGGTTCTTGTATCCATAGAGGCTCCATGCACATTTTGGAACCCTGTAAGCAATGTTGAGTCACCCCTTAAATCAACCGGGTAATGTCTTATGAGAGTCCTTTGCTTGATTTACAAAACTTCAAGCGCACCTCCCTCACTTTGCTTAATCTTTGTGTTTTTGCTTTCTTAGAAGAACGCTCTGAAACCAGACTTTGATACCTTTCTTACTCTAAAAGTCTCTTTCTAAATCAGAGAAATAATGTTGATGATTTATCTGCAGTGCCAAAAATCTTCATAGTTGGCACAAGAAGAGCAATAATGTAGATCTCTGCCCCACTCTCTCTGACAGCTTCCCATTTTCAGTATCTCATGAGAAAAAATTGATGTGGAAGTCACACTGACATGAAGAGATATGTCATTTGTGACATCATTCTCCCCCTGTGCTTTGCACATGACAGGTGTTTGGCATTCTTATTTTAAATCTGTCCATTCTTCAGTGAAGAGCAAACACTTTAATTCCGTTATTTTCCTGTTACAGGGTGTTAGATTTACAGGCCTTCAGTTGATAACACTAATGAGTTTACTTCAGGAGAAGTAGATTGGGTTGGGGTGGAGGGAACTTGGAGAGTTTCTCGTACTAATGAGGTTCAGTTTGTTGACAGAATGGTTGGCACCTAATTACTACCTCCATCAGAAAATGATTTTAAAGCATAATATTTACTTTTACCTCTAGCTGTGGTGAATTGCTGCTTTAATCATCATTCTGCATTTAAAGTCAGTACCTCTTGTGATGGGAAAATGCCAGTGCAAAATGATGCTTGAAATAGTGAGGCTCTTGGTACTGAGGGGAACTGGCACTGTTGTAATACAGCAGCCATCTTGAAACGACAGAGCAGGGCTTCAGTTAATCACAAAATTACAAACTGGGGAAACGTGAGTTCTTCTACTTCTGCCAAGGGATTCTTTAAGGCCTCTCAAACTTCCATTTTTGCAGCTGTAAGTGAGGATTAAACTGAATGGTTTCATTGTGGGGTGGTAAGGCTTAAGCCTGTAAAATCTGGAACATACAGCAAGAATTTCCATTGCTAATGACACAAGGAATGTAGATAAAAATAGGTTTTCAGGTGAACGTTTTAAGATTGCAGTTTCATACTCATTACTTGCTGAGGGTAGTAGATCTCACTGACTTTAGTGGGATTTATTTCAGAGTAAACACACCTAGGATTGTGCTTTAAATGTTTTTGGCAGGTCATGCTTGCTCATTCGTTTCTATAATACAAATTCATCGTTTATAGTGATCTTAAACAAATGTGTGTAATTTCGTCTGTCACATGCTGGAGGGTGTACACTGTAATTTCTTCATTATGAAAGCAAACGTTTACCTTTGAGAGGTAAAGCCAAGTATTACTGAGTGACTTTGCTGCCTCTTAAAATATTACCAACGATTTATATGTCTTATTGATGATCATACAGCATGGTAGTATCATCCAATCAATTTACAATGTGGTGCATTTCATTCCTTTTTCCCATTCATCATCTCATCTAGCTTTTTGGTCAATATCCCTGCAAATGGAGCCCATCCACCCTCCTTTTCATTCCCTCAGTGCTCAGTGAATGAGTGGATTTCTGTGAAGCAACCTCATCTAGCTGAAGCATGCTATAGCCCTGTGGCTACTGGTCAGGTGTCGGGATCTGGCATAGAATATTTTGCAGTACAAGGTTCTCCTAAAGCAGGAGTGGGGGCCATTTAGCTCACCAGAGACTGTTGCACTCAGCCTTGGCCAGAACAGCTAAAAAGCAGGGAGGCAAAATTCAACAACATCTGAAGGGCCCCATGTTCCCAATCCGTGTCAATGTAAAAGCCATACGCTGTATGGATCAAAGTGAATAATTAGATGGAGAAAGGCATTTTGGTGACAAGTGGTGGGAAGACTTTAAAAATAAGGCGTGGAATTCTTTCTGGTTTGTCTGATGGAATCATCTCCCCCCTCCTTCCATGAGGGGTCTTCATGGGGAGGCATAGGGTGCACATGGAGAGGAGAGGGTGGGGAAAGCCCCACTGAACGAGTGGGAGCCATTGTACTGGTTTCTGCTAGCAGGGCTGGGTGGCTGAATCTGGCTCAAGGACTATCTTGGGGACGTGGACATCTTTTTAATGAGGTGGATTTTTTAATTCTGGGATTTCTTTGTAGTCATGCACTTACCCTTGTGTTTCTGTATATACCGTGGTACCTCAGGTTACATACGCTTCAGGTTACAGACTCCGCTAACCCAGAAATATTACCTCAGGTTAAGAACTTTGCTTGAGGATGAGAACAGAAATCGTGCTCCGGCGGTGCGGCGGCAGCAGGAGGCCCCATTAGCTAAAGTGGTGCTTCAGGTTAAGAACAGTTTCAGGTTAAGAACGGACCTCCAGAACGAATTAAGTACTTAACCCGAGGTACCACTGTAAAGTGTTCCAGAAATCACTGAGTCCATGAGAGGCATGTCTGAGAATAGAAGGCCTTGGTGGGAAGATGGCAGCATTGAGGGCTCAAGTAAGAGCACTGCTTCTGGCTATCTGATAATATTTCACTTCCTCCTGCTGTTCTAAAAGCAATTCCTGGAAAAGATACCCAGACTAGACATCTTTGCCGAAGTGATTTGGCTCGTGTCACTGGGTGCTATGTTCTTAACCCCACATGCCTGCCCACCTTCCCTATCAGTGAAAGAAAAAGCCATATATTTCAGCAGACAAGGTCATTGTAAATGGAATTCCTTGGAATTTGTCTACTCCTGAGTAAGGTCCCAGACTTAAAGAACAATGTCTCCCATTTTTCTTTCTGCAGTTCACTGTTATGTTAAGGATCTTATCTGAGTAGAACAAACAGCAACTGATCATTATCAGGCCTGTGGCAGATGAACCTACTGGAAAATAATTATACCTACATAGCTGAAAACCATAGAATATATTAAAATGAATATTATTGGGATTTTCCTAATTCAGACCACAAACCAATTTTATTTGGTCTCCAGAGGCCCTGCCATTTTTCTTTATTAATTGTTCACAATTTCACTCGTCATGAGGGAAGTTATTTTCAAAAATGGGGAGAAAAGTACATGGATGTTCAATATTGTTTAAGAGGGGTATATAGCATCATGTCTACAAATCTTATGCCAAAAACGGCAAACCTTATTCCAAAAGTCTTATAGAACCGCCTTCCACAACCTGCAACAACAAATGCAAAGTCTACCTTTGCATAGTAAATCTGGTTTCTGCATCAAGACAAGCAGTGAACATGATCAGAATTCAAGGCACATTCCAGCCAGGCAAAATAATAATAATAATAATAATAATAATAATAATAATAAAAAACAAATTTATTATTTATACCCCACCCATCTGGCTGTGTTTCCCCAGCCAAAAGCATTCAAGAAGGGCATAAAGTGGGGCTGGTGAGAGTTTTTGACTTACAGAGAGTCCCAAGAATTAGACCTAGAGACCTGGGGGCCACTCCGAGCCTCAGGTTCCCCATTCTGGTCTAGAGGCAAAACTTTGTTGCAGAGCACAACAAGGCTGCGAGTGTCACAGGATTTGCCATCAGCAGTACATTGAATAAGCGAGTGTGTCACGGGATCTGAATTTGTTCCAATCCAATTATAATATTTGGACTTGGTTATTGGTTACTATTCATTTGTCAAATGGGAATTCATTGCAGTTGGAGCTAACAGCATGCAAATGTATTCCATAAGGTGCCCACTTGCTTAAAATCAAAAACCTTCTGTTGGCATAGCTTGCTGAAGCCTTCAGCAGCTGGGTACAGTCACCTAACCATTCCCTCCAGCAGCTGTGTTTGCTAACTGGCTCTGCCCTCATTTAAAGTAGCTGTCATGGCAGTCAACTGATGTTACTCCAGAGGATCAGAGGGAAGTGAAAATAATTCAGAGTCAACAACTAGCAACTCAACAACAACATCAACAACAAAATAGCAGCCAAAACAAAGCAAATAAAATTTCAAAAGGAAGGGAAAGCATCCCAGAATATTATATATATATAATATGTGTGTGTGTGTGTGTGTGTGTGTGTGTGTGTGTAATATATATATATATATATATCTCCAGCTGGCAAGTTAAGACTGGCATTTATTACAAACCTCTAGAACAGGTCAACATCTCCCTACTGAAATCCGACCAAGTTGATGTATAATTTTTTTAAAGGAAAATTTTAAATAAATCAACCAAACCACCAAGTAGGGTGAGCAAAACAAACAGGAAGCTCCGTCTTTCAAATCTGGCTCTCAAATTACATTTGCTGTAGTGATAATAAGTGTATTATTGCTGCAAAGGGGATCAGAATAGCATGGCAACGATTCCTGTCAGCATATTTGTGCAACTGTTGTGAATGAGCCCCCCCCCCTTGTCTAAAGTTTCTGCTGTGTTCAGACTTTCTTTGGCCCACAATGTGTGAAAAACGGGCTGTGTTGGTGTGCAAGCGGGGGGTGGGGCTCAGTTGATATGCCACAGCACAGTCTATGTCTGTGGAGGTTTGTTTCAACCACTTCTCTTCCACTTTGGAATGCTTGCCTAGTTCACTTCATGCTTTAACTTAAGTGTAAAGGGGATCCACTGAATCAAAGTGTAGTAAAGCCTTGCTCCCGATGTTGCGTCCACTAACTGGGCTCTGTCTCCATGTGTTGGGAGAAGGACTGAGTGGACAATCAGTTGTATTGCTGGAGGCTCTTCCATGTGACTGGGTAAACCTTTATCCTTTTGTCATGTGGAGTCCATGTAGCAGAGCCAGGGCCGGATTTAGGTTTGATGAGGCTCTAAGCTACTGAAGGTAATGGGGCCCTTTATTATGTCCAGCTGTCCTTTGTCAACAACAAATTGTCGCTGTTTTTTGTGTTGAATATATGCTATATGATAATTTATGGACTTACAGTGGTACCTCGGGTTACATATGCTTCAGGTTACAGACTCCACTAACCCAGAAATAGTACCTTAGGTTAAGAACTTTGCTTCAGGATGAGAACATAAATCATGCTCCGGCGGCATGGCGGCAGCGGGAGGCCCCATTAGCTAAAGTGGTGCTTCAGGTTAAGAACAGTTTCAGGTTAAGAACGGACCTCCAGAACGAATTAAGTTCTTAACCCGAGGTACCACTGTAATAGGTATCTAAAGCCATTTGCACATAACAAATATGTATTTTATCACAGTAATTGTGGAAGTGAAATACAATTAAGAAGTAGTATATTAATAGTATAAGGGATGCGGGTGGCACTGTGGGTTAAACCACAGAGCCTAGGACTTGCCGATCAGAAGGTCGGCGCTTCAAATCCCTGCGACGGGGTGAGCGCCCGCTGCTCAGTCCCTGCTCCTGCCAACCTAGCAGTTCGAAAGCACCTCAAAGTGCAAGTAGATAAATAGTGGGAAGGTAAATGGCGTTTCCCTGCGCTGCTCTGGTTTCACCAGAAGCGGTTTAGTCATGCTGGCCACATGACCCGGAAGCTCCCTCGGCCAATAAATCGAGATGAGCACTGCAACCCCAGAGTCGGTCCCTTTACCTTTATATTAATAGTGATTTTTTTGGGGGGCCCCCAAGAGAGTGGGGCCTTAAGCTATAGCTTGTTTATCTTATACGTAAATCCAGCACTGAGCAGAGCCTATGAAGGCAGCTTCTGTTTGCACCCTTTCTTCTCTCTCTGTGAGGACTACTGTGCCACCCCGGCACAGTGAGCCATTTCCCATGTCTGCCATATTCACAGTGGAAGGAGAGAGAGTCGGAGCAGGTTGTGCAATTACCTTGTGTGCCTTGTGTGCTTTGAAGGAGCTGGCCTGGGGGAAAAAAGCAACAGCTAAGGGAGCCTTAGGGTACATGACATCTAGAGAACCAATTCTGTTGTTCTCGAGTCTGGGAAGTTTGTTTTCAAAGAGTTCTCAAAGCCTTCACTAAGGAACATTTCCAAGGAAATCATCATTGATTTGATTTATTATATTTCTATTTCATGACAATTAAAACTAATAGAAAAACTGAATCATTTGTCAATATTGCCCTGTAAGCCAGCTGCGTGACCTGAAGTCCAACAGATACTTCAGATGCAGGGCCAGAATGAGATATGTATACAGACACGTTTATCAGAGAATTACAGGAGAGAATATGACTTGCCAGCTGTTGGGACTGATGTGTACACTTGAGATGGCGAGGTGCTGTAGCAGTCATGGGAAATATGCAGCAACAGATGAACAGCCCTTTGCAGCACCTCTGCCTGTTGTTCATTTGGCCATTTCTTCTCTGCCGCCTCATGCGCTTAGACCCCCGCTGCCCCTCCTCAGCATCAATACAGAACTCTAGTCCTCCCAGCATTAATTAGCTTAATGTTTGGCATTCAGATAGCTGAGGGTTAATCCTCTGTCTCCTTTCATTTTTCAACAAGTGAGCCTCTTGGCCATCTGTGCTAGAGGATTCGCTGACAGGACCTTAATCTAAGCTGAGAGAGATTGATTTCAGGCTCTCTTTTCCTGTTTTATGGCCACCTTTTGTTCATTACCACATTTCTATCAAGCAAATGAACAGCCAAGCGAGGCCATGTGTTTTGCTGACATTTTCATGAGAGGATTTGGTATTGCCAGCCGTACAATAGTTGAAGATCTCAAAGGTTAATGTACCCTCAGGATTGTGTAGTCTGATTCTCCCCTTCCTGAAACCTAAATGCATAATCACCTCCTTAATCAATGCCTTTAACCTTTCTGAATTTCATCTGAGATGTAATGTTATAATGAATCCAAGATTCAAAGGGTGAAATGAGTGGGAAATGGTGGCAAAGCGTCTTCTCTGAAGTGGAGGTGGTGGGGGAGGAGGAATGAAATGGCTTTTGAGAAAAATATATATAACAGGCTGCTGTTATCTTGGCAGTTCTGCCACATCATGGGCTGCAATGATATAATGGCCCCTGAGCAAGAGGTAGGCTGTGTGGGCTGTTGATGCAGATGCCATAAGACAGGCCTATCGAGACAACTGCAGCATACCAGTGCTGTACTGGGTGGTTTGCCAGTGTTTGAAAATCCTTTTATTTTGCAATCTTTACTGGGCAGCAAAAAGAGGTTGATAGATTCTCTGGTGGATTGCCATACATGGCTGGGCTCATCAAGCTTGATGAGTTACAGGTTGTGCACTAAAGCAGCAAATAAGATGTAGAGTTCATCTGATACAGGATGTGTATGGCAATGTGCCATGTTTCTCTGTGTGCAAACCTATATATGACATACTCACATGGTTGCATTGCCCTGCGTTCAACTGTCACAGACCAAGGTGAAGAGATACATCCTCAATTAAGAGGGAAGTTTCACAGTTTGGGAGACATGAAGGAGAAGACTCTCTTACCAGGCCATCACCCCTCGCTCCTCTGAGGGAGATGGCACCCTAAGATGGCCTATCTATCTTGTAGATTGCAATGTCCTGGCTAGCGGATAAGAGAAGAGAGGCTTTTTCATGCACATGAAATTAGACTTCACCTCTCTTCGTTTACTATCATTTTAGAAAGATGGAAGGCTCAAGCTTCACACTCTGCCTTGCTTAGGATACAATCCAACCCCCTGATCCACCATGGGATGCTGGTGCAGCGTTTATTGTGATGCCCACCAATCTTTTTGCCAGCAGGACTCCATGGAAAGCTCTAAAGCAGGGCATTCTGGCGGTGGGGATGGGCTGATCTGACCTGGGGTCTGCTGGATTGCAAGCCAGTCCCAACAAAAATGACAAATGTCGTTCATCTTTATTAATGTGAATGCTCCATTGTGAAATTGCATTGTGGGGAGGGGGTATTTGCTTCTGTATGGGCCATTGAGTTTACTATGTGGTTAATTGTAGCTTCCTCATGTATAGAATCATGACTCTCTCTCTCTCTCTCCACTTCGAACATGACAGTGTACACCACAATGGCACATGCTGTGCATTCTTAATGCACAGCCACTTGGCTCACTTCTTTCAGCAATTTGCTGCCAAGGCTCTGCAGAGTGATGGGAAAACTCTCCTCCCCTTCCCTGCAGAATTAATCAGGCAAAAGAACCCAGTATCTTATATAAGGAAAAGGGGGCACTTCATGAGGATCGTGTTTCTAATGGTTTGAACTTCAATCATTTTATTATCCCCTGGGGGTAAATTTGCCTCCTGGAATTCATTTTCAGTATTACCCATTATTTCTTTCCAGGGATTTAAATAAATGTATTTCATCAATTTTTATATCTTGAAAATACATAAATTATAATGAGATTCAGGAAAGCCATATGCACATTTTCCTCTTGAGGACAGCGTGTATTACAGAATCCTGCTGCTTGTCAATTTCAGTCACATTGATTATTCAACTATTCTGCATTTTCTTATTTCCTGCAATGCGCTGGCCATTTAGATGCAGATCAAATAGCTTCCGTTTGATCAATACAGTATGGCTTCCTAAGAGAATGTCATCTCCTTTGTTGTCGTAGTTGTTCACTCAGGTATATCTTTCATAACAGACACTCCTTCCCTACCCTAATAGTATGAAATTCACTATTCTATTTAGCCACCTGTGCACCAGCCAATCATGTGTCCTGTAACTAAAAAGCACCACCACTACTTTCACCCCTACTTACTCAGTGGAAAGAACCATCATCTGCAAGTTCAGTTGGTAACAACACAAGTATGTCCAAGTTCATCATTTTGCAAACACAAAGTCTGATGATGATGATGATTTTTTAAAAGAACTTACTACATTTCCCAAGATCTTAATCATTTCTGATCTGTTAAACAGTTGTCTTTTCCTGCCATTCTGGGCCCCTCTTGTGGTGATGAAGGTGAAGACAAAGAACAGCGAGAGCCGCCGCCACCTGTTCACTGGCTTGTTGAGAGCCAGTGTGGTGTAGTGGTTAATAGTGGTAGACTCGTAATCTGGGGAACCGGGTTCGCGTCTCCGCTCCTCCACATGCAGCTGCTGGGTGACCTTGGGCCAGTCACACTTCTCTGAAGTCTCTCAGCCCCACTCACCTCACAGAGTGTTTGTTGTGGGGGAGGAAGGGAAAGGAGAATGTTAGCTGCTTTGAGACTCCTTCGGGTAGTGATAAGGCGGGATATCAAATCCAAACTCTTCTTGGTATGTTTTCTCTCTTCCTCAAGGCCCAATGGCATGGTAGTCAGAAGTGGTTTGCAAGGTGGGGCAGAGCTGCTCGGCTAGGTTCAGACTGGTGGGTTTCTGTAGCTTACAGGGAAGCGGAGTGGTAAGATTGTGAGGAGGTCAGCATGGTGCAAACAGGGCATGAGGAGCACTGGATTGGCTCCACCAGTGTTTTTGCACCATGCTGAGCTCACTACCTGTTTGCCCCTCCCTCTCACAGTAAGTAACTGTGATTCAGTTGGCAGGAGACTGGTGAAGTGGATATGCCCTCCTTAGTGAGCCACTTCTGATGGCAGTGATACTGTTACTCCACCTCAGCACATCCATCCCTCTTCCTGTAGAGCAAGCTACTGCAGCAATCTCTGTTATGTTTTATTCCTAATTGCCAAGAGTTAACTGTTAGCTCACCACCTGCAGAGCTGGACTGAGACCTTTAGAAGCTGTAAGCACTAAAAACATGGGGCCTCCCTAAATGTAATTCAAAATAAAAACAATACTAAGTCATAGTATGAAATGTTACTTTTTTTTAATGACACAAAACTTACATGTATTCTGAAATGCACATCCATATAGATCATGTGCAACATGCACTAAAGGTAAAGGTAAAGGGACCCCTGACCATTAGGTCCAGTTGTGACCGGCTCTGGGGTTGTGGTGCTCATCTCGCTTTATTGGCTGAGGGAGCCGGCGTACAGCTTCTGGGTCATGTGGCCAGCATGACTAAGCCACTTCTGGCGAACCAGAGCAGCGCACGGAAACGCCGTTTACCTTTCCGCCAGAGCGGTACCTATTTATCTACTTGCACTTTGACGTGCTTTCCAACTGCTAGGTTGGCAGGAGCAGGGACCAAGCAACGGGAACTCACCCCGTCACGGGGATTTGAACCGCCGACCTTCTGATCGGCAAGTCCTAGGCTCTGTGGTTTAACCCACAGCGCCACCCGCATCCCTATGCAACATGCGCTAGATGCCCACTAATTTAGATGGGGATAAGTAATAAACAGAGAACAGAAAAATGTAGTGTGTAAGCAAGTTTAGTAAGCAAGTCCAACAAATTTCTGACTTCTCCCTTGATATCTACTTTGATGCTTTTTTAAAAAAAAAAATCAAATGTCAAATTCTTTCCAAAATCAATCTCTCTCTGTCTCTCCGCCCTAAGCCCATGCATAGTGTGCCTATTGGATAATGAAGCAGTAACCAGCTTGATATCATTTAGACTATGTGGGCAAGGTAGGTATTGAATCTGTGATAAATGTAAGTGCTTGTAATGAGATGGAGCCATTCTGTTTTAAGGGGATTGTGTTTATTTAATACAAGCCACATCAGTTAAGTTCAATTGCATCAACAGCTCTCACCTCAGTGAAGAAAAGAATTAAACGAACCTTTTTGGGCAGAAACCAGGCAGAGATGAACTCTTTCGATTTCAAAGGGAGGGGGGAGAGAGATTTAAGTACGTACTTAACTTTTCCACTGAAATCAATGGGGTGTTAAAGTGCTTCACTTGGCTGGGTTACATTGATCATGCTCCGCACCACCAAATGTGTCTGACACTTTTGCTTTGGTTTTGTCCCCTGCCAAAACCTGTTTGTTTAAGATACTCTTGAGTGAATGGAGGAGAACCTAAGTGCCACTGATAACAAAGATTAATATAATGGTTGCAAGTTCTTGAGAGCCTTATCAAATATTTCAGAATCTTTAAAACTTCAAGCACTCTCACTTCACGGTACCTTTTTTAAAAAAGGACGTTTCAGTATAAAAACCCATCCACTTAACATGTTCCCCTAATTCTCTTCTGCTACCCACCAAATAAATATTTCACAGAAAATCGTGCACATCAAACCTATGCAGTTACTCTGATTTATTTAAAGTGCAAGAAGTCTTTAACTAGCAGGGGGGGAAAGAGATTCCCTGCACTGAAGCAGAAGACAGCGTATTCATTCAGCACTCATAAAAATTAGATCCACCTTATCCAGAGCAGAGTATAGGATAAAACGAAAGCAGGAATTTCCATACGACACTTCCTACATTTGCCACATATTTATCCGTTACTCCGTCACACTTCACACAAACACCTGTTATGTAACCAGAATTCTTAAAAAGTGTTGAGGAAAGGGTTTTACTTTTTGACAAATGTACCGTATTTTATGGAATAAAATGAGGGTAGCAATTTCTTCCTGAGGGGCTTGGGAGTACAGAGCTAGCATACCCTCCAGCATTTATCCAATGAAAATGGGGACATCCTATTCCATAACAACTCCTTTATTTACACCCTACCCATATGACTAGGTTATCCCAGCTACTCTGGCTTCCAGCATGTATAAAAACATAATAATACATCAAACATTAAAATGAGTGGGGATTTGAACTCTGGTCTCCCAGGCCCTAGTCTGCCACTCTAACCATTACACCACACTGACTTTTCAGTGTCATCTCATCCCTGACCATTAGCCATGCTGACCGAGGACTGGTGAGTGCATGGTGCTGTACAAAATGGCAGGTTGCATGGCCAGGCTGGGGATGGGGGTACACATTTGTTGGTTCGGCTCAGGTGCCAAGGTTTCTTGGGCTGGCCTGGGGGAACAGGGGTCCCTTAAAAACTCTCAGTACTCTTCACAAACTCCTGGGATTCTTGGGGGGAAGGCATGATGGTTTAAAGTAGTACCATAGTGCTTTAAATATACCGTGTGGATGTGTTAGAGCTTTAAGAGGGACTGTTAGTTTTTGAGAGGTTTCTCTTTTTCTTTCGTTTGGTGCAGGCCTTAGAGCTGAGGCACTGTGTCACATGGTTCCTCAAAAGCTTGTGTTTGTGCAAAGGTACCAGAGTCTCCTGAGTATTCCCTGAAGATCAGAACCAAGGGGTGGACTACAAACGATAGGTAAGCTTCATATTGACCTCACCCAAGGGATGTTACAGAGTGGCTGTCATGTGCAGATGCATTGGACACCAAATAGGCCCAGGGAAGAGGAGACATGGGTCCCTGTCGATGGAAGCAGAGGATGGGGAAGCCCTAGAGATATGCAGGAAAATATTTTCAAGTCGTTGGTTTTATTATTTATGTTTGTTTTAATATGACTGTAACCAACCACCAAAGAAATTCCAAAATTCACATTAGAGCAATGCCATTATTATTTGCTACCCAAAATGTTACAAAATAGTGCACAAGGTTTTACATTATCCAAAAGTGTTCATCATACTAGGAGATAAACAAAGCAAGGATGTGAAGTTGGCTGATGTTGTAGCCATTGGCAGTATTTGCGTTAAGTTATAGTCTAAACCTGGAATGTGGAAAAGGACATGCCAATTGAGCTCTGTTAGGTGCTGTTTTAGACTACACCTAGAATGCCCACAAAGAAGCATTCCTACACCCACAGTCCCTGAGTGGTGAGAGGTTTCAGGGGTGGCAGCACATACCTCAGGTGTGGTTTCCTTACAATGAAGGGCATAGCAAACTGTGGTGTATTTGTAATGTATGATATCATAGATCATGTGGCATATGATTATTCCAGTGTAAGATTCCAGGCCAGATCATAAGCAGAGCAATTGTGGATGGTTGTGGAGCCAGCTGATGATGAAAGCAGCATCATGTATGCTATGAGGGAGGGAGGAAGGGAGGAAGGAAGGAAGGAAGGAAGGAAGGAAGCAAACTTGTTTAGCTTATACGTAAATCCGGCCCTGGCTGTGGAGAATGTATCCTACATTTTCATTTTGCAAAATATGTCAGCACAAATACACTTTAGTGCTGAGGAATTAAGCAAAGAAAAGAGAAGCAGAAGCTATGTACACTCAAGTGAAATTCAGCAATAATTTATCCAGCTGATTTAACGCTTCCCCAAGTGCTGTTCTATCTCAAACGGAATATGCGGAGCATATGGAACTATAGATTTGGAAATTGACCCTCAAGTAGCAACCCTTCTCATGAGTGTAATTGTTTTAGTTAGTAATAACTATTCTTCTCCAGTTTTAAATATTTTAAGGAAAAGTTTCCACCTAATTGTGAATCTGTTGTCTGTTTTTTGCCTCATGAGACCAGTAAACATATGGTAGTAGAGACTGACAACCCTACAATCAAAGAAATGTTCATGCTTTTATGATCATTGTAGAGCACATAACTTCATCTACAGTTTTACACAGTTTATCTTCAATGTTAGAGCAAAATGAAGTGGGTTTGGACAAGAGCAGAACCTCTGGCAACTTTTATATGGGCAACTACAGCTCAGGACCACAAAGAAATAACCTGGACCAGAAAAGTTCATGCAAACAATTTTTTGCCCCTGCAAAATCATTGTGGCAAATGGTGTACATAATGAATTTATAGTCTGGCATGCTGAGTGATCTGCAAACACGGCAGTGTAAGCCTCTGCACAAATATATCAGCATTTATAAGTGATGGGGAGGAGGAATAAGCAGTAGCAATGCACATGTTCATTCCTTTAAATTGGTTCCCTTTCAGTTGAATTGTGTATTAGCAAGCTCTCTTGTGTCTGTATTAAAGGCTTTTAAGTATAGCTTTGAATAAAGCTCAATAACAAGAAAACACTCACTCTCCCTCACCCCACCCCCCAACGTGATGGAATGTTGGTAAAAATCTGACACAGAGGCATGACCAGAGAACAATGAAATTAGAATGGTAATTTTTAGTTGACAGAGCAATCTTAAACTTTTCTCTGCTATACAGTGGTACCTCGGGTTAAGAACTTAATTCTTTCTGGAGGTCTGTTCTTAACCTGAAACTGTTCTTAACCTGAAGACCACTTTAGCTAATGGGGCCTCCTGCTGCCGCCGCACCGCTGGAGCACGGTTTCTGTTCTCACCCTGAAGCAAAGTTCTTAACCCGAGGTACTATTTCTGGGTTGGCGGAGTCTGTAACCTGAAGCGTATGTAACCCGAGGTACCACTGTATTAATATATGTACCTTTGTCAGTTACTGGTGTTCACCCTCAGCTGGGCCATGATCCGGGTGACCACCACAAGAAAACAGAGGCAGAAATCTATCTTG
Source organism: Podarcis pityusensis (assembly GCF_964106645.2). Classification (NCBI taxonomy): domain Eukaryota; kingdom Metazoa; phylum Chordata; class Lepidosauria; order Squamata; family Lacertidae; genus Podarcis; species Podarcis pityusensis. The sequence goes on from NC_138027.1 coordinate 67,213,036, forward strand.
AGGTGAACAACCTTAGGCTCCTTCTAGGTGCACACAAAAACCTTCCGTTGCTTTCTCCATGGCATGCTTTCCACGACTTGAGCAGTCCTACATTCCTACAAGACACAATCATTTATGTTCTTTCTCCCCATTCTAAGAAACACCGCAAATTTGATAGGGTAGTTTAAACATAGGGCTTCAAAAACCTGTATGAAACTTATTAGAAAAAAAGCTAACCTAAAGTTACAACAGTCAAAAGTTTGACCGAATTCTTCTTACATGCTGTTTTCTATATCTATCTGGCATGGCGACAGAATGGGGAGAAAACCACCCTTGCAGAGTGACTAATTTTTGTGACAGGGCTGTCTCTTGCTATTAAGTTTCTCTTGCACCCTTTCTAGTCCCTTTCTATGAGGGGGAAAAAAGCCCTGCAAAGAACTTGAGACAAAATGACCCAAACTTGCCTAAAATGTACTTTCTTATGTGAGGAGATTTATTAAAATGACACTATACTCTGTTGTAGAAGCATGCATCTGATGCTAATAGTTAAAGGCATTTTGGACCAATAAGTCATTAGTCTGTGGAAAACAGAAAGCTTTGGCGGAAGCACATATTGTGCCTATAAACATCATCAGCCACCGTTCTCTGACTCTTGAACACCACTTGAAACAACCTCTGTATGGTGACTGGTTCCCATGAAGGTTTTATATGCTGCAAATTGGACCCACTTCATGTAGACATTCTCCACCAGGCACTCCTAGTAGTAGCTGCTAGAGGTATGAAAGCAGTCAAAACAACTGGTGGGACCCATCTGGAAGTCTTCACACATAACATTGCCACGTATTGTTTTGAGTTAAGTGGCACTGGTAATAAGTAGACCTGCCACGGCCTAAGCATAGGAAACTTCTCCATCCAGAGTTGGCCCACTGTTCCTTACAGTGGCTAGCAGTAGCTCTCCAATGTTTGTCATAAGGCATCAAACCTGGATCCTTCCCTTAAAATTCTGGGTATCCTACTTCATGTCATTATGGTCCTGTGTACAACTGTCTTTGGCTCAAACTACTAAGCTCCATGCCTGGATCTCCCGATGTCTCCTCCTTTCCCTAAAAGCAAACGCACCTTTTTGAAGCAATGTGTTTGAGATCAGAGCCATAGCATGTATTATGAAAGAATGCAGCTCACAGCAGCACTGGGAGGGAGAAGTTTTGCCCTGGTAAATTGCCTGCCCTGATCCAAATGGCCCTTCACCACATGGCTGCCTTTAAGAAGAATCACACATATCCTGAAATAGGTGAAGTTTGTCCCTTAATACTAGTTCTTGTTCAAGTATGCCAGTGCTGAGAAGCCTCCAGTCTTGCCATTAGTGCAATAGCTATCCTTCAAACTGCTGTGTCATTTCCCTTCTGCCAGCTCCTGTGTGTCAAAGCAGTCCCGTACGAGAGTAATAAGTGATAATAAGAGAGGGGTATTTGTTTCTTAGAAAGTGGAATGGAATCAGCTTGGCCTAGTCATATTCTGAATCGATGCAGCTTGAACTCAGCAATGCTTAAAGCCAGGTTCAAGTTGTAATGTTTCTCAATCTCATATGAATTGCGTCTTTGTTTGAAAAAAGTTGTTTCGTTTCATGAATTATCGGCACTTTTTCTGATGGTTCCCTGAATTGGTGTTGTCAACCAACAACAGTGATAAACCAAGCTTTTCATGTTATCAGCTGTGGAAGACTCTGCCAATAGATACTCATTGGCTCCTTCTGTGCCACCTTTTAAACACCTGCTGATAACTTTTCTATTCTGCCAGCCCTAGGCAGGCCATTAAGAGTACATCCCCACAATTGTCTATAGATGTATTTTTATTTATTATTGCTTTTAACTTGTTTTTAACTTTTATGGCTTTACTGTCTGGTTTTTGTTTTATATTGTAAACCCCTGTGATTATTATTATTTTTTATGATGCAGCAGCATATAAATATTTTAATAAATAACTGGTTTTCTTTGATAAAATTATTTCAGTAATACGTTTCTCAGAGATGGCAGGGTGAGCTAGCATATGGCTACAAACCAAAACGACTATGTTGTCCTTCCATTGTTGGAGGCAGTTTGCTTGGCCACTGCAAGAAGAGGATGCTGGACTAGTTGGGCCATTGATCTGATCCAACAGGACTCTTTTTATTCAAGAAGACCATGTTTTTTTCTTTATTGTTTCCTCTTCTCCCCTTGGTTTGAGGGTAAAATAAAAGTTGATGCTCCATTCTAAGTCAGCTTTCTCTCTCTTCTATGACGGTCTTGCTTATTAGGCCACTTTGACTGAGTTTATTTATTTTTTTGCATAGCACCGTGCACTGAACAGGATCTGAATTGAAGCCACCTTTGGGTGTTGCTTCCTTTTTAAGGATTGCAGAGAAACCCTCTATACATGTGTGCACACTTAGGGGTCCATGTAATACCCAGTTCCTCACATCCTCCCTGTCCATCATACTGAGAAGGGCATTTTGCTCATTAGAATAACAATGGTCCATTTCCTTACCTGATTTTTTAATGGGTGAATGGAAGTGAGGATACACTGACTTTTCTATAAACACTTGGATACATTTCTGCTTTTGTCCTCCAATTCTCCCTTCTCCTTCGTTTTGCTGCTCTTGCGTCTTCACCGTTCAGCACCTGGCAAATCCCTCAGTGATGCAAGCAGTTCTAGTCCCAGCTTGAACAATGGGAAGAGTTCCCAAGGAAACCTGCAAATTCAACAAAGATAACCCCAATGTGTCAGAAGCTCTACAGCGCAGAATGGTAATGCACTTTCCTTTCCATCCAAATTGGTAAGGGTATCTAATTAATTTGGCAGAGTTTCCCAGCCTTCAATTACGGCATCTGTTGCAGCACAGAACAATCCAGAGCAACCATCTGTCTTTCTACATGTAAAATGAATGGATGAGCAAAGATATAATTTTATTTTAGCAGCAGAGGGTAGGAACGAGCATGATACCCAGGCTGAAGCTGTACACTTCAAATTGTCAAGGTTAATTACCAGAGAAATATACAGAGCTGCATATTGGGCTGGAGTAGGCTTGGTGTTCCGTGCCAAAGCACAGTTGGAAGGAGATTAGCAACGGGCAAGTTATACAGGATCATACAGGTTTCGTTATATTGGATGTATAAATCTCTTTACCTCTTCCAGCTAATCAGTGCTCATCCCGGTTGCCCACCTGAGGCCCATCTTTCTGCCAAGAGCATCTTGGGCAAGAGAAGCAAAGGGGAACTGTGCAACATCCGCTGCGTCTGGATGTAAACCCAGCATTTGACTGCAGCTGACCCACTCAGGGACTTGGAATTTAAGACCTGTTTCTGATAGCACCCATTTTGCATGTGGAAGTGGAGATACACAACAGCAGGCATGGTTGTGTGTGTGTGTTTTGGGTTTGATGAAAGCATCTCTGTGGGGTGTATGTAAATAAGCAATGAACTGTGGCTCCCGTACAGCAGAGGGAAGATCATGCGCAAACAGGTGCTGCGGATGTGTCTCTCAGGGCGTGGGAACAAGGGTCTAAAAGGTGAAAATGAGAGTGCAAACATGAGGCCTTATCAAATGGTTTTGAAGAGCATCAATAATCAGTTCAGGCAAAGAACTGGATTCAGTCCACTCGTGCATCCACATGTGGTTTTGAAGGTGATTTTAGTGGGGCTTCTGCCTCCTGGCTCAGGTCTTTCTAGTTCTGGTAAACACATGTGTTTCACTTGTTGGACCAAGGCAATAGCTTCACCATCCTCCATCATGAGCTCAGACATGCAGTTGAAGGAGCTTTTGCCTTCAGATGAGCAAAACAGGAAACCTCTGCAAGTGTAGTGTTTTGGTTTGTATTGATCAGAACATGGGTAGGCAAACTAAGGTCCGGGGGCCAGATCCGGCCCAATCGCCTTCTAAATCCGGCCTGTGGATGGTACAGGAATCAGAGTGTTTTTTCATGAGTAGAATGTGTGCTTTTATTTAAAATGCGTCTCTGGGTTATTTGTGGGGCATAGGAATTCGTTCATCCCCCCCCAAAAAAAAATATAGTCTGGCCCCCTACAAGGTCTGAGGGACAGTGGAATGGCCCCCTGCTGAAAAAGTTTGCTGACCCCTGCTTTAGAATATACAATGTGGTTTTCTCAGATCTTCAGCTGTTGTCACTACATACATCTGCAGCAAGTGTTGCCAGAGATGTTGATGTTGTTTAAACAATTTTCAACAAGAAGGAATTATTCCAAAGCTCATGGTGTATAAAATAAAATACATAGGTTATTTTCGTCAGGGCTACATAAACCAGAAAACAAAACACAAACCGTTTAGATTACAATCCCGTGGCCCCTGAAAGGGCATCCCTGGGCAATAGGATACATCAGATTGCTTTAAGTGCTCATGGAAATTCATCACCAATTTAGTGCAAATTTCTCCCTATACAGACATTTTTCTAGGAAATTTTGCCTAATAAACATGTTTTGCAAAACAATTTCCCGTAATATAAGACACCTTTGTATGTTTTATCACTGATATATGCATTTTTATGCACACTTTACCCTAGTATATGTATTTTTGTACAGGTTACTTGAACATAGAACTGCACTGCAAAATTCTGAGGTGTGAATTGCGAACGATGGTCGGTGTTTTTTTTAAGTTTGCATATTGTTTCATAAAGTGCAAATCTGGTAGGTTTGCTTTTAAATTCAGCCAGAAGCAAAGGGCAGCAGGGTCATGGCAAAAGCAGAAAATCCCAGCTTGAGCTCCTTAGAGTTGCACTTAGAGTTGTATGCCCAGACCTATCAGGAATGCTTTTATACTGACAATACTGGCACTCTTAGACCTTCAGTTCTCTTGTGTGTGTCAAACTGGAACGTCCCGATTTAAATTTTACTCAGCCTTTATTGATTTTTCTTCTTTTTCTTAGCAAGGAGAAGGCATGATGTATATTCCTGTGAGCCAGAAGGAATGGAGAAGCATGATTAAAAATGACCTACTTTAGTATGATAAATAATACGTCAGAAATTGAACAGATGGACCCCTGCTGCTACATTCAAGACTAATTTCTCACCCTTCTTCATGCTCAGGTTTGGTGCTATATTATAACTGCATCATTCTAAGCCTTTCAGCTTGACCCATCTGATAGACAATGGTTCCTGTATTGAATACAGTATATTCTCTACAGCCATATTTATGCATGGTTATCTGTGTTAAATCAAACTCACTGAGGGTGGCATGGGGGTTCCCCTGTAACTGGTGGCTTCACCTTTGACTCTGAAAGAGTCTTCAAACTGCATTCAGTTGAATGCATCAGCACACAGGCTTCTATTGGAAATGCTTAATGTTCTTAGATGCCTCTTTTACACAACGGGAAGTGAAGCTGGTGGGGAGGAGGACATTGGCAGTGGCGTCCACCCCCCCTTTCCCCCATGCAGCTTTATTTCAGCACAGAGAACTTAATGTAGGGTCCGCCAGCATGGTGCCAGGGTGCCTGCTGGTATCTCCTGTGGTGCCTGAGAAATGTCTAATTACGTATCCCCTCAAAAATCTACATTGTGTTAAAGATTCTTTGCTCTTCCTGTGCAGTTCCTGTTTGCACTGGCTCACCCTTTTGTACATAAAACACTCTCTTAAATAAGCCCACATTTCAGTGGATGCCAGCATATTCAGTGGACACTCTCTCTTCTGTTCTGAACAAAGAAGAGGTACACAGAGCTTCTCTTTTTGAATGTTGCATTGGCTGATGTAGGCACCTTTTCCCTGTTGCATGTGCCCACACTAATTTGTGGTCCTATCTCTTTTTCTGCTCCTTTAGGTGTGGAAGCCATTTTGTGTTGCCCCACATTCCCATGGTAACCATTTTGTGTTATGCTACACTCCCATGGCAGCCATCAAAGTTCCAAATGTGCCCACTGGCCACGAAAGGTTAGAAACCTTGATATAATACCTGAATATTGCTACCATTATGTTTTTATATGTTTTGGAAGTGTGGATGGGGCAACCCAGCCAGATGGGCAGGGTGGATGGGGCAACCCAGCCAGATAGGCAGGGTATAAATAAGAAAATTATGCTCATCACCATGTATGTATATTGCTGGCACATACTTAAATTGTGCCCATAGTGGTACCCATTTGCCTGATTGCCACTGAAAACCTTACTTTATTATTAGTAATAACAATTAAATTTCTGTACAGTGGTACCTCGGGTTACATACGCTTCAGGTTACATACGCTTCAGGTTACATACTCTGCTAACCCAGAAATAGTACCTCAGGTTAAGAACTTTGCTTCAGGATGAGAACAGAAATCGTGCTCCAGCAGCGTGGCGGCAGCAGGAGGCCCCATTAGTTAAAGTGGTGCTTCAGGTTAAAAACAGTTTCAAGTTAAGAACAGACCTCCGGAACAAATTAAGTACTTAACCTGAGGTACCACTGTACTGCCCTTCATCTGAGAGTCACAGGTGGTTTACAATATAAAAACACAGAAATAAATAACATAGTAACAAACAAAACAACATCCCTCACTATTTTGTGGCTACTAAATTGTGATAACTCCAAATTTCAAGCAATTTTGAGTCTTTTATTTTTATTTTTGGACAGCTGCATTACTCCACACTGCAGAATTCCATAATGTTTTTGTGCTATTGTTCATGAAGCTATTGTTCATGGCTTGTTTAATGCATGTTATCTAGTAAACATTCACTTAGGTTTGCTCACAATTCAGTACATCCTCCTTGAGAATGAACTATTCAAATTAATTATATTGCTAATTAAAGGGAGAGAGAAAAAAGGACAGACAAATTCCTTTCTGTAAGCTCCTTTTAGGTTAAAAAAATACAGTATGTAATACTGGCATGTGTCTTCTGAATTACATAAAATGTTTATTTTGAACTTAATCTTTGAAAATCTCTTTGGTGGGGAAGACCATCACAATCCAAATGTAGGGTTACCATATGGCTGGAATTTCCCAGAAATATCTGGAATACCGCAACAACTTTTCTGTCCAGATTTTCACTGTTTGAATGGCAACCCTACCAAATGCTAACACAAAATATTATACTTATTTCCTGAGCCAGATTTCCCTTTCCTATACAAAGAATCATGTCTGGTAGGTATACCAGCTTTTCCTAACCTGGTGCTTTTAGACGCAGGACTACAACTCCCATCATCATTTGCCATTGGCCATGCTGATGGAAGTTGTCCAAAACATCTGGAGTGCACCTGACTGAGGAAGGCTGGTGTAAACGGACTCATTTATATCAGTAGAATCTGTGCACACTTCCTGTGCCCCTCTCAATTCAGTCCCCCCCATAGGTGGTTTTCAGAATTGAAAACACAAGTTGTCACCTCCTATCTCCACTAGTGCCAAGTGAAATGTCAAATTCTTCTGAATACTTGTCTGCGGCAAATTGGTGTGAGAAGAACTAATGATAATGGACGGAAAGCGTGTTCTCCTTCATGGAGAGCACGTGTTGCGGTGGGGTCTGCTGAGCCACCCCTCTGTTACCAGACAGGGTCTCTAAAGATGGCCTGGGGCAGTGATTGGTTCACTGGGTTGCTGGGGTAAAAGTTATGTTGCAATTTTGGTGGAAGGGGTAAAATGTTTAAATACTCTGCACGCAGCCTGGAGCTTTCTCTTTGCTGCGTGCAACGGATCACCCGCCCACCCACCCTTGAGTAAGGGGTTGTTGCATTGACCTTGCTATGCCTGTCATGGGGTCGTCTGCCGTTGGGGCAGGGGCCTGGTAGGAATTTTGTCCATCTGGCTGATTGGCTGGGCCATTTGGTTTTTGCCTACTGCGTAGCAAATCGTCACAACTTGTAAGGTTGCGGTTAGGCATTGGTTATAAATTGGTGGAGGAGGGGTTAGGATAGGCTGGGCCTGCCCCTCCATGGTTGCTGCGGAAAGGGAATTCCGTTAAAGGAATCCTGGGGCTTGCCATCTTTTCGTCCAATCCCTGGAATGGGACTAGGGCCGGCAAGCCTTCGGGGAGCATGCGGATGAGAATTGAGGGTCTGTGACTCAGCTCCATTACTCCCCGACTTGTTTTCCTGCACTGTCTTTCGGTGGTGCCCGGAAGTCAGTTCTGTCCCCAGGCGGGGGGACAGATAGTCTTAACCAATGCCTAAACAACCACTCACGGTTTTGTATTTAAATAAAGTTGTGGCCAAAATTATGCCAAAAACCTTAAACAAAAATTAAGTGTGCGTTGTGAGTTATTTGGGGGGTGGCTTGGGGACCTCGACACGCAACCCTCTGCCCCATGTACATGGACAGTGGTACCTTGGTTCTCAAATTTAATCCATTCTGGAAGTTCGTTTGACTCCTGGAACAGTTCAAAAACCAAGGCATGGCTTCTGATTGGCTGCAGGAGCTTCCTGCAGCCAATTGGAAGCTGTGTAAACCATGTTGGTTGTTCGGCTTTCAAAGCACATTCGCAAACCAGAACAGTCACTTCCAGGTTTGTGGCGTTTGGGGGCTGATTTGTTTGACAACCAAGGCGTTTGACAACCAAGGTACCACTGTATTTAAAATCCACTTTGAGTCGTCCCCCCCAAACAAACAATCAACCAGTGTATAAATTTTATGAAATAAACATAACCTCTTGCTGCCATATGAGGAGTTTTACAGGCCTGAGACCACTGTGTTGAAAAAGGATGGAATGGAACTTGACACAGTTGAATGGGCATTGGATCTAATCAGTTGTCATGTGGAAACAACCGCTTTTCAGTGCTATCATCCAGCTGGCATGTGTCTTTAGTGCACAACTGGTAAAGTGGAACACATCTTGTTGACGAAGATCCCCTTTCCATAAAAAGTAACAAACCAAAATCATGGCAGAAAAATAATTGACACTTCACATACATTATACATTTGTACCAGTTCCAAAGATGGTGTAAATCCAACCTGTCATGGCACATCTGGAAAATACGTTTTCCTTATTGCTCTGAAAATAATGTTGGAAGTGCTTTTAATGTAACATAAACTATGGCCTACAGGCAAAGGATTCTTAAGTCTGTCTTCCCAAGAGTAGCAAAACTGTTGGCAGAGGTCTCCTTTTATGCATTTTGGCTGCTTACTCTTATATACAAGGACCCAGGCAGAATCAGGGAAGAATTTGTTGTTTGTGCTTAGCAGGAAAGGGTTAAAAAGTGCTTTGTGTGTGCCTGATTCATGGGGGATTTAAACTGCAGGAAACAGAGCAGTGGTGCAATGTAGATAATTTTAGACTCTGGACTCTGGTGCTATTTGTGTGTGTTGCAGGGAAGTGCTCTTAGGTGTATTACTTCACTTCAGATTGTGGCAAGCCAGCTGTACTATATTGGGGGGGGGGGGGCCTTCCTGCTCTTTCTGCAGAGGGGAGCCATGGACTTCTGCCTGGAAGTCTTGTACTGACAGCACCATTGCAGCAGAATTAATGCTGGCTGGGCCTTCAGCCCTAGCTGCTGTTGTAACCTGTAGCCTAACCACCATCCAGATGCAAAGAAAAGGTGCATGAATGTGCACGCAAGGACTGATGTGATTTAGTACCCGCCGACTAGTTTTCCATACATAGTAGTGATTGGATTGGGTTCCACAGGGTGGATGTTTCTATCTTCCCAATGTGAGAATGGACAATGGCAAATAACTGGAGTGCAGACATGAGTATGATGCGTTGCCTGCCTAAGGTATGAGCAGCTAGAATACAAAACAGGAATACACTGGAACAAGTAGGAGGCAGCTGTTTATTGTGGAAGATGCATACATTTTTGGCCGATGTAATCTGCTGAAAGCATGCAGGTGAATGAGCTGTTGACGGTATGACATTATTAGGACCAAGGGTGCCAAAGTTGATGGAGGGCCAGAGCTAGATTTGGGGTTTATTCCCTAACTGTTGCTTGGTCAAGTTCTGCTGATCGGAGATGCTAATTTTGAAATCAGTAGGGGGATCATTTCACATGGGTGAAAGGCCTGCTTTGAGATATATTCAAGAGTCAAGATTTGATTCTAGTCACACTTATGTAGGAGCAAGCCTCACAGTACACAGTAGGGTTTGCTTGCTGAGTCAACATGTGTAGGATTGTGCCTAACTTGCAAAAAAGGAGAGGTCATTTTTTTCTAGCTCCATATCCTTTGGCCTTCTTAAATAGCACCTCTGCAGTTGGTCAGTAGCTGTTTCAGATTGGGCCTTCTCCCAGATAACACCTAAGAGAATTGTAATGTTTGAGTCTTGAGTATACAGATGCTAACTTGTCAAATTCAATGGGAAAGTAGGATGCTGCCAGGATAAAGATATCCCTATAGCAGCCGCTTGAATTCTGTGAAACGCAGTAAACAGAACTGGGGATGGAAGCATTATAGTTTATATCATATGTCTGGAATTATTACTTTGGCAGGAGTGAGGTGGGCGCAGGTGGCATTCAAATGCCCCATTAGGTGCATGAGCAAATTCATACTTGGCAGTTAGCTGCCCTCTGTCAAACTGCAGTTTAAGGTTTGTGAACACTAAATGCTGCTGTCCATTCATTTCGTGTGTGTTTATCATTTTTGAATACTCAAGTCTGGCTCCCCATGACATTGTGCTTGTTGCCATTTATTTGAATGCTTTAAAAAGACATATAAAAAATTGTTCTGTTGTATTTTACTGGGAATCAAATGTGGGGCACCTGCCAATAAGAGAAAAAAACCCCTTTGGGTACAATCTCTCTCTCTCTCTCTCTCTCTCTCTCTCTCTCTCTCTCTCTCTCTCTCTCTCTCCAACCCCCACTTACAATATTTTTCTTATTTAATCATGGAATGTCCCACTTTTCCTTAGGATGTCCATATTTTCAATGGTGAAAATACGGACATGACCTCAGTGAGGGTATGGCCTTAGTGACTTCCAGGATACACATGACAGGGTCCTTTTTGCATAACCCCAGGGGAAGCCATGCCACATCAAGATTGGGGCCAATGTCACATAACTGTGGAATGGGGCCATGGGTGCAGTCTCACTGCCCCTTTCTTTGAGAGGCCTTTGGTTGCTTGTATGGACCAGACTTAGAATCATAGAATCATAGAGTTGGAAGAGACCACAAGGGCCATCGAGTCCAACCCCCTGCCAAGCAGGAAACACCATCAGAGCACTCCTGACATAAGGTTGTCAAGCCTCTGCTTAAAGACCTCCAAAGAAGGAGACTCCACCACACTCCTTGGCAGCAAATTCCACTGTCGAACAGCTCTTACTGTCAGGAAGTTCTTCCTAATGTTTAGGTGGAATCTTCTTTCTTGTAGTTTGGATCCATTGCTCCGTGTCCACTTCTCTGCAGCAGCAGAAAACAACCTTTCTCCCTCCTCTATGTGACATCCTTTTATATATTTGAACATGGCTATCATATCACCCCTTAACCTCCTCTTCTCCAGGCTAAACATGCCCAGCTCCCTTAGCCGTTCCTCATAAGGCATCGTTTCCAGGCCTTTGACCATTTTGGTTGCCCTCCTCTGGACACGTTCCAGTTTGTCAGTGTCCTTCTTGAACTGTGGTGCCCAGAACTGGACACAGTACTCCAGGTGAGGTCTGACCAGAGCAGAATACAGTGGCACTATTACTTCCCTTGATCTAGATGCCATACTCCTATTGATGCAGCCCAGAATTGCATTGGCTTTTTTAGCTGCCGCGTCACACTGTTGGCTTCTGTCAAGTTTGTGGTCAACCAAGACTCCTAGATCCTTTTCACATGTACTGCTCTCAAGCCAGGTGTCACCCATCTTGTATTTGTGCCTCTCATTTTTTTTGCCCAAGTGCAATACTTTACATTTCTCCCTGTTAAAATTCATCTTGTTTGTTTTGGCCCAGTTCTCTAATCTGTCAAGGTCGTTTTGAAGTGTGATCCTGTCCTCTGGGGTGTTAGCCACCCCTCCCAGTTTGGTGTCATCTGCAAATTTGATCAGGATGCCCTTGAGTCCATCATCCAAGTCGTTTATAAAGATGTTGAATAAGACCGGGCCCAAGACAGAACCCTGTGGCACCCCACTAGTCACTCTTCTCCAGGATGAAGAGGAACCATTGATGAGCACACTTTGGGTTTGGTCAGTCAGCCAGTTACAAATCCACTGAGTGGTAGCATAGTCAAGACCGCATTTTACCAGCTTCTTTACAAGAATATCATGGGGCACTCCTCCTTTCTTGTCTGGTCTGTTTCTCTGAAATAGATTGTATCCCTCCATTATTACATTCCAATCATGGGACTTATCCCACCAGGTTTCAGTGATGCCTATTATGTCAAGAATATCATGGGGCACACTTGACTACTGAGAATTCTAATGGCTCCCTCAAAGACAGCCAGAGGAAGCTAGAGGGGATTGTACAGCTATCTGTTCCATCTCTTCTTTATCTTTTCTTTCATTGGCAGCTGATTGTGGTTGCTCTTCCCAAAAACTCAGAAAAAATAGCCACTAACTGAGAGAGAGATAAGTGTCAACAGCGGAGAAAGGTGGTTAGTGGACCTACGAGAAACATGAATGAATACTGGAGAAAGGTGATCAATGGGTCTACAATCCCTTCCAACTTTCTCCTTGAAGAACCTACATAATTCTCAACAGTCGGAGTCTTGCTCTTCTTCTGAACAGTTTCATGTGATGAGGTGACACGCAGCCAGGGTCTCTGTAAAGGGAAGCTACAGTGGGTTAGGAAGGCATTGCCATCTTCCAACCCTGTTGAGGTCCCAACTAAAAAGGATGCAGAAAGTTATCGTTACAGGGCACAAAGAGACATCCCACAGGGAAGTGTTGCAGAAAATTCTTCTGGTCCAGTTAAGATAAATCAACCTGACAATGTCAGAAGTGAATATCAGATACTTGCTGGTACAAAGGGAGCTGAAAGAAGACATCTCTTTAGGGACAAGAGAGGTAGAAACAAAACAAAAAACAGAATGTCATCTGATACCATAGGACAGCCGACACCAAGTCTGAGGTCGAGTCATGTCAGCTAAAGACAGCTCTGAAATCTGGCTAGGAGGTTTGCTTGAACCACTTTCTTAGGCAATCAGTGAGATTTTGGAAGCAAGCAGGCAGGAGGAGGTTAGATATTGACTGCTGTCTTGTTCTGCAATTAGGAACCTATGAGCTGTGAGTATTGGCAATATGATATTCCAGGGCCCAAGGATTCCCCTAGACTTCCAATATCTTGCCCCCCAACATGTCTGGCCCTACAGGGTTAATTTGCCTCTCCCGTACCCAGTACCTTCCTTATTTCGTGCATTAAGTCAAAACATGAACAAGGAGCAAGTTAGTGTCTAGAAACTCATGCTTTGCGAATGGAGTTTACCTGAACAGAGGTGTAGCTATGTGGAGATTTTCCACAGCTGGTCAGGGAGCTCTGTGAAGAACCTCCTAAGAATTCTCAGCACCATTAACAAACTACAGTTCCCAGGATTCTTTTGGTGGAAGCCATGACTGGTATAAGAGTGCTTTAAAAGTATGTTGCAGATGTGACACCTTATTTTATTGACCCATGTGAAGTGGAGATAAGCAGGAGGGTGGAGCAGGCAATAAAATGAGCATTCTGGGGTTTGCATCTTGGATCAGCCCAGAGCAAATATTAAGGAATGGGAAGTTAGGAGGACAAAGAGATTTCCTTCACCATCCTATATATACACACCAGCATAGTCTTGTCACAGGGCTGGGTGGGATGTTTAAATAGTTAACAAGAAGTACTGTGATTATGTAAGTGTGTTTTAAAATCTTGGAGTGAGCATGAAGTCTCATTCCTAAGGGCATAAACTAACTGCTAACCAAGGAGGAGGGGGAGAAAAAACACACACCATCCCTTGTGGCGAGGTCATTCTATAAATGCCTGCTGCCAAGTCTGTAAAGTGCTCTGGAAGCTTTGGATGAAAAAGAATTCACAAGTATTTGGGGAAGCAGGGAGGGGGGGGGGAAGATGCTGAATGGCCTATTAGGCATCCTATTAGGTCTTTCCTTCCAGTCTCAGAATGTCAGTTGAGTTGTTTACATAGTGCCGCACCAAAATTGTACAGCAAAAAGGAAAAAAGAGATACCCGAGTTTTATCACATGGCCATAGGAGCCAACTCCTAGGGGCTGAGGTCCCCCCCTTGAAATATTTGAGGGGGCCACTTTCCCCACCCCCAAAAAAGTTGATGGGCATTGTCATTCAAATGGTATGCATGTGTCACGTCATGTGATCAATAATTTGGGGTGGGGCTTACCTGTCTTACAATGTTTTATTCAGGTTGGCCCTCAACTGCAACTTATTCGTAACATTTCAAAGGCATTCAAATTTGTAAAAGCATGAGGTAAACAGTTCGACAAGGAGACCTCAGTTGTGGGTTAACATGTAAAGGATCGGGCTGTAGGTCACATATACAACAGAGCAACGAAAGATTCTTATTGAATGCTGCTTGTAGGTAGGCATGTTTCACAGGAAGTCATTAGTGCACTGATTTGATTTGAATGTGCTAACTTATTTCCCATAAAGCTCCTGGAATTTGGGGCAAACAATGAGCACTTCTGGTGGAAGATTAGCACAAGGTACTTAGGAACGGCTGAACTGGAGGTTTAGCCGCCTCAAAGTAATCTCAAGAAATATATAAACTCTGGAATGAAGCTAATTAAAGCCTCCAAAATCCTTAACCCTACCACTTCTGAGAAGGGTTTGGGAAATCTTTAAGATCTTTAGAGATAATTTAGTCTAGGTGCTCAGCTGAAAAGAGCACTGCTGAGAGACCCACTTCTTTGGGAGAATTTACTACAAGAAAAGGGGTGGGTGGGAAAACTGTTTGGATGAAAGAGTATAGGTGTTGGACTGTCCCATATGTTTTCTGACGATGTAGAAGGGAGAGATTCTGCCTCCAATGAGCAGATTCCTTGCTCCATTGTTTTAGGCCTGTTTAACAGCTTAATCGTAGCCTTATGCTCACTTTAAAAACAACACCCAAATGATTAAATGCCTTCACTGACAGCAGTACCCTAAGGTCCCAGGCATGCGTCTTTCCCTTCAAGATCCTTTAACTAGAAGAGCATGCAAAACATGTGCTCTCCTGCTGAGCTAAGGCTCCCTCCTGCCTGAAAGAGGAAGAAGAGGGCAGCCATTGGTTAACCAGTGCCACTTTTCAATGGGAAGGGAATCACAGGCTGTGAGGCCTGATGTGGCCTTCGATATCTCTTTGTATGGCCCTTGGAACTTTTTCTAGGCTACATTTCCTCTCCAGCTACACAGCCCTCTTTACCAGTGGCATCGCAACGGGGGTCGGGGGGGGCAGTGCGCCCCGGGTTCCACATCTGGGAGGGTGACAAGGCGGCACCCCGCGGGGTGCTTGCCCTGCCGCCCTGGCTTGGGCATTGCGGCGGGAGCAGCCATTGTGCCACTGCAGCCGCATTTGGAGGATCCTCCGTTGGCGGCTGCAGCCACAAGCAGAGGATCCCAGTGCTGGTGGCAAGCCACTATGTACAGCACATGTGCGGCGTCACACGCATGTGTCACACATAACGACACCACACATGCACTGTACATAGCAGTTTGCCACCAGTGCCACTCGAGTGCTGTACGGATGGCGGTGGGATCCCTCTGTCACCGCTACAGCCGTGAAAGGAGGATCCTGACACCGCCTGTACGGCGCTGGAGCAGCACCGCCGGCAAACCACTAAGTACAGCGCATGTGTGGCGTCTCTACATACGACGCATGCACTGTATGTAATGACGCCGCACATGCGCTGTACATAGTGGTTTGCCGCTGCTAGAGCACCGTACAGATGGTGGTGGGATCCCTCCATTGCCGCTACAGCTGCGAATGGAGGATCCTCCGTTCGCGGCTGTAGCTGCAAGCAGAGGATCCCGGCACCGTCCATACGGCGCTGGAGCGCTGCTGCCGGCAAACCGCTATGTACAGCGCATGTGCGGCATCACTACGTACAGCGCATGCGTCGTACATAATGACATCACACATGCGCCCTATGTAGCAACAACCCGCCCTGGGTGTCACGACGCCTTCGTTAGCACCTGCTCTTCACGAGCCACATTGACACTGGCTTGCAGTGTCCTCAAGTGTTTTCACCTGGGTGGAACGTATGCTTGAATTCTTGCTTGCTTAGATGGAGGATAGCTAAACTTGACCTTCATTTCTCGACCCTGTCTCTGGCCCTGCCCATCACTGGCAAGTGGGGTTGCTGGGAAGGTCTTCTATCTTAAAAAGAAAAAAGGTTCCCCATCCCTGCCTTAGGATGTCACTTTTAAACCACACCTGGAGCAGCAGTGATACTTGACTTTGCTCTGACTAGCTGAAGAAAAGCTTTCTGAAAGTAATGACAAGGCAGGTCTTTGATCATAATTTGTAATACGCCTTTGTTATGCTGGTCCCTTCCATATACTTTGGCTCTCATCAGCCTCTGGCACGCTTGCACCAGTGTGGCTTTTCTGAGGGAATATGGAAAACTAACAATGCACAAAAAACCCCAATAATACAGATATACTCTTTGGGAAGGACAAAATAAATACAGACACAATAAACAATAGATATACTATATCTTAATAAGCTATTGCTCCGTGGTATTCTTTTTTAAGATTGTACTTACCACAATGAGAAGCAGCTCAGAATTCTGCTTTTGATCAAGCAAGGTAGCCCTAGATTTCCACAATCTCAAAATAAACAGTTATGTGTTTGTGTTATAGACAAATCTCTGAATATAAGACGATTAGGGGCAACCTAATCAGGGATTATTGTTAATAAACTTGAACTAAGCCACACGTGGTTAGGTAGCAAGAAACTGACCCAGTAATATGACAGCTCCCGTGGAAATGAAATCTTAAATACAAAAATAAAATTAAAAATGCACATACCCAGATATACTCTCTCTATTCAAGTGGCATAATCATGCACTGTGATTATGAATAATAAATAACAATAATTATATTTATAAAGCAGCCTGCAAAAACACTATGATGGCACTTGTGATTCAATGAGCTGTTTCATCAAGCAGAGTATGATTAAATGAAAGAACATTTATTTTAAAAGGACATTTTAGAAAACGAAACGGGGAAGGGAAAGGATGAAAAGCATATCTGTACTATTTTATATTTTCCAACCCTGTTGTTTCTTTAGCCACTGATTTGTCCAGGCCACTGGACTTGCCTGTTCTTATATAACCTTTGACCCAGTCACAGAGCTATACATGCCCTCCAATTGTATACATGTCTACTCAGAAGTAAGCAGGCCTACTGAATTCAGGGGGACTAACTTCCAGGTAAGTCTGCATTGGAGAGAACAGAAAATTTACCAGTCTGGGGGTGGGACTAGTGCCATGTTGAATTTTGGGGATGTGTAAAATTTTAGCTGCAAAAGTTGTTTTTGGGTGGCAATACAAAAATGTTCACAAACCTTGCACTCTGCGTACATAGGAGACCATCTCATTTGATTAATGTGCACTAGGGCTTTTTCTGTGGTGATGCCCCAAAAGTGGAAAACTATCTCTCAAGAGATTAGGCTATCACCCTCTCTTTAATTAAACACTGTTAATTGAAAAGATTCATGTTTAAATAAGCTTTTGAGTCTGTTACTGCTTGATGTGTTGATTTTGAGACCTGCAATTTGCGTGTTGTTGTCTTGGCTGCTGTCTCTAGTTTGATCATTTGTGTTGGATCGCAGTTGGTTGTTTTGTGGAGGGGAGAAGTAGGGTACATTTTAAATAAATAAATACACAATTATAGCCGTAGTCACTAGAACTAGGGAGTTGGCTAAAAATATAGGTGCTCTGTAGGTGAATTTACATTTAATTCATGGAAACCCCACTTCTAAGTTGGACCCTCTGCACATAAGAACTTCTGTATAATGTCTTGTTTCACTAGCAGCAGAGGTTTTGGTTTTTAGCACATGTTGCCTATTCAGGCGAGCCAGTTTGTCTCTGGCAATTTTTTCTTTTTTTCTTTCAATATTTGATTTGCAAAGGGTTGAAATAATTATAAAGAATTGTTATGCTCAAGAGACTCTGGACTTACAATACTATAGAACTGCCATTTACTAGAATTTTTAAAGGACATCATTACATAAATATCTAGTGTGGCAGTGACTCTTCTTTTTTCAACTGCCCTTGAAACTTGAGCTTCTATGTAAGCACAGGGCCAGGACTAGCTTTGTCTGAAGATTAGCAGTCAATCAAAGAGCCCCTGCAGATTAAACCTGCATCAAGGTAGACCTGATCTACCTTGGTATTTGGTAGGAAACGGCTCAGTCCATAAATTCAAAGAGGGAAAACAGAAGGATAGCAGCTGGCGAAAAAAGATTACTTTTCTCATTCCGCAGTACATCACATTGTACTGCAGCTCTCAAAGTGAGAACAAATTATGACTAAATGTTCAGTGACTGAGGGATTAGAGAGTTCAATTTAATAAACAGGCAGAAGCCCTGGTAATTCCTAGTGAAAAGAGACTTTAATAACTCGCTTTGGATACATTGATAACAGGAATAGGCGAGCGCTATAATAGAGACCGAGTGAAAAGTGACGGTCATTTTCAAACTTGCTACTTTGCCGAATGATTGAATCTCAATCATTCAAGTCCAATGGGCTCTTGAGTCTGATGGAACAGGGAAGCAGCCATCACTAGGAATAATGTACTTGTATAAATAACTTTTCTTATCTCATGAAAAGTTCCTGTTTGAGAAGCAGTGCTTTAGTCTTCCTTGTTGGGTACAAAACAAATATATATTCTCGTGCACTTAATTATTTTTTTCAAAATGCTTCCAGATAGCTAAGGAAGGAGATGGCTTACATTGTTAACGTAATATGTACAAATGTGGGTCCAGTGGCTTTATTTGTACATTCAAAATTTGGCCTTCATTCAAACCGCACTTGATTAAAGCTTTGAAGCCTTACTACTTTTAAGCATTAAGCAAATGATCTGAATATGTATGTACAGCAGGGCGGGTCCAAGACATGTTACTACCTGAGGTGCAGCAGCAAATGATCTTCAATCTCCCTCAAGAGTCATGCCGTTTTGTATCCAAGGTGGCTGAGACAGAAAATTTCACAATCGAGTATTTGCGCAATCCCTTCCTGACTGTAAAAATACAGCAACAGTAAATTTCATAGCTAATGATATGCTCCCCTTTCATGATACCGCAAATCAGCTGCCTGAGGCAGTTGCCTCCCTCTGCCTAATGGTAGGGCCAGCTCTGTCTCACAGCAAACCTGTTCTGTGCCATATATTGGGTGAAGGTTTGGGTACCATTTCCAAAATCTTAGTCTTAAAGTATTTAAACGCAGGCAGCAGAAAAATAAAATCCTCTTGTTTTTAAAATTAAGGACTTAAAAACCAAAACTCATTTGTCTAGAAATGACGGGGAAGGGTCAGAGCATCTTCTATGCATGCAGAAGATTCCAGGTTCAGTTGTTGGCTGGGAGAGAATTCTGCCTGGAATCCTGGAGGGCTGCTGGCGGCCACTGCAAATGATACTGCGCTTGGTGGGCCAATGGTCTGACTCAATATAAGGCAGCTTCTTATGCTCCTATTCAATTATTCTTTCTAGCTATACATACGTTCAAGAAAATGGTTTGCACGATGTGCTGTGGAAACAGGAGGTTCAATAGCCTGCAGTCCTTTCCCCCCCAATTATGCCAGGTTAAGATTGCATATGATTTGGCCTATGCACTTTGGACTTTGTGCTCGTAGGCATAGCTGATATGTCAGTTCTAATGTGCAGAGGAGTGCCAGGTTGCTAGGCTGGTATGAGCAGAGGTGAGGCAGGCTTGGCACCAGAACAGAATTGTCTCCCCTGCCCCATACTGTACTCTTACTTGCATATGAATAGGGTTAGTGTAGATCTGTGTTGCATAATTTACATATTATGCAAACTGTTTCCTAATGATGCACACCTTCTTCTGGTTTTGTTTGGGAAATGTACTAGTTAGAGGTTTTTGAATGTCTTAACGAGATAACACATCTGGATGCAAATCAGTAGCGCACAAGGCTTCAGCATGCAGCTGAGCACAGACTTAGGCTGGGAGTGTGTTTGTGAAGGCAACTGAAACTCTGAGCTTCCCTACAATCTGAGGTGGGCTTGTTATGGGGTTCAGAGTTCAGTTTCCTCAGAATGAAGGTCAGCAGAGACTGGGGAGGTGGGGGAAGCCCTCTGAACACTGAGGGTGCCTGGCCTCTTCAAATAACAACAAAAAACTACTGGCCCCTAGGACCTCTAAAAACTATCTGTAATTGCAAGTAAAGTCTTGTAAGAGATAACCTCACAGTAATAACATTCTTTCGTATCCCTGTCTCATCCCTTCCGTCGCCCATGCCTACTAGTGCTATGTGCTACATCTTGTGACTTCAATTTGCTCTGATTTCTGAGTTGTTGTTTCTTCCATCTCTGTCAGGAATGCTTCTAACAATAATAAGCCCCTGACAGTTTGCACTACTGCTAAGTAACTTCACTTCGCATACCTCAGCTACTTAAAGCTAACAAGCCATGCGTGTTTCTCTCTGCCAAAATTCCTCCACAACATTACAAAACTATTTCCAGTATCCTTCAAAGCTTTAGGAGGCAGGGTGTGTTTCTGTGTGCCCAATGAGCTGATGGCGGGCATTCGGGCCCTGGTCAAATTGCCACCTTTGGAACTTTAAATAAAACTACCAGATGCTAATTCTTGCCTTTTAGTTGTGTGGTTTTTAATTGTTCCCTTTTGTTTTGCATGAAACTCTATGGGTATCGCTGTGCTTGCATTTTCACAGGCAAGTCAGTGCAGCTGTGAACTAGTGTATAATTGCATCTTTAAAAATAAAATTCCAATGTTTTTGAAACAAATTCAACAAACCTGCCTTCCCCTACCAGAATTATGGGGGAAGTTAGGAGGGCCATTAATGAAATCCACAGTCAAATCGTACCATTTTAAAAATAGTAGGTAAAAGGGGACTGTTGTAAAAGCTAAGGGGGCTTCCCTGCCCCTATAATTCAAGCCCTGTCTTGTCTGCCACATTCAGAATCCTCCGTGGAAATCACAATTCGAAAAATGAATTGCTTGTGTCTGTTGCATTGCTTGAGAACTTCAATGTAACTCAAGTTGAAAAGTTTTGCTGGGTTCTTTCATAATAAAATATGTCGTGAAACATTAAAGCAGGGTTTGTTTAATTGTGTGTCGTTTCTTGCGTATTTGGTCCTTTAGGCATTATAAACAGCAAAAGCCTGTCTCTTCCTTTCTCTCTACAGACACTTGGAACGTTTCTCTTTGCAAAACGAGCGCTCCCTTTCCATAAAAAATGAAAGCCTTGCAACCAGCACCAGGGCACTCAAATATCATTGGAGAATTGAAACCTGTCACACTGCATTCCATAATTTTCCAGCATCACAGGAATGATTCACCCTGATTGAGACTGCAGGCAAGTGACAAAATACTGCTGTATTAGCCAAATAATAAAAAAAAGCAATTTTTGCTTGTTTTGTCTCATTTTTAATCCATCCTATAAGGAAAAGCACATGGAGATCGTGAACCTGCATAAAAGCACAAATGACTAATGCAAAATCAACACTTTAAATCTCTTTGAGTTGTATCCAATTGTGCTTTTGCTAAAGCAAGTCAGGGCAACTGATTTTTGCAGACTGACCCCACACTTTGTTCTGGGGCCTCTTTCTCTGCCTTCTAAAAAAAGGAACTCAGAAAACCACGCTAAAATGAGTTGGGTGGGCTGCTGTCGAATGTCATATTGTCAAAAGTACCTTCTCTTGAATAGCTGAAGGTAGGAGATCCAAATGTCAGGCTGAGCATCAGAGACCTCTCACATCCGCATTTAAGGCCACAAAAAAGCATTTAACAGCTTTGTGCAAAGGTCTCCCAAGTTTAGCCTTCACTATTTGCAGGCACGGGGAAATTCTAAAGTTTCTGCTACGTATTTAGCCTTTCCTGCAAATTCCAAGAGCGAGCATTGCACCTGATCCACAGCTAGCACCTTGTCGAACAAGAATAGCAAAGGAGATACAGTCCAGTATGCTCCTGAGATAATTACCTTCTTTTTCATATCCTCTGTCAGTCAAGCTGTACAATCCTTTAAACACCCACACTAAAAAATATTTCAAAAGGCTTTACCTGACGTCTGCAAAAGCAGAAACACTTGAAAACTTAATGCCGCTTGATAAAAGCTGGCTGTGCTGATTGATTTAAATCAGAAACACAGGATCTGGCTATTGGGTACAGAAACTGTGGAACAGTAAAATCAAATTCCCACCCATTTCTGTACAATGGAATGCAAGGGAATTTCACATACCTACTAAATATTTCATTGATTTTTAGGGGCCATCTCCAAGATCTTAAGTTTGATTTACTGCACACTGCTTTCTTGAATATACTTTTGCATCCAAACTGCTAATAGTTAGGACTTAACAAAGTTATTAGTGGAAAAAAAAAATTGAGCATCATTGCTACTGTTGCTATTAGTAGTTTGGGGCAGAATAGTCTCCTTAAAAGATGGAGGAAAAGAAATGCATTGAATCTCTTGTTATTTTGAGAACACAAGTGGAGCAGGAGCGGTTTCCAGTGGAGTGGCCCATTAAAAGCATACAGTTAAGCAATATTCAGCTGAATGTGCAAACTGCAATCTTATCGAGCTGGAGAGGACATAAAATGTGGGTGTTTGCAAAGTGATCATGATGTTGTAGACACTGAATGATCAACAGTGAACTTGCTATTTGGAGATAAATGACTGGATGTGGTTCAGAGGATGATTGCTGCGGTTACTACTAGCTGGTTTATTTTTGGGATGGAAATCAGCTGTTTGCGTGTCGAGACCCCGAGACTACCCTCTTGTTGATGAATAAGACACAAGGACACAGATATTAGGTTAATGTTATTGGGCAAATTTAGGCCACAACTTTGTTGGTTACAGAATGTGAGCAGTATTGGCTTAGGCATTGGAATTGACCAGACTATATCTGACTCCTGCCCGTCATGCAGGGAGTCCTGTAAGGGTCAACCACTGGTAGGGGGAGCCCTGTCGATGCAAACCAATTTTAGCTCCCTCTGGGTTCCTGACGGGTTCGTGGCATGGCCCTAGCCCAGCTCCGGACTTCAGACAAGATCCACACCCCCGGATTCCTTTAACGGAATACCCTTAAGCTTGGAGGGGCAGGTGATGGCCACACCTCCCCTCCCCCATCATAAGATCAACCAATGCCGAACTGCCAAACCTTACAAAGTTGTGATGATTGCTACGAGGTAGGTGAAAACCAAATGGCCCAAACCAATTTGCCAAGTGGAAGAATTCCTACCAGGCCCCTCAATGGCAACCAACCGAGGTCCATAGCAAGGCCAAATTTGAAACCTGAGAATAGGGAGGGAGGGCGGGGGATCAAGGAAGTGAGCCAAGAGGAAGCTCTCCAGCTCACGCCTCAGTTTAAATGGGGCCCGGCCACACCCCCCCCCCCAGCCAGCAGATTTGCTGGCAGGCGAATGATATTTGCTGGGAACCTCTGGGGGATGCAGGACTTCGTCCCCCGCCCCTGGAGGGGAGTGGGTGGCCACGTGGTCCACCACAACTCCTCCCCCACTGGGAAGAGAAGTGGATTTGTAGTATGTTCTGATATCTTTTAGGCACTTACGTCAATATAGCAGGTGGCCATCTCTGGAGAAATGTACAATTTCTTTGATGAGGCTGGTTGTTTAAGCGGGGCTGAGAAGCTTTGATACTGCAGACTTCCATCAACCCCAGCCAGCAAAGCCAGAAGTCAGAGAAGGTAATAGACATGGCTAACTTCGGTAGATTAATTTCAGTGGGTCTACTCTGAGTAGGATTTAGTTGAAGACAACCCACAGTCATGGCTCATTGTTATGCTTCTCAAGGAAGCAGGCATGACAAAACAAAGAGTAGGAGCTTTTGCCTCAATGCCAGGCTCTCTTGGCATTGAGGAAAAGACCCGATTGCCATCTTATTCTTCTGTTGCTCATTGTTTGCATGCAAAACAGCTAGAACAAAAAGCATATGCCAATGTCTAAAGCAAGGAACCTGTGGCTTTCCAGATGTTTTTGGAATGGAAATCCCATCGTCCCTGGCCACTGGCTGGGTCTGATTGGAGCTGGGAGTCCAGCCACATCTGAAGAGCCATAGGTCCATCCCTGGAATAAACAATTCCTCAAATATGCATTTTAGTGACAGAACTTGCTGCCAGCTTTCAGATTCGTATTAAGTCTGCCTAGGGCATTGTGGTTCAACCTTTCCAGTACTATGCCTACCCAAAGCAGTAGCAGGTTGTTAAGACAGCAAGCTTTTGCCTGGCATCGTATTCAATAATCAAGTTTTTCCTGTTTGAGCAACATTTTTGGTCATGGCATCAGTTGGAGTACCTGTCAAATAATTGGTTGTACAGGAAACAAAAGCGTAGGAGGTGGCAATTGCTCCTGGTACTTGTGTTTGAACTCCATGGTAGTGATCAGTCACTACTTCACCCTGCAGGACTCTCCTAATGAATTAAGAGTGAGCTTGTCATTTCTATTCAGACAGACAATGAACTGCATACAAAGGGGGAAGAACCACCCATCACCTCGCTCTTTGTTTTATTGTTTTGCAGACCCTCTGCATGATCTGGTAAGTTTTACACAACTGATGCTGTTTGCAGTAATTTGTTTTTTCTTGGAGCAATTTGTCAATAGCACTATCGCTAGCAAGAAGCCCTGACATTCTGTTTTGAGCTCTTTTTTGGTGTTCCTGCCAGGGAAATGACACTCACAATTTCTTGCTTTCCTCCTCAGGATTTGTAGAACAGGTGTTTGAGCTTTTCTTCAAGCTGTTATTACTTGGAAGTGATTTTCTCCTCCTCCTAAAGTAAGCTGTTGGTGTTGTGGGGCCACGGACAACTTATTTCTATATTGAGCATTTTTCATTAGTGTTCCTCGTAGTTAAGAAAGCATTTACGGTATTTACATATTTTATTAGCTGGTTGACCTCTGCCTGGCTTTCCAGAGATTAGGCTCTGTAGAGGAGAGGATAACTTTGAGAACTTGTCTTAAGAGGGGGGTAGAGGTAGGAAGTCTGGAGCATTTCATTGTCCCATTAGCTCATGAGTGTCTGAAACAGGAGCTCCAGTAGAAAAGGTGGGGAGAGTGAAGAGGATGAATACTTGAAGCCATTTCGGAGTATCCAGAGAACAAAAGGTTTCTCTACTGGTTGAGAGTTTGGGCCACTAGTAAATCCTCCATCCAAATCTGTAGTATGGCATTTGGGCATGCAAGTGGAGGACTGAAAGCCCACCCCCACTGTAAACAGTGTGCGTCTCTGGTCAGAAGGGTCAGCGATAGCAGTAGCAGCTAGCATATACATGTTTTAGCAAGAATTGGCGCTGACCAATGTTTGGCTCTTTCAGGTAGAAACCCAATGCTGGTAGTGGAAGTTTACCTATTATTATGCTAATTCATGTATTCTATTTGCAGCTGCTTCTTCCCAGTCAGTGCCAGGCCCCAGAACTAAGGAGGGAAAGGCAATACTTTATTTTAAAGGAAAGATGCTAGCGCACCCAAACCCAACACAACTAAGAAGGAAATGCTAAAAATGAACAAATTTACAGCTGATTAAAGTGCTTTGTTGATGGGCAAGAGAGGGAAGGAACTAAAGTCACATGAGCTGTATGCTCTGGACTAGAGTTCATCAGCTCTCTGTGTAAACCAAATAATGAGATGATTGGGGTGATTTTGGTTGCACGCTCACATTCCTGAGTTTGAACATGCTTCTGAGTCATTCTGTGGCCTGTTTTTACAGGAAGTTAAAAGCACAACCTGCCCTCCTTATACTTTCTGAGAAAGAAATTTCAGAGTTCAAGAGGGGGAGGGTTAATGAAGTTGTTTTGGCTGAGAGTAGAGCATAAGTACCTTCTTTCCATGAAAATTAAAAACCAGAGCATGCTTGCCTTCACAGAGGGTACTTCCAGAAAATGGGTAGCAGTGGCAAGGAAAAGGTAAGATTGCCTAGATGCTTGACCTAATATTTGTCTGAACTTTGGCTGGTCATACCCAGGGACACTTTTCTCATGTTCCTCTTTTTCAGACCTAAGAGAACATGATTTTCCTAACATCCCAATATTATGCTTATTTGCTCAGAAATAAAACCTGCAACCCTTTGGTTCTATAAAAGGCAAAGGCATGTGTTCAGTGGGGGGAGGGGAGGCACACAACACAAACACAACCTAGCAGCATGTGCTAAAGGTTGGTTATTTGTATTGTACTAAAGTCGATGGGGCTACATAACTTGAAGAATTTTCTTTAAGTTACAAATGAGGTAGAATGGAAGGGCAATGTAATATTTCATTTTAAATACAATCTGCACTAAAAAAAGAGAGAGCAAGAAACGCAACTGAACTTTGAAAAAACGTATGTCCAAACTGTGTCAGTTAAGAACTACAATGAATACGTTTTCCCCCCTTTTTGTTTCACAAATGTAGTTATTTATTTATAACATATTAAAATATAAAACATTGTCTATCTGATCAATTTTACATAGAAAATATGAATACAGTAATAAAATACTGAAAATATTTGAAGCACCAGAACATTAAGAGCATTAATTGGCATATGCTTATGAATATATTCTGAAAACATTTAACAAAGTGAAATTAAATCTAATCCAACTCACTGATAAGCATTTTAAAAAATAATAATTTGAGACTAGAATTATTCTATATTTTGTACTTACAGTTGACTTGCTGAGGAACTACAATAGAATTTAACTGAAGGTAATGCAACTGATGAGAGACCAATTAATCAAATTGTTTTGGCTTGTTTGTGAAATATGAAGTGACTTGCATAAGAAAGATATGTTTCTTATGATCAGCTGAAACCGTAAGCCAATACAGAACAAATACATGGGCACAAAGGTAAATTCTATAAAAGCATTTCATACCTGTATCATTGAATGCTTGACTAAAATCATCTTGCATTATTATTGTCTAGAATATGTTCAATTTTATAAAAGTTAATTCAGTGATCAAAACCTTTGGTGAATGTTTCAGTAAAATGAGTAGGTAGCAAGAGACCCATCTTCCTAGGGTTTGGGATTTGAAACAAGATGGCACTATATAGGAAGCCAGCAGACTCATAAAATTATTATAACAAGCCAAATAAATCTGCTGTCATCCTCTCTAATTTCAAGCTTAGCTAAATGAACATAGCCAAATTCTACACATTAAGGTAACAGTCAAATAGATATACATACTTAAGCCTACTGAAACCAATAGCTGAAAATTTGTTTAACTTGTAAAAGTAAACTGCATTTCCCACAAAGTTATTACTAATAAATTAAAAATAAAATACAAGAACCCAGAAGAGTGAGCAGCATTATCAAGGTGAGATACACTGTAGTGGAAGAAGTAGTATGTGATATGAATTATGGCCTCAATTATGAGAGCTTAGTGCCACTGGAGTGAAGCAACATCACTGCATATGCAGAAGCTCAGCTACTCAGGGATTTTTTTCCTTTACATAAAATAGCAGAAGAGTGTAGCAAAAAGTGCCTATGTGCACATAGAGCTTCTCATACGCAGAAGGAAAGAGGAAGTCCCTGCACATGATGTGCTCCAGAGCATAACCAATGAGTGCCTGATTGCGAGTACAGGCTGGTTTAGATTTTTTGCTTCAAATTATTCTACAGCAGAAAGAAGCGCTGAGAACTGATCTTAGGACTGCATCTGCAAACATGACTTACTGCACCATGTACTGTTACAACTTGTCTGATTTACAAAAGATTAAATGTTAACCAAAACATGAGCACTCTTACTTTTAAATTTCATATAGCATTGTTATAGTTATGTAAAAGGAATGTTTAACTGGGAATGTTTTTATTCATCTTTTAGAATGCTTTCTTGTAATGGTTTTCAAAAAGCACTATTTGCAATTCCTCTGTATACCTGTGTCTTCCTACTTTTTTCCCATATCACACGTGATTTACAACACATATTTGAGAAATTACAGGAATTATTCCAAACTTAATAACAGATAATAATTTATGGTGTTCTATTTGTTGTCCTTGAATTACAGGAGAACACCAACCTAGTGGGAAACTGACAATAAATTTCATGGCATAATATAGTTGCACTCCTGAACTAGCTAGTTTAGTTCTGTAGATTAAGACACACTGAAGAATGGAGAGTTGTGTTCCTGCACAATTCTTTTTCAGGTATCATGGTATATAGTAATGTACTATGGCATTCTTGGAAAAACTAACTTTTATTTTGGCTCTTTGGAACCATTGCAGGCATTTCCAGGCAATTATGGCTACAAGGTATTCAATGCAAAATAGTATAATCTTAAATATCTATAATAATTTCAGGGGGGGAAGTGAGCAAGAATAAAGACCACCACCCCCCAGACTGCAGTTCTTCCATTTCAAACTGCATGAGCATATGTATCATTTCCTTTTATGTACAAATAGCATAAATGAGGCTTTCCTATATCGTTACTAATTTGCACTTTCATTTCAAGGGAAATACATTTTATGCACAAATTGTTTTGATACATCTTGTATACTTCTGCATGACAGAAAAAGTAAAAATACATTAAGTCATAAACATCTTTTGTTCTGTAACAGTTATTAGGTTGCCCAGTGAAAATGACTCCTTTAATATCCTGTTTTACTTCCTGTACTTTAATAAATATCAACAAAGTCACTCTACTTGTTGATTAAAGGCATAGATCACAATCTTGTGATTCACAGTTTCTGGAGAGTCTCATATAGATCTCCTTTTTGGCAGTTTCATAGTACTGGTTCTTTGCCTTTTCCAAATGAATTGCAGAGAGGGCTTACCGTACAAAGCATTGCTACTTAGCTCCTTGGCGCATACAACAAGTAGATACAAAAGGTAGTACTGGCCAATAATAGAAACATAAACAAGAGAGTCAATTGCTGGAACCAGACGCAACGATCAATCTGTTCTCGGAGTCTTTTATTAGCTTGCAATAACTGTGTTAGCTGGAAAGGGGGGGGGGGGGAGTAAACAATAAATAAATAAATCACACAATTTTAATGCCTAACACGTATTTTATCAGTTAGCTGAAAATATGCCTATGTTCTACTATATAAGTAAGGCATGCTATGTGCTAGCCATACATTCAACATATACCAAGCTCATAGTACTTTCTTTATCACTATTTCTGTTCCTCACATTAGATACTGTGGCCACTACATGGCCTAATGGCCAGTTACATAATTCTGTAAAAATTGTTCTGTAAAAAAATACTTCATTGCTTTCTGTCCTGACTTCCCCACTATCTATTGCTTTTTAAAGAGCAGCTCCTTAGAATACAGCAGCAGTCACCCTGGAGGGGAGTCTCCAACCTTCAGTTCTTCAGGTTTTCAAGGGCACTAAAGGCTACAGGAGGAAGGAGGATATTGAAAGCCCCCAATGCACTGCACATTCCTACAGATCCAGCTGGAAGCTATATATTAATATGCACAAGTGTTACCTGTACGTGTAAATCTTCATTCGTTTTTGCAGGAACATTGAAGGAATTTTCATTTATTGTTAAAGAAGAAGGTTTGCTGCTTTCCACAACATGACATCTTAACCTGGGACAAATAGAAACAGCAGAACAGTGAAATGTAGTACAATAGTAAGAGGACATGGTTATTTTTTCTTTCTTTCTCCAAGCCTCTTCTGCTTCACAGATTCCATTCCCTGCTGGTATTTGTTTCATATGTTCAACGATGCAGCCTTTGTTTCTGCTTCCCTACCTTGTCCCTGCCCACCACAGTGACCAGGAAAGAGAAGATCATCGTCAATTATAACAGTGCTGGAGTCAAAAGGAAACCTAACCATATTGCTGAGGAACCAGCAATCAGAAGGACAAGATTACCTGCACAAAACATAAGTGGTAATGGTTTGGGAAGCTTGCATAAGCACTGAGAGTGACGTGCTAGGGAGAATATAATCTGAAAAGGAGAGATGAGAACACTATTTTGGAAACTGGCTCTCATCTTCGGCTGTGCACATGTACTAGATTTGAAAGGGAAAGGAAGGGGGCTTGGAAGGGCAAGAGATAATTCTGGCTGGATCTAGACACATCAAAGCAGCATTTCAGTTTAAAGCTTTGTAAATTTAAACAGGGAAAACAAGTAGAGAAAAACGGGACTCCACGTCGCCATCTGGTGGCATATTGTTACACCACACATACAAATTGCTTTTTCTTTACCAGTCTAGCGGAGTCCTCTATCTTCCTCTCTTATTTCAAGACAGAGGCTCTGATTATTATTTTTTTGTGTATGTGTGTGTGTGGTAAAGCTTGCCATGCATGTTCTGCAGCTGGCCACACATGCTGCATTACTCTACTCCCAGTAGCTTTTTTTGTTCTTCATGTTTAAAAGCTGCTCTGTACTCTAGAACAGGCAGTTAGTTACTGGCAACTTTCCTCTTTCTTCTTAAATCATTTTTACATATATACCATACTTGTAATTATAAACACCAGCAGTAAATATTTCAAAGAGCTGTATCTGTGCAACTCCTAAGGAAGGAACCAACAAGTCATTTTTTATTTTATACCATGCCTATCAAGGGTGCATCTGTGGCAAATTTTACCTACCAAGGTGATACTAAGCAATGCGGAACACTAGTTTTCAGTTGCATAGGCAGCTCAATATGTCCCCCAAAACAACATGAAATGCTTACCTATGTTCCATCACTTTGTTTCTTGGAACTTCCTTCCAAAACTGACCCAGTTCTTGTGTTCCTGTTCCAGAACACTGCTCCATTTCTGCTGCCATAATCAAAAAACGATCTTGCAGGGAAGCTGCACAACCTGTTTAATCAACATGACAATTTTACTTCCTTTGGATTTAGGCAGTATTTCAAAAGTTTATACACTACGAGCAAAAAAACCCCACACCCTTGACTATATCTACATATACAAAAAGCTAGTTTGTTACTGAAGATATGCAATAATTAGAAGCACTGAACAAAATTTGCCAATTCACAAAAGAATTATGAAAGTGTAGAAGATAAATTCAGAGATTAAAATGTAAAACTATAAAGGCTGTACCTGCAAGACAGCAACCTGCTGTCATCCTTCTGAAATCTTGTTGGATTTGTCCCCTCAAATGGGGCTTCCATGACTACAAATTTCACCCCTTCATAATTAGTGTCCCCCTTAATCTCAATCTACAAGGTGCCCCTTGTAATTCGCAGACTTTATCTACTCAGCAAACTTTATTCATTTTGGTCAAAAGTGGGCGCGGGTGGGTAGGTGATAGTTTTTTTTAAAAAAAAAATAACAAAAAAATCCCCATAATAGTAGCAGAGAAAGGCAGAAAGACTAATTTCTCTAAAGTGGGATTCAGACTTTGTGTCTGAATTGGTGTAAATTGGGCTGCTTTCCAAAGCATGAATGTGGGTTCAAATTGCATCTTGTAACCAGTGTTCAGATCTCATAACAAGCGCTGGCGGACATAAGCTAATTGTAGGTTCATGAAAATCCCCAAACTGATTTACAGCAAATTCATGGGGCATATAAATAATTTGGGATTAATTTATTTTACCATATACCTATCACACAGCTGTCCTAAAATAAATTCTTCTAAAATCTAGTTGCTGTAGTTTTTCAAACACAGGTGGTATACATTCTAATAGTCTCTCTCTCTCCCCCTCTCCACCCCCCTCTCACACACACACTTTTGAAAGAATACACTACCTTTTACTTATTCATCCAACATTAAATATGCAGCCCAATTCCAGAATAAATAAAAAATAACAATAATTAAATGTTAATAGGATCCAGCATATTTTGAATTTTTAAATTCTCTAGGGCAGGGCTCAATATAATGTTTACACTATATACACACAAAAAAAGAATCAAATGATATATATATATATATATATATATATATATATATATATATATGTCAATCCAAGTGCTCTCCTAATCATTCTAGAAAATAACTCAAATATCTTTACGCTACATCAGTGAGGCTGCTACTTATCTGAAATATGTCCCTAAATGTCAAAGTTTTGATAAGCAAAAATGGTCATTTAAATAGTACACAACTTGAATCCGAGGCCTCTTTAACAGTATATTTATTTGTTAAGCAGTAGCTAACTTTTTGCATATTTACAGGAAGCATAATAAACAATAGAATTTTTAGAAACAGGCTAGTCATGATAGAGATTTGTAAAGAGATTGAGGAATGAACTTTATTAGGGTTTGTTCTGTTCAAATTTTGGCCTATGGAATTCTACCTATAAGGGACTGCAAACAGGCCTTTTCTCTCCACTACTGGGGATGAGTGAAAGGTTGTACAGGGAGATTTGGACTAGACAGAAGCAGTCATTTGAAATCTGAACAGTTATTTGGTTTCACTAATGTTTATGTTCTAGTACATGTACATAGAATTCCAAGCTTGCTGCCAGTAATGTATATTACAGAACTTGTTTATTTCATTCATACAATAGTGTAAAAGATTTTACTTACCTCCATGAAGAGATACTATTATATCTAGTGATGTGCCTGGTTCACAGCTGCTGTTACTTGGCTTCACTCTGTACTTGTCAGGAGCAGTTGTTCTAACCTAAACAAAGTATAACTGTATTAAACGCTACCAGTTTTCTTATTTAACAAAGTAGAGGACTAGATTCTACTCACAACTTACCAGTAGGACAAAAACTTGATTAGTATTCTCCATTTGTGTTATTTTGCTTCTGAACACTAATCTTCTATTTAACTTCCACAAAATACCAAACTTTACTCTCCCAAGTGTGTGTGTGGGGGGGGGGTATCAACAGGCTTGGGGGAAGCCCAAAGTTTGCAACAAGGACTTGGCATGCACAGTGGCCACATAATGGTGTGTGTGTGTGTGAGAGAGAGAGAGAGAGAGAGAGAGAGAGAGCGCACGCGCGCAATAGCGCAAAGAGGGAAGTATAGGATGCAAAATCAGCAGGAGTCTTGAGAACCTTCTGCATGTTTACTAAACAGGAATATAAGCATGCCAGACAGTAACCCTGAACAAGAACACTTCACACTAACCTTTGGTACCACTTATCAATAACAAATAACCAACGATAACACCCAATTCTTCTTAAATGTAATCTAAGCAATCACTGTAATGAATTATGTAAATTAAGCCAAAGATAACAATATACTCTTCTGCTCTCAACTCACTGTACTGCTAATTCTTCATTAGGACACCACAAGTTCTAGTATAATGGGAGAGTAAGATCTCCTCTCACTCTTTCCATGTAAGTTTTACACACGTTTCCACATTAGCTTTATAAACTGCGTATCATGTTCTTCCTTGGGGTATCTTTCCTGATACTTCACTGCTATTATCTGGTATTTCACTGCAATATTAAAGTGACAAACATTTGATGAGATCCAGTTATACAGTATAATATAAAAAAATTATAGTTACTCCACTTTTAAGACCATTTATCTGGTCCTGGTTTGACAGTTTTGTCAGCTTGGCATAGAAAGTTATGCATACCTTCTGAAAACCATTTCATCAGCTATTATGGTTACTATTCAGTCAGGTTAATCACCACATAAACACAGTATTTACCTTAAATGCCACTGTATTTTTGGTCACATTTGTGAGAACTATCAAGCATTTCTTCTCTCCAGTTTCTTTGGACCCAAAATGCAGTTCTTCTGCTGGACTAATGAAAAATCACAAATTTGTATTAAAGCATTTGCATTACAGGTTGACAAACTTCCTTCATTCTCTTAAAAATAAAGTTTGTGCTTATTTAGAACACACTATCTGTCAGTTAACAGGCTCTAACCCAATCCTTCAATGTATACTGCTAAATGTCAAATACTTTTAACAGTCCTTTCAGTGAGATTTTCACTTGAAAAGCAATTCATACTTCTATTTTACTCATCATATCCAGGAGTCATTTTGTGTTCAAAGTTTTAAGAAATACGTGTTTGGGAAAATACACATGTATTTTAACAAAGTATCATGAAGCATCAACAAGCCAAGGGCAAAACAACTGTTTGTCATCTTTTTGGGTAAGTGTTATATATATATATATATATATATATATTATGTGTAGTGTTACCTGAAATGAAATCACATCACTAGTCCATCTAGCTCAGTACTGTCTACTCTGAATGGCAGCAACTCTCCAAACGCTTTCACAGCCCTACTACCGGATATAATTTTTAAATGGAAGATGGGCGAGACAGAATCTTGCATATGAAAATTGTGAGCTGCAACACTTACGGCCAGCAGGAACTTCCAAATAGCTGTATCAGTTCAACATTTTAAGAGAAAGCGAAAGTGTTTTACACATGCTGAGGCAAAGTCTGCTCTTACTATTTTATTTTGCAGCAGAAATATGTGCACTTTTAACACTCAACTCAGTACCTGGGACCCAAAGAGCTATTTTGCATGCACTGAAGGCATGCAAGGAGTAGATTTGCATTCTGTAACACAACTGCTTTCTAAGCTTTCCTCATCTTTAGAAGAGGTTTGACACATAGGGGACTGCTGCTTGAGAAACACAAGCCCCAGGCTTGGTGCACAGAACCAGTCAGGTGGCTCTTTGGATCCCAACAAATAGGCATTACAATAATGAATTATGCACACCATCTTATCTGTATAACAACACTCACAATGCAAAATGAAATTTAAAATGTGGGAATATATTTTGCCCAAATTATGACATGTTAGATCTGGAAAAAATGTTAGAACATTTCATCTTTATTATAATCTCTATTCCCCCTCTCCCATACCCACAAACACATTATGAACCTACAGACACCTAGATCAGTGAGGTTACTAGCCTGCTGGCGACTGGCTGGCTGAAAAGGTATGGAAAACTGCACTTCTACGCCAGGTGAAGATGAAGGGGTTTCACTCCTCCAGCAGTCTGCTTGGTTTCAGAGTGCTGTATTACTCATCTACCAACCTGCTCAACTGCCACAATGAATTTCATGCACTTGCTTGCCTATAGTATATGGAATTCCTGACTGCAATGTTGATGTATGTATATCAAATGCTTGGGTGATATACATGACATAACTAGGCTGAAATAATGAAATAATCCTTTCTTTTCTGGAAGACAAGTGGAAGTAATGAACTTTTCAATCATTCATTTATAATCACATGAAGAATTTATTTTAGTGACAAAATCAAATGCTAGAAGTTCTGAATTATGTTTCTTAGGTTGGAATGTTCCTAGGCCATATTAGAAGTTTGTGTTCCAAAATTATCTTCAATTACCTGCTCAGAAACCTATGTGGTACAAACTTTAGATGTAATCAACATCACAATAATGCAACTGCTACAGATTTCCCACTGCTTCCCCAAAATCTAGATTGATGCCAGATTTGTATAAACAAAAACTTTAATTCAAATTTCTAATGAAACAGTCATATTTTCAAATGCTTTCAAATTCGTAAGAATTCAAACTTCTAATGGAACAGTCATATTTTCAAATGCTTTCAAATTCTTACGACACATCAGGATATTTTCTACAAGCTTTATGTTACAGCATATGTAAAAGTAAACATCTATACTTCAACAGGTGTTACAGTTCAATTTAAACTTTTCTGCACTATACAAATTAACAAAGTAATAATTAAAATCAGAGCAATTTTGTAGATCTCATTTTTCTCCACTTAAGGTACAGTATTTGAGTCCCACACTATAACTACCTAACACTGACTGACTACATAATAGGATACTGCTGTGAGGGGTGGAGAAAGGCAGCTATAATACACTCAAAATGTGTATCCAACATATTCCAAATTCATCAGAAATCTAGGTGTCTGAACCTCTTTGCCAAAAGAACCCTAACTTCATCAACACCACCATGTCCTTCATAAAGAAACATCATGAGCTTCAGAGAAGACCTCAGAATCAAATGTGAAACAATTCTTAAAATATCAAATATTTTTCCCTTCACATTCAAGTAATTTTCAAGACACAGAACAGCAATATTACAATATGGAAAGAACTACATTTTTAATGAAATTATTACTAATACCTGATGTGCAATAAAGGTCCTTTAAAAGTGGTTAGTGCTTTCTTTGCATTTTTTGTTTTGGAATCTTGTTTTTCACACTCTTCTGATTTTGGAGTTTGTTCTGCAAAATTTGCCTAGAGAAACAGAAACAAGGAACACTTTTCAGGAATCAATTATATTTTACTATCAAGTAAAAGGACATGCCTGCAAATTATGGACTCTGCTTCATTCACTAAATGAAAGTTATCACTAACTAAACCTACATTTAACAATTTTTTGTTTGGGTTTGATATAAAGTAAACAGAGTTTTATACATATTGAAAGTTTTTCACTTAATGAAGCTAATGTTTTTATTTTTGATAAATGGGAATACACTAAGCTTAAGATGCCTTGGTGTGTCTGAGGTTTCCTAGTCTTCTTCCAATTTTCTGCCCCACTCCATCACAACATTTATCAGAAATTTATCAGAAATCCAAGCACAATTTTCAGCTATACAAATTAAACAATTTTGTTTACATGTGTATTATTCCAACATCTTGACGAACTTGGGGACTCCAGAGAGGAATGGCGTTTTGGCTGTTTCTGTTAGCTCTCCTCTGACAGAAGATAATCATGTGGTGACTGATAATAGTCAGACAGATGGTCTGACTATTCATAACTCTGGAAGGTAAGAGTGATCTGGGAGCAACCTCAAATACTTTGATCAAGGCCATTTTCTGCTGTCTATGCCTGGCAGCTTAAACAGGAGCTAAAATGAGCTGGCAAGCTGAGAAACTGACATTGTGCCCATTGTGCACCTTCCATAGTTAGAAAGATCCAAACCCTCTCAAACACTTCTGGGACAAGCAAAACCGAAACTTAGAGAAATCCCTCTATCGGCTGGTGAAAATTTAATCTGAAAATTTCTAAGTTGCTGTTGTTAAGAACACAAAGGAAAACTAGTCGTTAAAGTGTCTAAGGCAGAGCAAAAAGCTTAATTTATGGTTAGCAATAAAGATTAAACCGATGAGGGAATCCCCTGTATGAAAAATCTTTAACCCCTTTTTCTGTTTCTTGCCACTAAAGAACTGAAAGTACACCAGCCATTACTCCAGCTGCAGGGAAGAATTTATTGTGAGAGATCATATCCATAGCCTGTCTTAAGGTGGAAATATTAAGGTAGACTGAGTTGCTAATAATATCCAAAACATCAAAAGCATTCAGTATGGCAAAAGTGCATCTGGATTTCCCAATGACTCTTGGTATTGTTCCACAGTTGATAACTGAAAATGATAGGATCGGTGTTTGATAAAACGGGGAAAGAAAATGAATCAGATATATGAAATGGAAATGGAAAATACCTAGAGACTTCAGACCAAATCAATGAAAAGTTGGCAGGACTGAATGATGAAGTAACTATATTGAAGACATGGAATGAATTGTCTTAACATTTTCTTCTTTTTTTATGTAACTGGCAGTTGGAAAATTGGTCTGGGTCTGGTCAGTGCCTGCGCAACTGACCATCTGGGATTCACATGTACACTTCCTTTGGTGTCCATGACAGAATGAAAGTGGGCTATTAATGTAAGAACATGAATAAATAAATGCTAGGGGTGTGATGGAATATAGTGCATGCTTTCAAAACTGTAAGAGCATTCAGGTAACTATGATGCCCAAAACTGGAAAGGAACATCTAACAGAAAAAAAACCTATGTATATTTAACATAGTAACCCATACACAGTACTTTCAAAAAAGTGAACATAGATGTTACTTGTAACTGCAGTACAGTGGATCCAAATGTGTTACTTTCAACATGCACTCTTAAATAAGTAAGGTGCCCAAATTACTGAGACAAAATATTATCAAGGCAGTACCATGTCACATGGACACCACTTTAGTTGCCAAACCAAGGGTTAAATGAGACATCTCTGATAGTAGTTAGGACTTTAGGGAGAAAAAAAGGCTTAAAGTAAATGACAAAGGCACAGGAAAAGAAAAGGTTGATAAACTTTCTATCACTTAAATCATTTATGAAGTGTTCTAAAGTTCACCACTCAAAAATGTAAAGCATGCAAATTTTGCTGAGTGTGTATGCTCCACAAAGTAACTCCAGTTCTCATATAAGGTAAAATAAGGATAGTGTGTGTTTGTGTGTGAAGTGTCTCCTCTAGGCAAAGTCTCCAGGTATCTCAGAACGATTGCTTAGGATTCCTGGATAACTGGTGCATAATGCTAACAGCTAAGCAACACATTCACAGGCACAGAATTAGGGTACTGGGAAGGATCATCGTGGAAAAAAATGATTAGGGGTGTCGCAGGGTTCTGTCCCAAACCTGTTGTTGTTCAACATCTTTATAAACAACTTGAACAAAGGAATTGAGAGGATACTTATCAAATCTGCAAATGACATCAAACTGGGAGGGGTAGCCAATGCCGCTGAAGGCAGAATTTGGTTTCAAAATTACCTTAACAGATTATAGAGAACTGGGCCCAAACTAATAAAAGAAATTTCAATAGGGACAAATGTCAGATTCTACACCTAATAATAGTACCACACTATTCTGCCTTGGTCAGATCACACCTGAAATACTGTGTCAGGTTCTGGGAACCACAATTTAAGGAGGATATTGATGAACTGGAATGGGTGCAAAGGCAGATGACCAAGATGATAAAGGGTTTGGAAATCAAACCTTATGAGGAACGGTTGAGGGAGATGGGTATGTTTAGCCTGGATAAGAGGAGACTAAGAGGAGATATGATCGCAATCTTCAAATATCTAAACTGTGTAAATCTAAATTGTGTTTTAATTTGTTGAACACCACCCGAGTGGCTGGGGTAACCCAGTCAGACGGGCAGCATATAACTTTTTTATTATTGTTGTTAATGTTGTTATTACTAACAGCTGTCACATGAAAGATGGAGCAAGCTTGTTTTCTCCTGCTCCAGAAGGTAGTAAGGCTTCAAGTTACAATAAATGAGATACTAAGGAAGAACTTTCTGATAGTAAGAGCCGTTCGACAGTGGAGCAGTCTCCCTCAGGAGCTGGTTTTTAAGCAGAGGTTGGATGACCATCTGTCAGGAATGCTGTAGTTGAGATTTCAGCATTGCAGGGGGGTGGACTAGATTACCCTCAGAGTCCCTTCCAACTCTACAACTCTATGATTTTCTGGGCTGGTTTCTTGATCTTGACAGCAAGAACATAATAACCAACCAATGACACTTTAGGCTTTATTCACTGTACTAATTTAACACTGAATGTTTGGAGGGTTGCCATAAAATACTTGTTTGTATCATTCTTTCCTATGTAACCTTCAGTCCAGGGATACCTTTTTTGAATTAAGTGCTTGTTCTTCATTAGAATCTGGACTCTCCTTGTTATCTACGTCTGTTTCTTCTTTGGTTTCAACTTCATCTTCACCAGTCACGGGTCCATTTTCACACAATGGAGTTTGAAAATCATCATCAACCAATGGAGGATAACTATACTTGAAGGTATCCTGTAATACAAAGATGTTAGTGTGTTATGGAGATGGTGATGAAAGATAAACATAATCACCAAATCATTCTTTGGTCCTCAACTCTGACTGGTTTTATCTGTGCATTCTAAGCAGAAGAAAACACCAAGAACTATATTGCTACATTTAGTGTTTAAGGAAATTACGTAAGAATATAAGCAAATCAAAGTATTAGTGTATCATTGGGTATACAACCTGGTTAATGCCCAGTTAATCTGCATTAATTCAGCAATTCTGTTATCTCACAAATCTTACTAATGGATGGGAAATGGTGTTCAGACCACATTTCCAGCATTTTCTGCGCAGGATGCCTTTTAACAAATTATGGTTGATGTTTAATGGAATTAAAATATCTAAAACTCAAGTTACAACCCATAGCAGGAATATGATTAATGTGAATATCAGAAGATTGTATGATAGCTTCCACTGCTGAGTGATAAGTCATTATTCACTTTAATGACAGCCTGAAAGTCTGCCCTCCCAGGAAGCAGAAGGTCTCAAAGATGACACTACAGACTGGATTGAAAGCCCTAGGAGGCTTAATCCATCTGAGAAGCCAAAAAAATCATCCCTGCTCTAGAATAATACTACTGCTACTCTGGAAGCAGGTGGTTTGATGACCGTGAAGACTACAGAATTAAAAACAGTAATTATTTATATGCTGAACTGCAACTTCACAGTCCCCAAAGAGGGTCATAATTACAAGACAGAAAACCAATCAAAACAATCATAGTACACAGAAAAAGACCATTGGAAAAATAGCTAAAAGCAGAAATTAGTAACAAAACAGTAGAACACAAATTAGTCATTAAAAACAAATGTATTATAATTGTTTACTTAATTCCAAAACTGTGTAGTCTATATATTTATTATACTTTCCCTTCACAACATAATACAAACATTAAGTTCAGCAGCAATATACTTACAGTTCCACCCATATAGGGTGGAAGATATTCAGCACTGATATACTCCTGGATTTCATTCTTATTAGTCAACTTCAGCAAACCCACTGCTTCCGGACCCAGCCAACTTTTCACAATTTTAAAAGCAGCTGGGTAAGAAAAGGGAAGATAGCTTGAAAAGAGTTCTACTATTTTGTTTACACAAACCACAATCACAACTTACTTCCCATTAGTTTTGTTAGCAAATATTGGAAGCAAATATATTTTAGATGGTATTTGATTGCTAATTTTTTTTTTAAAGCTGTCATTGCCTTCCCTGAATGTTTGGGACAGGTAAAAATAAGACACAAGATACACTGTACAAAAACATTAGAATCATATAAATCATATAAAAATTCCCCTGTCAACAATAATAAGGGATTTGCATAAAATATAAATTTCAGTAACAATCCTTCCAGATAAAACAAGTTAAAATTTTAACTTACCATTCATTATCCAGGGCAGTTCAAAGATCACAATTTTTGCTGCATGAACAATAGAAGAGGGTTTTTGTGGTTAATATAGCATTTTAGCACTGTCAAATTTCCTATGAAATGAAAATACTTTATTTATTGTCCTGTTAAACTCCCCTCTTCATTTTCTTCACTACATAAATTAGCAATTCTGAATGTGTAATTTAAATACATTATTCAGTGGAAAATAGGCCAGAGTTTAGATTTCTTGGTGTGGGAGTCACCTTAGTTACAAGCAAAATAACTGAAAATTTATCATCGATACATTAGTCTGTAAAGGGATATAAAAGTAAATTATAAAGATACGAGCAGAATGCTTTCCCTAACAGCTGTATTTGAGAAATCAAACACAAAAGCTAATAAAAACATTTAAAATAAAATGGAGTCATCAAAACTTTGAAAGACTACATTGAAAGCCCAATCCTATCTGTGTCTGCTCCCAGGTTAATTGGCTGAAGTCTAAAGATAAAAATAAATGGTAAATGCATCTTTGCACTCACAGGTGTGCTGCCTGCCCACCGCTACCCCTGGCTGCCTTTCCCTAGATTCAACTGTACTCCCTGGAGTGGCTTTTCAGGATACCAGAAACTATATTGGGAAGGGGGACAGGAAAAGCCC
Organism: Podarcis pityusensis; assembly: GCF_964106645.2. NCBI lineage: Eukaryota > Metazoa > Chordata > Lepidosauria > Squamata > Lacertidae > Podarcis > Podarcis pityusensis. The sequence goes on from NC_138027.1 coordinate 67,254,418, forward strand.
CAGTGTACCCAGTTCATTCTTTACTCCCTAGTATGATTTACCTAATACATATAGAAATACTTTAAAAAATATTTATGAGGGGGACAATTACAAAACTCAATTCAATAGCTGCTCTGTGAAAGGCCTTGTTAATTAATTGAGTATTAGACTGTCTGAAGTAATTGGATAGTGAAACCTCCCAATTGTGACAAATTGTGAAAAGAACTATACTGTGAACATGGCAGTTGTGAAGAATTATTTCCTGCTACTATAAAAAAAAGTGCCACTTATATCCTAGGATCAATCTATTTTATGCCTACTGTAATCCATTTTGCAGACAAAATATTTAGGCAGGGGCAGGGAGAAAAACAGCATGAGGCTCGAATCCACTGAACATCTCAAAATATACCTCAGATTTCTATGAATTCTTCACACTACCACTTTGTTTCCAAACTTCCATTTTCAGGAACCAGCTTGTACTATGGCTGATACTACCCTCAGATTTGAGAAACTCTTGTTTTTCATTTATTTTCTAAATCTATAGTATAATATAAATGCTATTATCATACTTACTGAGGTAATTAGGGTAATAAACTTTAAAGCAGTTGATGATGTATCGGACAAAATCCATATCCTAAAATAAAGATGTATTACCAATTAACAAAAGATTAAACTCTACTTATAGCTTTCAGAAAACGTCAAGAAAGTTCTGTTCAACAGCTCCAGTGCTGAAGGTGCTTCAACATTTTTAATTTTGGAATATCTCACCTTATTCAAAAATACAGTGGTACCTCGGTTTAAGAACAGTCCGGTTTAAGAATGATTTGGTTTACAAGCTCTGCAAAACTGGAAATAGTGTCTTGGTTTGAGAACTTTGCCTCGGTCTAAGAACGGAATCCGACTGGTGGAAGGGCACCAGCTGCGGGAAGCCTCATTAGGGAAAGTGCACCTCGGTTTAAGAACGGTTTTGGTTTAAGAACAGACTTCCAAAACGGATTAAGTTCGTAAACTGAGGTACCACTGTATATCAAGCTGATTCTGAAGTAACCCTATAAAATATATGCAAACTGGCTTGCAGCGACACATACAGGCCAGTTTAAAGGGTTACTTTATACATAGAGGCCTGACAAATACTTCTGTGAGATGGTATCATCTGTGGTGAGACAGCGTAAGAAAATCCAGGCTAAATCTTATATGTGGTATCAGGAAGCATCTGGCAGTCTTAACAAGGTTTACATGGATAAAAGACGTCAAGGCCTTTATTTTTAATGGTTAAGAGTTCTGAGACTGTTGAGAGAACAGGCCCTAAAACCTATAAAAATTAGTGGAACTTTGTTGCAAAACAGAATGTATGATTGCAGCACTTTCTACTGCTAATTAAGTAAATAGTAGATTCAGCCTAGTTCTTATTAAACAGCTGGCTTTGGCTGTGATTCATAAACAAGTCAATCCAGAAGTTAGATTTATGCTGAAAGGCAAATAATTTAAATCTAAGTACTCCATTATAAAAGGCTTCATAAAGGCAGTACAGTGCTACCTCTGGATGCGAATGGGAATGGGATCCGTTCCGGAGCCCCGTTCACATCCAGAAGCAAACTCAACCTGCGTCTGCGTGGGTCGCGATTTGCTGCTTCCGCGCATGACGCCATTTTAACCCTCTGCGCATGCAGTGAAACCCGGAAGTAACGTGCTCTGTTACTTCCGGGTCGCCGCAGCGCGCAACCCGAAAATACTTATCCCAAAGCTACTTCAACCCGAGGTATGACTGTATATAACTTTCCAACTGGAAATGTTTTGTTTAAGACACATCAACAGGAAAACAGTAATATGCATACTTACTATGTTACTAATTCCAGTTTCAGCCATGTCAAATACCACTGTCAAAGGCTTTCCGTGTTCTCGTCTGGCATAGCGTTCCAACCAAAAGGCTACTAGCTTCTTCTTTTCAAATTGAGTTTTAGAATCTTTTACATGAAGTTTCACCCTGAACCAAACTAATGGAGTGGGGTGGGAGAAACACAAATAAACATGCATGTTTGCCTAATAGCTACTTATGACACAACCCAGACACTTGATGCTGCCCATGGGGCTTTAGCAGAGAAGTGAGGCAACCACCATATCCACAGCCCTGCCACATCTGTGAGAGTCGTAGATAGAGGGGGCGGGGGGCAAATTGATAAGGCAGCCTTCAATTGGCATAGCAATCAGGCTGAGAGGTGTGTTCCAATGTAATGCTGCTTCAAACTTCAACCTACACACATAAAAGATGCAGGCCAGAATGACTAAGCAAAGCATCACCTCTATACAATTCAACTCACCCCCTCCCATGGGTTGGCTTATGCCCTTATTCTTGAACTTTCTATCTCCTAAGTAAAGGAGATATTCTTATTTTCTAAGGTACACACATTTTTATTTATCATGAATTAGTTATAATACAGTTTTGTTCACTGCATTTAATTTTAAAGCCCTGGAAGATTTTTTTAAAATGACAGAAGAAAGACATTATAAAGAAAAATGTGAATCTATATTTTTGCCTCCTCCTACATGCTCTAAAGCATGAATGCAAGATATAAAACATGTCTTCATGTTGAGCGAGTCCTTTTAGGAAGGGATTTTAAAATCCACTTATATATGGTTTGCTCAAATATAATTTTCTTAACGAAACAAAGATAATCTACTGTAAAATCATATACATGTCTACTCAGAAGCGAGACCCATGGAGAAGAATAGGGCTACGGACCTAAGAGAGCAATCTAGTGAGGTAGTTGAGCTGAATTTTTTTTAAACCTGGCAACCAATGTGCCCCTTTGGTTTCAGATAGTACATGGACAGGGGAACCTCCTAGTTTGGTTAGACTATACACTTCCAGTTTACAATAAATAAATTACTTCTGGTAGATGAGCCACCATAGCTGCTAGAGGACCATGAACTGTGCGTCCTGAGCGTTTTAGACTCATCTACCCATGTACTATCTGAAATCTAAGGGGTGCATTGGTTGCCAGATGCGAAATAGATTGCCATTATTTCCAGCTATCTTACCCCACTAATCTTTGTCCCATTCAATAAAGACACATTTATTTATTCCAATGGAATTGGGTTGCACCATCAGATGCCTTCCTAAGGCATCCACTATGTTGAAAAATTGAAACCACCAAAGGTTTTCTTCAAAAGGTGGAAGAATTAGCAATCAGTGTACAAAATCAGTCAAATTTCAAGAAGCTATACTGAGGAAGAGGAAAGACACATAAGCACTTTTGAACAGAATATGCTTGAGCATAGTTAGTTTCATGTGATACTGAAGATGTGTCTCCTAAAACGAAGGGCTAATGAAGTAAATGTTTACACCCTGCATGCCTTCATTAAATACAAGACTGCCTAATAGCTACCTCCCTGTGATATGGCCTCAGTATTGTTTTATTACTTCTCAAATACAGATGCCAATAACCTGTTACTGTATATATTATCATAAAGTTTAGTTCTCTTCACTCTGAAACCATAATTACATTTGCATTACTTGTAAATGAGTAAGCAGATGAACAGGCAGACTTACAGATTTTATAGCCTTCCTTATCATAACCATGTAGGTAAATGGCACCAGGTTCAAAGAACCGCTTTGGAAGTGAAGATTCTGTCAAGTCTACAGAAAAGCAAGATTTTTATAAGCACATATAAGTATACTATAACAAAATCCTGAAGTTCTAAAGCAAGACTTGGGGGCTGGGCAGTTATTTATTTCAACCGAAACACAGCATTGTAACTCCAACATAGCATATTGTATTGATTATCCTGTAATAGGGAACGGCAGGGTTCTAAGACAAGTTATTGAAGCCTGGAAAAGAGTTAGGGGTAATATTTAATTTAAAGCATTTTAGGGAACCTCTTCTCACTTATGACAGAGTAGGAACCCCCGATAGACTGAACACACAAGGGCAGCACCAATAAACTGTCAGACCAAGAATAAATATTTTGGTTCCTGGATGCTGTATGAAGACTGCCCTTGTCAGTGAATAAATCATTGTTGTACAGATAGAAATAGCAAAAAAATCCCATGAAGTGATGAAAAACAACTAAACATCAGGCATTATTCTCAAGCAGAGAATTTGTCTGTGGAACAGTGTGTGCCCACATAATTTAGGGCAGTAATATTTCTATATACCGTAGTTGACTTTGGAGGGATGCACACAATTGTATACATACTAATTAAACACCAGCTCTCCTTTGCTGCTATTTACTTGCAGTATTTTGTCAGTATAGAACGTAATGTCTTTACTCAAAGGCTGCTTTTGGGGTTTAACTATATTATTAACAACTCACCTTAGAAGTGCAGGGACAAAACTATCAAGTAGAGGTGCATGTGGAACAAGCAGCAATGCAGTTTGAAAAGCAACTGCTTTTACAATTAGATACCAAACATCTTACCGTGAACTGCATACTCTTTTCTCCACTGAAAGCTTTCATCAATCATCTTTAATGTATCGTCCACATTATCATCTCGCCATATCAGAAAATTATCAACCCAGGTATCATCTTGCTGTAGTCTCTCTGTATCTCTAGAATCATATTTATCTGTTTTTGCTGGTCAATAAAATAAGAATTGCATTAGAAAATATGACCAGATTTAAAAACTGACACATACATATGTTTCCTAACAGTTTGAGCAGGAATACTACAATTTTAAGAGAACGTGTTGGGATAATGAAGACATGTTATTTCTGCTTTATATATTTTATTTCCAAGTGTCTACAAAACATTAAAAATATATATGTTAGTATGTGCACCCTGCCTTTTGACAAGGCCCACAAGGCAACTGTGGCCTAGTAAGGTGTCAAACAAGTCACAGAAATGTTGGTAAATAGGCCTACCAGGCTGGAGACGGCTGCTATCAGGAGCTGTAGTATGGAGCATAGCCTCAATGACCAAGATAAACCAGGAAAAGTCATTAAAAGCTTGTTAAGTTTGCATTTAGTGCACCAAAAATGCTTACAGGTAGGGAAATGTCCTTAAAATGTAGCAGGATTGTGTAACTGGTTTGTGGATTTTTTTTAAAAAAACACTAACTCAGAGCTTTCCAAACTTTTCATGTTGGCTACACGCTTTTAGACATGCATCATTTTGCAACAAAAGTAATTCAGTTTACTAGCAAACCAGAGGTTATACCATTTCCAGCCCCAGGAGGAGCACAAGGAGTGTTCATGCAACACACCTACACACTAAGGTGTTGTGACACACAGTTTGGAAAGCTCTGCACTAGCTCATGATCAGAAAAGGGAAGAATCTGAGAGGAGTGAGAAAAAGTGTTCCCTGACTAATGCATCTTTTGATTTAATTCACTGAGCAATGCACACAGCATCAGAAGTTCACACAACTATAATAATAATAATTTTATTATTTATACCCCACCCATCTGGCTGGGTTTCCCCAGCCACTCTGGGCGGCTCCCATCAGAACACTAAAGCAGAATAAAACTTCAAATATTAAAAACTTTGCTAAACAGGGCTGCCTTCACATGTCTTCTAAAAGTCAGATAGTTGTTTACTTCCTTGACATCTGATGGGAGGGTATTCCACAAGGCAGGTGCCACTACTGAGAAGGCCCTCTGCCTGGTTCCCTGTAACTTCGCTTGGAAAATCATCAGGACTTACTTCATAACAGCCCAATCGTTCAAGTGTTTAGTCAGAAGAAGGTAGCTTTTAGTTAGGCTACAAATTCCTAAGTATGTGATGGAAAGTCAAGGCTGATTCAGGCAGAAACAAGGATGCATTAATGGGTAGGATCACCACAGTGAAGAATATATTGAACTGGGTGTGTTTATTAGGAAGACAACCAACATACACCTATTAACTAGTTTCATGGATTGCTAACAAATAAAAGCAAGTAAGTCATAGAATCATAGAGTTGGAAGAGACCACAAGGGCCATCGAGTCCAACCCCCTGCCAAGCAGGAAACACCATCAGAGCACTCCTGACATATGGTTGTCAAGCCTCTGCTTAAAGTGTCAGAGGACAAATAAGAGAACATAGCCTTTTTCATACTATCTGTGTGATATCTGTGTGATAAATGTTCACTTCCCCTTTCAGACAGCCTGCACTGGAGTTTGCTCTGCAACCAGTGGAAATGTGTCAAAATGACTGCTGATGATAGAGCAGTACACCCTGCCTTTTGACAAGGCCCACAAGAAAAGTATGATCATTTCAAAGTGTCAGACAAGCCATGGAAATTTTGGTAATTGGATCTACCAGGGTGAGAAAGGGCAGCTATCAGGAGATCTGTAGAATGGCACATGGCTTCAATGACCAAGCCAAACCAGGAGAAGTCACGAAAAGTTATGATGAGAAGTCAAAGCTCCTCATAAGGAAGAAGTGCCAAGAAACAAGCAGGATACACAAAATTGCTTGTCATTACGTACTACATGGGATCGTTGATACATACCCAATGTTTCGTATTGTTAATGCATATCATGTTGCCCTACTATTTCAAGTCTGGCCTGCACTAAAAATGGAATACATCCAACAATAGTTAATGCCCATCAGCCCCAGGGCAAGGTGCAAAGGTACATGACAAAGAAACCCTGTGGTAGTTACATAGGGCTGGCTTGGTTACATAGGGCTGGCTTAGAGGCATCTAAGTCTGGTAAACAACTGGTAACCTAGTAAGCAAAATATGAAGGTTAACTAGAGGCGGCCATATAAAATCATAGCATTTCACTCAAGCTGTTTGTCCCTTGATGTCCAAACATTCCAAGTACAAAAGATCCTCTTTTTTTAACCCAGTACAACGTATCTGGCCTACAATGGGCTACTGGGCTTAAAAGCCGCCAATCCTGTATTTGCCATGTCAGGAACACTGCAGGTGTGGGATACAAATAAAATGTTTGGGTACTGCACCAACCTTGTAGATATTCTGCCTCAAAGCGCCTTCTGGTTTCACTTATTAATGGAGCCCTGGTGTCCTGCTGGAAAGGGAAAGGAGCACAGAAAAGATGCCATTTTCACAAACTTCTACAGAACAGGGCCCTCCTTAAAGTGATAGTTTGCCTCCTTAAGTTGCGGCAGAGCATCTGCCTTATTTCCAGGGTCAGAGAATGTTGTCAAGTGATGGCCAAACATCAGAAGTCGAAAACCAAGGACCCAAAACAATGATAAACTGGGGAGTTGTTGTGGAACTGTGCAGCCCAGACACATTAATTGACGTTGTTGAGGCCCTTACCAAGAGACTGAACCTAATAGGCACAATGTCGATTTTCATCTCTCTCTTAAAAAGTTTAAAAAAGGGGAAAGCCAAGGCACACCCAAGAAGGGCGTCTGCTGTGCCACAAGCAGGGCCACCTGAGGAAGACTCCCCACCTGTGAAGGAGTTGGGCTGGGGGATATTCGTGCGGCTTTTCCGGCGCCCCACAGGCTCTACCTCAAATCCCCTCAACCTAGTCACCTCAACTTTACCGACCTAGCAGCAAAAAAATAAAGTAAAATAAACCCAACAGCCATTGTTTTCTTGGACCAACCGTCCCCTCCCGCGGTTCTGCCCCGACAGACCCACCGCCTCAGCCCGGCGGATAGTCATGTAAACGGGCCGAGAATTCCCCCCTCCGCGTTCTCTTGACTACTCACATCCGCCATGGTCCTGCCCGCACCAGACTAGAAGTAGAAGTAGAAGTAGAAGCAGCAGCAGCAGCAGCAGCAGCAGCAGCGACGCGAGGGAAACGGGCGAGACCAAGAGCGCGGGTGGGTAAGGGGTGGGCGGAGGCGCCGGGGAAAAGGAGCGCGTGACACAAGGCTGAGGTAAGGAACCGACACCAGCCGACGCCGCGCGTGCGCGCGCAGAGCCACACAAACGCGCGCGCCGGCCTCAACGGCTAACAAAGTCCCCGCTCTTTCTCTCAGCCGCCTACCAACCAGGCCAGCTCTCGTTCAACAAAAACAAGCAAATCATACGTAGCGCACGCGCAGACGCGAAACCACAACCTCCCACTTCCTCCCCCCTCCCAACCTCTCTCTCTCTCTCTCTCTCTCTGGAAGCCACGCCCATTCATTTCCTGGCGTGATTCCGTCCAATCCTACCGCGCGCGGCCTTTCGCCTCTCCATTTACGGTCCCGCCCATTTCGTTTGCTACAGCCAATGGCGCCCGGCTTAATGACGTAACGTGACTCCGTTCCCAGGATTCTTTTGTTTGGCGGGATTGTTCGGAGCTTGAGGCTCCGGCCGCTAGTGCTGTTGCTGGTGGGGAATGAAAGGGGCTCCCGCGGTCTCCTCGCGCGTTATGTTGAGGCTCATCGGGTCCTGCCCCCTTTGCTCATTCAGATCAGTGGAACCTACTTCCAAGTAAGTGCGCCTAAGGTTGCTCTTTAGTATTCCTACAGAGGGATGCCGACCAGGATAAGGACGGGGATTTCACTGCCTGCCCCCATGCCAGCGGGTGTGGCTTGTGTGGCCTGGGGGGGTGGTTTACAGAACTAATCCCCCCCCCCCCCGCTCACAGAGCGGGATTAGGTTGACAGGGCTAAAGTAAAGTGATTCTGAGGAGGCAATCTGAACATCTCTTAACTGGGAGTAAGCCCCTTTGAGCTCAGTGGGGCTCCCAGCACAGACTACATGCTTGAAACTTGTGTTCTGTATTTTGTACCCTATAGTATTCCACCTGTGTTCTCCTTGCTGCTGCGTGGAACAGCGCATGAATCAGACCTTTGGATTTTGCAAGCCAAGCATTTTAAATTTACTTAACAGAGTGTGGTTCGTTTATTGCCAGAGCGCTAGAGAGAAGGGTGAGCTCTGCAAGCAAACTACAGTCATACCTCGGGTCGAATGTGCCTCGGGTTGAGCGCGTTCGAGTTGCGCTCCACGGCAACTCCGAAGTAATGGAGCATGTTACTTCCGGGTTTTGCCACTTGCGCATGCACAGACGCTCAAAATGACATCCCGCGCAGACCCGCTGTCGCTTGTTACATTCGCTTCAGGATGCGAACGGGGCTCTGGAACGGATCCTGTTCGCATCCCGAGGTACCACTGTAAATTATTCCCATAGCATGCTTCTGCTTAACTGTGACTGTTTTAAACCTTGCTGGGGGCTCTCTCCGGCTGGAGAATGTGTAAAGCCCCGCATTTTGAATCTTGGTGCCCAGCCGATTCTTTTATTTCTTACTTACACATGGGTCAGATCTGTTTTCCTGCCACACAAACCAGAAAGAGAAAAGAGTGGTTGTAAGCCTATGTGTTGTTTGTGTCCTGCACCATCAGATAACTAAGATCACATACTTTTAGAATCAACACTTCCTTTAAAAAAGAACATATGTGTGTTAGTTTAAAGCAGAGTCTCGTGCCCAGCGGAAGGATGAGGAGTACGTGCTGCATACTCTAAATTGCTTTATTTATAGTTCAAAGCTGTTATATTACAGAAAGACATCTTGCCTCTGCCGGAGCAGAAAAATGCATCCTCTCTCCTCGACAGCTCGGAGAGAATCACACAGTGAAAAACAGGAAACCAGTGTACGTCACATCCAGTCTCCCTTTCCCGTGAGAAACTCCAACAGTACAGACTGTGGAATGTAAACACCTGTCTCGTGACAAGCCCTTTCGCTGCACAGTGAAGGAAAGCAGAAACCAACATCCTCCCCCTTTCTGTGAACATCACTGGGCAGCGTGTTTGTACAATATCAGTACAAACCCAACTTCTGCACATAGGTACAGTGTTGATCCCTTGATACAATCTTGGACAATACATCAGCAGGAATTTCATTACCTGGCATATAGGACACCGTTACGAGTCCCTTCTGAATACATTCCCTAGCATGCTGCAACTTTAATTGCAAGTGCTTCGTGCTTTGCTTACAAGCTTCAGACTTCAGCAAAGCCAAACATGCTTTGTTGTCCTGGTAAACCTGGATTGGACATTTGACAGGAATTTTCATATCTTTGCACAATTGTATTAACCATTCACAATCCTTAAGTGAATACGATAGTGCATTCAGTTCGGCTTCACAAGTACTTAAACTAACTGTTGTTTGCTTCTTGCATGACCAATCAAACAGACCTTGATTGTACATGTAGCAAACTCCAGACGTACTTTTCCTGTCTGTATTGTCACTTCCAAAACTTGCATCTGCAAATATCTCAAGACCACCAGACTTCTGATTGTTGAATCTCAGTCTGTAATGCATAGTGCCTTTCAAATACCGCGCTATGCGTTTCAGAGCTTTCCAATCCTTGACACTAGGATTGTTGACTTGTCTGCTTAGCAAATTACAGCTAACAGCAATGTCTGGTCTTGAACATCTGGCAATGAAGTTTAGCTTGCCTAGCACACTTCTGTACAGTGTAGTGTCAGAAAATGCTTCTTCAGTGTCATCTACCTGATAACCTGTTGTCATCGGTGTGTCTACAGGGTTAGCATCCATCAGATTTAGTTTGCTTAACACATCAGCAATTTTCCGTGACTGGTGTACTAGAATGTTACCATCTTGATCTCTCTCTATTTCCAGAGATAGGTAGTTGTTTACCTCACCAAGATCTTTCATGTCAAAGTGCTCTTTCAGTTGAGCTAGGGCGTTATTGTACATTGCGACATCTTTCCAAAAGAATAATAAATCATCAACATAAAACAAACAGTACAGTTTCTTTTGCCCCTCCTCTTTGACAAATACACATGGATCAGCTTTTCCTTGCTGAAAACCTAGAGAAAACAATACTACAGTGAGTTTTGTGTGCCAACACCGTGCACTTTGTTTGAGACCATAAAGGGATTTCTTCAGAGCACAAACAAATCCCTGTTTTACCTGTACGCCATCAGGTGGAAGCATATAAAGTGATTCATCCAGAGATCCGTACAGAAAAGCTGTGTTAATATCATGGTGACTAATGTGTAGATTTTCCTCTGCAGCTAGCTTGAGCATAAGCCTAATGCTTTCATATCTCACTGTCGGTGAGTAGGTCTCGTGATAGTCTTCACCTGGTACCTGTGCAAAACCTCTGGCTACCAATCTGGCTTTGTGTCTGACTATCTTGCCATTTTGATCTGTCTTCGCTTTGAAGACCCATTTGCTTCCAAGCAGTTTCATTCCTGGAACTACTGGAACTAGCTCCCATGTTTTGTTCCTTTCTAAGGAATCAAGCTCAGCCTTCATGGCATTTAACCATGGCTCAGCTTCCTTTGAATCCAAACCCTGGATGTCTTGGAAACTTGAAGGTTCAAATACCTTCTTGGAGCTTTTAACAGCTGTTACTGCTATCGTAGCAAACTCATCAGCAAATCTCTTTGGAGGTCTGCCTTTTGTGGCTCTCTGTGACCTACGAATTAGCCTTAAGTCTTCAACACTCTCCTCTTCCTTCTTAGGAGAAAAACGACCTATTGTGAACAATGGTTCCTCCAATTCTTGATCAGAGCTTTCAGAGGGTCGCATAGAGGCTTTCGCACTCTTGAAATCCTCTGAATCACCCGATTCAGTTTCAGATTCAGACTCAGAACCTTCATCAGTGGGTTGTTGTGGTTGCTTTTGACTATCCTCAGTCTCATCACCGTCATCAGGATAACATTGGAAAATTCCCACATTCTCCCCCCACTTTGCATTGTACTCAACACTTCTCGTGAGCTTAATTGTCTTAGAGTCAGTCATCATTATTCTGTAAGACCCTTTCTGATAACCTAGAAAGATACCATGCAATCCACGCTTGTCTAACTTGGAATTTTTTGGTGAGTGAACCCACATGTCAGAACCAAATATTTTCATGTGTTTGATGTATGGCTTCTTGCCAAACATCTTCTCATAGGGGGTACAACCAATCGCTAAAGATAACCTGCGATTGTAACTGTAAACAAAACACGAGAGAGATTCGGCCCAATAACTCTCTGGAAGATTGGCATCATGCAGCAAGGTTTTTAACCCTTGAAGCAATGTCTGATTTGCCCGTTCCGCAAGTCCATTCTGCCATGGCGAGCGAGGACTAGACAAATCGTGTTGAATTCCTTTCTCAGTCAGAAAAGCTTCAAACTGCTGAGAAGTGAATTCTCCCCCGCGATCACTGAAAAGAGTCTTTATCTTCTTACCATGCACATTTTCCAACCAAGCACAGAATTCCTTGAACCTAGGAAAAGCCTCTGATTTCTGCTTGAGATTGTACACAAAAATATATCTGGAAAATGCATCAACGAGAACCATGAAGTATCTATTTCCACCCAAAGAGGGCGCTAGTGGTCCAACCAAATCAGCATGAACAACCTGGTATGGTTCTGTAGCTTGCCTACTAGACACCTTACCTTTCGCAGCCATTTTCACCTTGTTTGCTGCGCATGCTTTGCACTTCATGTGGTACCTGCAGGGTTTAATAGTCATACCTTCAACCAAGGCAGGCATTTTAGATACTGCCTCAAAATGCAAATGACCAAATTTTCTATGAAAATCGTGAATACATTCTGCATGCAAACTTTTGTTAGAACCTGCAATGCAACAAGTGTCATCCTTCACAACATCATCATAATACAAAACAAACAAACGATCAACATATTCAGCATGCAATACATAATCATTTTTCTTTGTGATGATGCACTTCCTGTTCTTGAAGGAAACGTCAATGTTCCGCTCATTCAGCTGTCCAACGCTGAGCAGATTATGTTTGGCGTCTGGCACGTAAAGCACATTCTGTATCGATAAGTCCAAACTGTGAAGAACAACAGTTCCGTAGCCTTTACTGGGAATAGTGTGGTCATCCGCCTGGTGAATCGCACCTTCCTGCGGTGTAAAAGACACAAACAGTCTCTTATCGTTGCACATGTGGTGGGTCGCCGCTGAATCAACAACGAAGAAAGATCTAGACGTCTTCTGGACCTCTGCAACCTTTGGAGTGAAGCGTGAAACCATAGCCTTGTGCTGCGTTGTCCTAGACACCGGACCTTTGCCTTTGCCTCGGCCTTTTCCGCGCGATGAGCTATCGCTGCGCTGCTCTGTCTTGGCCCTGGGATATCTGCATTCCCTCTTCATATGGCCTAGACGTCCACACGAGTAGCATTTCACTGCCTTCAAAGCTTTGGCGCCATCTGGTGGTTCCACTGCACTATGGGATGACGTCTGTGAAGACTCCCCCTTGCCCATGCAGCTAGCACCCCGGCGATCTGCTTCATTTAAAATCACGGCAGTTACATAGTCCACTGTTAGCTGAGCGGTTGGCTGCACAGCAATCTGGGTTGCAACAGACTCCCAACCTGAACCCAAAGATTGTAGTATCATGAAAGAATACACAGCCTCTGGAAAGTTGAGTCCTCTCTGTTGCAGCTCATGTCTCAGATTTTGCATCTCCATCAGATGTAAACGCACATCTCCACCTTCAGCAAGAGCCATATTATGCAGCTTGTTAAAGTAAAACATAGTGGATCCAGCTTCTGTCCTTAAGTGAGCTTCTCTCAAAGCGTCCCAAATTTCTCTGGCTGAGGTCTTATCACGCAATAGACAGAGCTCTTCTGGGGATACTATCAATGTAAGAGTTCCCCTTGCTTTGGAATCCTTAGCTTCCCATGCATCTGTAACTGGAGCTGGGGGGGTTTCTGTAATCACCTCAAACAAACCCTCTTTCCGCAGAATTGCCTCTGCATACAGAACCCAGTCGGCATAATTTTTCTTGCTGAGCTTAGGAATCCCACAAGCATCCTGAAGGGCCATCATGACTCTGGCATTAGCCTTCAGCGTCATATATGCTGCTTTAAATCTTGCTGCGTCACTGCTGCAGCTGCTTTATTCCAAAAGCGCACTTAAAAGTTACTTTCGATTTCCCCAGCATAGTAACTTGTGCCTGGGAGCCTTTTGCCTATTCCCGGCAAAACGGCTTTGAAAGTTCAAAGTCCAGCCATAAAGCCATTAACTAGAAGCTGGCAGGCTGCCCGGAGCAGTAGCACATACCTCATCAATCACTTTTACGCGCAGAGCAGATTCCGTTCCGATCTGTCCCTCTGCATTCCGATCCTTTGCCGGCACTCCGATTCGACTTCTGGGCCCATAACCACGTGTTAGTTTAAAGCAGAGTCTCGTGCCCAGCGGAAGGATGAGGAGTACGTGCTGCATACTCTAAATTGCTTTATTTATAGTTCAAAGCTGTTATATTACAGAAAGACATCTTGCCTCTGCCGGAGCAGAAAAATGCATCCTCTCTCCTCGACAGCTCGGAGAGAATCACACAGTGAAAAACAGGAAACCAGTGTACGTCACATCCAGTCTCCCTTTCCCGTGAGAAACTCCAACAGTACAGACTGTGGAATGTAAACACCTGTCTCGTGACAAGCCCTTTCGCTGCACAGTGAAGGAAAGCAGAAACCAACAATGTGATCACTGTCTCTAACTCAGTGTGGCTGGGTTGGTTGAAATGCAAAAGCTCTTGTATTTTTTGTTCAGAAGAAACTCTTTAGATTTTATCTCCCTTGATAGCATGACCAGCTGTAGTTGTCAAAATGTCAACTTCCACACAGTGATTAAAGTTACAGGCTTGTCTTCCTTCGCATCTGGTCACCTTGGAGCCTGTCTCTTGTATTCAATAGCAGTAGTGTATCCCCTATGACATTCCTTTGAGGTTGCTATTGTATACTGTACTCATTTAAGATGCGTACATGTGTACAGTGGGGCTTGCTTATGAGTAGACATTTTATAGGTGCCTGAGAAACCAGATCATCTTTAGATTAGAACTTAGCTATTTGTAGCACCATTACTTTTGCATTCCAGAGCAAGAAATGCTTTTAAGGCCTGTTGGTTGAGGTAATTTACATCCTGGGAAAAGCTTGATTATGCTGGACAGTTGTAATTTTCCCTGGCATTACATGTGGGATTTACTAGATTTCTGTGTCTAATCCTGATTAAAAATTGTCTAATTTCAGATATTTAGATGTTTGTCACTAGTGACGATTGGCTGGACTAATGCCAGGACTGGATTCAGTGGACCTTACTTCTTGAACATCTATAGGAATTGGCAGCTGAAGGTGGTACCCTTCGGCTTTAACTCATCTTTAAGTGTAAACAGTACATGGGTGAAAGCAGGGGACCTTACTCAGCCTCACTTGCAGCCTTCCGGGGCCACATCAATGATAACAATTAGCCACCAAGGATATGTTCTCCCTCCACTGTTGGAGGCAGTGTGCTCCTGAATATGAGTTGCTGGGAATTGCAGCTGAGGGGAGTGTGGTTGGGTGTTGAGCAGAGTGCAGAGCAGGGCTGGTGAGAGATGTGGCCTGGGCAGCTTTCAAGGGCTCAGTGGAGAGACTTGGAGGACTGTATTTGGCCCCCAGGCCTGAAGCTGCCCACCCCTGGGTTAAACACCGGAATCCTAGGTACAGTTATCAGGAAGTGCCCTCTTTACTTAGATAAACATATTTAGAATCCAGCTGGAAGTGTTTTATTGAACTGAATTATTTGTGTGAATGTGACTTTTTTATGGGCACAGACTGATCCTTCCTTACTGAGGTTAAAATGATCTGCTTTCTGTTGTTGTATTGCCAAACACTTATTATTTTTCAGATCGGAAAAATGCTGCTCAGATCAAATGCAAATTAAACAGAAGAATCATCCTATTGAAAAGCAGGAGACTAACTCATGGTCTTCTTGCAGTGGACGTATTTTAAGGAAATATGCTGATGGATCAGCAAGAGAAGTTGTTGTCATATAATGGGGAACTCCTGGTTTTCCAGCTGTCAAAACTGAAATCCACACAAGGCGGTGGTACAAAAGTGATGAAATTGCACGCCAGGAGAATGTCATTTGACAGTTGTACTAAACAGTTTATTGAGACGTCTACTGGGTCATTTAGCGATTGTGAGGATGGTGTGGAAATGATTCATTGCAGCTGTGCATCTGACTTCAGAACAGGAATCCTTCACCCTTGTGTTCTATTGAAAAAGAAGATGAAGAAGAACACAAAATATACTTTACTCTTGCTTCATAACAGTAACATATTTGAGCTGGTTCTGCATTTTAAATTGGATTATGAACTGAAAGAACCCATAAAGTTGCTTTCTGGCCCAACGGTTTTATGGAGCCATGCAAAAAGCCTGTTTCACATTTCTCCCCAAACTTGCACTGTTTTATGTGCCCCTGTTCAGCTTTGTTCCATCAAATGGGCCGGTGAGATTAAGGGTGAGGGTGCTGTTGTTCTGGGAACAAGAGCTGCTTGTTTGACAGACAGAGGCAATGGGCAAAGTGTTCCCAAATCAGATGCATTCATCTGGGGTACCGAGTGCTTTGCCTATGCAGTGGAGAAACAGGAAGCGCTAACAAGGGCCACTTTTGTTCCTCATGCTTATGGCGGCGTGGTAGCGTGTGTGCACGTTTGTGAAGTCGATGCCGTGAGAAGCAAGTTCAGGACGTCAGTTGTCGCAGTCACATGCAAAAGCCAAGTCATCATTTTCCAAGATGGTCTACCGAAAGATGTTCACCAGCTTCCATATGAGAATCCTTATTCTGTACAGGTAGCAGCAGTGGAAGGAAACAGCCAGTTGGTGGTTGTAACCTTTGCTTCAGGAGATGTGTGTGCACTATGGAAGCATAATTTACAGGTATTGATCTGATACTTTGTTCTTAGGCTTGCAAAGGTTCTGCCTTGTGTTATGCAATATGCTTGACACAAATCTCTGCAGAAACCGATGCACGTATTGAGTGATTGAGCTTGCCTATATTCTGTTTTCCACAATAGGCAGGGCCCAAAGCGGCTTACAGCAAACATTCAAAACATTGTATTTCCAGTGCTCTATATTACAAATGGAACATATCAGTAAATTCAAAATGACGAAAAAACCCAAACACAATTTGGAAAACACAGAATAAATTCAGTATTACAAAAATGATAACAATTGAGTCTTAAGAACATAAATACAAAGCAAAAAAGGGGTTAACAAACAATACAGTTTCTAGTATTGGTTTTACTGCATTCCGGGGAGCCTGGCTACACATAAGTTCAGAGGTGATGGGTAGATGACAAACAGCTGGTATACAGGCTAGATGACATATAGCTGGCTCCCACATCTCCTCCAGAGGAGGATTTTCCTAGCAGTTGAGATGAATAGGGAAGCCTTTTGCCTACATGGAAGCTTCAAATGCATACTGGATTTCTGATGTTGCAGAACCTCTTGTGTGTAACAGGGGTAGTGAGATGTGCTGGGGCTGATGCCAACCCAGGTGTCATTCTACTTTCTTTGAAAGTCATTCCTCTTAACACAGAGCTCATGGTAGTTACTCCATGTTGAAGCTCTCTGTGGAGTCATGGAGGCAAATTTGAAATAATTTTGTAACTTGTTCCAGGGCTGAATATATGTAGATGCTGGGGCTAAGGCCTCACTCAAATGAAGTCCTGAACAAAGGCACAAAACCAAATACTTGTGTGTTCAATGAACATAGGTGCACCAGAAATAAATTTCAGAAGAATGAAAGAAGTTTTAAGTATGCATAACACAGCAGATGATAAAATGTCCATGCTCCATCTCCTAAGGATGGATTCACACAATGTTTGTCGCTCTTGAAATTAACTGAAGAATAAAATTGCTTGAAATGTCCGTTATAACTGTAGTTGGTGCATTGTGGTCTAGCTGCTGCTGCGCCATACTAGCTTAAGCTGTCTAATATGAGAATATTTTCATTTCATGTGCATAATGTAGATATTAACGAAATGAAACATTTCTAATGTTACCTTACATTGCAGGTGGTTTCTTCCTGGAAAAATGTGAGGTCTATTCTGGTAGATGATTTTGTTGGCATTGGAACGGAACAAATCTTAGTTCTTCTAAAGACTGACTCCATCTCAGAAAGTTTAAATACATTTCAAATATCCAATTTTGGAAATGTTCACCATGTGGTAAGATTTACTGATTGGGGAAATTGTTGGGAAAGGTTTCTGTAAGAGGTACAGTGGTGCCTCGCAAGACGAAATTAATCTGTTCCGCGAGTGTCTTCGTCTAGCGGTTTTTTCGTCTTGCGAAGCAACCCTATTAGCGGATTAGCGCTATTAGCGGTTTAGCGGCTATTAAAGGCTTAGCGGATTAGCTGCTAAAAGGCTATTAGCGGCTTAGCGGCTTAGAAAAAGGGGGGGAAAGCGAAAAAAAATCTCAAGACTCGCAAGACATTTTCGTCTTGCGAAGCAAGCCCATAGGGAAATTCGTCCTGCGAAGCAACTCCAAAACGGAAAACCCTTTCGTCTAGCGGGTTTTCCGTCTTGCGAGGCATTCGTCTTGCGGGGCACCACTGTATTTGGCAAAGAGTCATTTGCCTTACGGTTTGCTTTGATTCAAATTGAGGAGGTTTGGAAGACGGTGTGCCTTGCAGAATCAAATGCCTTTCATAACTCTGCAGTGGCCTTGTTTTGACATAATGCTGAACCATGCCTCTGAGAACCTTTGTCTTGCATATGCTCCCATCTCTGGCATGGCTACAAGGAAGAATTCCTTTTTAGATTAACTGCATTCTGCAGAGTCATCCAAATTCAAATGAACTGGTTAATCTTAACTGTGGTCTGTTGGAACAACTCAGTTTAAAAGAATAGTTTCTGAAGTTAAGTTGTTTCAATTAAGCACATTGAAGATCAATGGCATATGAAACTGGTTAATCTGAAACAGGAACAGAAGCTTCTGATCTTGTGGAGGTGAGATGGGAAGTGCTTGAGCCTAATACCTAAGGCTTACGTAAGAACAAGCTGCAGTTATGTCCAAACCAGGCTACTATGTGCTATCAATCTCATCTTTCATAAACCAGTAGATGTGTAGAATTTTTTTAAAATGGTTGGGGTATAATTAAAGTACATATATTTTAATAAATCTATATTGCATCAGATCTACAATATTATAATTATATGTAACATTTATTATAAAAATACAGAAATGTAGGCTTAGAAGTGGATACAATTGTCATTTTCACTTGGGTGGCATATGAATGGAAGACTTTTACTTGGTCCTTGTGTGGCTCAGTTTTCCACATTCGTGCCTCGCTTACTTTCTGGCATAGAGTTAAATATGTTTTGCCTGTCTTTAGAATAACATAAGCTATGAAGATGACTCACATTCTACACAAGAGCTACAGAAGAACCACTTCCTTACTATCAAAGGACTTGAAGCAAGATTGCAGGTTTGGATCCATTATCTGCCTCTTGATATGTCTTGACAACCCGGGGTTTGTTTTGTATTAACGAACTCTCATGCAGCATAAACTCTGTTTTGGATCATTCCATTTCGTTGATGTTTGCAAATGCAGAACCAGTTAGTTGTACTGAGTATTCCCTGCTATAATTACTGTTGAGTTGTGTTGAGGGAATCTTAACTTACTGGAGTGTTCAGTGTCTAAACTCCTCGCTGTATTCTGTGGGGCTTACTCTCAGGTATATGTGCACAGGGCTATAGCCTTGCTCTCTTCGGGTTTTGAAATACTGATAGCCATCACTAGGTTGTTTGGAAGCTAGGAAAGAAAGGCTTGTTGCCCATGATTCACTTTCCAACCCAAATTAAAATAAGGGATAAGCACTAGGAATTATTGTCGCACTGTTGTCTGGCATCCTTCTCTTGCCTTGTATATGTCCTTGAAAACCTAACGTTGAGATGATGATGCTTTTCTTATTGTAGGTGCCTTGCTGCTGACTTTATTTTACATCAAGTTTTGTGGTTGTCTACTGTGGATGACACATATAACCTTAGCTGCTACTTTGCTGTGAATTCCTATGAATCACTTATAAAGACCTTTGATGGGAACAGGCCATTGGCCAGGAATGATAGGAATTCATTCATTCATTCATTCATTCCCATTCAGCCTTTACTGGCATAATTTTTGCTAGTAAATTATGGGCAAAATCCGGAGGGCTACAGATTAGCGGTTTAGGTGTCCAAGGGATACATGCAAAGAGCAAAAGGCTATCTACATCAGCCTAGCTGAGGACTGGGAGTATAAAAGAAAGGCAGGTTGCTGAAAGAAACTCGATGTCCAAAGTTCAGGTAACTGCACAATTTCTGCAGTCAGTGAGTAGCTACAGATGTTTCTCTCTGCATTGTCGGTTTCATCAAATAATTATCACAGCAACCACAGAACTTCCCATTTCTATGTTGAGCTATGGTTTTTATTTTTTTTAACAATGAGAGAGGAATCTACAACTGTTAGCTCATACCGGTCTTTTAATATCTTGAAAAAGAAAAGCATCTACTCTCGCAGTGTCATCATTATGAACTTTCTAACTCCTTTTGTATCCCGTAGGCTGGTTTTGCTTCTGTTCAAGAGCTACAGCAGCATTTACGGCTCAAAGAAAAGGTTCTGGTGGAAAGTTGTGGAGCATTGATTGACCTAGTTCAAGACCAAAAACATAGTCTTCCAAGTGCGGAAAAGGTATACGACATGAAGATTATTTTTTTTCTGTAACAGAGACATGTTTTTTAAAAAAATATATAAACAGGTTTTGTTTCCATTCTTCTATAATGGGTAGGGACACAGGCTTCCAATACTTTGCATAAGAGTCACTCATTGGTAGCTGTAACCATGTAAGAAATATTTCTCTATGTTTGGGGTCAACTTTTTTCACTAAAGCCAAAAATAGCCAGTCTTTAAGGAAATACAGGTACAAAATTTTGTTGCCAAAGGACATGACTATCACAGAAAGGTTCCTGTGCCATACATATATTTTCAGCTCAAAGCATTCCAGTCACTGGTTCCTTTCCATAGTTTATGTGGAGTAATACAGAACTCTGTCTGTTCACCAATTGGTGGAATTCTCTCTCAAATTAGAACAAAGGCCAGGTAGGTAAATAGCTGCAGCTGTGGATTGGAAAAAAACCCTACAGAGGGTTATGGAAACTCTTTAGCATATTTTTTGTTGTAAAAGTGGAGTGTGCCATACCAATTTATCTTTTAGCTGAAATATATGAAGAATAGTAGTGTTTTCCTGGTTCCGGAATTGTCTGAACTGTGACACAGACTTGTTTTGGGCATATGTGTAGATGTGTGTATCTTTTCTTGAAAGGCAGGTCTTGTTTCCCTCTGGGATGAACCATTGGATAATGGCACATCAACTCCATCTATAGACAAAGAGCAGCTTGTGCAGGAGGTTTGGCACCGTGTGGTGGAGGACAACTTAGTCGTTGGAGTGAAACTAATGGACACATATGACTTGTAAGTTGTATAAATCCTATACATGAACTACAGATAAATGCTGCTATTGGTAGAGATTATATAGCCTACAACTGCAAAATTTAAAAATACAGTGGTACCTCGGGTTACATACGCTTCAGGTTACATACGCTTCAGGTTACAGACTCCGCTAACCCAGAAATAGTGCTTCAGGTTAAGAACTTTGCTTGAGGATGAGAACAGAAATCGCGTGGCGGAAGCGCAGCGGCAGTGGGAGGCCCCATTAGCTAAAGTGGTGCTTCAGGTTAAGAACAGTTTCAAGTTAAGTACGGACCTCCGGAACGAATTGAGAACTTAACCCGAGGTACCACTGTAGAAAATAGAAGAGTTAAGAATGGCTCCGAAAGAAAATGCAAAAAAAATTCCTGAGTTGGATGAATGTACGTTAGATTTATATGGTATAAATGCAAGGTACATTTTAGTGTCTGTTTTTGTTACTATGAAGAAACTGTAAATCTCGAGTATATCAAGAGAAGATCACAGTACACTGCCATTCCTGCATTTGTTTTTTGTTTCTTAAGTCTGCATTTTTCTTTTTTTGAACAGGCTGCTCAGTAACGTCCGTTTATCTTTGGTAATGGGTCGAAAACGCCCTTCGGCTTTTCCAGCTAAGTGCCGCTGCAGCGTAGTTGCATTGAAGAAAGCTGCGCCGGCAGAATCCACATCCCATTGGCAACTGGAGCCTCTGCTTAAAAGGATCAAGCTCGATTGCCATAATGGGAAGGAGTGCAATGGGGAACCTTCTCAGGTGAAGGTGGATAGGACAAAAACCTTCACTGCAGTTACCCAGCTGTCCCCTTTCTTAGCATTGCATGAAGCAGGCTGCGTGGTACTATTACACACCACGAAGAGAAGCTGCAGAGATGACGAACGTCTGCAGAAAAGCAAAAGAATGACTTTATTATGTGGGAAGATTTTATTAAGTCTGGCTGAGATTTCTGCTGGAAAATGTTCGATAAATCTAAAAGATTATAAATACACAGGTAAACTTTTTATGCAGGGATTGGTAGCTACTTGCTGTACTTTTGGGACTGTTTATTTAAAAGCTAGAACTGCGGGTTGTTTTTTGAGCTTACCTGCTGTAGTATAGGAAATGTTGACCTTAGTTAGCAGACCTGAACAGGAATTGAACCCAGAACAGGCTTACTTGGTTTCTGACTTAGGTATTTTGCCAGTTCTGTCTCAAAGAGCTGAATAGATGGCAATAGTTTTCTTTAGAGCCAAAACATTACTTTAAAAAACAATGGAACACTTAACATTTCTCCCCATCTCTTAAACAATGTCTATTCTCTCTCTCATTCCACTCCACTCTGATCTGGATGAAAGCTTCAAATTTAATTTGTGTCACTAGGAAGATGACTTAATAATTCTTAAGCAGCCCCCTGAGCGACGAAGAGGTTGTTCTTGGTTGGTTTTAGGGATGATATGCAGGATGTGGGAGGGATGTTGTCACCAAATAAGCAGTGCTACGCTGATTTTAAATTACTTGTTGACTGGCACCAAGAGTTTACAATAGGGCAGCAAAAATTAGCCACAAATGCCTTCCTATCATAAAATAAGCTAGTCTAAAGGGATACAATATCTAGCTCTCGGATTTGATCTCGGATTTTGCTTAATTGAAGGATTTAAAACGAAGGGGAAACAGTTGAAGGGATGCTTTGAATGCCCTGCACACCGTTTTAATTTCACGAATGCTTTTCTGTCCCTGCTGCAGGCTCCATAAAAGATCTTGTTGCACTTTGTGCAGCATCACACAAGGTGTCACTTCAAATCATTTCCTCTGACTATACATTGATTCACATAAAAACATGGCTGCAGGAACAAATGGAGTGTGCAGCCATAAAAGAATATCCTGATACTTTCATCTCTTGTAAATCCGGAAATCTGAATGGCACTGTCTTCAAGTGGAATCTCAAAACACCATTTGAAGGAACTTTAACAGTATTTTACAGGTAATGGCAACTGAAAAGCTGGAGATACCTTTCTCACCTCATTTTGCCTCGTGAGCATGACAGCTATAGACATTGCTGTGCTAGCAATCTAAGACCATTTTGAATAGCTGTGCTATGCTAGCCAAATGAGTAGGTCATTGGATTCTCTTGTAAACATTTTAAGTGATCTGCATAGGTGAGCATAGAAGACCCCAAAACTATAATAACAGAGGCTTCATTCAATGAAGATGATATAAACTTGAAACAAGACACCTTGTGGAATTTTCAGAACTAACATTGCTATCTGCCTTATGGAAACATGTTCCACTTTGAATTTGGTATTCAAGCAAGCCAGGTAGAAACAGGTGGGCACAGCCATAGAAAATACACGTAACTTCCTTAGAATTTTGCTCAGTCATTTTAAAGGATATTTTTTACGGGACAGGTTTTCACTGAGAGGATATTTTTTATGGGACAGGTTTTCATGCTCAGTGAATATTCTTCCAAGTATTCTACCTTAGAAAGAGCTTTTAAATGCAATAAAATATTGAGTTGTGAAACAGATTTCTGTTATGGCTTAATTCACTTGTGTAAACATGTTTATATCCTAATTCACATAGGGTTTCATTGCCTTGGTCATGGAACTCAGCTCACTGAATAGCTTCAAAGAACCTCATTTTCCCTTTCAAAGATTACTAATACCAAACATACTAATCTCAGTCACAATGCATATTTTGAGCACAATATTTAAACAGATTGTTTAAGTAAAAGCCAGGCATGGGGAACCCACATTTCCCATAGGCTCCAACTCTCATCCCCAGCCAGCATGGTCAACAATCAGGAAGGAAGATAAGAGTTGTGGTTTAGAGGACTGCAAGTTCCTCCTCCCTGCTCTAAACCTTAATTGTAACTTCTCAGGGAACATTACTGTCAGTATAACTTGCTGAGCCCTGCTTGCTCCTGCCTTTCCCCATACTTTGTATTTGTTCCAAATTCCTTTTTTCACCTTTAAGTACGGTGCTTCATGTTCTGAATAGCTTCTGGTTTACATTTAAACTTCTGCTGGTGAATTTTTATGAACAATGATAACTGACCTTTTTTTTTTACAAATCTGCTTTACAGGCATCAAACGATTTTGTTCCAGTGCCTTCATAACCTTACCAGATTGTTGCCACCAGCCTGTAAGATAAAACCACTCAGGGTCAGAAGCAAGAAGGTACTTGCTGAGCAGCTTGCACTAACTTTAGAAAAGGAAATGGTCACTCTCCGGCAAGCTTCCTCCGCAGCTCTAAGCCAACTTGAAACCCACTTGTCTCTGATTTATGAGGAGAGCAAAGAAGCAAGTAGCGTCTCTGCGGTGCAACAGTTCAGAGAGCAGTTTCAAAGGGAGCAGAAGCAATGCATGCTGGGTATGAACCGAACAGTGGGTGGTGCCTTGTACAGGAGACTCATTTTGAATGTATTTGAATCGCAGCTGAATTCTGACACAATAGCATGGCAGTGCTCATTACTTGGCAAACTTCTTTGACTTATTTCTTAGCCAAAGCTATAATGTGACGCGCTTCACATCCCTATTTATGATTAAAATGAAGAATCCATTAGTGCTCTTATATTTGTTCAGCAAGTGATCAATTGCAAGGGAATTATTTTGCAACGTTTCAAAGAGCTATAGTGAAATGCCTGCCTGAACAAAAAGTATGGTGGTCAGTAAGCTGCCTTCTGTCAGTATTCTGTATTGAGACTCCCCATGCTTGTGCATCTCTACTTAGAGCAACAGGTTGGGGAAGAGAGACAGAGGCCTTGATTTCCTGTCACCTGCCTTTCTCTGTTTCACCCACACTGCTGTTTCGTGTACCCAACAGATTTTTAAAAGTCTGTGTTTCACCATAGCTTCGGAAAAGATCCTGCATCATAAACTCTGCACCCTGATACAATGGGAGAGTAAGGGTAGCCATTGTTTTTTTTTTCCACTGAGTGAACTGGTTGCCCAGCAGCTTGCTATCCTAATTAGGTCACAGAAGTACTGTGGCCAGAATACTCACTGAAAATGAGTTGGCAAGAGGTATTTCTACAGTTTTTCAAAACCGCATCTCAATACATTTCTCAATACATACATGGGTACACTTCTGCTGTTCCATGAACAAAGATACCCAGAATATATTTCCATTAGGTATCTTTTAAACTTCTATGCATACTTGTGCAAGGAATGTTGCAGACGTTAGCCAACCTGTTGGCACGTCCCAAAGTCAGCCTCTGTTTCATGCTTCTTTATGTTTCCAAAAACCTTTCTCCAATGATACTTCTCCTTTCCAATAGCTCCATTGCACTTATTTCTCTTCAGACACTTTTTTTATCTTTTTATTGTGGTGGAGTAGAAGCTTTCCACTCATCTTTACATTTGATTCTATTGACTACAGTTGGAGAATGTAATGCACAATATACATTGCATTTGTGTTTTTACAGACTGATACAGGAGTTGCTGAGCAACCGAAAGCTAGCAACGTAGGCAAACCAGATTCTTGGCTTTCTAACAAATGTTAAATCTCGGCATGTCTGGAGACAGGCTGTTTTTTTATATTTGTCTTACTTGTTTACATGCATGTTGTAACCTGTTTTTTAAGCTACAGTAACAGGAAACTTGATCACACCACCTATTAAATATCATCAAACTTCCCAATAAACATTGTTTATTCCATATTGGGATTACAGAATTGTTCTTCATTTCATATATTGGTGAAACAAAACAGTTTCCCTACAGCTGTGCAGAGAGCTGAAAGCTCATTAATAATCTTCATGCGCTAAATGGTGTTTTTAATGGGTTTCCAAATCTCTGTTCAAACCTATACATTATGATGGCTATTTAGTGTCATTCTTCTCAATAGGTCCCTTAGATGTTATGTTCTGCAAATGGGGCCTGCTGAAAAATATTTCGGATTGGGAGTCTTCCTGTTCAGGGTTCTTGCCAGCCAGCCATGCTCTCTCTTTGTCCCATGCCCTCTGCTCCTCCTCTTCACACTTTTCTGCTTTTCTCTGCAACAGTCCCCTTCTATTCCAGGAAGCATGTTCAGTCTTTCTCAAGCTCTTCCGTGGGTTTTTACCTTTCATTGTATTTTTTACTGTGCATCTGCAAACCTTGAGGTTTTCCCCAGAGCTGTTGATACCTCTCATGTGGTTCTGGCTACATAAGGGTCTATCATTTATAGAAGAAGCCTGTTTCTTCAAATTTATATACTTATTTTAAAATTGTTTTCTTCATGTAGAAGAGATGGAGAGGGGGAAATACAGAACATTGTAGGCTGTAGCTGCTTCTTTTGCTAGAAGCATAGCGAGCAGCAACTTTCTTAGGGCTGGGTTTACATGTGTTGCAGAAAGATGTTAAGCTTTTGATAACTACCCCATGTAAGAAACTGCCTGTAATACGAAGCAATATCTGGCGGCTGTTTGGGTGACTCCTTGTTAGCTTTGACTGGCAATTTTCTGAAAACATTATCATGCACTTGTAGATAGTTATCCATTAAATACTTTTGAAAGTAGCATTCTGGTCATTGGTTTGATATGTGGAACGAACTGAGTTGATAAAAGCTGTTCATTTTCGTACTTGTCACTGAATGAAAGAATTTATCCCTTTTGTGTCAAAAGCACTGCTTGGGTTGAAAAGGATCCTTAAGAATTTCAAACCGTAGTTACTTTTATGAGGCTTCAGGCCTTTTAACCTGGCAAGACTTCAAGCAAACATCTTCATAAACGCAAGTAACCTCTCAGGTTCGCCAGTGCTTCTCACGGGCTGCAGAGCCTGCTTCGTTGCACCCATGAGTGTACATAATGCTTCTGTGAGCTCTTGCTTCTGGGTAGAGGAAAAGTGCAGAAATAACTGCTTAACGGGTTAGTATCTCCCCATATTTTCCAATCGGCAACTTCTATTTCAGAATAATCCTGCAGTTCGATTTGGTTTTTATTGTGCTTCAGGGTGGGTTGGGCATTCCCTGGGTGGGTTGGGCATTCCCTCGTCCCTCAGTTCCACAGATTAAAATGATTGGCAGGTCATTATACTGCTTGGCTTAGGAGTGGGAGTCTCTGCAGAAACCAGCACTCCATGTGGCCAGTCATCGCATGCAGTATTTTTAAGGTTACAGTACATCAGGCTAACCTTATTCCATCCGCTGATTTGCTTACTTCGTTGGTGTTTCTCCAGTGTTTTGAAGGGAAGCACAACTTAAATAAAAAAAGACCTTGGGAATGTGCACTGATCCTTGCAAGTGCTTGTGCATGTCTGTACCTGCACAAGACGGCAGTTCTTTCTGAACTCCCTTCTTTTCAAATTGCTTTGGATGACGCATCAGTCACAGGGTCCTCAAATCCATTCTAGGTCACTTGCAAAAGGACATTCAGTTTAGACAAGTCTTGCCTGGGTTAGGATAAAGAGGGGATGCCACCTGCCTCAGCATCCTATCCTTCCCTAGAACATCACTAGCTGACTGATAGTGTGGTTGGTAAGGAGACTTAACTATCCTGTTCCTAGTAATGCATGAGGATGCACTGAATTTTGCCACTTTGGTACTGATTTAGTAGTTAGTGGAATCTGACAAAAGGAGGGAGGTTATCAGAACTGCCTGGGAATTCAGTTTAAATGGGGGTGTAATATATAAGGAATGTCCTCAACTGTTTTGATTCCCATTTGACGAGCAGGCGCAGTGGTTACAAGCGGGTGTGTGTGTATCTATGTGTATCTCCCAGCAGAGCAGATGGCAAGGCATTAAAGGAGGCCAAAGTGAAAGCTCTCTGATATTTGGAAATTTCTAGAGCATAAAGATAAGCAGCTGGAACAAAGGTTTTGCTAGTTTCCAGCTGCCTAGCAGCAAAGCTTAGTCTTCTTGCAGGGCTACATCCCAGATTAGTTTAGTTGTGTCCTTAGTTCTCAAGGCCACAAGTGTAACAGAGCAGGAGACAATGACCCAAAGTGTGATAGTTCCACCTTTACATCTCTCTCCCAACCAGAGGAGAAATAAAAGAGGCTAAGACAGAGGGATTAAGATTTAACTTAATCCAATAGCAGTTTCTGGTTTGCATGCCAAAATGGAACTGGATTATGTAGTAGTACATTCCTGCTGTCTATACTCAACAGGGATTGATATGTGTTTTGTAACTTGTGGTCTGAGTGGAGTCATCCCAGATCCTACTCTTTGAGTTAAGGCATTCGGTGTGCAACATGGAACACCAAAGGTACAGTGGTACCTCGGGTTACAGACCCTTCAGGTTACAGATGCTTTAGGTTACAGACTCTGCTAACCCAGAAATAGTACGTCGGGTTAAGAACTTTGCTTCAGGATGAGAACAGAAATCGTGCAGCGGCAGCTGGAGGCCCCATTAGCTAAAGTGGTGCCTCAGGTTAAGAACAGTTTCAGGTTAAGAACTGACCTCCAGAACAAATTAAGTTCTTAACCCAAGGTACCACTGCACTGTGCAAAAAAACCTGCATTATATATCTACTAAAAGTCCTTGTAAATGCACAGCTGTGAGCCATGTGTAAGTTGGGCTCTCACCTTCAGTCACATATTGAATGAGCCTCCTTTCGAGAAAAAGAACCTAGGAAGGGCAATGGAAGTTCTTTGGGCATTCTCAAAAACATGCAGACTGGGCTCTCTGCAATCCTGTTGACTGAAAGACTACACCAATATATCTGAATGCCATCACCTCTCTCTCATGGTTGTTGATCAGCGAGTGTTTGAAAAAAGACCATTTTTTAAAGTCTTGGTAATTTGTGGTGAGCTGCTCACCAGTATAGGAGTAAGAGAAATCCCAAAGGGCTCTTCTGATTTTTACTGTTGAGCTTTTAGCAATGATTTTTATTGTAATTTACAGTACTATTGTTGTTTTGTTTCTGCATTTTTAATATATTGTTATTTTGCATTTTTTTGTGTACAGTGGTACCTCAGGTTACATACGCTTCAGGTTACATATGCTTCAGGTTACAGATTCCACTAACCCAGAAATAGTGCTTCAGGTTAAGAACTTTGCTTCAGGATGAGAACAGAAACCGTGCTCCGGCGGCGCAGCAGCAGCAGGAGGCCCCATTAGCTAAAGTGGTACCTCAGGTTAAGAACAGTTTCAGGTTAAGTACGGACCTCCAGAACGAATTAAGTACTTAACCTGAGGTACCACTATTGCTTTTTAAATTTTTTATAATGAAAGTGGAATAGAAATGCTTTTAATACATAATAAGTAAATAGGTGCTTTCTGTTCTAAGCTGGCTGGACAAACTCTGAATAAGAGCACTTCTGTCTGGTGTTGGTGACCAACTTATTCTCATCTAGATTTTCCATTCTCTTGTCTTTAAGCCAGAGGTGTTTTTTTTAAAAAAGTTTGTCTTCCATTGACCAGTAGGAAAGCTTCGACTCTCAAGAGATTGTTTTCTTTCATTTTTGTTGCGTGAGTAAGTACATTTGTTATGCCCTGGTTAGCATTGGGGGCTTATACTGTTC
Source organism: Podarcis pityusensis (assembly GCF_964106645.2). Lineage (NCBI taxonomy): Eukaryota > Metazoa > Chordata > Lepidosauria > Squamata > Lacertidae > Podarcis > Podarcis pityusensis. Next base: position 67,283,915 of record NC_138027.1, read on the forward strand.
TCTTTTCATTTACGTAAGCTTCTGCTGAGGCATGATAGTTTAATTTCTAACCAGAAATGACCTGAGTGCACTGTAACAATTAAGTCAACTTTCAGTCCACCAATAGAAATTAAACTTTGAGTATATGGATTTGAGAAAGATCCTTGGCTTGTGAAGGTGAAGCTAAGCTCTGTCTTGATTCTGCCACAAAATGGAAACGTCCTGGGCAGAAGGAGGTTCTTAAGCCCTCCCTCTCCCCACCCAGCCATCCATTAGAACCTCCCTACTTTTTATCTAATCCCAAATTCCACAGCCTCTCACAAATATGAGAGATAATGGGAAAAGCAACTGGCAGGACCAATCAACAGCTTGAAAAGTATTAAGCACCCTCTTCCTGTTTCAAGCTTCTCAGCCGCAAACTCTGCTCTCTTGGACCTAATCTGCATAAGAGAAGCAACAGTCGGATTTTAAACGCATCCTCATTAACTAGTTAGTCAAGGGTGCTAAGAATTGGCAGCAGACTCCTGTCTTCCTCACAGAGCTACAGTTGTCAGATTGCCCTGTGGAGAGGGATCGATTGTTAAACCACCCTGGTAGCTCTGTGAGGGAAACAGGGGGAGTATCCTAACAACTCTCAGCAGCTTAACAAACTACACTTCCAAGTATTCTATGGAGGAAGAAATGGGTGCTTAAAGTGGCATGATACTGCTTTCAATGTATATGTGGGCGCAGCCTTGATCTTCAAGCCTGTATAACTTGAGGATAAGGGATAGCATTGCCATGCGATCTGTTCACTTAGCTCTGATAGGTGCTATCATCAGTTTTGGAGAACGGAGACGGCGCTTATTACATTTTACACAGGGAGCTTCCTCCCTGCACCCTACGCCGGGGTGCTTAACTTGTGGCCCTCCAGACAATGTTGCACTCCAATTCCCATCAGGCCTAGTCAGCATGGCCAAAAGTTGGGCATAATGGGAACTGTAGTCCTGCAACATCTGGAGAACCAAAGGTTAGCTCCCCCTGCCCTATAAAAAATGCTGGTGTCGGGAGGAATGATCCAGAGTTTGACCATAGAAGTTACATGCCCTCTTAGTGTCCATGTTAAGGTTTCTGTCTGGACCAGACCACCGTGCTGACAACCTGCTTTTAAAGGCACAGAGACAGCTAGTGTATCATCTAGCTTGGCCATCGGATGGAGGTGAATTCTGTGACAATCCAATTTTAAGAGTCACCACACAGCCATCTGTTGTGCTTGTCCTTCCTTGGACGAGGGCCTGTGTATTGTATATGCACGTGTGCACATGCAAACACAGCGAAGAGTTGGCTTCAAAATATAACAAACGGAGGCAGCTTGATTAAGCCCAGAGTCTGACAGTAATGACAGATGAGCGATGTCTGCTCTAAATAAGGTCTTCTCTTTCCTGAAGCGCTGGAAGAACAACAGACGAGAGTGGCATGCTCCAAATAATGAGGGGGTTGGGGAGGAGGGAAAGCATACTGCCTCCTTCTAAAAGCAAAATAGAACATCAAGCCACAAAATTACATCTGCATTATTGAACAGCATTACTGTGGCGAAGGAGGGAAATGGTGGAGAAAAGCTATTTAAGGAGGATAAAACGGGGTCATGAGGCATCTTTTACAAGCCGCTTCCCTATGGCACTGAGTCTGGCATACATACAGCTAGATATCGGTTGTAGCAATTAGTACATTGCAAGGCTCTTTCGCCTACTCCACGAGGGCTTTAGTGACCAAGAGAGGCAGAAAATGAGATCTTCTAGAAAGTTCTGGACCGATCATTCAGGGAGCTCAGGTCAGGGTTCCCCCGGGTCTCTTGAGATCTGGCTCTCAGAACTCCACCCCCCTCTTGTCCTGAGTCATATCTCAAGTATTTTCTGAGTCTGTCCATAAGATAATGCAGGCCTTTGGGCTGAAAGGATTCCCCATCCCTGTGCTACAAACACCAGGTGTTGCCAGGCTACGTGAGAGTGATGTAGGTGTGCAGATGGGACGCCTTAGAGAACTGCGATGGGTCTGAATTTTTTACTATATTCAGGCAGGCAAAAAAAAATGTTTTGCCTCTAAGAATATAATTTATTTATTTAAAAACCAACAGGCTGGAGCCCCATAAGAGATCATATCTTATTTTGATGGCCGATACATCCGGATGTACAGAGAATGACTGTCGCTTACTGACGACAATACACTGAGACATATTGTTATCGTTACTGTAAGACACACAGTTTGTCAAACTCGCTTCCCCAGCCTTGGCAATGTTCACTGTATTGCATTCTGAGTGAACGCACAGCACTTCTGAAAACTGGGCCCCTTAAGTGTATCTTCTGCATCTGTCCAGCATGGAATATTCCATTTTGAGAACAGAGGCACATGGTGTTCTTTTTTGGCCAGACACCAAAAAAAATGGTCAGAACAAAAGACCTGCCCTGAAGTCATACGCTGACAGAGCTGCTGACTCATTCAATATTCCCAGACCTTTCAAAACACTGGCTATTGAAGCTTGAGTTTAGGTTATAAGAGCACATAAGTAATTTAAAACATTCCACGAATCCCATACTTAGCCACAGAAATGGACAAAACATTCAGTCAAACTTCAACCTAAATCCCAACACCAGTTTCTGAAGAAAAAGCAAGAAAGCTAGGATATAGTGTATTTATGTGGGGAATAGGGAGTCGGAGTCTGGGGAACGTTCTATTCTCCTTGAAAGTGCCTCCTGAGTACAAATGATGAAATATTTACAATTGTTCCACTTGATTTTGTGGGTTTAGGATTAGAGAGCTTCTCAACTTCCTCAGCAGTTATACTGCCTCCTAACTCTAAAGGAATTTGAGTCTTAAGACAAGTCTAAGCTAAACAAAGGGTAGGGAACTGTTGAGGGAACTTTGGTGGTGGAGCCAGACCGCTCCTTGCTGAAATGGAATTGTCTCAGATATTGGGTTGCATCCAATGCATTGTAACAGATTTTTTTGGGAGGAGGGGAGATGAAGGGCAGGGCCCCTTGTGTGAGCAGAAGCCTGTTCTGCTTGTGCAATAGGAGTTCTCATGACCCCCATGACAGTGTTCCTCTGAAGGAGAGAAGGAATGGGACAATAATGTAGAACTTGATCCTGGCTTGGGAGGTGCTGAACTGGATGCTGCTTTGGGACCAAACAAGTTTGTCAGGAGAAAGAGAGCCCTGCCCCAGTGACAGCAAACCCCACTCCCCAAAGCATGGAGGAGGCATTATCTGATCTCCTGTTCCATCCACCACTAGGGAGGCAGGCACTATCTAAGTCAGATCGTGAGCAACCAGTGTTGACATGAAGTCGGTTGTAGGTTGCACAAGCAGGCCCAGCCTACTCACAAAGGTGCCCATGTACTTGCCTGGTCTGTTGGCTTGGGACAAGCTCCATGTGAATGGGTGTGTCCTAATCTTCAAAAGGATTGCTCAAGGGACATGGCAGAGGTCGGGACAACATCTGAGCTTTCAGCTAGCCATGAACCTTAGAACTCTGCTTTAGCTGTTGATTTGCTTGGGCCATGTAGTCATAGAAAGCTTTGGGTGATCATTGTGCTGAGAGTCCATGTGCCATGATTACATTGTGCTGAGAGAGCCAAAATGGCAGTGTTGGCTACAAGTCATTGGCTTTACAGGAATCAATGAACCCTAAGATTTCAAGAGCATTTGTATTGTTAAATCCCAGTAGCTGGGATTTCTAGTTTAAAAAAGGGGGGGTGTTACTTCTCTCTTCAGTACCTGCTGCATCTTTTCTAATTTTATCTGAGTTGGAGGGGCAGGTGCTAGACATGTCATGTGGAATTTGATTGACAGTGGTGGTAGCAACCAGGAGACTAAGGGCCAGTGACTCATCAAGAAGCAAGGACCTGTTCATAATACTTGAGAGAGTGCAGAGAGACAGGGCCTTTTGGGGGTGGCACCAGAGTTTTGAATACTTACTTTCTCCACAGCACACTTTAACGCACCAGATGAAGCCAATCTTATTTGACTAAGCTTTTAATAGATGAAGATTTAACTCTGTATTTGCCATTTAATGCTGATACATGAAACTCCATAAAATGCAACCTAGAACAAATCAGGTGGATACGTAAAAAAGGTGTTTAGACACTGTCCTTCCTAATAAAATTCTAATTCGGATGCAAAAGGCTCACCTTTTATCAAATTGGCATGTAAAGTTCTGTGCTACATCAATGTGAATGGTAAGTAGAGCAGAACCAATCAGATCTTAAAATTTACCTGCTTTTATTCAGATCACATTGAATGCATTAGTTAGAAGTTGTGACTTATTCAGGTGTTCTCTGAAGTATAATATAAAATGACAGAAAATAATTACTGGCATAAATGTAATGACTATGTACATCATAGAAGGAATGATTATAACCCAGGCATAGGCAAACTCTGCCCTCTGGATGTTTTGGGACTACAACTCCCATCATCCCTAGCTAACAGGACCAGTGGCCAGGGATGATGGGAGTTGTAGTCCCAAAACATCTGGAGGGCAGAGCTTGCCTATGCCTGATTATAACCCGATGAGCTCATTTCACGCCCACCAGAAAAGGGTAAATCCTTTTATGATCTGGAATAGGAAGGGCAGCCTGTGACCTGTATTTACATGAAGATCTGGCTGTGCAACTGCAGTTCATTGCTTAACCAATTCTTTCTAAAGCATAGATAAGAACACAGCTGCAATCACATATAGAGTCAAACATAGGGGAACTTGATAATTGTAAATTTAAAGGAATGCTTGGGAAACAGCTTCTGCATAATTTTAATCCACCACACTATTTCAGACATTAGCTTCGTAAGTGAAAACTGGCAGACATTCATCCAATGCTTATATTTATTCTGCCCTAACAACATGTTCTCCCCACCAGGAATTGTTATGTTCTCATTTTAGTGATGAAATAAAGATGCAAAAGAGACACACTAATCTGGAGAGTCTTGCACAACTACTGTACAAGGGGGAGGGCGGACTTGGAAAAAGACTTAACATTAGGATCCATTTCAGCAGAGAATATCATCAAGGAATTTCTCTTTGGTGAGACGGCACTATTACAATCTTAACAGAATTGTTGTAGGGAGGTGGAAGAACATAATGCAGGGAGGTGCAAACGTAATGGGTGCTATATAGAGCAACAATTCATTGTGGCAGAGTGTGAAATACTATGCACACTTACTTGCGGGGCGGGGAGCAGGGAACTTTTTGTGAACTCAGTGCTCTTCATATGCATAGGATTAGTCTGCAGGGCTAAAATCCTGGGCATGTTTGTGGGAATGAGGCCTCCCGCCTCCGGTGCCCTTCCACTGTTCGGATTCCATTCTTAGACCGAGGTAAAGTTCTCAAACCGGGACACTATTTCCGGTTTTGCGGAGTTCTTAAACCAGACTGTTCTTAAACCAAGGTACCACTGTATAGGGAAAGTGGAATCAGCACTGCCTGAAATATACCTTGGGGACTGCCCTGATTTCCCAAGCAACTCAATCCAACATCCTCACAGAGCTCCCAGGCAGTATGAAACAGCTTGCAGTCCATGTGGCGCTGAAGTCTGAGCTATAAACATTGTATTAACATTTATGAGGATCCAGTGACCCATTGCTGTGAGGGTTGGCAGCATTATCGGAATTGCCTCCACTTTTGCAAATCCATGGTCACGACGGGCCCAGGAGCACTTTGGAACTGGCTGAGCATGAATGAGTATGTGCGGTTTCTTGAGGGGGAAGCCCCATTGCGTGCTGTCTCCGTAAGACAATTTCATATTCATAGCTCCAGTAAGCAGTGCCTGCTGATGGGAATATCACACGAGCAAAAGAGAACAATAGCCACTGTCCTCAGGTATCAGGCAGCAATTTATTTCCATGCATCATCTCCCAGGAACGGTTGGCTGCTGATTCTGTTTTTGGACCTGCTCTGAGGCTACAATAAAATGTATCAAAATCTAGAAGGTACCCAGAAGGTACCATTTGCTCCAGGCCCAAAAACTCATCCAAGCTCACGTTAGCCAGAACCATCCCATTAACTGTCTGCCAAAAGTGGAGAACGCCAGAAACTCAGAGCGGTGGGAGCTAAGGTCCACAAGTGCTTTTCTTTTTACTCATTCCCACCTGGATAATTTCCCTCATTTTGGGGTCGTCTGTGTTGGAAGGCTTATGGTCACCACCTGTTCTTTCAAGGTAGGTTCATTTTATGACTGAATGATTCAGCAGAAGCAGCTGCTGTCTCTCTACACTGCCTGTTTCAGTCATAAATGATTCCGATGGACATGGTAAAACAACAACACTTTGCTGCGTGCCCTTTGGTGATCTTAGGCTCCCCACAGAAAGGCTGCTTAGGATGTCATGGTTTAACATTATAGGAAAAAGAGACTGAATGAGATTTGGGCTTCCAGACTTCCTTTCTCCCCTTCCTTCATATCCATAGATGGGAAATTGGAAGCTTTCACTTAAAATTAACCAGAGTACCCTTCTTGTGATTCCTGAAATCAAGAGACTGTGGGTTGCTGTAAGTGTGATTACTTAACAAAGCAGAATAACAAACCAGGTTTGATCCTTGTTTGTATAAACTAACCATAGTTAGGAAAAACTACAGTTTGTTGAGTTTGGATATAACAAGGAAACTGGTCAGTTCTCAAGTAAAAGCTTTCAATGTTTTTGCATGCATGGTGGAAGAAGAGGGTGAAGTGCAGAGCAGGAGGCTTGTGAGGTAGTTTTTGTAACAGGAAAGCATGGTTTAGTATAGCATTACATTGAAGTTATCTATAGAGAGGAAGTGCTGAGGTGCCATTTGCTATACTTACCATGAAAATGGCACTAATAATTTCTTCTGAGAGAATAACACAATCATCTATTTGTTACTTTGACGCGTTGTTCACACCTGTGCATTAGAAAAGAATAACATGGACATTGTTCAAAAATAACATTGAAATTGGAGTCAGAAGCGATGAGCATAGGTTCATTGCAAATAGACAAAAACCTTCATGTTCAATACATGAAATATCAGTTATTTTCCAATACACAATTCTTTACAACCTGTACTATCTGATTTTTCTTTTGCTCAACACTCAACATCGTCCAGGCCTAACACTATTTTCATTAATATATGTCCATGTTACCCTATTACATGCATTCTTGTGCACATTAGTTGGCTAGAGAACTGCACTGCAAAATTCAGAGACATGTACATCTTGAAGGATGGCTGTGTTTTGACTGGCATATTGTTTCAGGAACAGCAGTTTTGCTAGGTTCAACTTTAAATATGAACTTTGCCAAATTTCTCATCCATCCCTACCTGGTGTTCTAGAAGGGACCAATGGGTCCGCAATTGCAAAGTGACTCAGGGCTCCTAAAGGCAACTTCTTTATTGAGCATTCATCCTGGTTTACCTGATAAAGTTTAACCTAACTAACAAATGAGAAAGATAACTTAGGAATGCATATGCAGAGGTGAGCAAATATTTTTTGAAAAAAATCAAATGCTTTCATTTTATTGATGAATGCATTTTTGATACCCACAGCCAAGTTGCCCATCAATTATGCCAGAGATGTTGCAATGGGGGAGACATTTTGCACCACCACCAACCCAGGGACCCAAAACAAGGTTTAAAAGCTATGCTGAAAAAAATACATGAAGCCAGGGTAAATGCATTTTACTTTATCATTTTTATAATCACATGTCTGCTGTGCCCTTGAGAATAGCGCTGCCCATGTCTGTCTGCTTCCTTGTACATTTTCTTCTTTTCCCCTTGAGCATTGTTTGCTTTACAAATGTTCTTTATTCTGGCCGGTATCTGCTTCTCTGGCACAGCCAAGTATGTTTTGAAATGTAGTCAGCTACTGCTTCCGAAACATTTCATTGTGACATTTGCCTTGACTGCTGATAAATACCCATGCTGTCTGTAAAAAAACAAACAAACCAAAAATAGTTTATGGGATGAGCATCGGATTGAATTTAATAACACATACCAATCTCAGAGGGGCCACAGTATAACATTTCCCTAATGTTCATCTCCTACATGGTTTTTTTTTGGGGGGGGGCATGGACTACAACTCCCATCATCCCTAGCTAGCAGGACCAGTGGGCAGGGATGATGAGAATTGTAGTCTGAAAAAAGCTGGAGACCCAAGTTTGGGAGACATCATGTCAGAGGAATAGAATAAACGTAATGGTTATCTTGAAAGGACTTCCGGGTTAGCGCCATCGGCAATGGCGGAGTTCCTCTGACCGAGAGGAACCCGCTCCGTGAAAATCGGGTCTTGCCGCCGTGGCGAAGGCGGAGACCCTCTAAAAATCCCAGATGGAGGAAGCCTGGGAACGTGGGATTCGGCTGACACCAGGAGCACCTCCCCTACTCGCAGGGAAACCCTTTTTCGGGGATCCGAAGCGACGTGGGGTGAGTGGCGCGGTGTTTTGAATTAACCGCTACTTTTACGGAGTGAAGGCGCACAGCCGTTGCCGGGGAGCGCTGACTTTTTCCTGTGGACAATTGGACTCTAAACAAGTACCCGTGAGTAGAACGGAAAATTGGATTAAGAAACATTTTAATTTGGCACTGAAGCGGGAAGGTTCTAAACAGGAAGTCTGCTTCCCGTTTTTTGTAAATAGATTGAAGCAAAAACTTTGCAAGCTAAAGTCTGGAAAGTCGTATATAAAGGTCTAAATTTCCTTCAGTTATTACCATCAAAACCCCTCTTGGAAGCAGGAGAAAAGGGGGGGGGGGATTTTTGACTGTTTAAGCCTGCAGGAGAGAGAGTAAAGAAAGATAAATTTCCACCGTCTCAAACCTGGGAACGGGGTGTCAGAGTCAGAAATTTATGGGGAAGTTCATCGAGTGTGAATGGAACGTCTTTTGACAGATAGTAAAAAAAAGAGAAACAAATTGACTCTAATGTTGCTTCTTGCATTCAAAAGAAACAAAGTATTTGAAAAATGAAAGTAATTTTCTTTTGTTGGTCCTGCTTTCAAAAGATGGATACAAATAGAAATTGTCTCCTCTAGAGGGAGCTTGTTAATTTGTTGCCGGAGTCGATCTGGGGATTTCACAGCTGTAAGATTAGGATCGTGAGACCAGACTTTGACCTTGAATAAAAATGTGTTTACAAGAAGTCTTGGTGCTTGCTTTTTGCAAGACAAGTGCTTTGCTGGAGCAGATGCATGAGAAGATGGATCTGATGACTGTTGCAGTTAAAAACTTTGGACAAACGGCGAATACCCATATAGAAATCATTCAGGAACCAGCCCAGGAACTTGTTTTGACAGGGCAAGCGCAAGTGCAGAAGATAATGGAGGAGGTTGCTGTTGAACCTCAAGTAACACAAATGGAGAGATCCGAGGCCTTGCAGGAGCATAAGCCTCTGTTCTTGAAGTTCGAATCTGGAGTGGACAAGGGGGGGTCTGGAGTTGTGAGGGCTCTTAATTTTGGAAGGACTTTGAAACATGCTTTTAAATACTTTCTGGATTACAGTGTTGACTGTGGGGAATGGGACTGTGGGGAATGGGCTGATCTGTTGAGGAGAGATGGAGATATTTTTGGATTGGAGTCCTCCCGAGACCTACCCCCCAAGGAGAAAGGAAAGAAATTAATAAAAAGATCAACAAAAGACAAAGTAAAGTGCAGGTATAAACAAGAAGAAGATCTGCAGAAGGGACATGGAAAAGACTTAAGAGCCTCGGACATAAGATCACCAGGTTGATGGACTAGATGGAATGGACAAGAAGGACTGACAAAACCTGAGACCAGGAAGAAGAGACGTTGGATGAAGATTGGAAGAAAGTTTTTTTAAAAAATATTTTGAGAATTAGTGTAAAATTAATGAGTATTAGGAAAAATGTTGGAATGAAACTATTTGGCTTTAGCAGAAATGATATAAGGAGTTATGTACATTAAGTTTTAAGTTTTAAGGTCTTTTTTTAATGGCAAGATAAGGTTAAATAAATTAATGTAAATTGAATGACAGAATATAGTGAAAGATGGAAAGGATTTGTTGAGTTAATTAAAAGGTTAGATCATTAAGATAAATTATATAACAAAAAATTGAGAAAGATGGAAAGAATTTGCTGAAACAATTAATTAAATTAGAATATAAAAAGGGAGGTGTGAGGAGGTCGATGAAACAAGTAAATGAAAGATAAAGATATGGAACATTGGATGTGTGTTTTAATGTTATTGTGTTTTTTTGCTGTATTGTATTGTTTTTTATGCTTTTCTCTTTATGTATTGTAATGTATGTTTTGTTAAATTTTTTGTTGTTTTCTTTTTCTCTTTTTTCTGTAATTCTTAAACTCTTAATAAATATCATTAAAAAAATATATCTTGGAAGCTAAATGTAGTTGGTAGCACAGAAATAAAACAAGATAAAGAGATAAGTTTAAAAGAACGTTCGTGGTTCTGCAAATCAACACAGAGTGAAAAAACAGCAACAAGTAATCACAATAGAAAGGGTTTTGGGGAGGCAGCATTGGTCTGCAAACCTGAAAGGCTGCCACCTAGTTAGCAAATACATCTGATTTCTTTCTTTCTTTCTTTTTTGCAAGGCGGGGAGGGATATTTAGTAAATAGCCTTACATCTAAGCTGTTCTTTAGTTGTCTTTGTAATCCATTACAGTGTATTAGCCAATCTGAATGAGTGTAATCGTTCCCAAGGGAGCACTTCTTGGGCTTTTTCCATAAGGAGATCAGAGGTAAATGAAGTGGATTGTTCCGAGATTCAATCCCAGGAGATGATTCAAACCTAAGAAGAAGATGCAACGTTTTCAGAGACATCAGCCAGGTAGGTCAGGAAGAGGAGAGTGAAGGGCACTTATTAGTTAATGTTGCCAACGTTTCCCAGAAACCCCTGGTTTTTCTTGATATGTTAGAGCATTGATGCTGGATTAAAAAAATCACCATTATTATTTTGCTCCTTTGCTTAAAGGGAGACGATGTAGCCACCAGTCCAGACTGTCAGTATTTTGTATGTGGGTTTTAACCACATACTGGCAAAGTCAGGTTGAACAATTAAAGTGTGTTTGGAACTCTTGTGAAAGCAGATTTCATAAACCAGCTTTATAAAAAAATGCAGGGGAAAGTGTGGGGCAATGACTGTGTAACATGACACTGTATAACTTCACTGCAAACAAATCAGAATGAATGCTTGATAACCAGTGGGTGCTGTACAGTATAACCTCCTGAAACACTTGGTCCAGGCATTTGGGAGACAGCTGGAGACTATGGAAAAGGGGTGTCCAGCCCTAACAGCTCTCTGCACTCCTAACAAACTACACTTTTCTTGATTATTTGCAGAAAGCCATGACTGGTTAAAGCAGAGGAACACTGCTTTAAATGTGTAGTGCAGATGAGGCCTCTCTACTTAATTGGCTGAAGGTACTCCCTGCCCCCATTTTGCATATACCATCATTCTAATCAGTAATAATAATGATAATTTTACAGTGGTACCTCGGGTTAAGAACTTAATTCGTTCCAGAGGTCCATTCTTAACCTGAAACTGTTCTTAACCTGAAGCACCACTAATAGGGCCTCCTGCTGCCGCCGCGCCACCGGAGCACGATTTCTGTTCTCATCCTGAAGCAAAGTTCTTAACCTGAGGTAATATTTCTGCGTTAGCGGAGTCTGTAACCTGAAGCGTATGTAATCTGAAGTGTATGTAACCTGAGGTACCACTGTATTATCTATATCCTGCTCATCTGACTAGGTTTGCCCAACCACTCTGGGCGGCTTCCAGCAGAATATAAAAACGTAACAAAATGTCAAACGTTAAAAACTTTCTGATACAGGGCTGCCTTTAGAAGTCTTCTAAAAGTTGTATAGTTCTTATTCTCCTTGACATTTGATGGGAAGACATTCAACAAGGCCAAAAACCATCTAGAAAATTTGAACTAAAAGCCAAGATGGAAGGGCAGGGGTGAGGAAGAGCTAAACTTCCAGTTCACCACTAATATAATGAGGACAAGCCACGTGATGCAATTGTGTTGCCAGACACGAAATGAACTGTGACAAAATTGATTGAGGAGATATTGCAGGGGCCGACTATAAATCTGAAATTCAAGGAATCTGAAAAAAAGTCAAGACTGAAACTGTGGCAGGATTAATAATTTTGGCACTAAAATGAGGCAGCAAAATGTGACATTTAAATATTAATGTTGCTTCCGGATGGAGCTGGTAATCAGGCAGGGATATGCCACAAAATATTTAGGAATCTCTTGGGTTCAACATATAAGCAGAGGGACAGTTTTTCCAGTCTGTTCCTTGTAGCAGGAAACAAATCATTTGACAAGAAATGTTATGCTCTGTTCCATAGATGTAAATCCCATTAGTTTCGACATATGTTATGTGCACATAACTGAACGTGGGATCACAGCCTATGCTCCCGATTATTACGGAGGGAATCTGGTTCTCCTGTTTGCAGCAGCAGCCTTGAACAATCGTGTGGGTTTATCTGCTCCTCATGGGGACGGTGTGTTAATTCTGCTTACATAAGGGTTAATTTGATTAGGAGAAGGATTTAGTGATGCAAGAGCCGTCTTTTCTTATTTTTCTCCCACGAGAAAGAGACTATGCACAACTCCTGCTTGCGACGTTAAAAAGTGCAGCGATTTCACCCTCTGCATTCTTAACCACACAGTGGCAGCCTTCTCCATTCAGGATTCCTGTGCCTGGCACAGTACCTGTTTAGCAAGTCTCAGATTGTGGCACAACAGCTTTCAAAAAATAAAGAGGTCGCTGATTCAAGCCCTTGCTCAACACTCTCCTTTTGATCCTTAGCTGCCTTAAGGCACCATTTTGCCAGAGAGATTCAAGGATATACAGGCAATGTAAGTTTGCGCAATTAAGGGAGATTAAAGTGCTCTGTCAACGCTGGCCTGGTGCAACAAATCCCTATCCCCTTCTGAAAATAAGAACTGTGCTCTTTTGATGCTGCTATGTGGGGAAATGAACTGAAAAGTGTGGGTTGAATATTATGAATATTATAATAGCGAATATTAATGGGAAGACGTACAACTACCAAACAAGCAAATCAGACATAGTTTAACCTCCGCATGAGCTTTGTGGAAGTAAATCAGGATGAAGGCTCAATAAAAAAAAGTTGTTTGGGAGGAGCCCATATACTGGACATGGCATCCTCTCTTTTTTTCTTTCCCTTGAGACATCTTCATCTTTGGTAATCAGATTCTCTCACTCATATTACATTAGCCAAAAGTTTCTTCCATTTGATCAAATGCTAGCAAGTCCCAGTAATGCTTGCCATTGCCGTGTAAAGGTCATTGTGCTTAACAGTCTTTACTGGAATGGCATTTTTTAAAAAAGACATCCATTATTCTAAAATGTTTTAGCTGAATTGGGAGGGGGGGGTGAGAAAAAGGATATGGATTTCTTTCCTGACTATTCTGTTTCATTTCCTTCTCGAGCTTTTGGTTTATTTGCATTTTATTTGCTTTGGCTATCACTATTCAGTACCTTGCTTGACCTTGCGTATCAAAGACAGAGGTGGGATGGGGTAAAGGAGAAACATGCTGCCCTCTTACGTGCTAGAATACTAATCTGGAGTTGGGATGAGGGGGGATTCAATTCCCTTTGCATTTAAAGGCAAACTTAGAAAATTGCACTTTCTGAAACAATACTTGAACCAAAACACAGCTATTGTTCAAAATTCACACTTTTCTAAATTTTGCAATGCAAAATTCTCCAGCCAAGTAGTGGCTTTTTTTTTTTTTTTTTGCAGATATTAGGGGTAAGTGTGGAAATAAATGAATATATTAGTGATATAAATAAATTAATATATTAGTGAAAATGGCATACGAAATGCATTCTATTAGGGACAATTCCTTGCAAAAATGTATATATTTTGGGTGTGGGTCCTGGCCTGGGAGGCTAGGGCCCTGATGGACTCTAGATACAAAAGCTGAGGTTGCTGAAGAGGCCAGAGACAATGTTGGCTCTCTTTTAGTGCTGATGCAGGTCATCAAGCCTGAGCTTCCACATCTACCACCCACTATGAACCACCATTGGCATAATTGACAGGAAAAGCAGCATATAAGTTCTGTGCTTAAGATAATACAAAAATGTGTTTATTAAGGGAAACCCACACTAAAATGCTGATAAATTTCCATAAGGAATATCTATCTATCTATCTATCTATCTATATCTATCAGAAATGAGGATAACTGATTTTAACATGGGTGAAAAAGAGAAGCTGAGAGAACAAAAAATGAACAGATTTGTTCACCCTTATTTGGAGCATCACATAAAAAAGGGGGGGTAGAGAAGAGTCTAATAAATGAATAAGGTTCAGATAGATTCATGAGTGGGAATCCTGGGAAGTGCTGTTTGCTAAAGGTGCTGAGAGTTGTTAGGAGACCCTTATTCCCCTCACAGAGTTACAATTCCCAGAATTCCCTGGGAAGAGGGATTGACTGTTAACGCACTTTGAGGATTGTAACTAATAACACAAAGACTTCCCCCAATAAATGTCAACATTCCACAAATTAAAATTATCAAAATATTATGCCTTATTGTCTTATCTTATATTTTCTATATAGTGTATCGACGTTTTGCCTCTCAGATTTGGGAGACTGTTATCACTTACCATGACTGAATGTTTTCCTGAAGTATTTTTTTTTGTCTTGAACCACAAGTTTCATCTGTCTGCTTGTGCAGCTGTAGGCCTGTTTATTCCAAATATCCAGTGTTTGTTTCATTACTGAAATTCTGTCTTTATCATCTGTGCGCCACAACCAGTCCTGCCTTCCCTCTCCATCGTTTGCCAGATGACACCCCTGTAAACCAGCGTTCCAGATCCTGCTTCTCAGGGTCATTTTTCCTGCTCATGTACTGCTCATGTAGTGTACTCTACCTTTTCCCCCCTAAAGGAAAAGAACCTGGTAGACTCAAGATTGCCCAGAGCTGTCCCTATAGGTACACATTGTAATTATCACATGCAGACTGATTCCAGTGGCCTTCACATAATGGATTACCTGTTGCAAGACCATCGCTCTGTATTTGTCTCTTCCAGCTGAAAGGCCTTTAACACAACGCCATCCATTACTATTGATACATGCAGCGGCTTCTATACAATCCCTGCCTGACTTTATAAATGATGGGGGAGCGCTCCAACTCTGCTGAACTGCTGTCATCAAACATACAGCCAAGCAGCCCTGTCAAAAGCATTGTCAGCATAAATGAGCAAGGCTACAGATGGATTGCTAAACAGCTCGGCTTGGTTGCATTAAGGGAAAGGTGTTGGAGGTGTGATCTGCCTCAAGGCTTGCCTTCACAAACTTGACCTGCTTTCGTGATGAAGGGTAGGGACAATCTCCCTGAAATTGAATCATGTTGCAAAAGCTGTGGCAGGGATCTTGTGCCTCTTGTGTGCGGGAGGAAAATAGGCTTAAAGAAACCAACTCGCCTTTCCGCAGCATTTTGATCTAAGTGAATGAAATCACATGCCACGAATCAAGTCCATGAATACCATTTCCAAATTTCACAGGAGAAATGACTTTTTAACATAACCCCCGTTGTCCATGTTTACATTGGAACATTTTATTTTTTGGAATGACGCGAAAAACACATTTTAAGTCCTGTCCAAAGCAAGAGGTCATCAGCATGCAATGCCTTGTGTCGTGACTAATCTTTAGATTCCCAAAAGGGTCTAGCAGAGCAGTGGCGTAGCGTGGGGGGTGCCAGGGGGGCCGGCCGCACCGGGCGCAACATGGGCGGGGGGCGCGTTCGCACTAGCAGCTCTCTGCCCCTACTAAAATCCACGGGTTAGGGAGCCCGCGCTCGCTCGGCTTGGCGAGGAGGTCGCGGAAGGGGGAGAGCGAAGCCTTCTGCCGCGGGCAAAAAAAGGAGAGGAAGCCGGGTGGGCGGGCGGGCGGGCTGGCTGGCGGGGGTCTGGCTGCGCCTGCTGCTGCCGGTGCAGGGCAAGGCAAGCAGAGCGAGGAGGAGAGAGAGGGGAAGGGGGGGGAAGCAGCTAGGAAACGCTGCGGTGTGGAGGAGGAATCAATTAAGGAGAGAAAGCGAAAAGCCTTGGAGAAAGGGAAAAAAGGAAAGAAAAGAGGCAGCTCCAGGAGAGCGCGGGGGAAAGAGAAGCCTCGCTGCTGCTGCTGCTTGGGAGAGTAAATTACTGTACTTGCCTTGCCCCGGGTTAGGGGGCGCAAATTATTTGCCTTGCCCCGGGTTAGGGGGCGCAAATTACTTGCCTTGCCCCGGGTGCTGATAACCCACGCTACGCCGCTGTAGCAGAGGCACTACAGTTATAAATGCAGGCTTGTGTTCTCAGGATCACTGAATACTGCTTTATTTTTGCTTTATTTTGTTGAAGCCATATCTATTTTGTTTTAAAAAGGAAATAAATATTTATTTACTAGGAATGTCAACAAGTCAGGCAGAATTTTTGGAGAGAGGAAATTGGATTATTCAGCTCTATCCTTTTCCTATCAGATTTAATAAATTAAGGAGATACCTATAAGACAGATCATGAAATCTCATTCCTCTTTGATTCTATCTCTGTATTCCTTAGAATACAGAGCATTAGCATAGATGCTTCAATATCGGCTTCAATTTGGTTGCTGTTTTCTATTAATAGGTTGAGTCTTCACTCCGGAAGCTTTCTCTGAGAGACCTTGATAGCTGCTGATAGCAGGACATTCACTTTGCTGTTCACATTTTGTTGGAGCAATACAGTTTTCTGTGAGAGTACGCTGCTGCTGACTGAGTAGCCATTGGTTCGTGAGGTTGTTTTTCCCCCTCCTTCCTTCTTAAGGTCAATTCTGTCAGGTGTACTTGTACTGTTTTGTTGCCTCCAAGGAGCTGACTTCCCCTTAACATTTCCCTTTTCAGCTAATAACAAGACTCTGGGCAAATGTAAAGCATAGCTGGCATTTTCCAGAGTGAACAGCTCCTGCCCTGTTGAATTTCTGCCTATTCTGAAGCCCTGAATAGAAAAAGTTCTGCCAGAGAAAGGAAGGGGAAAGGCTGCAGCCCAGTGACAGAGCACTTCCTCCTGAAACAAAAATTGTTTGAGAGAAAACAAAGGCTTGGCATCTGTTGTCAGACTCCATCTCCCATCAGCCCAAGCAAGCACGACAAATGGTCAGGAATGGTAAGTTTTATCATCCAACAGCATCGTTTGCTACTTTGTCGATCATAGGCACCTTGTCCTGAATTCTTCCAGTATGTTCTGCCTCCTGAGTCAATGTTTTTCACCTGTTTCCCATTAGTTGACCTTGGGATTATAGTAACAAAAGAAGAAGAAGAAGATATAAATAAAGTAGATTGCACAAGCCTAGCATCTGCCAACACTTGAAGCAGAGGGCAGCTGTCGCTCATTGTCATTTCTGCCATTGCTATTCACTTCCACAATCCCTTCTGGGCCAAACAATAAACATCAGGGAGAAGAAGCAGCAGGACTCAGATGCTCTCAGTGGTGGGATCTTTTCTGTGAGGTGGCACCTTGGTAGGTGCTCAGCCATTTTGACCTCTGGTGCCAGTTCCAGGCATTCTCTACACCTTTTGGGGAAAAAGAACCACACGGCACTACATAATTCTTGCTCAATCTCCGTGTTTCTCTTTGGAGACAAACATCACCCAGCTACAAAAGAATGGTTAGCATGGTTCTGTTAAAACGATTTGATAAATAGATGCATTAACTAAAAATTAACTATTAATTGACCAAGTGGGAAAAAAAGAATGCTTAAGATTAATGAAGGAATTTCATTTGAAATGAAAGCATTGTTGTGGTTTGGCTGATAATTCATTTCATTTCTTGTAACAGATGGCAATGGTAGCTTATAAGATAAGAGCACGGAAACAAGATGTTAATAAATGTTGAACAAAAAATACAAGTAGTACTAAAGAGAATCATTGCTGATCCTTGCTTTGTAATAATGGAGGATCTTTCAGGAAATAAAAGATTTTAAACAGCTATAATTCTAATTCTTTGTGATTCTTCTCTGGCAATTTCATCAGTATAAAACCCATGTATACGCACTTACCTGGGATTCCCAGAGACTTGGGTAGCTTCCAGACACCCTCCTTATTAAGCATTTATTCTGACATGTTTGCAGAAAGTTTATGTGGAGGTAATAGGATGTCTGCTGCTTATTGAGCATTCGTTCTCATTTGTTTGCAGGGAAATTACACGATGTTCCGTCAAGCAAATGTTACAACACAATTTCCAGTGCATATTCCTGTCACCTTCCTTACAGCAGTTGATTTTTTTAAAAAAATTGGTTTGTTGCAAGAGCAACAAATCCACTTTAATTCTTCAACCTTAATTTGTTGGTATGTGATTTAATCATCCCTCAAAATAGCAACAGCCTAGATGTGG
Organism: Podarcis pityusensis; assembly: GCF_964106645.2. NCBI lineage: Eukaryota > Metazoa > Chordata > Lepidosauria > Squamata > Lacertidae > Podarcis > Podarcis pityusensis. The sequence continues at coordinate 67,302,225 of NC_138027.1, forward strand.
CCTTACTCCCTCTGCCCCAAGGTAGCTTTCAGATGATCACTAAATTGCAGGAGCAATTCAGTCACATACTTGGAAATGTAGATTCGCCTACTTTAAATGGATTTAATAAACTCCGGCAGTATTGTGCAACAAATGTCATTCAAAAAGCAAACAAAAATACTTTTTTCAGCAAGGAAAGTGATGGTAAAATGCCCTAGAAAGTGTGGGATAGCAACTGATTTGCAGGGAACCATATAACTTCTCTGCAAACAAATAAAGATGAATGCTCAGTAAACAGTGGACAGCATAGAGTGTCTTCATAAACTCTGTGCAAACAAGTCAGAATTACTTCTTAATAAAATAGGTCAACTGGAAGCAACCATAATAGTTCAGTTTGTGGGTTGGGTTTTTTCTTGCAATAAGAACTAGCAGCAATAAAAGGAAAATATGCCCTCCCAATCAATAATACATTTTTATTTTTTTGCAGTAAACCTTTTTGCAGAAAATGGGAAATAGTAATGCTTTTTAAAATAATAATAATAATAATAATAATAATAATAATAATACATTTTATCTATACCCCACCCTCCCCAGCCAAGACCGGGGTCAGGGCAGCTAACAACCGATAATAAAAACAAGTTGATTGAAATGCAACTTAAAAAACAAGATTAAAATAAAAAAATCTTCCAGGTTTCACTCCTGCCACCCATGTAAGCAAAAATACCTCATTTTTTTGTTTGGTTTTTGTTTACTTTTTATTTCTACTTTAGAACACATAGCAAGGATTTGGACCACATAGCTCTGGCACCAAAAGGTTAACAGGTTATGAAAATCACAGTACAGTTTTTAAAATTCTTCAGATAAGTCAATGATAGTTAAAATGATAGCCACTTTTTTCTTTCTTTCTTTTTTTATAGTAAAGATATAAATTAGAGGTCTGTAAACGAGTCGTGTTTACCTACAGAGCTATCAACTCGCAGCTACAATGAGAGCAGCAATAGAAAGTCAATGCTAAACTGAGCTAGGTCAGGAAACAAGTTCTTAATCAACAGTGCGATACAGGGAAATACGATAGGTCAAATTACAGTTTTGGCACCTTATGCTGAATGTCATCAATAATAAAAAATATAGTAATAACCAGGCAAAAATGAAATGAAATGAAATAAGTGCACTGTCTTGGAACCAAGATAAAACCAGCCATTTCTCAGGTTGTTTCTACAAGTGGACACTATGAAATTAACCACACCCTACACAAGTTGGACCTCAAAAACTACAGTTCTAGGAAAGCAGGAATATTAAAATGCACACCCACAAGGATATTAAAGTATAAATCGTCCCCCTTGACACCCCCCCATGCCCTGTTAGTAGAAATAATTTACAATCCACAAAGGGACTTCTGGGCAAATCATTAACTACAGACATTAATGGAATGTAGCTTAGACTTGTTTCATATAGAAAGGCAGCGTTACCCTGAAAAAAGTTTGGTCCTCTTTAAACTCATTGCAGTGCAGCCATTACAGACAGTCCCATGGTAGATGCTTTAAAGTATTTCTTAAATACAGCTTAGAGACACTGGGGGAGGGGGGTTGGAGAGAGGGAAAATGGCCCCATTTAGATTTGCTTGGCAAGAGTCTGAAAGAACCACGTAGCAAGAGGAGGAAATCAGGGCAAATCCTCGTTTGGTGATCCCACAGTATCTCGTTTTGTGCAATTGTTATCGAAACTTTCCTTTCTGTTTTTCTTCCTCTTCTAACCCCGCCCTTCATTTAGTACCACAGAAAACAAAACCCTCAGTCAATGACAGGAAAGACATTTCACTCTTTATTTACAAGAGAGTCACTTTGGCTAGAAGGTCCCAGCTCAGACAGAAACGTTTCTAATCTTTGTGTATATCCTCGTGGCGTATAATTTTGTACGTAATCCAGTAAAATATATTGAAGATGAGAAAGGCCAGCGGGAAGGCTGCTCGGGATATGGTGTCGATCCTTTTGGCACGGTCCACAAACCTCTTTTTGATGGAATCGGAATCCTTTGGCGGCGGGGGCGGGGGCAGGGGCGGGTTGGGAGGCGTGGCTTTGATGGCAGCGCCATCTTTCACCTGGAGGCAGTGACCCATCCCATAGCCGCCAAAGTTAAACCGGCTGTCGCGAGCAGCATCTTCATCCTGGAGGGTAAGCAACGGAAGGGAAAGGCGGTTAATCGTCTATGCAAATCTCATTTAAGTTTTCACCCTTAGCTGTTGAGCAAGAGCTCTGTTCATAATATCGCTTTCCAAATGGGCAGCGCCACAATATTTCCGACAAAAGAACACTTGGATATCCTCTAATTCTATTGATTTCGCCAATGGAGTGGTGGACACATGTCATGACCAGACCATAGGACCATAGGAAACGGCCTTGCCCCATTTACTTCAGTACTGGCAGTGAACATACCCTTCAGCAAGCCCAGGCCAAAAACTGTGATGCACGTCTTCTGAGCTGTGTTCTCAGGCAAGTCATGTGACCTGTGTGAAAGTACGGAGGCCCAAAACACATGTGTTTGGGGCCCTGTGTTCTCACATGTTTTTGAGTGCCATGCTTTCATGTGAGAGCTCAGGGCCCCCAAACAGGATGTCCCAATTTAATTAGGGCAGTTGAGCGGTATCCATGAAAAGCATTGAAGAAGAAGAGAAGAAGAGTTTGGATTTGATATCCCACTTTATCACTACCCGAAGGAGTCTCAAAGTGGCTAACATTCTCCTTTCCCTTCCTCCCCCACAACAAACACTCTGTGAGGTGAGTGGGGCTGAGAGACTTCAAAGAAGTGTGACTAGCCCAAGGTCACCCAGCAGCTGCATGTGGAGGAGCGGAGACGTGAACCCGGTTCCCCAGATTATGAATCTACCGCTCTTAACCACTACACCACACTGGCATTGGGAGACCTTGGGCCAGTCACTATCTGCCAGCCCAACCTACCTCACATGGTTGCTGTGAAAATGAGATAACTCCCCATGTGTGGCATGTTAAGCTTCTCAAAGATGGATTATGAGTAACAGTTTTAATATTATGCAAAACAACACTGGCCTCCTCAAAACAATCCTAGGAACTGTTATTCTGTAAAGGGTGCTGAGAAGCTTGCTTTTAGAGGTTTCTTTCTCTTTCTCAACAACAGCCCCTTTGCAATGTCCTGTACTGACAAAATATGAAGCCGGTTTTCATTTCTGTTGCAGACCTGATCTGACATTTAGACATCCCAACACAACTCTTTGGCACATGTAATTTGCTTAATATCATAGAATAGAATCATAGAATCATAGAATTATAGAGTTGGAAGAGACCACAAGGGCCATCGAGTCCAACCCCCTGCCAAGCAGGAAACACCATCAGAGCACTCCTGACATATGGTTGTCAAGCCTCTGCTTAAAGACCTCCAAAGAAGGAGACTCCACCACACTCCTTGGCAGCAAATTCCACTGTCGAACAGCTCTTACTGTCAGGAAGTTCTTCCTAATGTTTAAGTGGAATCTTCTTTCTTGTAGTTTGGATCCATTGCTCCGTGTCCGCTTCTCTGGAGCAGCAGAAAACAACCTTTCTCCCTTGGATAGCTTGGGTGGTATTCAACTAAGTTTTACTCAGTGTGGACTCGTTGAAATTAATGAGCACAACTAAGTTAGAGCCTGTCATTTCAGTGGGTCTACTCTGAGTAATACCATCCCTTTAGTAGTTCCACATAAGTCTTCTGCATGCTTCTGTGTAAGTCTTCTATGAGTCTAAGTCAGGCTTCCTCAACTTCGGCCCTCCAGATGTTTTGAGACTGCATTTCCCATCATCCCTGACCACTGGTCCTGCTAGCTAGGGATCATGGGAGTTGTAGGCCAAAAACAACTGGAGGGCCTAGGTTGAGGAAGCCTGGTCTAAGTGCTCAGCACCCCAAAGAAAATAAAATTATAAATTGGATGGATTTTTCCTCCCTTCCAAAAAGGTAGCTATTTGATTTATCTTCCACACCAAGGGAAACATGCCCTGGTAAATTTGCAATGAACTGAGTTCCTTTTAAAACCTTTAATAGCACTTGCATAAGCATAGAGCGAAGCTGCATTCCCAGGACGCTTTTCCTGTTCCTTAGTGCTGCACGCAAAAGCAATGCAAATCCAGGTCAGAAGGTTAATTAAAGGAGAACAGGTTCTCAGCAGCCACTGTTTTGTGTTTTAAATTTATTTGGAAACTCTCAAATATGCTAATAGCTTATTATAGGAGACGTTCATCTGGCTTGTCCAGATTTTCCCCAAAATAATGAGCTTCTACTTTACACATGCCAGCCTGGAGTTCCTGATGAAGGAGGCGACAGCAATTTAGAGAGACTTCCTTATGTGTGAGTCGCTCCCTCACACACCCTTGCAGCACCTCCTCACACTGTCTTGGGGAAACTACCGACTAATTCCTGTTGCTTGCCCTTTGCTTAGCACTGCAAGCTCTGGAAAGTGACCTTAATCTGACAGTTAAGGATAAATAACTTGCCTTGTTTATTTTTTTACTGGTGGGAGCTCGGATGGTCATTGCTAAACAATGGTAGTCATGTATAATAATAGTACATGGTACACAAGAATGGCAATCATGGTTCCATAATGTCTGGGTTGCAGTCCTACCCAGACGTCTTACACAACACAGGCGGGTGGTGAGAGGCGAAGCGAATAAAGATTGGCTAGGAAGTGCGGTTTTAAATGTTTCCCTTTATTAATTAGGACTCAAAATTCTCAGGCCCTCCTAAGACCCATGCCTCCCTTTGTAGGGGCTATACTGACCCATAATAATCATGCAAATCATCTAGGAATGACTCTTTTATTATAATTTGATCATCTGCTGTGATCTAGTCTGACTCTGTATCAGGAATTTTATCATTTTTGTCTGTAGGTGGATTCTGCTATGTATGTATGTATACTCAAGGTTGCTCTATTTTATTTTTTGGAAATCAATAAAAATATATATTTTTTTAAAGAGAAGAAACCTTCGAAACCCTTCCAGGGCCATAGGGTTGTTATGCTAACGTAATACTTTTCTCCAATTCCCCCCCCCCCCCGCTCATTCTGAGAATGGAAGTTTAGGCAAGGATATTGAGAATTATGTTATAGGTTCATATCCATCTCAAAGAAATACAGTTGCCAGGAGAAGAAACCGCTGCTTCACCAGATTAATAGCTGTCGTACCCATTATACAGAATGAGGTGCAAGACTGACATGCAGGGATGGGTACATCTGTGACTTATGCTTTTTATCCATTTCTAATTTTTCCAATCTTCAGTTCTGCACGTTTCCACACACGTTTGTGAAATTTTAAAACAATCCTCATGAAAATTCACCAGCAAGTTGGTGCAAATTTCTCCTGATACATATCTGAATGCAATTTTGCCTAATAAGTTTCTGTAACATAATGAAATTCTTTTGTATGTTAGTTTCATTAATGTATACATTTTTAGGCATACTTGATCCTAGCACTCGCATTTTTGTACATGTTACTTGGCTGGTGAACTGCATTGCAAAATTCAGGTAATTTGAAGGATGGCTATTTTTGCTTCCTGGAATGTTTCAGAAAACATTAATTAGGTAGGTTTGCCTTTAAACAGAAACCAAATTGATTTTCTCCTCCATCCCTACTGACATGGGAGCATTCTAGACTATACCACCTCAGTAGAGGGGTTATTCTTTTTGAATCCTTGTTCATATTAAAAAAGAAAAAATAACTCACTCTGGGTCTATGGTAAACCTTTCCAAATAAAAATACTGATTGCAATGTGGCAAAGTAGTTACATCAGGGAGAGAAGTTTAGCATGTTTCCCCCCTCCCCCAACCAAAAGCATTCAAAAACATGACACCCACCCACACTCACCTGCAGTCTGAAGTGGTACAGCCCAGAATTCTACCACATCACTCTACCCACCACCTCATTCTGAATATGCAGATTGGCTCTTTAGCATTGATATGCCCTGAGGAGATGCTAAAAGAGGAGTGTGGGAGGAAAGTTCTGAGCTTTAAAAATGGCTTGTCAAGCAGATGAAGGATCTGTTGGGAGGAGACTCAGAAGCCACATCGTTCATGGAGGGCTTGCTATGCAGCCTTTCAGATCATGACCTATGACTGTGCCAGCTCCCTTTCCTCTACCAATCCCCTGCTTTCTTTTTTAAAAAATTAAATTATATGCATGTAGGGGGTTACGAGATGTTGAGAGATGCTTCTTTCCCTCTCAGGGAGTCAGAAATTTGTGAACAGGCAACTCAGATATTTTCTTTGAGCAGCATGTGCACCAGCAATTATATGTGCATTAGAAACATATTATTTTGCTGGGGTACACAGATTTAAAGACAATATAATGGGAGTGGATGGGGAAACCCAGCCAGATGGGCGGGGTATTATGATTATAATTACGATGATTATTTAGAGCAAATTTTGTGGCTAGCCCACTGTCCTTCAAGAACACATACATGATAAAAAATAGGTCCTTGGGAAAAGGCCGTTTCTTGCCTCCCTGCTGGCACTTGGCTAGGAAGTCCCTGAAAGCCTCCAAAATGGTATGTCTTGTCCTAATTATCCAAAATATGATGGGGAGGGGAAATAATGAATCCTTGCCCAGTAAGAATAGTGCAAACAAGTCCAGTGCCAACAATTCCTGCCCCCCCCCCGCAATCCCATCTGCCCTGAATATTAAACTCTATGCCAGTTTTAAACAAGCAGCTGTGGTAACACATGTTCAAGAGATAAGTGAGACCTGCTTTAGCTTTGAGACTTATCTCCAGCAAACCCCTAACATGTGTTTTCCTCCCAATTACCAACGCATCTTGCAGGAAGAAGGCTCATCAATGCAATTGATCGCTGCTGCCTCAAGTCTGCAGATCACCTCCCGCTAATTTAAATGAGGGTATTTTGAGCACTTTGGAAGATAGTGCTGTGTGGGTGTCCTTCCTATTGCTAAATTGATATCTGCGTCTGGGAAATGCAGGCTTCAAGTAGGCAAAGATATACTGAAATAAATGTACGGAAAACACTTCAACGGTTATGTACAGACGGAGCACTGTTTCAGTTCAACTCATTTCAGTAGCTTTTATCGGTTTTGATGCTTTTATCTTCACATGGCCCTTATAAAATTGGAACGCAATTGACTCTCAGACTCATCACATACACAAGCAACACGCATAACCTGTCTGTTTTCATTGAAAGACTTTGAAACTGTTCCAAAAGGTGTGAGTTAAAAGCCTGTGAGACACAGGACATGATGAAGTGGCTAAATTTAACATGAAATTGCTCATCAACCTGGCTCATCAATTTAAACATGAAGCTCTCCTTAGCAGCCAGATATCCATCTTAGAGCTGTCCAGGCATGCCTGTTCATTCATGCCAAAGACAGGCAGAGGGGCTTCCATATTTCTGCCTGCAAATAAACTGTGCAGCTATATCAGAGCGTATCAGACAATGCCTGAGAGAGAGAAAGGAGAAGCAGAGGGGTTGGGGAAGTTTTTGGAGCAGATTATAAAAAAGTGAAGAGGTTTTTCTTTTAAGGGAGGAAAAATTTGCACATTTAAATGAGCAACAGCCAAGGAAGAATTCATTTAGGCATTTACCACAGACCATGTACTGAGTCCCTGATCCACTACCTTTACATTAGGAAGCAACCAGCTTAAAGTGGAGGCCACTAGATAGGCACATTTTGTAATGCCTCCTTGTCAGTCGACAGTGATTGGACAAATATTGGTTCATCACAAGAGATTTCAAAGTTGCTTCCCATTAAAAACATAGACCTGGAAGTAATGCCAAGGTATGATGTCAATCACAAAAGAGCAGTCTACAAGACCAGTGGTGTAGCATGGCGTGTGTGTGTGCGTGCGCGTGCCACAGGGGTGGTTGCCCTGGGTGCAACATTGTTAGGGGGCACAAAATTTCAACACCCGGTGCTGCCTCAATTCAGCTGCATGCTTCCGTCGCTGGGCTCCGTTGAAAATGGCTTCTCCATGCAAACTAGGAAAAGACCACTCCAGACAATGGAATGACTCTTCTTTTCTCATCTCTGAGGTTGCAATGTCCTGGGTGACACAGTTAGGCAGTTGAATGAGCATGCATACTCTATCCGTTTCCCTCCTTCCCACCCACCCCTCCGTGTGAGGCAGCCTACACTACACCACTGCACAAGGCTGAAAGGTAAGCATACAAGCGAACCAGCTTGAATCAGCTGAGTTGTGTGTGCGTGTGTGTGTGCGTGCGTGTGTGTGTGTGTGTGTGTGTGCAAGCTGCCTTGAATCACATCAGGCAAAAAGGATGTGTAATAATAATAACAATACAGTGGTACCTTGGGTTACAGACGCTTCAGGTTACAGACTCCGCTAACCCAAAAAGAGTACCTCAGGTTAAGAACTTTGCTTCAGGATGAGAACAGAAATTGTGCTCCGGTGGTGCGGCGGCAGCAGGAGGCCCTATTAGCTAAAGTGGTACCTCAGGTTAAGAACAGTTTCAGGTTAAGAATGGACCTCCAGAACGAATTAAGTTCTTAACCCAAGGTACCACTGTAATAATAATAGAGTGTAGGATGACCACATTGACCACATCCATCACTGGCATGTGACCCCCCCCCCCCGAGGGTTGATCAGCAGCCACTGGGCAAAAAAAGCTCAGCCAACTCTGACTAAACTTTGGAAGTGACTAAAGAGACGGTCCTCATGTGGGCTCATCATCTGTGAACTCCGCCAGGATAACACATGAGATAAACAGCAAATACCATACAGGAAGAAAGTGTGAATGCCAACTGTCACAAAGGAGCAAAACAAAACAAAAGAAAAAACCCCAAGAAAATGAAGCAAGCAAATGTTTTTTTGTGTTGTGTGCATCAAGACTAAACAGCGAGAGCCACAAGAGAGATGGTGGAGATCAAAGGACAAACACAAAAGACAAGCAGCACGGAGAAGAATTACCAGCATCAGCCAACAATAAAATAAGAGCTTTGGGTAGCAGAGTAACTCAAAGTGGCATTTCATCTAGCTATAGAAAAACCACCACAACCCTCTTCTTTCTATCAGCTTGCACATCTTTTGTTTGCAGCAAGTAACCCAGGCATCGTTTTCTGGGTCAGTAAAGATGGCTTACCTCAAACGCCTAAAAGTGCTCCCTTCTCCCTGGCCATAGGGTTACATTACTGATTGTCACCACACAGGTATAAGGAAAGTTGCAGCACAAATAACACAGTGTGTGTGTGTGTGTGTGTGTGTGGAGTGGAGAGGGAGTCAGAAATCTTTGAACAAGCTTCGGTGATTTGTTTCAGCTGATTTGTTTCTTTGATGTTGCCGAACTAAGAGGATAATCTTGCCTAGACAGAGGAGGGGGCAGTAAATATGTACTACATAAATAATTACTAATTACATGTGGCATCTTATCTGCTATTTTGTGTTTGTTATTTGTTGCTTGTTTTCTGTTTTTTTACCTGTTTCTGTACTGAAATTATGTAGTTACTATTTTTAATAGGGTTGGCCACTTTGTTTGCTTTAAGAACCTATCTCACCTTATCCTTCTAAAGTAATCTAACAAATAGACATGCTGTTTTCATGTCTGATGTTGGTGTAGTGATCAGGTGCCAAAAGCTTTCTTAAGGCTGAGGATCAATTCAGATAGACTTTTCTGAGTTCACTATTTCACTGGGCCATTCTTTTCCTCTGAGGTCCTCAGGGTGACACATGTGGTCCATTCCCTCCCCTTTATCAGCACAACAACCCAGTGAGAGGCAGGTTATGAGACAGACAGTAGCAGGATCAATTTCACCCATTAGGTAGTTGTTAAGCAGTCAGCTTCTACAGAAAGGCTAGTTCCCAAGCTTCCCTTGGTCACTATAGAGAAGTGATAGCCAAACTTGACCCTCCAGCTGTTTTGGGACTACAACTCCCATCATCCCTAGCTAACTGGACCAGTGGTCAAGGATGATGGGAATTGTAGTCCCAAAACAGCTGGAGGGCCAAGTTTGGCCTTCACTGATGTAGAGTGACCAAGAATGGACACAGAACGGGACTATACAAATGGAAGGGGAAGTACATTATAGGTGAGATCAGACAAAATGGCACCCATTGAATTTCCTGAAACAAAGTAAACAGGTTGTAATATGGGTCTCAGTTGGGGTGTGTTTGTGTGTGAGTGTGGGAGATGAATGAAGATGGTAGCTTTTAGTTTTCCTTACTTCCATCCCTACCTGCAGTTATTCTTCAAGTGTATCTACAGTGAGGTTATCTCACTCAATTTATCTTTGTTTTCCCACTCCTCCCCTGCTTCTCAATCTGCCACATAGTGTTGTGAAAAATGGCATTCTCCCCCCGCCCTTTCCCCTGCACATTGCGAGCTTCCCCCCTGGACCCAGCACTTTAAAGAGTAAAGTTAATTATGCCCCAGCCAATTTAAGAGAGGTGCTCAATAATTCATTAACCTCTGTGTTGCGTTGGCTTGCCTACATGTAAACAGCACCAATCTGGATTGGTTTTGCCATGCTGAAGAGACACAGCAGCTGCTGCGCAATCACACTCCCATTTCCAAGCTGCCTGATCTAACTCATTTGTAAAAGCAGGACACCGCTAAAAGGTGACATCCCTACCAAGGACTCTGGAGAGATAAACCTACTTCCCGCCTAGCAATGAATAATAGCATAGCACCACAGCCTGCTTCATTCCAGCCCGTATGTGGGGTCTTTTTAACCTTGCCATGCAATCATGAGAGCAAGGTCCCATTTTAATATTGTAACAGTGCTTATTTCTGGCGGAAGAGTTTTATCTACCGCTCTCAGATATGACACTAATGCCCACCGTTAATAAGTAATAATACTGTTAAGCTCGCCCCACTTCTCCAAGAGTTGAAAAGTTCCACTTGACCCAGGAGTGGTTTCCTTTGAAAGGCCACGGAAAGCTTCAGAGCATTTTGTTGTTGTGCTTATTTACAAATATACAGTCTGAGCATAGATGGAGGAACAGCTTAAACCTGCTAACAGACAGCCAATGCCCACTGCTCCCACAGCCAACACCCTAAAATGTCCACAGAGTCCTAATCTAGCTTTCCATGTCTCTTTTTCAGTCCAACTCAAACCGGAATCTAGGTGTCTTTCATAGACACCTAGATTGCAATATCCTCAGCTCAGAGGTCTGCCGTTCTAGCCATGGAACAAATTGCTGAACTATTAGCATTTGCTTCAGCGCAAGACACTCTCATGGCCCTTCGACATTCCTTAACGGGACTCCAACCTTCTCTGGAAAGGACTCACGTGCCTCGCTATATGCTAGTCCTCACAATTACTTGTTAAAACACCCTCTTCTTGCACCCAGTTTCCACAGGAATGGTCTGTTCTGCTTCAGTGCCTGTACTTTGCTTTGTCATCAAAACATTCACTAATAAAAAGATTAATCTGCTTGCCAGCTGAGGACAGCAGTGGTGCAGTATAGCAAAGAGAGAAGCTTGGCTGGCTGGCTGTCACCTGCTCATCAAATGAACCGGGCAAAAGAACCTTCTTTAGGCCAGATGCTGTCAGCCTTACAAGCTCTTACTGTCTCTTTGCTAAATTAGGAAGTTGACTATAAAACCTACAGGGCTGAAGCTCTCCTTGTGAGAAACCACCTGTTAAAAATGACCAAGGGACGTTTAGGGCAAACTCAAGGGAGATTTTCACCAAAGAGCATCACTACAAGTATGTGCCATTACAGATGAAAGGACAATAAGCCTGGAGAAAGCAAAACATTCCATTGTAAGCTAGCAAATCCAAGTGTGTTTGGGAGGGGGTTATATAAAAAAAGAACATGCTTATAATCTGCAATATCCTTGCAGTTTAGTATATCTCTATGAAACATGGACTGCACTTTCCATTCTTAATTAGCTGTTCTTGTGGCAGATGAAGATTGCGGAGCACCAGGAAGCAACTCTGTTGCCACCAAGGAAAGCAGAGCATTAAAAATGAATGTGTGACTCATTCTAGTAAATAGGTCCATTCTATTAAGACAGCTGAGCAACAGTATATTGGGAAACAGCAGAACCTACCAAAAGAATGTGGCCAGCTTCCAGCCATCCTCATGAGAAACACTAGTTTATCATTCTGAACGCACTTGTGGGATAAATCAGTCTCATATAACCAACATGTTTAACATTAATTAATGCATGAAGAGGTTAAGACCACAGAGTAAGCTATCCTGTCAGGCTTAGCTAGGTCACACCCCTCACCTTGGGAGGAAGCATTCCCAAACACTTTGTTCATTTCTTTTCCACCAGGTGAACCGACCCGCAAGCCAACTTTGTGTTTCTATACGTATAATTTAGAAACATTTACCACTTTTTGTAACCTAAGTTAAACTGTCTGTCTTTTATTGCTGCTTTATGGGAAAGCACATGAATCTGATGTCAATAATTATTGTAGTGTGGTAAAAAGGTTGAAGGAAAAGACAAGTTTAAAAAAAATATATTAAGGAAGAGCAGAAATGCTAGAGGGAAGTGATTTTCATAGGAATGGGGTAGAAAGGAAGAAATGAAGTAAGAAAGAAGAGGAGGGAGAGGTTTAAAAAAGAAACTCAGCATGAGTTATGGAAGAGTTCCCCGGGCTCATCTTGTAATCAGCATAGCTTCCCCATTGCTTTTCTCTGCGGCTTTTCAGAAAAAGGTATAGCTTTTTCTAAGCATTCTCCATGAAAACATTAGGGAGGCCTTCATAGGTGGTGGAAGCAGTTTATTATGGATGAAATTAGGGGAAGCCTGAACTCAGTGGGCACACTAGGAAACTTACTCAGTAACATGTGATGCCCAGGGCCTTGTAAGGGGTCACATGGAATGTCTCAGCAGTCCTCCATTGCTGCTGGAGAGTCTGAGAAACGAGGCTCCCATGGCATCCTGGCTCAATCCATTAAGTGAGGGGTCCTTTTCAGCTTGAGGATCATGTTTCCTTCTAGGCAGCCTTCCAGGGTCCACATACCAGAGGTGGGAGGGGCCAGAAGCAAAAGTGGGTGGAGCAACACATTTTAATTTGCTCACACCTCCCTTTCTATCCTCCCCATCTAGGCAAGCAAGAAGCATTATCAGAATTCCAAGATACTGTTACACAGGATGGACACCACCCCCAATCTCTGCAGAGTAGTAGCAGTATTCCAGGGGGTTCCAGGAGCCTGTGTTCCTTTGATTTATTCACATATTTACACCTGAATTTGGAGGGAGGGAGTCCAGATCTTACAGTGTGGCCATCTCAATGGTGGCTTCTTCCCCACAGCAGTGCAGCGCTGGAATCCAAGGCATCCCTCCTAGCTTCCCTTCAGCCAGCCTGCCAAAATGATTCTGTCTTTGTTCTCCTTTCTCTTCGCAGCACACCTCTCACCTAAGCAACTCCTCTCCATCCATCTCCTATCTCAAGGCTAGGTTTTTAGAGACATATTTTTCCTGTGAGCCAGCCTGCTCCCTCGCCATCACCTTGGCAACCCATCTTTCACAGACCTGAGACCCTTCCTTTGATGTACTAAAGACCAGCAATCAGCAGCTTGATCTGTTAACGTCTTTGCTCTTAACTAGCCAGGCTGGTCTAAATAAGCCAGCACAAGATTTCTTGTCTGGCACAGTTCTGTAGCTTGTATTTTCCATTGATTTTCTGAATAATCAAAATCCCGCCATTTATAAATTTCTTGGATTTAATGGGGGGGGGTGGGTTTGTCCCTGGAGACAGACAGTCAGGTTGTGCATCCATAGCCATGACCAAAGGAGGAATGACCGCTGGGAGGAGCACAGAGAGAAAAACACCATGGTGCACAACCAGACGCCTTCATCTGCCCCAACTGCAACGAAACATCTCTCCCATATTGGTGGGTACAGCCACAGCAGGTGATGCAACCTTCCAACAGTTTGACTTCATCCACAAAGGCGCACTCCTCCATTGTCTCCCAAGACAGACGGATGCCAACAACAAGGGATGCGCCCCCCAACTTATAACAATACATTCTAGACAGGCAAAAACACTCAAAAGGAGTGCAATGCAGAACTTGAGAGGTGTGGGGCAGGGAAGGGTGTGTGGTCTGAAGAGAGTTCCATGGGCAAGACTGAGAAGCCAGGAGCGTCACATTAGACCTTTGGGTCTGAGGTTCCCCATGCCTGTATTAAGAAGTACAGACAGATCCGTATCACAGGCTCTCTTACAGTAATAGATGCTCAGCAACAGCATTCATGTTTTAAAGACAAGGCCCAAATCAAGTATTAGGAACTGTAAAAAGAAATATGTAAAAAAAGAAAAGAGGATCCTTCTTGATATACATTTCCATTTAACAAAAAACAAAAAACCATGTGCGTGCAGTTTAATTTTGGAAGGTGCTTTTAAACTGTGCTCCTGTGGCCTTAAAAATAAAAGTGTGCTTTGTTTTCTGGTTCTTTTCCAGCTGTTCATGTCCTATTTTCAATTTATTCTCTTTCTCCAGGCACAGAAAAGAATGGGAGTATTTGCACCCAGCAGGTGGGCTCTTTTCATCATTTGGGAAATGGCAAAGTACAGTTGCGGTGTGTTCCCTGCTGTTTATGAGCAAATTGTACGTCAAACCCAGTGAACTGAAGTACAGCCCTTTCCTTACCTGGTGATGAGTATCACTTGGCCTCTTGCACAAAGTTATAAGGTTAAAAGAAAAAAGGAAAAAAGAAACGACAAAAAAACCCTCCCAGGCTCTCTAGCAGTCTACTCTTGGCTAAGGAATACAGATTTGATCCCAAATGGATAGATGCAAATAAACCACAAAACTCTGCCTTTGGCATTCTGTGGCTGCCTGTTACAGCCCATGAATCACCCTCTTTCCTCCTGTAATGATTTTGTGTCCAAAACAAAATTATCTGTTACTTATCTCTTTAAATAAATCTTTGTCCAATCGTGCAACAGTTAATATGCTGAGTAGATTACTTGGTTTGGATTACTTTTCTTAAGGCTGATTTCTCAATGAGTTATCTGGACATTGCCACTCTGGAGTACAGATAAGAACATGCTTGAGTGAATAATTCTCCATCCAAAAACATTGACATTTAGTTTGGAGGGATTTTCTTATTGAGTAACATTCGATCATGTGAGTCACTGTGCCACCCACACACATTCTGAAGTGGCACAACCCCAGTGAGAACTAGGCCCGAGTTTCCTAGGGTTCCTGTTGGTCAAGATTTCCACAGTATTTCCCCTTAAAAAAAATATTCTGTGATAACTGGTCATTAATTTATTGCAAACAGGTTCGATGTCAAAAGTCACATCTCTTCTACATACTGGATAAGGCTATCAATGGCCACCAGTCCTTATGTCTGTATCTTACCCCCCTTGCACCTACCTCCTGCCATCTAAAATTTGAGCCAAAGGTTCTCAGTAGATAACATTCAACTCAGCATTGTAAGAAATGACAATGCAATGTAGCATACAGGGGTTTGTGGAAGTTAGAGGCATTCTTCTTTACTGAACCACAGGAAAGCTCCATGTGTGGGTTGAAGTTTCCTTGTGTCCCCAAATTATACTGATACACTGGGATGAGAGTTTGGATTCTGCGGATCTTGGGCTTTCCTGGCTGAGCTCTGGCTGAGACAGTGTCAGTTCTTCGCTGCAGTTCAGCTTAAGTTCATGGAACTTATGAGGTGCAAGCAGGGGTAATCTTTGGTAATATGGCTCCCTGAATGAGCCCCAAATTTGGCGCTCCCAATTGGATCTTCCCAGTTACGGATCTTCTCAATGTTGCACCCTTTTGGCTTGGCGTCCTGTGCGGGGGAACCACCCGCACTGCCTTAAATCCAGTGCAATACTGGGCAGGGAGAGACTGTCCAAACCCCTTCTAGCTTGGACACATGACCTAACAGCCTGGTGAAAATCAGCCAGCAGAAAGGGTGGTGTAAGTGAAATTCTTCCTGAATGGAATTTGGAACAGGAGTAACTTAAGCTGCCATGACTTACACGGGTGCACATTACACCAGCTTTTTATAGTTAGGATTGCTCTGTGGGTGTGTTTAAAGGGTGTCAAATGTCCACATCGCTGTGACACAGTCAACCGCCAACAGGTCTGCCCTGAAGGAGTGTTGATCTTCAGTATAACCAACCAACTTCTATTGGTTGCCTGAAGCAAATAAGATGCTAAAGGCAGTGGGAATCATAAAGCCATTCATATTAAGGCTGTCTTTCTCACAATGAAACCCATGTGCTTGAGCTTGCATTGTGAGGGCTAAAAATAGCCCAGCAAAAAGGGTTTTCCTTGAGCACTTCCATTATTCACCTGATGCGGAATGTTACATAAAACAAACAGGGCACATTTTACCACAAAGTGCTATACGCAAGGATCTGAGGAAGTATAAAACATTTCCACTGGGGACAGAAGCACTGAATATTTTTCAAGGCAAATGCAGCCTGGGGAAAGGAGTATTTTATTTATTTATATATTTTTTTTACTGACAAGATATGAGTGTTTCGTTTCAGTCAAAATTAAGTAATAAAGCTATGCCTTTACAAATAGCCCCAGCCTTTTGTTGTCTCCGTTCCTGATATGACTGGGATGAGGTAATAATGCAGCACGTTATCTGATTGGGTTGGGGAGGCTGGAAGGGAGAAGGCGAGAGAAGGGACAATCATCTGTCTCTGTCTGGCAAGACCCATCCAGAAATCTCAAGGCACTGATTTCATCCCCCCCCCCCAATAGAATCATAGAGTTGGAAGGGACCCTGAGGATCATCTGGTCCAACACCTTGTAACGCAGGAATATGCAGCTGTCTCTTATGGGGACTGAACCTGCAACCTTGGTGTTATCAGCACCACGCTCTAACCAACTGAGCCATCCAGTAGGTAAGTTCACATTTTGGAAGAAGCAACCCAGCACTGAAGCAAAGAAGAAGCAACCAGCAATAGGGAAAAACCCATGCACATTTATGGAATGTATGCTTTGCAAATACACGTCGCTCTCACCTTAGCTACAGCAATATGGCTGAAACACTAGGCTGTGTACACACCAGACCTTTAAAGCACATTCAAAGCACATTTCAAAGCACACACACAAATGCTAAGGCCGCATACAAGCTATATGTTTAATGCTCATTTTCTCTCTCAAATAATTCTGGCACTGTAGTTTGTGAAGGGTGGCTGGGAACTGCAATTCTGTGAGGGGTAAACTACATTGCCCAGAATTCTTTGAGGGGAAGAATGTGCATTGAATGTAGCATATGTATGTATGCAGACTCCCTCCATATTAGATGGCCGAATGTTTACTACAACATTCCCTAAGCTAGAAGAGGCCATTGTTGCTTCTCCAGCTAGTTCCTGAGATGTGCTATCACAGATGCAAAAGATTTCTGCCCCTCCACATTGTGATACATAAAAGTGTTTCACACATGAGCCCTCTGACTGTACGTATTTCTGAAAGCACCGAAACTCATCTGCACTTCCTGAAATGGCTGCAGGTATCACAGAGTGAGACACAAATCCCCCTTTTCTCTTTCTTTCTTGCCACTTCTGATTTGAATCATGCAGCATAGAGGTGTAAGGAAGAAGCAGCTGCTAATGACAAGGATTTTCTGAGGAGTGGTGACTGCTTGAATTTCTTGGCAGGCCACTTTAGACATTTAGGGTAGGGGAGCTAAATGAGAGTGAACTAGCAAGCTCTTTCCTAACTAACATGTATGCAAATGTATTTTCATCTTTCCCCATGTATATGATAATGTGACACTGAGCCACACTACTCTTGTAAAACCTTTGACTTTTCTTTTGCTTTGAGATCAGCAGCAGGGAACCTCAGACCCTCCAAGTGTCCCTATTTCCAGGGAGGGTCCCGGATTTACAGAAGCCGTCCCGGTTTCTGATTGGATCCTGGAATGCCCTGCTTTTCTTTAGAATGTCCCTGTTCTCACCAGAGAAATGTTGGAGGCTATGGAACCTTTTTCAGCCCTTGAGCAGCATTTATTTTGCCGACCCTGGGGGGTGTGTCCAGAAGCAAAAGTATGTGGAGCAACAGACGTGACTGAAGTCAGCCCTGCAAGAATCTAGTCTGCACACTCATCCCCTCTCCTTCATTCAGCTAGGCAAGCAAGAGGCATGAGCACAGTGCAATAATGCATTCCAGCCAAGCAAAAGCATTTGAAGGGGCACAGAATAATCAGTGAGAAGTGTGGTCTGCAGAGATAGCATGATCCAGCGAGAATCTCAAAGGCCGGAGAGAGTGGCTTGGAGGCCCACATTTTAAGCATGCTCCCTGCTTTCCATTATGGTAAGGGTCATGCCCCCAAAGAATCCTAAATCCAGGATCCCATTTCCCCCCTATATTTTGGTTGATGCATGACTAATGATTTTCAGAGTGGCAAGATACACCAGATCATTCCAGTTACACAGCTGTTTCTAGGGGGCAGGATACTTCCTTTAGACTGGTCTGCTGGGGCGGGGGAAAGTGAATCACAGGGTCATCTTTATAATATAGAGGAAGTAACTGGACTTCTGGGTATTGATGGACAGTAGATGTAGATTGAAGCACGTTGTTCTGTCTGCAGGTGCATCTGCTCAGGTTATTGTGGCATAAATATGCCAATCAATTAATACCTCCCCCTGAGCTCCAGTTATTTTGATCCCACCAGTATTAATGTAACATCAGTGCTAACAACAGAATCAGCATTGTCAACCCTAATACAGAGGTTGGCTTTTGCTGTTGCCAGCCTTTAGGGAAATATCCTGCTTGACTTGCCACATGAGACAATAGCTTCTTGAATTATTCAGGGACAACAGAAGAAAGACTTTGCAGCATGCACAGTGCTTCTTGCTTTGATCACAAAGGCAGATACTTCCCTTATAATGCAAAATTACCCTAGTTTCAAAAATTATTCTTGTTACTTAGCACTAGCCTTGGCAGAGATGTAAAAAAATCCAGAAGTAGGGGGAAGTTCAAGAAAGTTCATTTTTATTGTAAGAGTGTTGGTATACCTGGATTTAATTTTTTTAAAAGTCTTAATTTTTTTAAAGAAACTGGAGATATGAGGAATTGTATCTAGGACCTTTTGAATGCAAATCATGTGATTTATCTCTAGACCATGGCCTTCCTCAAAGCTAATCTGCTTCCATCAGTTCAGCACAGTATTCTTTCTTCTCTTCCTATGTGTAAGGTTGAGAATGTTCTTCTAAATAAACTTATAAGTAGTAGGGTTGGAGAATATATATGATTTCAAAGTGATTTTTGTCCTCATAAATAAGACAGCATTTCTTCATGCAAATTCCAAATGCAAATTAAATACTCTGGATGTGACAGTGATGCTAGATACAGTTTTAGTTGCTCTAGCTCATGAAGGAAATTGTAGAACTGGAGAAGATGCAGAAAAGGGCAACAAAAATGATGAAGGGATTGGAACAGATTCTGTACATGGAAGGTTGCAATAGCATTATAAATGTGAAATAGCACAACTGAGTGGAGACAGTGGGTAGAGGGTCCCCCCCCCATATTGCATAACACGAGAAAGCCACTTCCGAGCTTGGGAGGAGGTGGGGTTGCGGGCGGGCCCACACCCTCCCACACCTGCGGGGGCTGGCCTTTAGCCCCCGCGAGAATGAGGGAATCCCCGGGCGTACCTGCGACCCTGCCCGCCAATTGGCGGGCTGGGGAGGCGTGGCCTAGCTCATTTAAGGCCAGGTGCACCCGGGGACCGCCCTCCTTGCCCCGTTCCAGCTGCCCGGTTTGCCCAGTTTGCCCTTGTAGCAAACGTCACAACTTCCTCGGTATTGGTGGTTAGGCATTGGTAGGGGTAATTGTTATGCAAATGAAGGGGGGGAAGGAAACGCCATCACCTTCCCCCAATGGAAAAGGGTAGTCCGATAAAGGACTCCGGGGGATGTTGCCTTGTCCGAAACCTAGGGAGGTGAGTGCCTCCGGCACGCCCCTGAGTGGTAACACCCGTGGGATCCTAGTTGGCGTACTTCAACAGGACACCCACGGCTGGTGGATAACCCTTCCCGGTCTCCATGCCGGGTAGTCGATAGGAGCCAGTGCCTAAGGCCAATACCTTCTAATTCCTGTAATCAATAAAGTTGTGGCCTTTTATGCCCATTAACCTTAAATAATGTGCCGGGTGTTTTCATTTCACATGGGGGGGAGGGGACTTGCCACGCAATGCAAGCTAATCTGATGAAACTAATTGGCAGTACAAGAGAAAGTGCTTCTTTACAAAATGTCCAATTATTTTATGGGTATCACTGTCACAAGATGTGCCAATGATGGCAATGAACATAGATAGCTTTCAAAGGGGATTACAGAAAGTCATGGAAGATCAGAGTATCAAAGGCTACTATTTAATAACTGGGCTTTTTGAAATTTCCTTGCTCAGGGCCTCCTTGTTCACTGAACACTGTGTTCACAACATTGTGGGGGGTGCTGTTGCCTTCAAACTCTACTTGTAAGATTCTTGGAGGTATCTGCTTGGCCTTTGATCTGATTCAACAGAGCTCTTCTGTTTTGAGACTAGGCCATGCGTTTGTCTGTGCAGCTAACAGCAACTTTTTAAATACAATGTCCTAAACGTGCAGATAGGGTTGTTTCTGTTCTGTTCACACAACTGGGTTCTGAAAATGCATTTTGACGAGAGATAGGATACTTGTCACAATAGCATTCTTCACAGGTGACCCTGCTTTCTTGTTTGCCAAACGAAACATGACACTAATTGCAGTGAGCATGTCTGAGTTGTTCAGTGTAATTAGCAGCCATGGCAAGGAGAAGAGAAAGCAGGATCATGGCATACCCTCCAATGAAAATAGGGACGTCCCAGTCCATGATTTTATTATTTATACCCCTCACAGCTTACTGGGTTGCCCCAGCCACTCTGGGCAGCTTCCAACATATATAAAAACATAATAAAACAATAAACATTAAAAAACCCTTCCCTATAGAGGATTGCCTTCAGACAGCTTGTGGGTCAGCTAACTCCATGCCCTCCAACATTTATCCAATGAAAATAGGGATGTCCTAAGGAAAAAAGGGACATTCTAGGATCAAATCAGAAACCGGGACAGCTTCTCTAAACAGAAACAGCTTCTGGAGAATAGGGACACTTTGGAGGGTCTGTCATAGCACATGGCAGGATAACGTGCCTCCCCATTCCATGATCCTGATGAAAATTGCCCTACCCACAGCTGGTATTGTCTCAGAGGAAAGCCTCCATTGGCATAAATGAAGGCTTTGCTTCCGGGGAATAATAGCAGGTGATGGGGCTTAATGAGGTCACAGGATGAGGGAAAGAGTCAGATCCCCTTCCCTTGTCTGGGCCCAGCCTTGTCCATTCTACTACTACTGAGGTTTCTGTTTACACTGAAATAACGAGACACACGTGTTGCACTCATGGCATCAGTGCCACATGCAGATTGGCTCTGAGTCACAACTTCAAAGTTCAGCAGTATAAGTGCATTGTAAATAATAGCAGAAGTGAGCTTACCCATGTATGTGCTAATTCATGGTGAAAGAAGCAGCAGGACTGCCATGAAAGATGTAATGGGAAAGCAGCAGAAACACAGAGTACAAGAAGTCGAAACATACCAAGATCTACATATGGTCAGAACTGTTCTGTTTGACATAAGAGTTCTACTACTTACGATGCCATAAATATTGGCAGTTGCCAATTTATGACATCATTTTCATACAACCTCTCTCTCTCTCTCTCTCTCTCTCTCTCTCTCTCTCTTTACCCTCAAACTTGGATTGCAGATCTGATTCATTATCCCGTGTGCTGGTGACTCTTTCATCCGCAAGCCATTCATACGCCGTACCGACTCGACGCTTTCATTCCCAATAGCCACAGTCTGTGCCTGTTCCCAGATTGGTCAGAACAGAGAGAAGCAGCAAGAATGGAAATGGTGCAATGATATATGAAACGAAACAAAGCAAAACAAAAAGAAAAGTAAGAATGGCACAGTTATTGAAGAGCATCCTGGTGAACAATGTAAAGCAATTGAGAAGGAGATCAATTGGAATTGGCTATGAAAGTCAAACTAAAGCAAAGAGTAGCTGAAATAATGTCATTAGTATGGTGTATGTGTTGTGGTTGTTTGTTGAGAAAGATGGGTGGTAAATATCATATGGAGGTCAAGAGAAAATCAACTTTGAATGAGTAGCTATTGTCAGGACTCTAGGCAATAAATTACTTCTAAAATTCCAGTTCAGCATAATAAAGGCACTTTAGCTGCCACAGTGCAAATACTGGTTGATGGATTGGCAGCTAAAGCAGAATCTAAAGACAACAATGCTAAAAAGAATGAAATGAAGACTGGTACCTGGAAGACATTCAAATTAAAAGTGACATGAATATTCACAGCAAGCCTGAAATTTGCAAAATATCATGGGTTTGCCCTTTCAATATTGAATATTTCTCTACAGAAAGGCATACTTGGACTTGTTTTGCAAATATGAAAAACCTTTTGTTTTCAGTTCAGGCATTGATAGAAACACAATGAACTCTTGTTTTATATTCTCAGCTCCTTTCACTGACTAAAATTTTGAGGAGATAAAGAAATATATTTTGTGACTTGCGTGCTAAAGGGAGGAAATCAGAAGAGTGCAAACAATTATTTTGGGGGGAAAACCATGATTATATGGAGGATAGAGTCTTGTACCTTGTTTTGCCTTCTCTGCCTTCTCCGAAGCCTGAGAAATTCCTTATGTTGCCTTGACACAAAATTCACTGCTGCGTATTCGAGCAAGGCAGCAAACACAAAGAGAAGACACACAGCCATCCAGATGTCAATAGCTTTTACATAAGAAACCTACAAGACAAAGGAAACGGGAAATAAAAATCATGGCATCTTGTAATGAGGAATGACAGATCTGTATGAGATGAAGACAGAAAACATCTACAGAGAATGTGGGCTTGCACAGAGAGCCTTTGTATTCTGTGTTTACTAAGCACTGCAAACTGTCACATAAACTAGAACTGCACTGAATGTTCCCTAATTTTGCTATGATTCCCTTTGAAAAGTACTACATTTGATCCAGTCAAACAGATGGCCAGAATACATACACACAGGGCTGTATTAAGCATATGCGGCGCCGGGGTGCAAAGATCCACCTGGCGCCCCCCCCCCGGTTGCCCAGTCCCAGGCACACAGGAGGATGGAGCCGGCTGGCCGCCTCAGAGTCTCGCTGGCTCGGTTGCCCCCAAACTCGTGGTGCAGAGCCGTCCTCAGCAGAAGAGCCCACCGCGGCACTCTGACTGACAGGCAGGCTCTTCCCCGGACTCAACTCGGGCCCCAGACTGTCGGCCTGGCGCCCCTGAGAGCCCAGTGCCCGGGTGTCCCACACCCCTAGCGCCTATGGGTAAGACGGCCCTGCATACACATCCCCAACATCCACATTGTTTTGTTACTGTACGGTGACCCCCTTGATCTGTTCTCCTCAGTGCCATTCATCTTTACCCTTGGGCAGTCTCCTCAAGTGTGACTGGCTGCAATGACCCACAGGGTGTTCATGACATCATTACTTCAGACGTAACATCATGACATCATTATCAAAATCACTTTGGCTGCCATAGCCACTAGGATCCAAGGGCAGTGTGGCCGAGGACTATGAGGGGAAATATGATGAAGAGAAACAGTGCTGAGAAGAACAGCAAAGATCGGACAGGTGTGTGTTTACAATTTTTGCAGGAAATCCACTGAAATTAGAAAGCACTTTTCAATACTCTTGAGGAACATGAAAACAAGTGAGTCCTGACAGAAACGCCAAAAGAAACTTCCCAAATGAAGAAGGAGTTTGTGTTTTATATATTCAGAAATATCACCACCTTTGCAGCAGACTGAAGTTGAGAACTTTATTATCTGTCCACCACTACATTCAGCATAGTATCTAGAATAACTCTACAGTCACAATGCTGTGCACACTAACTAGGGAACAGTGGTAGCTAGTGAGGTAGGGTTGAGCAGGTTACCTCTCACAACCCTCAGTCCCAGCTGCTACTGCTGGAGAGTAAGTCTTAATGAACTTATTTTCATATCAACACGCAGTAAGACGTGTATAAGTGGAGTCAGGAGGTTTAAAGGCAGCAACGTACACTGTCACTATAGGATAAGACTTTCACAAAAAAATGGCAGCAGAACACGAACAGACAAGGGGGAGGGACCAACAGCACCCAGAAGGGTTTCACTTCCTCCATTAGGTTTTAGGAAAAAGGACCATCAGGACCTGAGGGCAGCCCTTCATCATGGTTTCAGAACACATTCATAATAAGCAGCAACAACCTCCTGAGTTTCATCCCACTCCTCTTCCTCTGTTTTTTCATTCATTCAGCGCTATCTCAAACAAGTTACTGCCTAATTGTAAGAGAGCAAAATGTTACGAAGCCACTCCAGTTTTAAACGCATGATGTGATTTGGTCTCCAGTGCAGCTGTACTTGGCATTTGTTGTGAGCTCTTCTAAATATATATTTGCAATGCCTTCATAGCATGTCTTCCTATTCCCCGCTCCCCTGCCCTCCATCCCATAAAACCACCCACCTTATAAGGAATGTATGAACACCTGGAAGTTGTTTTGAGTCACCTTATTGTTGGATGTGAAGCTTCAAGGATCCGCATTTCTGACTGAAAAAAAATCCTTCCCTGGAGTTAATAAAGGCACTGAGGGCAGGAAGGCACTTAGCCATCCTGTCACTTAAACTTCCAGATGCTGTGCTAGCTGGATTATTTTGACGCTGTAATATTTTGTGCTGTGCTGAATTTTGCCCTCACAGTTCTAGAGAATCATTGCTCATAAGGAAAAGGCTGCTCCCCGGGTCTCTTTCTCAGGATTCTAGAGAACTTATTTTATAATTTTGTTTGAGCATTTTAAAAAAAAAGTTCCTTAATTATGAGGGAGGTGAGGGGTGTTTAGGATTGAGTGAGTGCCCCCTTTCATTGTTCAACCATCTCTGGGTCTTCTGCAACCTTCACTTTCTGGGAGCCCCACAATATGCTTGGCTGGGCTTTCCTATTAGAGTGGGCACTCCAGAAGGCTGCAGAATGCAGGCCACCAGAGAGGTTATTTGTAGAATAAAAGAAAGGACAAACATCCCTTGGACATCTTGAAAGAAAATAGTCACCCTCTTTTCTGCCTTGGTCAGACCACACGTGGAGTAATTCTCCACCACGTGGAGTAGTGTCCAGTTCCACGTGTAGTAGTGTCCATGTGGAGTAGTGTCCAGTTCTGGGCACCACAATTTAAGAAGGATATTGACAAACTAGAACATGGGCAGAGGAGGGCAACCAAGGGTCTGGAAACCAAGTCTTAAGATGAATAGTTGAGGAAGTTGCGTATGTTTAGCATGGAGAAGAAGAGACTGAGGGGAGATACGATAGCCATCTTCAAATAGCTAAAGGGCTGCCACATGGAGGATGGAGCAAGCTTGGTTTCTCCTGCTCTGGAGGTTAAAACCCGAACCAATGGATTCAAGTAACAAGAAAAAAGATCCCAACTAAACATCAGGAAGAACTTTGTGACAGTAAGAGCTGTTTGAGAATGGAACAGACTCCCACAAGA
This sequence comes from Podarcis pityusensis, assembly GCF_964106645.2. Taxonomy (NCBI): domain Eukaryota; kingdom Metazoa; phylum Chordata; class Lepidosauria; order Squamata; family Lacertidae; genus Podarcis; species Podarcis pityusensis. Next base: position 67,327,669 of record NC_138027.1, read on the forward strand.
GGTAGTGGACTCTCTTTCCTTGCAGGTTTTTAAGCAGAGGCTAGATGGCCATCTGTCATGTATGATAAGTTGAAATTCCTGCATTGCAAGGGGTTGGAATAGATGACTCTCAGGATCCCTTCCAACTCTACAATTCTATGTTTCTATGATTCTCTACCCCCATGTGCCCATTTCTTCTATCCAAATCAGTTCCCCAGAGTGATATTCTGCCCCAAGGCAGAATTACATAGATTTATGTGGAAAGAAAATATAGCATTATTCTCAGTGCATTGCAATAAATAAAAAACAGAATCATAGGTATAAAATCCTGCATCCATAGCAACAATCAGCAAACCTCCCATGAGTGTCAGCAAGATATATATTGTCTGTTTCATCTGTTATGGAATGCAATTCTCAATATTGACCATTAGCTTCTAAGGGAAGAAAGCTAGATCTTTTGGGCCGTGTTTGTTAGTGGCTCACTAGCTTGTCACACAACACTTTGTGGGCCAAACTAGATGCCATTAATAATTATATGAATTCTTATTTTAGAATAAACAACATGCAGGCACAGGGGTGCCTGATCCAGATCAAGGGGAGGCAAAGAGTGCTTAATCCTTTGCTCTCTGATGAAGTCCAGTTCCTAATTGCACTTCTCCCATGCTGGCTCTTTGCACCGTATGGAAGCATTGCGATTCTACTCAGGTACATGGGGCCAGGATAAGAAAGAGTCAGCATGATACTGTCAGTACTCTCTGAATACCATGAAGTGCTCAATAAGAAAGCCACAGGAAATAGGAGTCCATATAAGACTGCCTGAGGACTTCCTGTACTGAGAAGGAACAAGGAAATGTGCTTTACTTCACTCTACCCTTATGCTGACTTAAACTACATGGAGAGGTGGATCTTGCCACACTGACCAAAAGAAGGGGACTAGATCTGGTTTAATTGACTAAATTAGGGAATCCCAAAGGTTTCTAGATTGCCTAACTTTAACTGTAATCCACATAAAACCATGCAATGAGAGGTCACTGGATAATTCATTATTGTGAAATAGCCATGCTTTGCTCACTCATTGTTCTTGGCACATCTGTATGAACAAAATGTCCCCCCTCTCATCTTTCACCCCAGCTTCCCCCACCCCACCCCCAGAGCTCAGAAAATCTGGCATTGGCTGCATGCACACTATATGTTTAAACACATGGCTACCCCCCAGCACCCATTAAAAAGTATAGTTCCCATGATTCTTTGGAGGAGATCCATGTGCTTTAAAAGTATGGTGTGCACACAGCCTTTGTTATCCCAATGGAATAACACTTTTTCCAGGTGTAGGTGGTCTAAAGCAGGGGTCAGCAAATGTTTTCAGCAGGGGGCCAGTCCACTGTCCCTCAGACCTTGTGAGGGGCTGGACTATATTTTTTTTGGGGGGGGGGAGAACGAATTCATATGCCCCACAAATAACCCAGAGATGCATTTTAAATGAAAGCACACATTCTACTCATGTAAAAACACCAGGCAGGCCCCACAAATAACCCAGAGATGCATTTTAAATAAAAGGGCACATTCTACTCATGTAAAAACACGCCTTAGTCTGCCTAACCATGGTCTAAAGCATAGCTTTTCTTGCAGGCTATGGAAGATATAGATTTCTCTAGCCATTTTCTCCTCCATCGTTTGTCACTCTTCTCTAGGAATCTAGGCACTCACTTTTAGAGAAAGGATTGGATACTGTGACAAACAAATTAATTTTTTAAAAATCCATAATTTGCCATGCAGTCAAATGATCATTAATCAATTCAAAGCCATTTTTTCTTAACCCAAACCAAATATCTCATGCGGATGCTGAATTATTTTGTTTTTGATGACTATGAGTGATATACGTCAGGAAATGTGCTTGCAGTTGCTCTTGATCAAAGATACCTGGAGCATTTTTACCTGCCCTGACATCTGCAAAATATTAAATCACTCAAATGTATTAAATGACACAAATAATATATGATCTATTTTTGCCTTCTGCCTTTTCTAAAAAAAAAAAACCTTTTGTGTAACATGTCCACCCCCCCCCCCCGATGACTGGAATGTCCCCATTCCATCTCCAATGTCATCAAGGTCTCTTCTACCTTGGAAAGAGGCCAGACTTGTTACCTTGAGTCTGCCAGTGGTGAAGGACTGAAAAGTGCTCTTATTTGCTCAAGTGTAATTTGTGAAGAAAACTGCAATTTGGGCTATATAAAACTCTTTCGGAGGGGGGAAGAAATTATTCACAGAGACGGTCTTTAGCGCACTAGACTACGGGGGTACTGCATGCTGACCAAACATAGTTGTAAAATAATGAAATAAATTGAATTCAGGATTGCTTATTGCTAGGATTACTATTATTATTTTGGTTAAAGCACCTTGTCATCATATCAGGTATGATCCGCATAAAAAGAAAAGAGTCAAGGAATTTATAGCATAGAAGTGAAGAAAATACCCAACAGTGCCACAAGCCATAGTCATACATTTTGCCTAATACCAACACACATACGGATCCCTTCAAACCACCACTTTACATCTTGTTTCACAAATCTGTCTCATTTTACGCATGGGGGTAACAAGCATGCAAGGGCTATTCAGGGAAGTTTTTAATGTTTAGTGTTTTATTAGGTTTTTATATATGCTGGAAGCCATCCAGAGTAGATAGGGAAACTCAGTCAGATGGGCAGGGTACAAATAATAAAATGATTATTATTGTTGTTGTTAAAAATGTACCCCAATATTCGCACTCAGAAGATACTAAAGAGAAGGCTTCCTCAAACTCGGCCCTCCAGATGTTTTGAGACTACAATTCCCATCATCCCTGACCAATGGTCCTGCTAGCTAGGGATCATGGGAATTGTAGGCCAAAAACATCTGGAGGGCCGAGTTTGAAGAAGCCTGCTAAAAAGCATCCACATTCACTTCTGTGAAGGAAACAGGACTTGAGGTGGGGTTTGCACATAATTCTTCTAGCCCTGATCATGGTTTGAGGAAGAAAGACCATCTTTTTCCTTTTCGGAATGAGGATATTTCAGCTACCCAAACCTAGAATGACAAGGACCTTTTCAAGCAGGATGAGAAGAGGCTTGATCGGTAGTGATCATAATAGGAGGAGATACCTCATTTGCTCACATTCCATCATTTAATCTGATGTTGTTTTCAGTGTCGGCAAGGCAATTGTCACTAACCAATGGACTTAATTTATTCATTGCTAATATGGAGAGACTATCAGTCATAAGAAATAAACAAATATACTTCCTTTCATAATTATGCCTTGAAGAAAGTCATAGAAATCTGTGTGCTTTGAAAGAAGCTTCAAATGATAGAAAATAATTCAGGAGGAGGTTTTTTAAATAATTTTTTGGCTAATCATCAACAGCGAAGATCAAGAGTATTTTTTTTTAAGCCAATAGCTTCAGGCTTACTTTTTCTAATTTTAGGTTCTTCTTATTTGGTTCAGTGAACTGGATCACTTTTAATGGTTCACTTAGTTGCGACTGCTATAGAAACTACAGTGTGGAAAATGTATTTTCTTAATGTACTGCAGTCACCTGCATAGTTGGAGTCATTCTGAATTTCACCAGCGTTTTCAAAGGCAAAGCAATACACAGTTGTGTGCATGCACACACCCACATGTAGAACACTTAACTGGACAATTCAAACATTTACATTTCCAGCTGCTAAATACTGCATGTCTTTGTTCATTTTGCTTATGTTTTGCAATGCTGAATAAAATAAACTATACCTTTAATTTTGCAACAAAGCTACTCACATTACCATTTTAAACAAAATGTTGAACTCAATTAAATCAAAAGTGCTCTCCACTTAATATCAAAGCTATCAAATGTTAAATGAATTATGTAGCTTACACTTTTGACTATTATAGGGTTTTTTATTATATAATTTTAATTACGTTTTCTGTTTTACAATTTAAAATACTCATTTTACATTCTTACGATATCAGTGACTTCCCTTCTTCTCTTTCCATGGTTCATTTTACATATCATAAATCCCTGCATATTTTACAAAAACTATACCAATCAGTATTCCATTATTGCATCCATCAAAACTTATTTACACTGTTGAATTTATCTTAATGCTGCCAGCATTTTCAGATTTACACAATAATTTCCCATATATTCCATAAACATTTTCCAATCTTCTTTAAACATATGTTCTTCTTGTTCTCTTACTCTATATGTTAAGTCTGCAGGTTGTACATATTCTGTCAACTTAATTTGCCATTCTTCTTTGGTTGGGTTGACTATTACAGTCCCCCCCCCCCCCACATGGGCCACCATCAGCTTTTTTGGAATTCTTTTGGACTTGTTCATCTAGCTCAGCTGTTTCCAACCTTCTTCCCTCCAGATGATTTGAACTACAACTCACATCAGCTCCAGCCACTGCATACAAAATGTGTTCATTGGGCAAAATTCACATTAAAATGCTAGTGAATTTTCACGAGCATTTAAAAAAAAGAAAGAAAAAAAGAATGCCCCATTGCTGCAGAAATCTGAAGAGCTAAGGGTTCATCCAGACTTCCTTTTGCAGTGTGCTTTCTGGGCACAAGTCAGTGCTTTAAAGCTTCATGCCCAAGCATTATTTTTGTTTGTTTGTTTTTTGGCCCAGTGCATTTTACCACTGAATCCACGAAAGCAGCAAATGCCATTTGAACTGATGGAGTGGAAAAACATGGATTTTCCCATGGAAAGCGCCGGGAGAAACACACACACCTGCTCAGACACAGAGCTGAAAAGCCATACAAAAGAAAGTTGGAATGAACCCCAGATTTAAGATTGGGAACTGGAGAGAACCTTCCATCCCTTTGCTAGCATGATACAGCCTTTTAATCCACTGTAAATGTGCAAATATAAAGTTCTAGTTTACCCTTGAATCCTTCCTGCAAACAGTGACAGTTTGGAGGCACTGCAAGTCAAACAGTGAAAGATATTTGGATGGCATGTTTTGTGTGCAGGTATCAAAGGCTCCTCCAGATGAGCTGCTTATACAGTATTTGCATTGATTTGCTTGCACAAAGCTTACATTGTGGTTTGACTATTGAGCATTTGTTCTGATTTGTTTATGGGATGGTTCTACAACAATGAGCATTCACCTTGATTTGCTCGTGAGGTATTTATACATCATCCTGTTAACCATTTGTTCATTCCACACTTCTCAGTTCTTTCCCATGTCGATTTCCTAACCACAAAAAGGCCATTCAAAATGTGGATTTGTTGCACTAGGGTGACAGAGTGCTTTGATTCACTTTAAATGTGCAGCCCTAAATTTCCTGGCATGTGCTCGAATCTATTCTGCAGAATACTTTCTGGAGCTACTCTGTGTCTCTGCAAGACCTATGTGATGTTCTTGAACATCTGCAGAGCGAGTCTGCCAAAGGTGAGTGAAACAGTCCAAGTCTCACAGCGAAATGTATTTGGGTAGTATGGTTTGTGCACAGCTACCAAAGCAGTAGAAAGAGTTATCAATCCTTTCTCTCCTTTAAATATCCCTTTCACTGAAACATATGAACAATGTTGTGAAAATACACCTCTCACCTTCCACAATGCCTTCTTGGACTCCTGATATTTTTATTTTTTTTTAAAGTTGGGCTTGTAAATGTAGGTGTACAGGGACTTGTTTTTAAGCCAACCCAGTTTTATTAGATTCCCTTTCATGTTGCACCTTGTGAAAATAAGTGCGTGCACTTATCTCACTGTGATGGATTTCTCTCGGTTGCTTGCTGTCAAGAAAACTTGTTAGTTACAGTGCACCCATCAAGCTTTATTTATGGCTTGGCTTTGAAAGATGACCACATCAGGTGCCTGTCCAGCTCCTTTATGAAATGTTAAGACAACAGAAATAGTGTATGCTCCTCTAATACAATATTCTCCTGCTTTCCTGCAATCCCATAGAGAACTTAATGCACAACTTGGGAGTTGCTGACTGACTGTCCCTTTACTTGGAATAAAGTGGTTTATTGATCATGCTAGCTGGTTGGCTGCAACATCTCAAAGTTGGGATGTACCACAATTTGAACCGATTTCACCATCATGGGATGACCCAGACCACTTGCTGCTTACCAGATGATAGACTTTAACTTGGTCCAGTCACATGACAAATTAATAATTCTTTTCTCCTTTGGCCTTTGGAGTCCTTCATCTTTTTATTATTATTTTTATATAGAATAAAGCTGGAGAATGTGTGTATACATATATGTATACATGTGTACACAAACATGTACATGTATACACAAGCACACACATTTTCACAGGTGTTTGTTTTGCTAATGACTACAAAAGAACTGGGGGGGGGGCAGAAAAAGCAGCTCCACTTGAACAAAATCCTAAAATGTTGTAATGTCTGTGTGGAAAATCATGAGGCCCAATAAAAGTTTTATGTGCCTATATGAAACAGAATGCTGCTCTAGATTTATAACATATGGTACCCAGTGTTACGATTATGGTTATGTTATATGGATTGTGGCCATGCCTGCACAGTGATGTTTTTGTTTGACAAGCTTCCGCAGGAGGTGAGGATGGGCAGTTCAAACAGTAACTGTGAGGATGGATGGTCACTTTTTATTAAGCCCACAGAGAACAATGAACCTGTCATACAAACCATTCCTCATAACTGCAGCCTGGCATGCCTCCGCAGGCTTGTTTAAAGTGAACTGAACAATCAAACACCAAGATGCAATCACTGTGAAGAATTATCTGGGCTTTGGTCCCTGAGATCTGCCCCTCCTGGGCTTGGTACTTACTTGCTCTCAATGACAGGAAGGCATGGCTTTGATGAACTGAAGTGGCTGCATGGGGAGTGATGGAGCACATAGAACTCTGGGTTTAAATATGCCGATGCAAAGGCCTAATCTGTGGCTTTGCAGTCAGTTTTGTGTGCACCACCACACCTCATGCAACTACCTTGCTCAAGCTAGCAACAAATGATCACCATGCTCAAGAAGGTAATCTAAAGGGACTTTAGTAAAAGAGTGGCTAGCCATGCACACAACAGCTGTGTAACTTGGCCTGAATGTTAGCTTTCAGGGTTCCAAGAGCTGTCCTTCACTCTTGCAATTGGAAATTTGTTTGGTAACAGTGTCACTGCTTTGTTTTGAGTGGAACTCACTGAATGCAGATTCTGTGCGTGCTGAATGGAATGGAAGGGGCATCATCACTCAACTGACCTTCTGGCAGATAGGTCACTGCTGCTTACTGGGAGGTAGAGTTGGAAGGGCAAGGCAGCAGGATGGTGAGTTCTGTGAAAAACAGCAGGAGCACCATTGGTGCTCTGGCTGGTGTGTTTGCACAGCACCAACCAGCTGCCAGCTGTAACTTGGTTGCCATAGGTCAGGTGAGCACCACCACTCTGCCACCTGCTACTGTGGATAAATTGTAACTCATTTGGAAATTATATAAAAGTTGTGCTAATACCAAATTAGCAGCACAGACCATTACTAGATGGCAAATGCCTTCCTATCCTAGCTAGTTCAACTATTGACTGTGAAACATTGCCTCAAGCTATTACTATCTTGTTTCTCTTTTCTTGTTTCAAAAAAGTCAAAGTGCTACCATGGGACTGAAGGAAGCTAATGTTAAAAGAGATGAATCTCAGCATAAACTTGCAATTTAGAAACGTGGGTTGGCAGAATGAGAAAATAAGGGCAAATATACTTGATGATTGGCAGAAAGTGACATGCAGTGAATTCTCCACCTCTTAAATTGTTCTGATTTTGCTATGAGAATAGCAAGTTCAAATGTAGCAGTTCTTTTGGTCAAATGCATCTAATGTTCCCTCTCAGAATGCAGATTTAAAGTGAATGGGTGTCATATAGGCAGAGATATCATATATGACAGGTATTCACAATGCACATACAACTATCATTGAAGAAAAATGTGATACTGAATTTGCTTGGTCTTGGGCAGCAACACATACCCCTCTTCCCTCGCTGTTGTGCAGCTTATTGCTAGGATGAGTTTGCAATAAGAATTCCACCGAAGCCTTAGAAATCTAGGGTTTATCTTGTAAATCAATACATGGTTTTGGATATCTTATCTACCACACCCTCAAATTTGTGAAACATTCAGATCAGTAGCTTACAGACTCTATGTACATTATGTATTCATGTGACACCCCACCTCCTTAAGATCTGAGAGTCTCTCTCCCATTGTCAAGAAGGAGACCTACCAAAGAAAACTAAGAAAAATACACACACAAAAAACCCTGGAAAGTTGTTTGTCTCAATAATAATAATAATAATAATAATAATAATAATAATAATAATTTATTATTTATACCCCGCCCGTCCGGCTGAGTTTCCCCAGCCACTTTGGGCGGCTTCCAATCAAGTGTTAAAAACAATACAGCATTAAATATTAAAATCTTCCCTAAGCAGGGATGCCTTCTGATGTCTTTTAAAGATAAGATAGCTACTTATTTCCTTCACATCTGAAGGGAGGGCGTTCCACAGGGTGGGTGCCACTACCGAGAAGGCCCTCTGTCTGGTTCCCTGTAACCTCACTTCTCGCAATGAGGGAACCGCCAGAAGGCCCTCGGTGCTGGATCTCAGTGTCCGGGCTGAACAATGGGGGTGGAGACGCTCCTTCAGGTATACAGGACCGAGGCCATTTAGGGCTTTAAAGGTCAGCACCAACACTTTGAATTGTGCTCGGAAACGTACTTGAAGCCAATGCAGATCTCTCAGGACCGGTGTTATGTGGTCCCGCCGGCCACTCCCAGTCACCAGTCTAGCTGCTGCATTCTGGATTAATTGCAGTTTCCGGGTCACCTTCAAAGGTAGCACCACATAGAGCGCATTGCACTAGTCCAAGCAGGAGATAACTAGAGCATGCACCACTCTGGCAAGACAGTCTCTTCTCTATACATCTAGAAACCTCTTAAGATGTCACAATCAAATTTCATGTTCCTGAGATCAATGAGATTTATTTATTTATTTATTGTATTTGTTTGGATATAGTTGGGTGCCAATTGGAATTCCAGAAAGCTGGAGCAGAAATACAGGAAGCCTGGTTTCTAACTGGTGCTCATTGATAGGGAGACAGTAGGGGTGAAGCATGGGGAGCTCAGCACTGTGCATCATGGCAAAGCCAATCTCATGCTCTTGCTGCTCCACACAGTTCTGAGTTCCCTTCCCCTCACCCCTCTCCTCTTGGGAAACACCAGCAGCCCACTGCGGTGGGAAGCTGGAGAGCAAGGGGGCCTCACCAGGGCTGTGTCAAGGACCACTTTTGGGTGACAGACTCAGACCCACCCTGTCAACTCTGGCAAGTCAAAGGAAGAAAGGAAGATGGAAAGGGAATGCCTGGGAAACAGGAGAAGCATCAGCGTTTGTTTCAAAGGCTTCTGATTAGCAGTGGACCCACAGCTGGTGCCTGACTATGCTGCCTGTTGATGCTGGCCATCATCTCAGCGCTGCATAGCTTTGAAACTTGGCCAAGATCAGCGGCGTAGCGTGGGTTGTCAGCACCTGGGGCAAGGCAAGTAATTTGCGCCCCCTAACCCCTAACCTGCCGCCGCTGCCAGCTTCTTCTTGCTGCTGCCTGGTCTGGTCTGGTCTGGTTCTCTCCCGCGCTCAGCGCTGCGCTGGGCGGCCGCTGCACTGTCCCTCCCCCAGATAGTCCCTCGCTCTCTCTCCGCACCGCACGCCTGGCACCCACCCCCTCCACAGTGGGCGGCGACCCAGCGGCTCGGATCGGATTCGCACAGCCAGCACTGCAGTGAGAGAGAGTGAGTGAGCCAGGTAGGGGCAGAGAGCTGCGAGTGCGAGCGCCCCCCCCCAGATGTTGCGCCCGATGCGGTTGGCCCCCCCTGCACCCCCCACGCTACGCCACTGGCCAAGATTAAGTTTAAACAATGTCTTGAAGCCCATGAGCAGCTACGTGCAAACACCTGACCCTCCTATTGCCTTAGCAACTGCATGCTTATCTAAAGCATTTTCTGCACACTTCAGAAATACCTTCTTTTGGAAACTTGAGTCATCCAAAAGACGTTTGTACTCAAAATAAGCTAGCCTCATATTTGCTGGATTCTGAAAAGGCAAAGTATTTGCAGCAGTGTTTTGTGAAGAAATGTTGAGGTGATTTGGAAGAACCCCAACAACTTCTCTGTTTCTGCTTCCACTTGTAGGTAGAAACTGTTAGCTCACTGAATACAACAGAAGACTCTATTGCTTTCAGTAAATGTTAACAATATGTGCCCTTATCTGCAATGATTGGGAAGACTAAATAAAGATTGGGGAACCTCAGGCTCAAGACCTGAGTGTGCTCATCCAGAACTCTCTGTCCAGCCATCAGATATTTCCTCAGGCCTCAAGTGAGTAAACTCTGGCCCACCTGGCTCTTTGTGTGTGTGTGTGGAAACATTTGGTTTTTGTTTGGCTGGGATGTCTTACAGAGGTATAGTTTTCCCTCTCACTCTGTCCATCATTGGCTTGCAGCTCTCAGCAGGCTGCCCTTTTGGGATTGTGGCTCTCAGGGTGAAAAAGCAGGGGTGGTGGTGGTTTCCAGCTGGAACTCAGCTGAACTCAGTTTCAGCACCTCTCAGGGGGGCGTCATTGCCATTCTAAAAGAACAAGGGAGGTATTCATGGTGATTTATGGTACCCCTTTTTCTAGAAACCCTGATCAAAGGGGTCTCTTGAGCATCTTGAGGTGCTTCTAAGGGAGAGCATGCAATTTCTGCTTCTGTCTGCAGGATAAATGCAGCTCTAGAAGATTCCTGACTTTTAGGATCATATTTTATATATACCGGATGCTGTATTGTGAGGTGAGATGACAGGGCTGCTGTGATCCAGTCATGTGGAATTTCCTGGAACTATCTCATAGAATAACATCTTATATCCTCTGAAAAACCTCTGTTTTTCTTTCAATATCCAAACAAGAACAACAGTTTCAAAAGAAAACAACAGCAACAACATCATGAACTGTAAGACATGCAGTCTGGCCCTGCAGTTACTGATATGACACTCAATATATTCATAAATATATTTACGTCTTACTTTGTATGTTTCGTTCCTTTGTTGTCAACCATTGTTGTTTTGTGTTTGTGTATACAGCCCCCCCCCAATGTATTAAAATACTGTGGAAACAAGGTTTTAAAACCATTTACTTTAGGGCTCTGATAAACCATGAGCCTGTGATGTATTCATATTTGCTTTCCAATTATGTAAGACATCAATATTTGGGCAAGACATTTAATGGCTGCCATTTACTCTTCACTCCTGGCACTTTAGTAAGTCATCAAAGGGAAGCTGTGATTCTCAAATCACTCTGTTTGACACTGAGGTTGCCAAAGATGTCACATACTTTAAAGACATTTGGATGGGAAAGAGAAAGAACAAGGGCATCTTTCCTTCCTCCTGAAATTGTGGGAGCTGTACCATGCTAATTGTTTTATTGCTATATGTTCTCTCTCTCTGTCTCTCTCTGTGTGTGGGGGGCCTCTGGAGATGGGAAAAGGTGAAGGATTTCATTTCCCCCCTTTTCCTCCCACCTGAAATCTCCCCACAGTTCAGAGAGAGCCCTTTCCCCCTTCTTTTTAGCCTCACATCCATGCCTATAAGCTGTTAAGACCTTAAATGGCCCAATCCCCCTTCACAACCATTTTCCTTCCATTTGAGTGGAGGCTGGTCCACTAACCTTACTCTGCCCTCAGTCAACCCCACCTGCATGACTTCTTTCTTACTATCATCAAGAGAATGGCACTGCCTGTAGCAGCTTCCTCTTCCATGTTTCCCCTTGTAGAACTCAGCAGGGAAGAGGATGGGGACAAAATTAGAGTTAGCTAGCTCTGCCTGTCATTAGTTCTGGCTCCACCTGCTGTTGACCTCCTGGTCTTCCATCCTACCAGTCCAAATGGGCATCAGTCCCTGCTGTTGCTGTTTTGTATCTTCCACTGAAACCTTCAGAATTTCACAGGACTTCTGGATATGGATCCTTGTTGCACCCCCCTTTTTAAGGACACTTTTATCTTCTTCTTCTTCTTCTTCTTCTTCTTCTTCTTCTTCTTCTTCTTCTTCTTCGCCTATCTGAGGAGTACCATGAGCATCCAGAAACTACTTGTTTTTGGCTGCCTACGTTTTCACTGCCAAACTGAGAGGCACCAGACCACCCAAGTTTCATATTCAAAGCACTGATGATACTGACCCTGTTGGCAAATTATTTATTTGTTAGTTTATTTCATTCCATTTAAGGATCATTTCCTAGGAAACATCTCAAAGTGATTTAGCAATAACACACCAGCAATCCAAACATATACAAAACAATTTTATATATAAAGACCATTTCAAAGGTAAAAACAATTTCAAATCCTATACATAGATGGGGGGAGATGAGGGGAACTCCACTTAAAAGGTTTGTTGAAGGTCTTCAGCAGGTACTGAAAAACAACAGAGGTGTGCTTGAAAGGAAATGAACTGTGACCCCTGGTTTTGATTACGTGCAAGTTGCTGTACAGAAGTGGTAAAAACAGAGGGGCTTTCAAGGATTTTAAATCACCTTTGTGTCTTATGATTTATTTTTTTAAAATGCCAGAAATGTCAGTATAATCTCCTCCGCCATTAGTAATTAGAAATATAGCAAAGCTTTCGTTTCCCTGGTGAACTCTGTTTCACACATAACCTGCAGAATTTATTTCTTCCGCGTAAACTGACATTTACCTACCTGTCATCATGAATCTACAGTGGCTGTGGTGAAAAAGCAAGCCAAGAAACCTATCAGGCTACCAAAGCTGGGAAGATCCAGGCAGATAAAAAGCACTGTGGAGAGGGGGAAGGTATCCACCAGCTCAGGGATTAGAGAGAAGGGAGAAATTAAATACAGTTCACATTTGAAAGCGAATCTACCCAACTTTCCAAAACAATATGTTCTTCCAAGTCCACACTTCTTTGAATTTTTCAGCAGAGCTCTCCAGCCATGCATTGTGTACAAAAATGCACCTTGCAGGCTAAATCGTGCATAAAATTGGACTGTAAAGGACTGTGAAGCAGCTTGCAATCATTATTCTAAAATATCAGAGTATTGTGTTACGCAAAGCCACCTTTTACAGAAGAAAATAATCCGTGGTTATCCTAAAGCTCCTTGACTATGGGCATGTCTACGCCTGCTTTTGTGTTGTTATTTGGACCTGGAGGTGCAGATTGAAGACCACAAGAACGACCCCCCCCCCCAGCCTCACTGTTGTGGTCCAAAGAAAAGCAGAACAATATGTTTGGTGCCAGCCTGGCCTCAGAAGTTGCTGGAAGGAGGTGTACAAGACATCACCCAGACCTAATAATAATTATTAGGGACTCTACTCTAGATTTTTGCCTTTTCTTCTCCCAAGGTGCAAGGCAGCATAGGTTTAGGATCAGAGTTTTTCTTCTCCTAGATGGGCTACCTTCCCAGGCTGACAAGCCCCATTTGCTCCTCACTTCCCCCTGCAGCACATGCAGAAACTGCCTTCTTGACCCAGTGGTCTTATCCGCCCAATCCCCTGTAGCCTGTCTTCACATGCAGGGGAAGTTCTACCCTCACCTGGTTCAGCTGGCCAATTGAAGCCATTTCCAGGGTGTGGCTGCTGTCACATGCTAACAGCTTCCAGGAGCCACAAGTGAGAGCTGAGTGCAAGGTGGGGACCAAAGTTGGACAAACTACCTGAGAAGGAGCGTGGCGTGTTCCTCCCCCAACACCCCATACACCCTAGGTTCATGATGGAGACAAATAATGCATGTGAGCCTATGAAAACAGGGCACAAAATTCAAGTTGGTTTCCTTCCTTACATTCTTTTGCTTCTATGGACCAAAATGACTATTCTTCTGGAGCTGTCATGGTTGACTAAATTGAGTGTTGAGGGAATGATCCGTTTCCCTTTTACATGTCCACATGGTTCTGAAAAACTGCTTAGAGTTGCTCATGTCTTTTCCAAAATTATTTTAGAAGAAGGATACTTTGAGTTTTCAAAGGTCACCTACTAGTGTTGTTTACTGCTTTATAATTATTTTCAAATGAGAAGTGAAGGTTCTAATCAGCGGCTTGGCTGATTAATAAAACACAGGAGATGCTCCATTGTCCCAAACTACTTAACGAGAAACTCATTTCTCAAAGCCCTTCTTAATTACTCATGATTACTTGTGAGCAGATTAGCTGTACAACATTTAGTTCATCCACATCTCTGTTTCTCCTCCAGCTGTTCCTCTTCCTTTCAGTTGTGGTTCGAGGACCCGACCCCCGCAATGTGGAATGAATACGCAAGGACATGTGATATAAGGTTAATGGGCAAGAAAAGGCCACAACTTTATTGATTACAGCAGTGAAAAGGTATTGGCTTAGGCATTGGATGTCTAAAACAAGGGGGTTTATTCACCAGTAGGTGGAGCCTGTTGATGCTAATCCAACTATAGGCTCTCCCCTGATGTCACCGAGGGTCGTGCCATGGCATAGGCGATGGCCACACCTAGCCCTTCGACACACCACAACACATTATTCCAATGCCTAACCTACCCACCAATACAACAAAAGTTGTGACGATTGCTACGAGGTAGGCAAAAAAACCAAAAAGCCTAATGCCAAATGGAAAAATTCCTACCAGGCCCCCTGGAAAACCAGGGCGACCAACCTAAGGTCCATAGCAAGGCCAATGAACTAAGACCCTGAGCTCAAAGGGAGTGGAGGGTGGGTGACTCGCGACGAGACGAAGGAGAGAAGAATGAGGCCGAGGAGGAGCTGGCGCCGCAGCAAAAGGCTGCTGTAAACGCCCCCTCGGAGGCACCTGGTTGGGTGCCTGCCGAGGGGCGTGGGCACCAGCCAGGTGAGAGAAGGAGGCAGGGGGCTAATGCCCCCTGCTAGGGGCGGAGCTCGGGCTCCCACCCACAACCACTCCCCTCTCTTCCAGGGAGGAGAGTCTTTCATAAAAGATGAAGAGGAGTTTTCTTTCCTTTTCACTGTATCATCCATCCTCATGCCTCCCTCAATGTCTCTCCTAAGCATGGATCCACCTTCACCCATTTAACTATTCAATACAGAAATACCAATAAGGATATTCAGAATGTTAATATGAAATACAAATTCCACCAAGCTGTAGCTAAGGGAGAGATGGGAAGCAGTGCTGCATTCTTCTCTTATGTCAAGAGACTGGCTGCCATCAGCTCCTCTTCTCCCAGAACAATATCCCTTTAAGATGATAATTATAAGAACTTCGTAAATTTAAGAACTAGTATCTGAGTTTTATTTTTTCCTTCTCCCTCCCCACCTTTTTTCTTTTGCATCTTAGCATTTCCGAGGGTAATCATATGTTTGTGGGGACTTAGAAGAAATGTGATTCTAGTTCCTTATCCTTCTACAGGAAGATACAATGGTTGAGGATATTTTATTTAGAAGACCTGTTGATCTCTAGCCAATAAGGGCATATCTTCAAACCTATATAGGGTTGGATCTCTCCAAAGAATCCTGGGAATTATAATCTGGCAATGCTGATGAACATTCTCTGTTGACCTGTCCCTATCTCCTCCCCTCTCTGCTATCAGAGCTACAGTTCTGATGCCAGTGTGGTGTAGTGGTTAAGAGCAGTGGACTCATAATCTGGTGAACCAGGTTCGATTCCCCGCTCCTCCACATGCAGCTGCTGGGTGACCTTGGGCCAGTCACACTTCTCTGAAGTCTCTCAGCCTCACTCACCTCACAAAGTGTTTGTTGTGAGGGAGGAAAGGAAAGGAGATTGTTAGCCGCTTTGAGACTCCTTCGGGTAGTGATAAAGCGGAATATCAAATCCAAACTCTAAACCAAACTCTCTATATTTATTGGAGAAAGGAAATGACCATTAAACCAGTTTATATCTATACTCTTGATAGGTGCTATATTCCTCTAGGTAAAAGATCATACTAAAAACTTGATTAAAAAAAAGCATTTCCATTACTGTTGCTTTACTTACAGACTATTGGCAAATTTCCTGGAAAATAACGATATCCCACATAGTCTTACCTATTTATAGACCCTAAGATCTTCTCTTCCTTCCATTTTTTCCTCTCTTTCCCTCCTTTCCCCTCCTATCCTTTCTACTGAAGCCCTCTAGACATTGAGTTCAAGTGGGCACAGGATTGCAGCCAATGCACATGGTGTTCAATACATGAATATCGGCATTTGCTAAATGGATCAGTTGGAAAGTTGTGAGCTCAGTGTGCAGATAGTCTCCTTCTAGTGAGAAAAGCAGACAAAACTCTGCAGTATGAGTCATTAAGTATATTTAACCTCAGCCTTGTATACCACATATTTGACAGTTCCTGAGATGCCACTGGCAAACACTGGCCATGCAAAAGCCATGTCATGTAGAAAATTAAGAGTTGAATTTTAAACTGGCTCGTTCTTAAGAGACGCAAAAATGGAATGTTAATACTTTTATGCGAATATCTTCTGCTAAAGAAGTATGGAACAATAATGCTGGAATTATGTAAAGAAGTATAAATTTCTATTCTCTGCTACTACCCACCCCCCAATACCCTTGTTATTCCTTTTTATATATGTCAGGGATCATAATTAAAGATAATACATGGACCAATGGATCTACTCAGTGTAGGAGAACTTCAGTAAAGGTTTCTTTATTCAATCAAGTATTTTAAATACCATCTTTCAGAGCATAGTTAAAATATAACATGTATTCAAATTTCATAGGAACATAAGAAGAACCTGTTGGATCAAGTTGATGGCCCAACTAGACCACCATCCTGTTCTCATCACGGCCAACCAGATGCCTGTGGTAAACCCACAAGTGGGTTTTTGAGCACAAGTTTCAAATAACTTTATTAGAAACACAGCAGTTAGAAACACAACATCTTAAAAGCATAGGTCAATAAAACCTCATAAAAATGCATTAAAAGCCCTCAGCAATTGTACAAAAATCAAGCAAGCAAAGCAAAGCCCTGCAGCTACAAAAACCTTTAGAGGAAGTCCACAGCAAACCAAACATGTTTTCAAGGCCCATTTGATGGCCTGTATTGTATATTTCACCTCAGCCTTGTATACCACATATTTGACAGTTCCTGAGATGCCACTGGCAAACAGCAGCCACAAAATTAAAAGACGCCTGCTTCTTGGGAGAAAAGCAATGACAAACCAAGACAGCATCCTAAAAAGCAGAGACATCACCTTGCCAACAAAGGTTCGTATAGTTAAAGCTATGGTTTTCCCAGTAGTGATGTATGGAAGTGAGAGCTGGACCATCAAGAAGGCTGATCGCCGAAGAATTGATGCTTTTGAACTATGGTGCTGGAGGAGACTCTTGAGAGTCCCATGGACTGCAAGAAGATCAAACGTATCCATTCTTCAGGAAATCAGCCCTGAGTGCTCACTGGAAGGACAGATTGTGAAGCTGAGGCTACAATACTTTGGCCACCTCATGAGAAGAGAAGACTCCCTGGACAAGACCCTGATGTTGGGAAAGATGGAGGGCACAAGGAGAAGGGGACGACAGAGGACGAGATGGTTGGACAGTGTTCTCGAAGCTACCAGCATGAGTTTGACCAAACTGCGGGAGGCAGTAGAAGACAGGAGTGCCTGGCGTGCTCTAGTCGATGGGGTCACGAAGAGTCGGACACGACTAAACGACTAAACAACAACAACAATTGTAGGGAACCAATTCACTTGGAAGGGGTTCCCTAACTGGAGGGCAACCATGGAAAAGGCATTGTCTCCCAAAACCAATTTATCGTCTAGGTGGCCAAACAAGCTGGCCCTCTGAAGCTTATCTTAAGAAATGAGCACACTTCATATTTCCAGTTGATCTTGATAAATGTCCAATCCAGTAGAATTCATCTGCACCTTGAAAAGCATGTAGAGCTGAGAGAGGAAGTGGGAAAGAGTGTCACTCTTTCAACTTCCTTTTTCAACTCTGCGTATTTCTAAAGGGAGAAAAAGGTAATAACCCTTAGCACCTCATGACCAAAGGAGCAGTGAGGTTGGAGGCTCAGAGGCCTTACAGGCACCCTGGAAAGACTTCTAGGGTATCATTAAATTCATGGTGTCACACTAGTGACCCCTGTGATAGAGGGACATGCACAGTGGGCATGATTTGTGGGCTGATTTGTGATTGTCATGGGGCCAGATCCATCAAAGCATATGCAGCAAGATTCTCTACACCTATCATGAATACATGTAGGTTGGGCGAGGGGAGCCTACTGCTATAACACTGGTCCACCCAAGCATTCACTTCAGGCCAACAACCCCTGAAAGAGCTTCAGGACTCAGGTTATTTATGAAGGGAATGCTCAGTTACAGATACAGACTGAACAGATACGGGTTGTGCCTTCCATCCATTGTTTCCAAACGAGAAAGCCAGTACAAAATTTTATGAAGTCTCCCTCTGCTCCTTCCCCCTACCGCTTTCCATATGAACAGGACCTAAGTGTGTGGAATGCTGCCTTGACAGCAGTTTTAAAAGAGACTATTAGGTTTTCTTTACCTGACCTTAAATTTTCTGGTGAACAGCTCCCTGCAGCTCACTTTTCATCAACATCACTGTCATTAACAAGCTCGTCTTTATTCATGTGTAACAGCAAAATCTCCCATCTCCATTTCTCCCCTTAGGTAAATGTCACCATCCCTATGATTTGTGGTTAGTGATTGCTACCTACAATATCACATTTGTCTTGACTTAGCGGTGCTATGTAATGCGAACATTTTGGTTCCCGTTAGGATGAGTAAAGTCATTTTGTGTTCCCTTGGCATTTTGGCATAACTTGATGCGCGGACAATGCGTCTCATTTAGAGATCTAGAAGCAAGGTGCTTCCCCAGACCACTGAACTTTCTCTATCCACGGGAATACCAAAGAGTCATCGGATCCTAGGATCAATGCTGCCTCGTGATGGCGCACTGTTCCAGGGGCATTCCCAAGGGGGAGTGGAAACAGTAGCTTTGAGTCAGCAGCTTCCAAAAGGAGCGCCTCGTCTATAGCTAGTGGCAACATAAAAGTAAAAAATTAATAATAATAATAATAATAATAATAATAATAATAATAATATCATTGCCAACGTCAGTGTTAGCCCACCTGGAAACTTTTGAAAAATGTTTGCGCCTCTTGAAATTATCCCCCCAGGTTCAGGAGTTCTGGCTCAAAACAACAAAATTACACTTCAACCCTAGTCCCAAGCCATTAAGGTCTTCAGAGGATAAGACCAGCAGCCTGAACCAGGCTCAGAAATGGACTGGAAGCTATTGCAGCTGCTAGATGCTAAGTACCTTGTCTTGGGGATGGTAGCAAATGGTAGATGCACCTGTCAGGGACTGGGCAAAGGAGGAATGGTGGAGACCGCCTCCCCAGCCTGACCCTTCCAGGGAGGAGGAAGAGGAAGATAGTACAGATTTACAACAGGGGGTTGAGGGCAGTAGCAGCTCAGAGGCAAATGAGGGGAAAACTTAGGAAATCATGGGAAAGCCGGGACAACACCCAGCTGACACGTTGTCATTAGAAAACATTCCAGACTCTCCATCTCCTAGAACCCAGTGAGCCTTAAAAGTAGGAGAGCAAAGAGCTCAAAGACAGAGGGCACATAGCAGCACCTGTAGGGGAGGTGATGATGATGAATGCGGAAGTGGGAGAGATAGGGGGCGGTGGAGATTCACTCAGGACAATGCCATTATCCAAGAGGTTGGGTTCTATAGCCCCTCTCTGTAAAGACTGAAATAAAAAAGGACTGTAAGAAACTTTTCCTTGTCCTATACTTTCCTGGGCAACCAGCTGGGAGCCGCTGACAGCATCCTGACAGCACCATTCCCTATTCTACTACAGGCAGCGAAATGCTTTGGTTGGGCCTCATTCCTACACTTCCAACAAAGACCAAAGAAGGCAAACAACAATTGTCAGCTGGGACTGGGTCACCATAGCCATGGTGTGTTGTGTGCATAGAGATGCTTAATGAGTTTTATTTCTATCAATTCCATTGTATACTTACCTGATCCACAACTCCTGGACTAATGTGTGAATTGGTATGTACTTATCCATTGGACTTTGCACTTTTCAGCTTAAAGGATGTACCCAAATACATTACAAAATGGATCTAGAAATGTGTACGTTGAGATAGAATATGTATTGAAAATGCATTTTGTGATAAAATGCATAGCATATTACATATTTAACTTTTTGTGTAGGTTTTTTAAAAAATGCAGGTTAATTCAGAAATGAGTAGAACAAGAATGAATACGTGTGAAATTGGCATGGACTGTGAAATTGGCTGATCGGTCTCTTCCTAGTGCTCTGGTACTTGCATTCTTGAAAGCACCCAAAAAAGACAATTCTAAATAGTGCCATTCAGTATCCCTGAAACTCACTGAGACAGATAAGAGCAACCTTCAGTTCTCTAAACTTAGCTAAAACTGTCCACACCTCTCTAAGCCACAAAGGTTGTCTGCAGCGTCTGTTGAGGAGTTTACAAAAGATTTCCCATGCCCTCTCTACTCACAGCTGGAAAGCCCGAGAAAAGGAGTATCTTTTATGGTATCTTGGCAACTCCACTCTCTCAGAAAAGAAAATGTGTGAAATATGAGAGAGACACACACAGAGGGAGTTAGAACAAACAAGAACTATATATCTATGCCTTACATTACATAAGTTATTTTTAGATCCAAATCATATCATTGATTTGGTAAATAAATATAGATGAGTTAACATCTTACTTTTGACAATCTGCAATCTGTTAACTGTTGGGTACAATGTATTTTTTTGTCGGATACAAAAAGAAGAAACTTTTAGTCACTGTCAGATACTGTTTTTAATATTTGCTGCTTCAGATATATTAGAGGTATTCTCATTAGCCACCTTCAGTTGTTTCTTAATACCAAAATGTATTCTAGCTGGGCTTTTAAAAGGTCACAGAATCATAGACTTGGAAAGGACCACAAAGATAATCTAGTTAAACCCCCTGCAATGCTGGAATCTTTTTGCCCAATGTGGGGCTAACAAACCCATGTGTGGCGATCACACAGGGTCCCTGGACATTTGACGATCTATTGATCCCTGTGCCACCACTGTGATTGCTTCCCCGCTGCCACCAACCCGTTTCTCTCGGGTACACACAGAGTCCAGACAGTTGTTAACATTAAACCAGATAAACAAGTTTATTTTATAAGAATTAACAAGTTTATGGTTTCAGATATTTTTTCTTGTCAGTTTCTTAATCTTAATTTCTTTACCGGCCTATACCTTCCTAATAACTTCTAACTGATTATCCCAACTGTCTATCTGACTCCTCCTAACAGTTTCTCTCACTCTCTCACAT
The DNA here is from genome assembly GCF_964106645.2 of Podarcis pityusensis. NCBI lineage: Eukaryota > Metazoa > Chordata > Lepidosauria > Squamata > Lacertidae > Podarcis > Podarcis pityusensis. The sequence goes on from NC_138027.1 coordinate 67,348,922, forward strand.
CAAAACTAGACTAACCCACAGACTTACCCTCCCTCTTCCTTCTCCAACTCCCAACTGACTTCCAAACAACTCCAACTCTAACTCCTCCCCTTGGGTTCCCACTGGCCAATCACTTCACACTCATTTAACCCTTTCCTTATGACCCACCAAGGAGGCAAATGCCACACCATGATCCTGAAAGTCTCATGCTCTACCAATTGAACTATCCCAAGACTTACTGATGGAGAAGGTAGTCTCTTAGATGTTAACACCAAGCCAAATGGAGTACTGGGGATCCCTAAACCTATGCACTAAGGATGCAATCCCATACACCCTTACCTGGACATACCTAGGACTGCCTTGTGAAAAGAGAGAGATTTTAATGCCCGGATGCAAGCTTTTCTTGGCAAACTTCCCAGAACAGCAAACTATTGCTTGAAACGGCTCACTGCATGTTTATTTGTTAAATGGGGTTTAACGTCTACACAAGTTACTGAATTTTCCACCTTTTGAGAATCAGTACTAGATAAAGCAAATGTAGCACCTTGTCTCCTAAACTGTTAAATACATTTAAGAAAAATAAACCAGCTGCAGCAACACCTAAACTCCTGATGATTCATGGCTTTAGAAATGCAATAATATTGATATGGAAAAATAGAGAACAAAGAAAATATCAAGAACCTGTTGTGTATGATTAGTCTGTGGCATATTGGACAGGATGCATCCCTTAAAAAACTGGATTTTTACTTGCTTCAGTTATAGACTGTAAAAAGTCCCATCCTTGACTCTTGATGCACTTTTAATGAGGAGCACCTGCACACACGCAAGTCTCCCTACATGGAGCTAAGTTCTGACTATCCTATATAATAGCTAAAATGAACCCTGAATGATTAGGATTAGATTATCATAACAACAGTGTTCATGGGAATCATTGCTAAATGTTTCATATTTGCCTGGATTCAACAGGGCTCTTATTAGGCCCTTATTTTATTTGTATAATGTATATTCTGCCCCACATCACAAGTGGCCCCAGATTAGATTGTTCCAATGTAAAAGACGACATAAACCATAAAGCACAATTAAAACCTATCACCTTACATATCCACCACCGTATCTTCCCAAATATTCAGAAAGCTTGTTCATAGGTTGTCACTGAAAAACAGACAAAGCAGGCACTTCAGGGGGGGGGAAGAGTGTTTCACCACTTCCCTGAGAAGGCCCTCTGGAGCATCATAGATCTCCTGACCTCAGGTAACATTAACACTACCAGAAAATCATAAGAGCTGGGCAGCTTTTTGCAGGGACCAGGAGCTCCTTTAGAAACCTGGGCTCCAAGCTATGAAGGCCTTTAAAAAGTCAGAACTAGAATTTGTATTGTATCTGGTAACCAACAAGAAGCCAGTGGAAATGTTTCAACGCCAACAAGACATGTTCTTGGTGATGTCCCAATCACTCTGCCATAGCTTCAGAGGCCGTGATCTCTCCCTCTACTTATGTCTCTTTCACAAACGTCCACTTTAGAGGGGGAGACGAAAACGGCTCATCAGCTCTAGCTGGGACAGTCCTTTCTCTTGCCAACCCCTTCAGCGGACATGAATTTCTGGACTGCTGTCCTTCCCAGCGAAATTCCTTCTTTCCCCTTTGCTGTGCATGCCGCCCCCCAATGGATGAATGCTACCACTCTCATAGCATCCATGGACAGAACAATCATTCCATGGGAGAAGTCAGCAACTTCTTGATGGTACAATACCCAACACCACCTCTTCCTACATATACTGCTTTTCAATATTTTGCTTTCCAGTGTACACTAATACACCAAACCAGAGAAGTGACGTGGCAGACATGCACCAGAGTGTTTGTCTTATAACGGGAATTTATTCATACTACATGAATGAACATTTGCATTTGTACATGTCTGAGAGCCACATGACAATACCAATCAAAAGCCTTGTTAATTATCCATTGAGAAACAGCACCACTCCATTGCTCCCTCCCTCCCTCCCTCCCTCCCTCCCCCCTCTCTCTCACACACACTTAATGCTATCTTCTTTAATTCCTTACCCATCCTTACTTCAAAAATAAGCAAAGATAAAATGGGCCGGTACTTTATGTTTGAGGAGTTCTTGGCCCAGTTTCACAAAGCTGATCTCAGCTTCGTTCTTGCCTTTGGATCTGAGAATATCCAGTGACAAAAGAAAGAGAAAGCTCTTATCAAAATTGCATACCCATTTTGACCTTGCTGTTTGTCAGTACAAAACACAAGTTTGTATCTTGAGTGCTTGCCTCATAACTTATTTGCAAGCACTGCAAATAAAGCTGCTGGCTTTAAAAAACTGTAAACAAAAGGAGGGCGGGATGAAGAAGAAAAGCAACACAAATGTGAGGAACTCTCTCCTGCCTCAGTTGTAAGTTCCCGTCTCCTGAAAAAACTGCAAGCATATCCTTGATTTTTTTTGTTTTGGTTTTCCCCCACTGTACGAGAAAGTACACGCAACAATAAATATGACTGTATTTAGCAGGCGAGATAATTGATTTTAATTATTATAATTTAATGGCTCATTACATATCCTTCTGTCATCCATGCCTCAGTGTGATTCCCCCACCCCTTTGCTGTGTTTCCTTTCCTTGTGTGGGGAAAAAAGTGTCAATGCTCTATTTTCTTGCACATGTTTAAACTTAGAATTCCATTTGCATGTTGCGTCGTCTCTTCTTCTTAGCAAAGGAATAATCTGAGTTTGTTTTGTTCTAATGTGTAAACATCATTTGTATAAGTGTCTGAAGGTCTCAGTTATTTTTCTTCTAAAGCTCCTGGAAATTTAGCAACACAAGCATTTCCTACAATGGTGTTAAAATCCTGGGAAAGTTTCATTCTGCTAAATGCCTGCATGTCGGGTTACTGTTAAAGGCATAGGAACAAAGCTACCTTTTTATAACAAAAAAGTTGGCAACCTTAGACCTATCTGCAGGGGTTGGAGACTTATTCAACCCCTTTTTATCCTCCCTACCAAATAAAAATCTGGGAACTTTAGCAGTGTGGACTGATCAGACCAGTGTGGGGCCCTTCTGAGTATGGAGGGATATAGATGAGACCCATGTGCAGGTAATTAGCAAAATTGACTGGGCACCTAGATTCCACATTCAGGGCTTTTCACATTCTCCAGCAGGAGAAAGCCCCCAGCAGAGTTAAAAACACTCTCAGCAGTAGTACAGTGTGGAATAGGGGCTAAACCACAGAGCCTAGGGCTTGCCAATCAGAAGGTCAATGGTTTGAATCCCTGCGACAGGGTAAGCTCCTGTTGCTCGGTCCCAACTGCCAACCTAGCAGTTCAAAAGCACGTCAAAGTGCAAGTAGATAAATAGGTACCACTCTGGCAGGAAGATAAACGGCGTTTCCGTGCACTGCTTTGGTTCGCCAGAAGTGTCTTAGTCATGCTGGCCACATGACCCAGAAGCTGTACGCCGGCTCCCATGGCCAATAAAGCGAGATGAGCGCTGCAACCCCAGAGTCATCTGCGACTGGACCTAATGGTCAGGGGTCCCTTTACCTTTACAGTGTGGAATATCTTTTGCATATTCCATTTAGTCTGCTTTAAAGCTCCTGCCACCTTCTCTCAATCCATCTAGCAGTGAGCAGACCACACACTCTTAAATAAATTTAAAAAGCTTTACTTACAAAATCCAAAGGTCTGAATCATGCCTTGTTCCACGCAGCAGAAAGGAGAACACAGGTAGATTACTCTTGGATGCAAAGTACACTATATAGTTTCCAGTGGGTTTTTTAAAAAGTGGGTACTCAAGGGTATGCAGTACCAGCACCTTTTTTCATTTTAAAAAAGTGTGGCACTTACTGTAGCAACTTCATGGTGAGTAAAAGGTAAAGGTACAGGGACCCCTGACCATTAGGTCCAGTCGTGGCCGACTCTGGGGTTGCAGTGCTCATCTCGCTTTATTGGCCGAGGGAACTGGCGTACAGCTTCCAGGTCATGTGGCCTGCCACTTCTGGCAAACCAGAGCAGCGCACAGAAACGTCGTTTACCTTCCTGCCACAGCGGTACCTATTTATCTACTTGCACTTTGACGTGCTTTCAAACTGCTAGGCTGGCAGGAGCAGGGACCGAGCAACGGGAGCTCACCCCGTCATGGGGATTCGAACCGCCAACCTTCTGATCGGCAAGTCCTAGGCTCTGTGGTTTAACCCACAGCGCCACCCGCGTCCCTCATGGTGAGTACCGGCACCTAATTTTCTAGGGGGAAAACACTAATAGTTTTAAACATGAACTTGGAGTAAGTTCAGACATGTCTGTCCTGGTCAGTTACATGATGGGAGACAGTGAGTAAAGGAGGAGGAGAAGCTTCACCTCCTCCCTCATGGAGGTAATGGGTGACCTAGCTGAGTCTAGGAACAGACCTTGCTTGTCTTAACCCCTTCATGCACTAACTAGCACTTACGCATAGTTAGGTTTGACTGCAATTTCCTACACCGAGCCCCTCAGACAGTTCCCGACCTGGCCAACCCTCTGCCTCAGATACCTTTTTAGAACTTGAGATGCTAGTGATTGAACCTGAGACCTTCTAGAGGCAAAGCATTCAAGAGCTATACCCCGCTCTCAATGACCTGGTTCAGTTTACATCCACATATATTTGACAGGTACAGCTGTCATTCTTTAATTGAGACGGAAGCATATCTGCAGGATGGCTATCTAATAATCCAAATATTGAAGGAGGCTGACCAAATGAACCTGCTATATAGTTCATTACACCCACTCCATGCCTTTAAATGAGAAAAGTGCTCAGAGCAAATCGTCTAAACTGTGAACAGCTTTTACGGAAGCCTCATTAATGTATGGAAACTGCGAAGCTAATCAACTCTTAGAGCCATGTTTGGGGAATTTTACATTAACCAATTTGCTCCACTGCAGGTACTGCTCAGGCAGGCTTTTCACACAGAGAGTTTTTTGCGGCCTTGCTAAAATTATAAAGCATCTGTCTTTGCCCCAGTCATCCTAGAGAAACATGAATATCTTTCTCCCCAAAGATATGCCACCAAAGTCATGATAAATAGGCTACCACTATCAACACAACAGTAATATATTGCTCTTGTCTCTCGCTAGATAGGAGGAAAGGGAAAGCAAGTCTATGATAGAAAATGGAAAACAGCAGATTTCAGGAGCGCTATTTCAGCGCTCCAGAAATAAACAAAAGACAATATTTCTTGTTTCCATACTTAACTATCCTACAAAATATATGTAACAACACAACAAGGCATACAGTTGCTTGAACCAAAATAGGAGCCAGATAGGAAGCTATTGTGAGGAAATGTTTTTAGATTCTACAGGCTTATTCAGGGTGCCAGTTAGGGGCTTTGCTGTTCCCCTTGAGTTCGACTTGCTAAAGGCATCAAAGAAATTGGGCTGTGGCCAGATGCGAAAGGGCTGCGATTGACTGAAAAAGCTTCTCCGTACCAGCTATATTCATCATCATTGGCTGTTTTATTTTCAACTACTTTCCTATTGGTCTCTAGCATACAGTTCACTTTCCTGACCCCCTGCAACTGCCACACAATAAACTGACATTTTCATTGACCTCTCCACAACAACCCCAAGATCTCTTTCTTGGTACCCCATTGTCAGTTCAGATCCCATCAGTGTGCATGTGAGGTCAGGGCTTCCTGCTTCAAAGTGCATCACGTAACCCTTGATTGCATTTGTCATTTCAATGCCCATTCCCCCATTCTGACCATTGGCCATGGTGGTTGTGGCTGATGAGAGCTAGAGGGCCACAAGTTCCCCATCCCTGCTCTGGACCAAGTTAAAAAGCACTTGACTCAATCCAGATCCTTGGAGACCCCAAGCTCATAGATCTCTCACTTGTGAGAACCATTCATTCACTCCTACTTTCTCTGTTTCGTGTTCTTTAACCAGTAACTGATCCAAAAGCAGGTCTATCTGCTGACTGCTAAGCTTCATCAGGAGCGTATTTGAAAGCTCAAGTACACAGTGTCTTCTGGGTCACCCTTATCTTCATGCTTAGTGAAGCTCTCAAAGAACTCTAAAATAGACAGAGCTTTTAGACCGAGCGTACCTTGCCTTCAGTCAGAGCTCCGTTTGGAAGACAACTAAATCTAAGCACAGTAAATTGACCGTAATTCATAATTCATCTGACAAGATAGTACAAGTAATTAGTGGAACAGACCTCTGCTGAAGGTGCATTCCTGTACTTGGGCTTCAGTCTTGGTTAAAATCTTCCTAGGTTACCAGCTGACATGACTAAGAAAGCAGAGAGTTGGAACAACAACAACAACAACAACAAAATAGTTATGATGGGTGAATGCTAAATCGGTTGATAGAGATGTAGAGAACACATAAGACGATAGCCAGTGGCTTTTTATTTTTTATTTTTGAAACAAAGGAACAAAGATTTTGAGCAAGTCTACAAAAGGGTTTATTCAGACTCTAGCACAATACTTTTTCGTGTGTGTATGTAATGCAATTGAGCTATTTCTGTATGTTGTGTTGTGCAGAATGCAAACCTCTTTTTATTTTGGCACACTGCTGCTACAGTCTGCATGGAAACCATTGTCTTATTCAAAAGCTCCTTAATCCAAAATAAATGCTGACACTTCAGGTAACAATAGTTGGCAAAGAACAGTTTGTAAATCACAAGCGGAGCAAGTGTTTGCTTTGTACTGCATACTGAATAGATACCAAAACCTGCCCTGTTCGGGTGCCTACTCCTCAAAGTGAACAAAAGCATTGATATGTTTAAGCAGGCCTAAATGGTTCCAGTTATCAAAATGATACATATGGAGAAAAGGGAACCATCATCAAAGAGGACACAATAGCAGTGCTAAAGAATGACCTAAACATCAAAGCTTCGTGAATGTGTGCAGTCACTGGCAGTCTGCTCACAGCAGCCAGTCCCAGCAAGCGAATGCAATTACACCATAGAATCCAGACGTTCAAACACGAGATTGAAAAATTTATAGGTATTTATAACAGTGCAATTGCTGATCTTTTGTGAAATCCAAATAGTCTTTCTAGAGCCTTAAAAAGCCTTTATGACGTGGAATAAGGACAACTGGGTGGGCAGGTTGGGGGGAGAGTTCCATGTTACTTGTGTCACACTGTGCATTAAAAATAGGTTCCCACTGAGGGGTTGTTCATCCCTTGGTATATATTTGGATCATTATTCAAATAACTGCTTAGGTAACCATCCAACAAAGGAACAAAAGTGGTGACAATCCCCAAATATGCATCATCCCCATGTATGTTTCAATGTAACCTCCAAGTGTCCCACTCGTTGAATTACAAAAAATGAAACAAAATCAGGGATGAGAGTCAGCAAGAGGAAAACTTGTGTTTTGTTCAGCCTAGCCCAGCCCAGGGCACCCTGATAAAATCAATTTCAGTTTCTCTCTTTGCAGTCTGAAGTCCACCTTTCCACAATGCCACATCTGTTCATGATTATTTTTTTTTAGTCCTCATGAAAATTCATCAACATTTCTACGAATATATATATTTCTTCCATGCAATTTTTGCAAAGCATTTCTCCCTAACGCAACACATTTTTGCATGTTACTTCCACTAATATATTCATATTTTTAAGCCGTTTGTCCTAGCATATGAATTGTTGTACACATCACTTGGTTGGAGAGGCGCATTGCAAAATTCAGGGGAATGCAAATTTTGAAATTTTGTATTGTTTCAGAAAGTGCAGATCTGGTAGGCGCGCCTTTAAATGTGAACTGCATCAAAATTCTCCTTAATCCCTGCCCAGCAGTCATAAGGGGCAATGTGTCAAGAGCTTGGAAGTGATTCAGGGCACTTCCAACCATTTTTTTATTGGGCATTCACCCTGATTTGCTTTCACAAAGCTTACACAAAGGTTAGATGATTCCTGATCTTTACTGAGCATTTGTTCTGATCTGCTTGGGGTGAGGTTTACACACCATGGCAAACCATAGTGAATGGATTTCCATGAATGTGCCAGTCTCATCCACTTTGCTCCCTCTTTACTATGTGTGGGAGAAACAAACCGCAATACCTGGTCGGATGTTATCTCAATATAGCTAAGGTTTGTTCTTGGCTTACTGATTGTGATTTGTATAAACTATGGTCTCTGGTTCGGGTGTTATGATAAGCCAGGAATTGTGGTTTGTTCATCTCACATATTAGTGGGCAATATCTGTGTGTTCGTGGTAAATCATTCACTGTGGCATTCATCATCACATGCAAACTAGGCCACTGAGAGGTAAAGCCTGTTTCAGGCCCAGCAAAAGCAAACCAGCAACAGTAGTATTCACGCATGAATGGGAAAAGAAGTTTGCACTACCATTTTTTGAGATACTAATTCTATTATTGCTTTTAAACATCCGGCTCTACAACAAATTCTTTGGGGCTTTTTCAAGAAGTCCCAATATTGGATGTTTCAACACTCTCCCCAATGAGTTGAACATGCACAGAAAGACGGTTACACATGCTATAGAGTATATTTTGTGGCATTTTGTGGATTAGTGTTTTCTCAGGCTAAAAACCAATGCCTATAATTATGCAGCATACCTGTTGCTGTCGGTGCATTTCCATGGAAACCAGACACAAAGCCTTGGCATCTCGTGTTTAATTATATAGATGGAAACATATAGATATAAAAATCTCAATATCTTTGTATATTATGTAAGATCTTTAAGGTTACAAACTAACAAAGCAATCTTAAGTGGGGTGTGGGAATGGTAGATGACCCACTACTTTCTAAGCCCTGGCTGGGACAGGAGGAATTTATTCTTCTCCCACTGAAGCCAATGCTAGTTGTATTAAACCTGTACAATCCTTGTTGTATTAAACTTAGCACAGTAAAAACAAAACTTTAATACAAAATAATAGAAGGGCTGTAGCTTTGCATGCATCAGATCCCGGGTTATCTGCAACATTCTCCAAGTAGGACTGGGAGTATAAATCCTGGAGAGCAGCTGCCAGTCAGAGTGGACAGTGCAGAGCTAGATGGACCAATGACCTGACCTCCTATGTTTCTACTAAGAAAAGGACATTGACTATCTGTGAACATTTGCAAACTGGTTGTAGTTTGGTTGCCCAACTCAGTTACAGAATTGCACATCTCAGGTAACGCTAAAGGTGTGGGTAAAATGTTTTGGAAGCGTATTATAGAGAGCCATGTTTGACTGCATACAGCAATCCATCTTCAGAGAAGCAATCTCAATGTCTTCAGAAGAGAACAGCATTAGCATCAGGGAATCTGACATGAAGAAGAGCAGTAACTGTGAAATAAATAATCATGACAGGCCCCCAAAGATACGGTTTAATGTTCTTCAACTCAAGGAGTCCAGATTTAGAGGTTTCTATAATCCTTTTCATGTAATTAGAATGTCCCCTCCACAGTTACAAATTATTCTTTTAAAAATCATTCTTCTTTTTTCCTAGAATTACCGTATTTATTTATTTGTCTTCACTAGCTCATATAACAGGAAAATGTCTCAAAACAGCGCCTTCAAACTTTTCACACTGCTGACAGTCAAAGGTAATTCCGCTAGCAATCATATTAAGTAAAACAAGTCATAGAGTCTAGTTATAGGTCTATTAAATCCATCATATAATCAGTAAATAAGGTTCACTATCAGGTTTGAGGTCTAGCCTCAATACACCGTTGTGTCCAATCCCTTGCTTCATAAAGTGGGGCTGCTGTTGAATTGAATGGGGCCTAACCCGAGTACTGCGGCATTGACTCTGGGAAACAATTATGAGTTAGATCCTTACAAGCATCAAATCAGAACCAATCCCATATTTAAACGATTACATTCTCCCTCCTTGTGGGCCCTTCTTCAATTGCATCCAGCTATCACACCTTTAACATAATATTCCTTTACTCACCAGAAGGCATCTACAAGCAATCCATCATAAAGCCAGGCCAAGACATTTTTCTGCCTGAGGCAAAGGGCAATATGGCACCCTCTCATTCAACATATAGAATCCAACTGGACTGCTAGGAGACTCTAATTGCAACACTGGTGATTTGACAGTGTCTTCCATCTGGAGACAAGAGGCCAGCTTAGGAGTAAATGCTTAGGAGTTGCAGCTCCACACCCCAGTCATTTCAGGAGGCTGCCTAATTCTGGTCCTCTCTGCTCCATACATTTCCCTGGGAAATGTAACAAACAGCACTCAGCACCCTTAACAAATGGCAGTTCCCAGTATTCTTTGGGGGACGCCATAGCTGTTTAAACTGGTATAGTGTAGATGGGGACTCTGCCTGGTAGTAAGGCCAGAGCCATGGGGAATTATAAGCAAAGAATGCTGAACATTAAACCAAAGGAAAATGCCAATTAAAGCTTGGCCGAACTAAAAGAGCCACATTCAGATGGAGGATAAAATTAGCTATCTGCCAACACTCATCTAAACTGAGGAGGGGTCATAACTGAATGTCATAGCACATGCAGGTGGTTCCCTGTTCACTTAAAAGGGTCTCCAGTTTTAAATAGTCTCTCCGCCTAAAAGGATTGGGGAAATGGTTGCTTGGGAGCTATTGCCAGGCTGACGGAAAAATACAAAGCAAGAAGAACCAATGGTCTCACCAGGAATAAAGCAGTTTCATGTTTTCTAAATTGTTTTCCAGATATAAAATGTCACATACATTTGTGAAGAAAATATAGAAGTATTTGCCATGGAACATTTCATTCCTTACAATCCACATGTAAAACCACGTCTTCTGCAAAGCAAGCCACTCAGTTGAGCCAACAGTGATGAATCACCAGATTTTTCAGTGGTGTTTCATTTTTACCACCAGAAGAGCAACATCAACAAAATCTGTGCAATTTTCAAAGTTTCAGCAAAATATCCCATTTCAGTAGACTACACCATCTTCAAATATAATTAAATGTGAGTCATTGCAGATCATGGCCTTGAAAGATGACCAAGCTGTGTGGAATCATTTGACTGCTTTTATGTGGGAAGTAGCAACCCCGTCATGCTCAGCTGAAGGTGTGAACAGAGCCTACATACATATAAGCTGCTTGTTCATGGGCTCTGCATGTTCAATTGATGGAAAACCCAGTTCATGTTTGTTTTTGTAGCTGGAAGGACAAGGGAGCAGCAACAAAAGTCCCCTTACTCAAAGGAGGAAGTTTTCCTAAATATAAGCACACCATGATCCTAAACGTGTTTGTAACAGCATAAGTCACATTCAAATCAGTCATGTTTCCTTCCATTTAAACATGCTTAGGAATCCAATGGAAACATTTTAGAAAGCATAAGCAACCCAATATACGTAGAGTCGTAAGGAAGGTTTCAGGAGATGTAAATTAGTAAACAGAGGACAAGAATGCAATCAGAGAACTCACTTTTGCATTGTGTGGGTGCAACCATCGAACACTTTCATTGGCCCCAATCTGCCCATGCAATCCCAATGATTCTGTCTCCTCATGTTGGACCAGCGTTCCTGTCAACCCCAGCACATGGCCTCCCAAGAGGAATCATGACCTTATCCTGTTCCTTCCATATGTTGCATTACGTATTTTAACTCTCATGGTCTTGCACACACAGAAGCCCCCTCTCAGAGTAAAACGGACCAAATCCAAAGATCTCACCAGGGCAGAGCATATGGAGAATTAGGCCATCTGGCAATTAAAATGCGTGAGAAAAATTAAGGAGCACGACACAAAAGATGATAGCGAAGATAGCATTCACTGCTTTCCATTAGTGAATGGGTTAAGCAGAGAATTCTTACTTTTGGAAGAGAAGCTCTGGAGCCTGAACTCTGAGTGGTCATTGTCAGGACTGTGGTGATGCCCAAGGCAACTCTGGCTGGAGCAGCATCCATGTTGATCCAAAAAGAAACCCAGGACAAAATGACGATCAGCAGGCTAGGAATGTACATCTGGATTAAATAATATCCCATCTGACGCTCCAAATGAAACTTTACTTCAATGCATGTAAATTTTCCTAGAACATGAAATTGCTTTTATAAATCATTTTTGTACATTTTAATCTTCTTTTATTATGAGCATAAATTAACTGCCTTAGGCACAGGGAGTTTTGAAATGTCTAATATTATTCCTTCCTTCCTTCCTTCCTTCCTTCCTTCCTTCCTTCCTTCCTTCACCAAGGACTTCAAAATACTGTACTAATTCTTGTGGCTGGCACCCTATGTTGGGGGAGATGACCTCAAGGTGCTCACTTGACGTTTTATATCATTGACGCAATTTACTGTAACACATTTTTTTCCATGGGGTGGGGGTAGGGATACACATTGTTTTTTCTGGATAGTCTATATATAGTTTTATTAATGTATAATGAGGGCTTTTGTAGTTTTATTCATGTTTTCAAATGGCAAACAATTTTTTTATTCCTGAACAATCAGATATGAAATACTTGAATTGGGGCATTTGGCCTGATGTTTTCAGCAATGGGAGTTGCTGTGTCAAATAAACAAGCTCCTTTTAAAAACTGGACAGTGGATTATATCTTTGACAATGGAAACTATCAAAGTCACCAATGCTTGTAATTAGTAACCTGACTTGGAACATAATACTTGGCTGCATTCCAAATTCAGCAATGCTTGGCGTGAACTAGTTCACCAAACTAGTCCAAAAATTTATGAACAACACCTGAAAGTAGTCCCCTCAATTGCAGGGCGTACAAAAACTGAATTAAAAATTAATTTAGAGTAGAACTTTTAATGAGTTCTAGTTCTTCTTCTTGTCTGTTCCCTATCCCAAACCCAGCAGAAGACCTGGGTTCTTAGCTTTTTACTTTTTATTTTGAAAAAGAGATATGTGAACTGAACATTTATAATGAAACTTAGAAAGCAAAATGTGATGGCATCTTTCAAAGGCTTATTAGGCAGATACAGAGGCACAGCTGTAGTTAATGGTGCTTAGTCACTTAATCACTGTGGCAAAACAACCAGAAGGAAGGAATGTGAGGTAATTCAATTATCTTCTCAACTGAAGAGATTTGCTTTCTTCCAACAGGAATAGCTTTCAGTAGAAGTACAGGAACAAAGCACACGATGGCTTGTGCCGTGTGACTAGCACAAATTAAACAGAGTAAACTTTTTTTGAGTATGGAAATACAATTTTGGTGAAAGCCTCCACCTGTTGACATTCTGTCTGTCAGGCAACTTAATACTTGTGTGCTGCCTCTTATTTACTTTTGAGCACAGAAGCTTGCAAACAGTCTGAATGCTGATAATGTTGTCAGGGATGAACTTGAACTGAGCTAGTTCGTTTTGTATAAGAGGAACAAGCTCCTATTTGGATGGGATTAATTTGATCAAGAACTGCTTTTTAAAACGAACTTTCCAGGCATTGCAATTGAGTGACATTTCCCCTTAAAATGTCTTTCCTGGTTCAAATTTAAAAACAACCTCTTTGTTTTCTGACCCTTTGGGGTGCAATGTAGTCCACATAATGATATAGTAAAGAACGGGATTTCATAGTAGCTACAGAGAAATGCATACATATACTGTTGGAAGAAGATCCTCGTATGCTCTTCAGATGTCTTGGACTACAACTCTAGTTGTCTCTGGCCATTGGCCATGCTGGCTGGGGCTGATGGGAGTCATAGTCCAAAACCTGGGGGACACCAAGTTGGGGAAGGCTGTATAAAATGCATTTCTCGCCCTTCCACACCCAGCTTATATTTCACCCCTCTCACCCCATTTCCTATCATCTGCAGAAGTTAACTGTTAAAACAGTAAGCAAATGCTCACCAGTATTGTAATGTTTTGTGCAATAGCCAAGTTCTTTTTCTTCTTTCAAAATAAACTGTGGCAGAGTTAAGCCTTCTGCTACCTGCACTGGACCATCACTCATCCACTCAAATATCAGGTCATTCATAGTGTAGCCAACTAAAATAAACAAATTATCTTTGATTAGTTAATATCAGAGTAGCACAGTCTAAAGGCAAGAGTGACAAGTTATGGCAGTAAAAGCACTCTTGGTTTTCAGTGGGAAAACATCAATGGCAGATACACTAAATTAACTCTTAAACAGCACTATAATCACTACCTTTCTCACAAAGTGACATGATAACAATGACTGTACACCTGCAGTATAAATAAGGGAAACACACAAAGATATCTATGATAAGAGCATGTTTGAGGGAATCTATCATTCTAGCAGCCTTGTACCCTGTGTTGCTCTATAATTCTAAGAGACCAAAAAAATCAGTGAAGTGGTTAAAATCAATGAAGTTTTGAAAGGTTTAGTTAGTCTACCATATTGATTCCAAATGGCATCCAATTGTATCCAAATATAGACAAAATCCTGCCCCTTGATCTCAGGAACCACCATGCAAAATGGGAAGGGAAAGCCTCCCAAGGTCAGGAGCTAGTGCATCAGGTTCTGTGGTCTGAAAATACCCTTAGTGCTTAGGCTATCTAACAAGCATCATTAAAATGTGAGAGGGACAATTTAAACCTGGTTAGATGGAAGCAGCAGCAGTTATTGCAGAGTTCTGCGTCAGCAGAAAAGGCACGGTGGCAGCATAGTGTAAGAGAACATGAGGTTGTAGCAGCATAAAAGTGACATTAAATGCTGACATTTCAAGCAGTGCAATCATACATGGACACACACACACACACATATATACGGCATCTGATTACTTACAGCTCTCTAGCTGCATCGTACATGTTTGTACATCCATTGGAAAGTTCTTCAGGTCCATGGGACACGATAAGGTTAATGTTAGCCTAAAGGAGTGCAAAAAAGATTTAATTATGTTTAGTAAGCATGGAATTATAAACAAAAATGGGATTCTTTTAAATGAGCCATTGTTACATGAAAAAGATCAAAGCCTGTATCCGTCTATTAGTTCTGATGGAGAAACGAGGTCAGTATGCCAGATGTTGCTTATCTTAAGAGCTGCTCTTTCACAGACAAGTCCCTTTGAACTCCAAAAAATAGTTGTCTGCTTCCAATGTACCCTCATATATATTTTTAATGATGTGGCAAACTGAATTAAAAATCTCTTTTTTTCTGTTGCAAATTAACTATACGCCTCTCCTTGCAAATTGCATGCTAGAGCGGATTTATATGGAAACCAATCCTACGAATGCCGTTCGCATTTTCTCGACCTTTTTTAAAAACACGCGCACATTACAGTCAAGAAACCTCTATTAAGAGTTGGTCAAGAAAGAGGCACGCTATTACAAATAGAATTGTTAGTATCACATTGAGTGGATGGGGAGTAGTGAAATCAAATCTAAATTTGAGTCCAAACCTGGGCTGCACCTTTTTTATTATTATTCTTTGCCATACCAGGACAGGGACTTTCAAACTGTTCAGATTAACAAATCATTAGAAAAAAAACAGATGTAGTGTTACACTTCAGTGATCTGAAAGTCAAAGCCTTCCAGGAATGTACGAGGGTCTTATCAATGGGGATTAATGGGGATCAAGCTTGGTTACTGTAATGTCCCTAGAGCTGGATTGCTGGTCTTCAGTGAGGAGGACAAGGGCATTGAAACAGAAGGAGGAAACCCTAGAAGTACATCAACCCAATGAGCCATTGGGTTGCCTGTGCCCCAGCCTATGGATGCAGTGTTGCTGTTCTCAGACTCAGAGGACCCCATCACAAGTCTCCTGTGCTCTGTTGCAGTAGGAAAGTGATGGTGTGTTAGGGCCCTTTAACTGAAAGGCACCCTCTAGTGAGGGTGGGGTGATCAGCAGGGATGCATATGCTGCTGCTAGATAGGCTGCTCACTGGAAGGACAGATCCTGAAGCTGAGGCTCCAATACTTTGGCCACCTCGTGAGAAGAGAAGACTCCCTGGAAAAGACCCTGATGTTGGGAAAGATGGAGGGCACAAGGAGAAGGGGACGACAGAGGACGAGATGGTTGGATAGTGTTCTCGAAGCTACCAGCATGAGTATGACCAAACTGCGGGAGGCAGTGGAAGACAGAAGTGCCTGGCATGCTCTGGTCCATAGGGTCATGAAGAGTCGGACACGACTAAACGACTAAACAACAACAACAAGAAGAAGATAGGCTGCTAGTCAGATGCTCAGTATGAAGCAACATCCGAGCCCTGCCCTACATCCATTCAGATCTTGGCCTTGCAGTAGGTCATGCCGTGCCTGAGGTCAGTGCCCGTCTCAGAACAGCTATTTGGAAGTGAGACCCATAATGTTTAGTGGGGCTTACTCAGGCAGGTTGGCAAACCTATGCATACTTACTTGAGGCTATGCCCCACTATATGCAGTGAGATTTACTTCTGAGTAAATATGCAAAGGATTACACTGCACATCCAGTAAAATAATTGAAAATTTACACAAACCAAATGCTGGGGGGAGGAGGAGAGTTTACAGATTATTGTACAGAAATAATAATTCACTTAAATGGTGGGGAAAACTACATACCATGTTCCTCTGTTTGCATGTCTTAGAATTCAGTTTATCTATGGAACAGCAGATCAGCTCATCATGGCAAAGGCTAGCTATTTTTCAATATTAAGAATTAGTGTGGAATATACAGTGGCCCTTCTTACCTGTCAGACATTTCTATTGCATGTAATAGATGTGCCATTTGTGTTACATATGTTTTATTTGTGAGGGAGATTGTACAACAACAACAACAACAACAACAACAACAACAACAACAACAACTTATTTATACTCCGCCCATCTGGCTAGGTTTCCCCAGCCACTCTGGGCTGCTTTCAACAAAGATTAAAAATACATCAAAATGTCACACATTGAAAACTTCCCTGAACAGGGCTGCCTTCAGATGTTTTCTAAATGTCAGGTAGTTGTTTACCTCTTTGACATCTGGTGGGAGGGCGTTCTACAGGCCGGGCGCCACTACCGAGAAGGCCCAAAATGAAATATTGTTGAAGGTAAAAAAGAATTTTTCTGACATGCTTTATGAGTAATTGCCACCCAACCTGGAAGATATCTCGACTTAGTTTTTCTCATGGTTTTGTAGCATAGGTCAAAAGCAAAATATCCTTTGGACTGACAAACTGCAATCCTTTGCATTGACAAACTGAACTAAAAAAACAGGGCTATTCCACTGTGAGATGGATATCTTTCCTTAGGCAGATATTTATTCAACAGATGAGAGACAGCTCTCCTCATGGGGAAAGCCCTTTGCTAGGCTATCCCTTCTCAGTGAAACACATGGGAGAAAGTTCAGCAATCTCTAAGGAATGAGCACTTGTCTGAAACATAAATTCACTCAGCCCAATTCAGTGCTTGACAAAACATCCACACATTTATAATGAAGGTCTCCCAGCATTAACAATGTTGGATGAGCAATAATATTCAGGATCATTTGCAAACCCACTTATCTGTGGATTTTCCTCCTTATTGCAGCTTATTTCATAACATCTGACTTCCTAACATAAAAAGCTTGCTCTGCTAAAAGATTATCCTTCCAGATGCTGCATATTTCAACAAAAGTAATAATTGCCCTCCAAACAAATGGTGCCGTAGCTAGGGTAAGCTAAAAAGAACAGAGAAAAAGAAAGTGCAAGTGAATCTATGGGTGCTTGCAGACTGTCTCTATATCTGGCTAGAATTCAATCACATATGGACAAATTCAGGTTGCACAATTCTAGTTGAATTGGAAGGTCTTGTGCAACAGACCTGGTTCCCTAAAACCTAGTTTCTTTATTTTGCAATAAAGAAAGTTATAGGGAAATGCACTGGAAGGTGTGGGATAATACTGGCTTTGACATAATGTCATCTGAGCTTGGTGCAAACAAATCAGAATGAATCCTCAATAAACAGGTCTTCCAGAAGTACCCCTTTGGGTTCAGTTTGATGTATTGTGGGTGATTTTCTAGCCGTGAGATTGAATAAGAACTTCAGAAATGAGAAGCTTAGTACAGTGGTACCTCGGGCTTCATATGATTCAGGTTACAGGCACTTCAGGTTACAGACCCCGCTAACCCAGAAATATTACCTCGGGTTAAGAACTTTGCTTCAGGATAAGAACAAAAATGGTGCTCCGGTGGCGCAGCAGCAGCGGGAGGCCCCATTAGCTAAAGTGGTGCTTCAGGTTAAGAACAGTTTCAGGTTAAGAACGGACCTCCAGAACTAATTAAGTTATTAACCCGAGGTACCACTGTACTAAGGAACTGCAGCACATGGGGACAAACAAGTAAAGGTTATTCTGTGTGGAATAGAAACAGAAAAACCAGGCTGAGAAGCATTTTAAAGCCTAGCCAGAAAGGAGGTAACACAGAGCCCTTTAGTTTACAAAAATAAGTGAAAAATAGTAATGTCTAAATAAAATTAAACCATTTAACGGACTAAAATGCAACACAGAGAGAACTAGCACGTTGTCAAGCACCAAACATCCCACTGGCTATTAAAAGAGAAATGGTAACACCTTTAGAATGAATGTATTTTTCTTTGCAAGATAACATGTTCAGCAGCCAAGACAGTGGGCTGTTGGGATAGCAACCACAACTCTCCCTCTTCACTTGCCTCAACAGGTTTTCTTCCCATCTGCTTGGAACAGTTTTCAGATTTGTGTCTCCTATAGGCAACTATACTGCAGGTAGGTGAGACCTGCCATTAGATGACGACTGCCTCTTCTTCTTGCTGTTGCAGCCCATGGGGAAGGGATATAGCTCAGTGGTAGACCACTTACTTTGTATGCAGAGGGTCTCAGGTTTGATCTCCAGGGAGAGACTCCCTGCCTGAAATCCCAGAAAAGCTCAATGCCAGCGAGTATATACAGCACTGAGCTTGATGGACTGAGTTTGAGTCATTCCTATTCTCCTGGAGCAGCCTTCATCAACCTGGTATCACCTAGATTGCAGCTCCCATCAGCTCTGACCATTGGCCATGCTGTCTGGGGCAACAGGCAGAAGTTCTTTTGTTTAAAGTTCAATATATTTTACACATCATCATCGTAATTATATATTTATTTATACCCCACTCTTCATCCTGATGGGGACATCAAGGTGGCAAGAGACATTGAAAGAGTGCTGAGTTCAATGGAGTTTTCTTTCAGGGGAAAAAAATGTTTCCAAATTCCAACATGCTCACCATCAGAGCACACTTACGCTATGACTTGTCATCGGATCCTGATAAATTGAGTATTATGCTACAGTATTTACTGCTTCTCTTTGGGGAGATATGCCTGGATCAGCACAGCTGCCTCCCATGGGCACTCCTTGGGAGTGTGATTAGGGAGCTGTTATGAAAAGCTCCTTTATCATTTACTGGTTTATACACTTTATTCCTAACATATAGAAAATAAAGTTCGCTTTTATTTAATTAATGCAGGAATGCCTTCTCCCCAGTGCAATGGAGTGCTTTATAAACTTAGAAACAAATTCAACAGTCACCCTACTATTACACAGAGACTCATTTGAACGAGATTGCACTTGATGCCTCATAAATATTGATGTTTCTGAGAATGTTCCCTCAAACACAGAGCAATGTTCATACAGCTTCACTTCACTTTGCATAGCACATAATGGAGCGGTGGTGAAAACAGAAAGCAGGGCTCTTTTCTTTTTAAAAGTGTAATAAAATATGCTGTAATGAGTCACTGCATGTTGATGGGGTATGTCAAGGAATGTAGCATCTATCTATATCTATCTATCTATCATCTATCTATCATCTATCCATCAATCTATCTATCTATCATCTATCTATCATCCCTTCAGAAAATTAATGAAATTAAATTCAAATACGGTTGTGGTTAGTAGTTAAAACTAATGTAAGCTGTTTCTGCTTTAAGGTTTTATATTTTGATTTTGTTTTATTGCCTTAGTGCGTCTCAGGATAAACACTGGACATTTGCCTTCTCTTTATAATATCCAGCAATTTCAAAACTGAAAGTGCAAACAATTTATCTATGTACAATGAAATGTGGATCACACTTCTGAGTTTTATGCTACCTGTATGCAACCTTTTCCAGCACCAAAATGGCTGGGAATCTCCTGCCTATTTAGAAGGTCAATTTGTGAATTGGACCCAGTGGCCACAACCTCTAAGCTCAGCCACGTGTTTCCTTTCAACAAAGATCATCGCTGCCATGCCAGTTCCAGCTTCCCCCATACAAAACGTACAGACTTGTAATATGTAGTATGATGTTTGTAACTCTGATGGGTGGAACCAGTTTGATACATTATGCTGCCTGAGGCAAAGGATAAGATGCTGCTGCCTTCACCTTCCATGTACAAGAGGCCAGCGATAGGATATCATCCTTCACTGCACTTTAGGCAGCAGGCTAGTTTAAGGAGTCCAGGACAGGTCATTTGCATGCAAAACTCTGCCATCTAACAGAGCTTGGGGGCTGCCACCATTTCCCACCAAAATTTACTCTCTCACTCCGTCTAATAGTAGAGCCAGTGCTGTTGATGGGAAAACTATGTCTATGAGTAGAGGGAAGGGTGGTAGAGAACAAAGAAGCCTCAAGGGTGCAGCATGTCTGCATTATCTGTATTAATGTAGTAATTGGGCCATTATGGAATTAAATTCAGAACCTCTTATATTATGAGTTGTAACATGGCTGCACCTTCAAACTCTTTTGTCACTTCCTTTCAGTTTCTGTCTGGCATTATTCCAGCAACAAACCGCTTCTTGTTGGTGTGTGGGGTTAACATACACATAAAATGAGTAGGAGTTTTATTTATATATAAAAATATGTTATGATACAAAAGCAATGACAGGCAACCCTCTATAAAAATGAAAGCCATAGCAGCACCCTTCAAGCTGGTTTGACAATGAATCTTATTTACACACCCAAGGTCCTGTAAATAACTGGAGAATAAGGGAACAGCCTTCAGTTATCTCACCTAATGTGGGGATTGGGAAGGATGCTTTCCTTTTATGGTGCCCTAAGCACTGATGCAAGAGGGACGTGGGTGGCACTGTGGTCTAAACCACAAAGCCTAGGGCTTGCTGATCGGAAGGTCAGCGGTTCGAATCCCCGTGACGGGGTGAGCTCCCATTGCTTGGTCCCAGCTCCTGCCAACCTAGCAGTTCGAAAGCAAGTCAAAGTGCAAGTAGATAAATGGGTACTGCTCTGGCAGGAAGGTAAGCAGCGTTTCCGTGCGCTGCTCCTGTTTGCCAGAAGTGGCTTAGTTATGTTGGCCACATGACCCAGAAACTGTCTGCAGACAAATGCCGGCTCCCTTGGCCTATAGAGCGAGATGAGCGCACAACCCCAGAGTTGTTCACGACTGGACCTTACAGTCAGGGGTACCTTTACTTTTACCGTTAAGCACTGATGCTACTTTGCAGCCTGAGAACAAGTTAATTCACATGTTTTGCCTTAGCCCTTTTTCAGGAGCTGCTCAAGAGATACTGCTGCCTGAGGCAAAGGACAAAACACACATGCACACACATACTGATGGCAATAGAACTGGCCCTTGAATCTGACTTCAGCACTAGCTATGGGACAGCGTCTTCCACTGCACTTGAGACAGCAAACAAGCTTGCAGGGCTTTTATCCCTGGCCAACTTTTATCTCACATACTTTAAAATAGTTCAACACTCTTCTTGCCTCTCCTTCTCTACACTTTGTTGGTTAAATAAATGACTCTTCTGCCGGTCCTCATAAGAATCTACCATTAGCATCTCTCTGTAGCTCTCTAAAATATTTTCAGTTTGTCATTATCTTCATGGAAGTCTGGTACCACACAATATCATTAAAAAGGAAATATCCTATGTATGGAGCAGATCTATGCTATTACTGCTCCCCAAAACGGAAATAATTTGCTTCGGTTTGTTTAAGTCTCATGGCACTTATTTACAAATCAGACTAATGGGAACATTTGTTGCTGCATTTTAAATCTACCATTGGCTGTGCTGCCAAAAGGAATATTTTGCATAGGACATGGATCACCAGAAGTTACTACCAGTTCATGCCAGATGCAAACCATTGTCGGTTAGACTTTTATGTACACAGATGTGTACTTTGGCCTGTATCCAGTAAGCATTCTCCAAAAAGCCTATTAATACTGATTTCCATAAGAAACTGTCTGCCAATTTTTTAAAAAAAATCTTTCCAGCCAAGAATAGTGCTCTCTACATACAAAATTATATATGGGCTCTGCCAACATATCTCCTATTTTTAATTAAATATAGCACGCTCATTTTTTGATAGAAACGAAGCCACCGAGTGAGGAAGGATTTAAAGCAAAGGCATTTTGAGTTTCAAAAGAAAAGCTGTTACTTTCAGGATATTTAAATCATTTTCTGCTGCTTTGCAACATGAAGTGTGACTTCAAAATGTTGCGGGCAAAATTCTGGTTCTTTGATGGCATGCCTGATAGCTCCAGTTCTGCAATGCACAGTCAGTTTTCTGGGATCTCTGCATATAAACCTAGCAATGTTGCAGGATCCATATGTGAGTCAGTTATCAAAAGTAGTTATCCCTGCTCTCATGTGCTTTTTGTCTTTTCCTATTGATTACTGATTAAAGTAGCAGTTGGAGCCAAAAGGTTGGTCAGATAAATGTCCTGCAATGCTCCAGTGATGAGTTTGGCATGGTACTCTTCACAACAACAGGGCCAGCAGGAGGGTCAATGTTCAACAAATGGGGTGGAACTGACCTCTGGTTGTGGGCGGGACTTATATTCCACATTCTGGCCTAAGGCACTATTTCTGCCATTGTATAGGCCTAATGGGCTATACTTGTCACCAGAGGGCTCTGCAATAAGAGCTCTATGAGCTTTTGGTTGGGAGTTGGGGGAGCCAAATCAAGCGCTAGGCTGACTAGCCCCTGTCATAGGCAGGAACTTGGCTATCACTCTGTGGCACCTGTCCTGCCGCCTCAAGTGAGAGAGTGCTGTGGTGATAAAAAGATACGATGGCAAGGGGTGGTCTGGCTTTTTTATATACATGCTCCACCCCCAATGACTTGTGTGAAGATGCTATGTGCATCTGAGTACTAGCAACACTGTCTGACTTTGGTGATCCTAGACTTGATGGCCAGCAGCTGAATGTGTGAACACACTGTACAAAAAGTTGTGTTCAATAGAGTGAAAGTTCCAGCTAAGGTGTTTGACGCATTTGCACATGCAAGTCATCACTTGATGTTACAGTCATCAAGTGACAAACTTGCATGTGTGAATTGGCCCCAAGTACTCAGTAATCAAGTGTACAAAAAGGATGTGATGCACGTGTGAACCATTCCTGTGACATCGAGCAAAAGCGCTTTAACTCTGTTGAGGCAGGCTCCATCAATTAGCATTTTCTGTATTTTCTTATTCTTCGAGCCCACTTTCATTATTCCGGGAGGCTATTTCAAGCCTCAGTGGAATGCTTTACATTTTTAAAAAGTCATTCCAAAGAACAAGGAATTTCATACAATTTTGCCTGAGGATAATTGAATCATTTTTCTTGTGCTGGGCTTAGAAAAATGAAATCGAGAAAGGAACGTTCCCCTGAGAAGGCAAGATCTGTGTTGCCTTCTAAAAAAAAAGGCAACCTGTCAATGTCATCAGGGCACAGCCAATATCACTGTGCAACAGGAGAGAGGAATATACACAAAACACTTAGCTGTTTGCAGAGCAAAGAATGACTTTTAGTCATGATAATGACCTCTGCCCTCTCACTTTGCTAATCTCTGCCATGATAAAGCAGTGTTACTAAGGAAGTCAAAATCCTCTTAAATTCTAACATTAGATTATAGAACAACATTAAAGTCATCAAGCTGAAGCTCTTGCTCTCGCTCTCTTTGTTGCACACAGACACAGATTAACAGACCCATATACACTGCAGATCTGAGATATTCTCTGGAGTTCTGAACATTGTTTGTTACAGAGCACAAAGACATTCCCTAGGATGAGGAAGCATTGTGCAGGAGCAATCGTTTCGATGAGACTAACAAACAGGAATGTTCTGCTGAATTGTGCCCACTGTAATCATCCCAGTTTGCACCAACTAAAGATTTAGCACCTAACTTTCTAGAAAATATACTGATGCTAACTTCATATAAGACATTTAAGAGTTTGGTTTCTTGCAAAGTAGAAGAGTATGAAGGGATCCTAGACTTTGTTCATAAAACCCTTTGGTTCTTTACCGTTTCTTCCAACCATGTATTTGAACAAGAACACAGAATCACAGAGTTGTCAGCCATCTAATTCAACACGGGAAATCCAGAACTGGATCATTCATGGCTGGCCAGAAGCCTCTGCCTGGAGGTCTCCAGCAAGGGAAACCAGGCCATCCTTCTAGGAAACTGGTTCCATTTTCAAACTGCTCTTTCCATCAGTAAGTTATTCCTAATGTTCAACCAAAATCTGTCCTCCTATAGTACAAAGTCATTAGATCTGTTTTTGGCCTTTGTGGCAGCTGTGGCAGAGAGTGTTTTTTTTTTTTGGTGTTTTTTTTTTTGGCCTTCCAAACAACAGCCCTTCAGGTATTTGGAGAAGGCAGTCATGCCACTCCTCAGTATTCTCTTCTCCAGGCTATACATCCCCAGTTCCTTAAATCCTTTAATCACAAGACTTGCTTTTCATGCCTCAGACCAATATAGCCCTTCTCTGAGCCCATTCCAAGTTGTCAAAATCCTTCCTAAAGCATGGGGCTCAGAACTGGATGCTTTACTTCATGTGAGGTCTGACTTATTTAACACCAGTCGAACTAACAGGACAATTGCTTTTCACAGCTTGGAAACTAGGATTCTTACTAATATTAGCCCTTTGTTCAGCTGTATCACACGGCTGACCTATGTCAGCTTGTGATCAACTACAATCCCAAGATCCCTTTTATATGTACTACTGCCAAGCCACATGTTCCCCATCTTCTTCTGTGTGTTTGATTTGTTTGTTTCAATACAGAACGTTGAAATGTTCTCTGTGGAATTTGATTTTATGATATTTGGCCCATAACATTTGTCCTTGTACGATCAGACCTAAGGTCCATCAAGTTCAATTCCACTGTTCCAATCATGACCAGGCAGATGTTTTTGGGAAACACACCAACTAGGTACAAAATCATTCTTTAGATGTCATGGCAAGGCATAAAGAGATCTATCCTCTATCCATTTGTCTAATCCCCTTTCCAATAAAGAAGAGAATACTGCCAATTATTTTCTGGCGAATTTCAAAATTTCTCTCCCTCCTTCTTCGGGGCAAGAGAGATGCTGTAAAAAGCTTCTGTCCCAAAGTTTGTAATAATTTAGGAAACATTTGTAACTAGTCTATGCATCTGTCTTGTTCCAGCCAACGTGGCCCTTCAACAAATCCACCTTAATGACGAATTGTGTGAAGAGGCACTTTCTTTTGCCTGTCTTGAAGCTGCTGCCAAACTACCTCGTGTTAATTATGCTCTCCTGAGTTGCATGTGCCAAGAAAAGGTAAGGCTGGAACAGACAGAGAAAAACAGGTCCAACTGACCTGTTTACTCAGCATCTATCTTTATTTGCTTGCACAAACCTTATGTTCTGATAATTTTACAGGCAACAAGCATAATGCATTCCTCATGATTTGTTTGCAAGGCACTTTTACATCTACCTGTTAATTATTCATTCATTCCACACTTTTCATGCTTTCCCCCATCGCTTTCCAAACTGTGGCTGCAAACATGCCATACATTTAAAGCATAATGTTGCCCCCAAAGAACCCTGGGAGCTGTAGTTTAGTGCCCCCCCAGCTATAATTTCCAGTTCACTTAACAAACTACAGTCCCTGGGTTCTTTGAGGAAGATCATGTGCATTAAATGTATGGCTTGTACATAGCCTGTGTTTAAAAAGAAGTGGGTTTGGGCAACAGACCACTTTTGTTCACTTTAATTGTGCAAACCTAAAGCCCCAGTTTGCATTTGAATCCCTCCTGCAAAATACAGAGAATCTGGAGCCACCCAAAGAGAGAAAGAAGAGGATGATGATGCTGGGGATGGGGCAAACTAGTGTAACCTTGCTCTGTGTAGCATCCTGGGATGGCTTCATATTCATTGAAACAAAATGGGGTGGTTTTAGGTCCACCTGAAAATTGCTGAGATGGCATTCTATCCCGCCTCAACTGCTAGATTGGTCTGAATACACCCCAAGGTAAAATAAAAATTGATGGCCATAGGTGCAATGCTGATTCTTCATGCTGATTACCCATGAAAGATACATTTATGCACCATAAAGCACAACTGGGAGATGACATGCTTTCGATTCAACACAAAAATATGCTTACTCTGCTTCAGATAAACTTTCATTCAAGCTCCTGAATTTTACAAATCTGATATGACAGCCTGAAATATTACTTTTGCAGCATGAAAAATTGTCAGGAAAATTATCCATCTGTGCTGCAAATAGCAGCACTCAGCTGCATTGTTGCCTCCAGTAAGATACATCTGATGTCACTCAAGCAAAGAGAAACATCTTATTTTTCTGGGGATTAAACGTGAGAACAGTGCTTGGTAAGTAACCACATGTTTGCTGTGTTTGATGGTGCTCTTATCATTCAGGCTTCCTCTTTCTATAGAGGCTATAGAGGCTCAATTCCCTCATTTTAGCTACTGGTTGTGGGACTACAGGTGGCCCATAATTTGCCTAAAATTGGGGAAGTGAAGGGATAGAGCTTTGGGTTTCATTAAAACCTCCCTTAACTTTTGTTGCATAATTTGAAGACTGGTCAGAATGATGAGGAAGTTCATTGGAACCAAATGGAATCTACTCCCAATGGAATCTACTCCCAATGGTACATGGCTGCCATTTTAATCTGCCTATGTCATTACGAACACTCTAAAGACTATAGCAAGAATAACTGGAAGAAAGGTGGTGCAATGCATGTGAAGCAGGGTACAGCAGACAGAGGAAAGATGGACCATTCTCAAGTAAATGTCTGAATAAGATCAGTGTGCCTATGGCGCAACTTGAAATACAAGTGGACTTTTGTTTATATGAGTCTGTACACGGTCCTAATCATATCCTGATATAATAGCCTCTGAATTTACAGAGTAATGTCTACATGAGTTTTAGGGGATTAAGAAGATTGAAGGTAGTCAGATCAGAATTATTGCAGAATTAATTCTGGGGCAGGGAAGGGTAGATTCATGGGTGCCTATGGAAAGACAGTGAAAGTCCGCTCTTCCTTCTATGTGGATGAAAGCCCTAGAACCATTGCATTTAAGATAAATTCCATGTGACCACAAGATCGTGGGTTGTATCCAGTGTTAGTTCAACTCAGAGTGGACCCCCTAAAATGAATGGGCATTTCTAACCTAGATCTATTAATTTCAATTGGTCTACTCTGAGTAAACTCCATTGACTACAACTCAAGCGTTGCAAATATTTCACTAAACAGTTAAGCAGACATTGGCACTATTGGTGATTTAGAACCAACTGTGGCAAGAAAAAGAGGACTTTCAAAACCATGATTAATTTGCCTTGTTAACAGTAAGTGGACTTTCCATCTTCAAGCCTCATTGCAAATATTAAGCTATTAATAAGCCAATGAAGCATGTTAAGTAGCATATGAAGATTATGCTGCAACAATCATTTATACAATGTATGCCTCAGCCTTGCTATTTTTGAGGTTCTTTATCATTCCGATTCTCTGTGCGCATCCTGCTTAATCACATCTCATCAAAGGGTGCTTGTGAGAGCATGTACCAACTTTAACCAGAGCCATCCCAGTGTAACGCATGTCACTGTGCTTTGCATTTTAAAATGTCTAAATAACTAGGTTGAGCAACCAAGGACAGGCTACATAAATATATAGGCACATCTGAGTTATTCCTTTAATATACTTCAAGGTCTAAAGATGCCTTTTAAAAAAATGCTTCTTTTGACATTTTAAAAATCACATTTTCTTTCTGCATTTTAATGAAGCTCAGGCACAAAAACGAAAAGTCCTCCTTTTCATTTTTTGTTTTTAAAAGGGTGGCTCCATTTGATGCTGGTGGGAATCACTGCTGTAGATGGAGGCAAGGGGTCCTGGGCCCTTTTATATTCTCACCAAGACTAGCTTGTTCTGTTGTCCTGCTTGATTTCCTCATTTGAGAAGAGAACAAGCAGGGCAAAATGAAGCAGAGAGATTTCCCCCCCACCACCACCCTTCTGCGTTTAAGCCTCATTACCATATAAAAGAGGAATAACAAAAATAGAACATGGAAGTTCAAACCCCTGCCCAAGACACAAACACACAGGTTTACCTGATACTATATAACACCTTTCCATTTTTTGATATCCTCAGAAGCTTGTTGTCTGTGGTAACGTCATGGAAGTTTGCACCCTTCTCGTTGGCGAAGAACAAATCTGGCTTCCAAATGGAGTCTAGCATAGATGGATCCAAATCCAAAGAGTCATCAGGGTATTCACTGTAAGCAAGACGGGAGTCGTTCCACTGCTGCCTCAAAAAAATGTTCACTCTGTAGTCCTGCAGAAATGTCAGGCACACCAGTTATTAAATCTCTTGCCTGGATTAGATGTAATTCGGCTTTATTAGACTCCGAGACTAATAGCAATTATATAATTAGCTGAGAGGGCATTATGTTTTCCTTTGACCACGGACACCATAAGGTTGATTCAGACATCATTATTATTTTTATTATTTTTTTTTTCAGGTAATAAAATGCTGGCATGGCGATTTTACCTCAGTTTCCTCTGGGAAGCCATTTGTGATGAAATATCAGTCATGGGTTGGGGTGAAGACTGAAAATGTAATAACTGACTGACTGTACAATATTTTCATCTGTATCCACTCAGTGCTTCATATACGCTGCCTGAGGTTCTACGGTTTGATTTCTCTCTGTATGTGACTTTCTGAGTGAAAAGCAAATCCGCTCCACTTCCCAGCAGGGAGGACTTGCGGTGGACCACATGGCCACCCACTCCTCTCTGGGGGCGGGGGAAGAGTCCCTTGTCACCAGGAGGTCCCGGCCACGTCATAGATCCATTTAAACCAAGGCATGAGCCAGAGAACTTCCTTGTGGTGCACTTCCTCAATCTCCTGACCGCCCTCCCTATTTTCAGGTTCTCAACATTGGCCTTGCTATGGACCTCAGTTGGTCACCGTTGAGGGGCCTGGTAGGAATTTTTCTGCTTGGCAAATTGGCTTGGGCCATTTGGTTTTTGCCTACCTCGTAGCAATTGTCACAACTTTGTAAGGTTTGGCAGTTAGGCATTGGCTGATCTTATGATGGGGGAGGGGATGTATGGCCATCACCTGCCCCTCCAAGCTAAAGGGTATTCCGTGAAAGGAATCCGGGGGTGTGGGTCTTGTCCGAAGCCTGGGGTGGGACTAGGGCCATGCCATGACCCCGTCAGGAACCCAGGGGGAGCTTGAGTTGTTTTGCGCCAATGGGGCTCCCCCTATTGGTGCTTGACCCTTACAGGACTCCCTGTGTGACGGGCAGGAGTCAGATATAGTTGGGTCAGTTCTAATGCCTAAGCCAATACTGCTCACATTCTGTAACCAATAAAGTTGTGGCCTAAATTTGCCCAATAACCATTAACCTAATATCCGTGTCCTTGTGTCTCATTCCTCAATGAGGGGGTGGCCTCAGGGTCTCGACACACAACTGATATATAACTTGGATAAATAAATAAATGTCAGGAAGAGGATTAGCTGTGCCTGCAACAGGAAGTGAGTGAAGAAAAGGGGTGGAAGGGTGGGGAAAATCAGCACAAAATGGCGGCTTTCCTTTCACATTCCACATAGGAGGGAATCCATTTTTTCTTGGTCTCCCACCTCCCTTGCCAAGGCGGTTGGTGAACTGCCCTACAGCCATGCCTTCTGGAGCTTTCCAGCAGCTGTAGTCAACCTGAATGGGAGTCATGTCAGGGTGGGACCTATGACAGCAGCTTCTTTGGCTCCCAACTACATGGACAGAGAATCCAAATAGCTACTTTTGGCATCCCCCAAAACTTGAACATGCCCAGAGAAATTTTTAGCTCCCCTCCTTTAAGCAAGAAAGACACACACCTGTCATATGGCAAGTGGCTTATGAAAGAGATTTGTGATGTGGCATGAGGGACTGCTTTTCAAGAAAGAATTCCAAACTGTCTTCGGGGAAATGAAACTGGTTTCACAGCTCTTTAGATTCAAAGCTGTAATGGAGGTGATGTTTTCTGCATTGGTTCGCTTTCACCCCAAAGGCTTCTCTGACGAAACTGAGATAGTACAGTCCATGAAATAATCACCAGAATTGATTCCTTATTTCGAAACAACACAGCATCAAGAGTGACATTTTCCAAACCAAAATGATAGGCTCATTTTATAACAACTCCAGCTTTGACATTAACCATTGTGAGGATTTAGGTCTGGAATAGCCAATGTGGTGCTTTCCAGATGTTATAGACTACAACTCCCACCATCCCTGCCCATTGGCCAAGCTGGCTGGGGCTCCTAGGGGTTGGAATCTGAAAAATATATGCATGGGCTACTTTGATCAAGACTTTGGCCCGAATGTTACCATTTGGGGCTATAATCTCTGATTTAGCTTTTATTTACCTAAAGCTGCATGGCTAAGAGTTTTAGATTTTCATCAAGCAGCTCAGTCCAGCTAATTACATAATAATAATAATAATAATAATAATAATAATAATAATAATAATTTATTATTTGTACCCCGCCCATCTGGCTGGGTTTCCCCAGCCACTCTGGGCGGCTTTCATAGAAACAAAAAATACAGTAAAATATCAGAGATTAAAAGCTTCCCTAAACAGGGCTGCCTTAAGATGCCTTCTAAATGTCAGGTAGTTATTTATCGCTTTGACATCTGATGGGAGGGCGTTCCACAGGGCGGGCGCCACTACCGAGAAGGCCCTCTGCCTGGTTCCCTGTAGCTTTGCTTCTCGCAATGAGGGAACCGCCAGAAGGCCCTCGGCGCTGGACCTCAGCGTCCGGGCAGAACGATGGGGGTGGAGACGCTCCTTCAGGTATACTGGGCCGAGGCCGTTTAGGGCTTTAAAGGTCAACACCAACACTTTGAATTGTGCTCGGAAACGTACTGGGAGCCAATGTAGGTCTTTCAAGACCGGTGTTATGTGGTCTCGGCGGCCGCCCCCAGTCACCAGTCTAGCTGCCGCATTCTGGATTAATTGTAGTTTCCGGGTCACCTTCAAAGGTAGCCCCACGTAGAGCGCATTGCAGTAGTCCAAGCGGGAGATAACTAGAGCATGCACCACTCTGGCGAGACAGTCCGCGGGCAGGTAGGGTCTCAGCCTGCGTACCAGGTGGAGTTGGTAGACAGCTGCCCTGGATACAGAATTGACCTGCGCCTCCATGGACAGCTGTGAGTCCAAAATGACTCCCAGGCTGCGCACCTGGTCCTTCAGGGGCACAGTTACCCTATTCAGGACCAGGGAGTCCTCCACACCAGCCCGCCCCCTGTCCCCCAAAAACAATACTTCTGTCTTGTCAGGATTCAACTTCAATCCATTAGCCGCCATCCATCCTCCAACCGCCTCCAGGCACTCACACAGGACCTTCACCGCCTTCACTGGTTCTGATTTGAAAGAGAGGTAGAGCTGGGTATCATCTGCATATTGATGGACACCCAGTCCAAATCCCCTGATGATCTCTCCCAGCGGCTTCATATAGATGTTAAAAAGCATGGGGGAGAGGACGGAACCCTGAGGCACCCCACAAGTGAGGGCCCAGGGGTCCGAACACTCATCCCCCACCACCACTTTCTGAACACGGCCCAGGAGGAAGGAGCGAAACCACTGTATAACAGTGCCCCCAGCTCCCAGCCCCTCTAGACGGTCCAGAAGGATGTTATGGTCGATTGTATCAAAGGCCGCTGAGAGATCCAGCAGAACCAGGAAACAACTCTCACCTTTGTCCCTAGCTCGCCGGAGATCATCAACCAGCGCGACCAAGGCAGTTTCAGTCCCATGGTGAGGCCTGAATCCCGATTGGAAGGGATCCAAATGGTCCGCATCCTCCAGGCGTGCCTGGAGTTGTTCAGCAACCACGCGCTCAATCACCTTGCCCAAGAATGGAAGATTTGAGACTGGGCGATAGTTGGCCATACTGGCCGGGTCTAAAGATGGTTTTTTAAGAAGCGGCTTAATGACCGCCTCTTTCAGCGGATCTGGGAATGTTCCCTCACAGAGGGAAGCATTCACCACCCCGCAGAGCCCATTGCCCAGCCCTTCCCAGCTTGCTTTTATTAGCTAGGATGGGCAAGGATCAAGGAGACAGGTGGTTGCTTTCACGCGTCCAAGCAGCCTGTCCACATCCTCGGGGGTAACGGATTGAAATTGATTCCATGCAACTTGACCAGACAGGGCTCTAGCACTCTCCCGCCCCAGCCCTGCTCCCACGGTGGTGTCTAGCTCCTTCCGAATATGAGTGATTTTATCTGCAAAAAACTTTGCAAAATCGTTGCAGGAGATCTTGGGGCCTTTACAATGCCCCGGTGGTAAAGGTGGTTCCGTTAAATTGCGAACCACCTGAAAGAGTCTCCTGCTACTATTTTCTGCAGATGCAATAGAGGCGGTGAAGAAAGTCTTCTTCGCCGTCGCTATCGCCACTTGGTAGGCTCGACGTTGAGCTCTAACCTGTGTCCGGTCAGATTCGGAGTGAGTTTTCTGCCACCGACGCTCTAGCCGTCTCAGCGATTGTTTCATCACCCTCAGCTCCGAAGAAAACCACGGGGCTGTCCGGGCTCCATGCAATCGGAGAGGGCGCTTCGGAGCCAGACAGTCGATAGCCCTGGTTAACTCCGCATTCCAGCGGGCCACCAGGGAATCAGCTGAAAGGCCATCAACATGGGCTAAAGCATCCCCTACCACTCTCTGGAAACCATTTGGATCCATTAAGTGGCGGGGGCGGACCATCCGAATTGGTCCCACCTCCCTGCAGAGGGGAAGGGTCGCAGAGAAGTCCAGTTGCACCAGGAAGTGATGGACTGTAATGTGTTCTACTACATGTCAAGAAAGAAGTTCCTTCTTGACGGCAGTTTACATATGCTGCTGCTATAATAGGGCCACTAATCTTTTCAGACTTCAGCTTGACTAAGTGCCCTTGTTTATTGGCTTGCCTTCATGCATGTAGGTGATGAATGACTTTTTAGATAAAACCACACATATGAGCTCAGTAGCAGAGCATCTACTTGGCATGCAGAATCTCCCAGACTCAACTCCTGGCATCGCTAGGTTGAGTGGGAAAAAGGTTTTGGAGAGTTTCTGCCAATCACTGTAGACAATACTGAACTAGACAGATCAATAGCCTGACTCGGTAAAAGGCAACTTCCTATGTGCTGTGTTTATTTATCATTGGAACTTTCTCACCAAAGTGAAAGTCAATAGAATGCTCCTTTGAACCTTTGAACCACGAGCCTTTGAATGCTCCTGAAAATGGTGTCATTCCCTAACCCAAATTAGTGACTTTGTATCTATCACTGTACACATGAAGACATTTAGAAACCTTTTCATTGACCAGTATTCTCATGTTGTTGCAGAGGACGGTGAGGGACAAAGGAGCATTGAGCATTGTGGCGCTTTGAGGGGTCTCCTAACAGCTCTTAGTCACCCTTAACAAACCATGGCTCCCATGATTCTTTGGGGGAAGCCCTGACTGTTAAAGCGGTATGATACTGCTTTAAGTGGAGATGGGGCCTTAGAATGCTGAATGTATACAACGCTTTTAAACAAGAAGTTCTCAAAGTGGTAAGAGACGACACAGAGTCACCAACAGACCAGTTAAGCAATGGATATGAAAAGTCATGAAAAATGCACAGAAACATGGAAAGAAAGTAGGTTCATTTTCACGAACCCTTCCAATCTCCCACCTACAAGATGGCAACTTTCACCTCAAATCAAACCCCGTGCAAATTATAATGCTGCATTTGAAACTGGCAGAAAACTGCTCTTCACATAAACAAGATTTCAGGTGGCAATCCTAAGCAACCTTAATAGGAAATAAGCTCCTCTGGAGAAAGTGGGGCTTACAGTGTCGACTCAGAATTAAGTCCCACTGAATCAACTCACAGTTAAGTGAAGTTAGGACTGTAGCCTGTATAAGCTTGCATAAGAATGCACTGTTAGAATTACAAAAGGGACACACTAGATAAGGACATACAAGAAGTTGCTGAACTACAACACCCATCATCTCTGACCACTGGCCATGCTGGCTGGAGATGATGGGAGTTGTAGTCCAAGAATATCTGTTCCCCTTCTTTTAAGATGAAAGGCATTTTAAGATAGTACTGAGGGAAAGGATGTCGACTCGGGCTCCAGCTCATCTGTGGATTCATTGGGTTGTTTGCCTAGAGATGAATGAAAGTACCCTTTCATTATCATTACATGGTATTGGCTCTGCCTTGCTTTCTCCTTCCCTTCCCTTCCTCCTAGCCTAACATTAGGCACTGAAATCTCTGGAAACATTTCTATTAATTTTAATAAGCAATGAGGAATACAGTATAAAATATGAACACCATTAAGGTTCATTTTGTGGTGGTTGCGAGGTTCCTTCTTTGCAGAGGGGAAAAAGGCAGCTTTAACATTCACTGTATTAA
This sequence comes from Podarcis pityusensis, assembly GCF_964106645.2. Taxonomy (NCBI): domain Eukaryota; kingdom Metazoa; phylum Chordata; class Lepidosauria; order Squamata; family Lacertidae; genus Podarcis; species Podarcis pityusensis. The sequence goes on from NC_138027.1 coordinate 67,383,285, forward strand.
AATCAATAGCCCCAGGATTTCCTTTTTAATTAACTGCCACCAATGCAGCACTTTTCACAAATGTGATAACATAAATCTGACTGTTGCTGCACTTCTGTGGAATTCTAACTAAGATCCCTCCCTAACTGGTGGAGAGAGGGGCAAACAGTTGCAATCCAAATTCAGAATATGCTTTTTCATTTATGAAACTGCACAGATACAACTATTATGCTATAAGCACCGAGGTAAAGAAGGATTTAAAATCCCCAGCAGTTCATAGGAGCAGCCCGAGGGGCAGAGCAGTGCTGTGCAGCCTGCCTGCCTGCCAACAATGGCACCACACCTCTTATCTGGCTAGGACAGCACAAGGTAGAGGCAAGACTAGGACTGTATGAGCACACAGTTGACCTGGCAAGATGCAATATTGATCTCTTCATTATTTATTTCTATTCTGCTCTCCCAAGCACCATGTGGCCCAGGAGTCTCTAATTACAATACAAATAATAATACTAACAATCCTAATAATGATGTAAAGAAACAAACAAACCTACAAAACCTCAAGCCTGCAATTAAAAACAAACAAACCATTTCAACCAGCAACAGAAAAAAGCAATAGCCTGAAAACTAAAACTTCGCTAAAAGCAGAAAATCACAAGCATTAAAAAACAAAACAGTGCAGTGGGGAATCTAGGGATTAAATTGCACCCAACCATAGAAGCTCTTTCCTCCTTTCCTACAAAGAGATTTGGGAATTCTGAAAGTGGAGTAGATGCAACCTGGCATAACAAAATAGAAAAGGGTATGTGATTTTGCCACTATCATAGTTCTGCAAGTGGAAAGAGTCTACACCAGCCAGGATTCCCCATTTCATGCAGCTATTAAGAATGCAGGAGCCCTGAACTCCATGGGCACCTGGTTAGCCTATTGTTCAAAAAATATTCTATTTTAGAAGAATCCCCTTGAAATCAAAAGGACTGTCCACCAAAAATGGTTTGAGGATAATGGCCTAAATATATTTGATGGGATAGCTTTCAGCTGCAATGTTAAATCTGAGTTCATAATCTTGAAGATTAATCTTCAAGAGCGACAAAAAATGATGCTAATATATTGATTGGTATAAAACCCACTAAATTTAGCTATATCTATTTCTATGCAGCAGCGTTAGCAAAGGGCTGTGACCAGCACTGTAGCTCTGCTTGTGCAATGGACTTCAATTTATGCAATGGAGCTACTCTCTCTGCTGCCTCCTCCAGCCCCTAATGCACTCCCCAAAATCAGTTCTGAAATGTTGGGAGGCCCTAATGGGGGCAGTAAGAGTTGAGGAAAAAGAAAGTCCTGTTATGCAAGCACAGTGTTGAAGAAAACCCCAAGCCGCAAGGGCATTTCACAAGTTATTGTCACAAAAGTCAAGCAGCAGAATTGTTTAATTCTACTGTTTAATTAATGTCTAATCAACACACCAGACAAATTATGACACCAGCTAATTTAAAGGGGATAAGAGCAACTCCTCACCAATGGGAAAACATCAATGTATTATATTCAAGCTTCATGTAGACACAACCTTTTTCAATAAGTATAAAATGTATATTCATCATTTTGGTATTTCAGGAAATGCTTTCTCTTGACACTGTGTAGCACCATTTCATCTTAATACTTGTCAGTTTAATTTGTTTTGGCTTCTTGCCTTGCTTTTTTTAAATTTTAAATAACATTAAAAAAAGTCACATAAAATGTTGAGCACACTTTGGCTTCTTGCCTTGCTGTCATAGGCAGGAAGCAAAGCAAGGATGAAAACGTAACAAACAAGTAAACAAATGTTTTTTAAAAAAATTACACCAATTCAAAATGCGATAGCACATTATCAAGCCCAAATTTTTGAAACGTTATTGCAGTTGCTGTCACAATAGGAAGAGTTTGGGTTTTTTTGTTTTTAAAATTGTGGGTGTTTGATGCGCTGTAAGTTTCTCAAGTTATGCTTTAGGACAGAAAAGGGAGATTCTGGAAAGAACATTTGTCTTGCCAGAAATCGTATTTAGGAGGGGGGTGGAAATGAAACATCTTAAAAAATAACAAACCCAAAATATAATCTGCACACAATGAGTAGTTTTGCACACATCTTCCATTATCAGTACAGTTATCACCAACTATCACAGTCATACTAAAACTATTGCAAAATGTTGACCTGAGATGTCTCAGTTTATTTCTATAAAACTCAGAACCAGGATTAACAAAATCTTACCTGAGACTTCAGTCTAAGAGTCTCAGCCTTTTGCAGCCAACCAGTAAGGCAACTGAAGTACCATTTACTCCTCAGAAGACCAATGATATTTAGATTTACAGTACTCTTCCAGTGATTGAGAGTTTTCTTTGTCTATTAGCCCAAGTTACGGAAAACACAAAATCCCCCTTTGGCTGGACTTGAAGCATATTAAATAATCACTGAGTTTGTTATCAGATATTTGCAGATACCTCTTCTTGCCTCTGTATTCAATTTACTTCAAATTGGCCATCTTGGTTTTCTGGGCCATGGAAGGTTTTTGTTTTTTTAAAATATTATTATTAACCTGCAGTCCATTGTGTGCCTTCCTAGACTGTTGAGAAACCAAATTTCCCCACTTTATGTCCAACCTGTCAACAGTGTTTTGTGAGGGCACAATAACTTCTTGAAGCCTCATGAAATTCATGATTTTATATTACCACAAGAATGAAATACTGTCCAGCACATCATCAAGTTTATAAAGCAAAGCAGATGAGCAGTAGTTGATGTTTGCCTTTAGGACCATTTTATAAACACGTTTCAAAGCTACTCATTGAAGATATGGCAGCTTTAAGAAAGTCAATGTCAGACATCGGAACAGCACTGAATCGAGCAGAACTCCTTCGATGCTGTCTGGAGGTATTATGATTAAAGCAAAAATGGCAGCCAAACATCTTTGTTTGAATCTACTTCACTATTCAAGCCTTTTGTTGTTGCTGCTGTTAGCAGAAATGCGGTAATGAACACTGAAAAGACACACATTAACATACCTTATAGACAGAAAAATGCAATGAGGGGATTTAATCAAAGCAATGGAGGAGTCTGATTAATGCCATCAGCATTAGGTCGTGCAAATATTGTCATTGAATGCCATCTTGTAAAGTCAGTGACATGCAGGATTTTGACTGCTTAATATTGCTGTTGTTCTCTGCCTGCATTAAGGTCAGCAGAAGGTTTTAGGATAAAGCTAGAAAGCCCCTGTGGCTATGTTGACAGAGCCTTTTTCGCAGACTTACCACTTTCAGAAGGGCATGGGACAAGATTTTTAAGGAGCACTAGACCTAATTGGAATTATGTATAGTTCTGATCTGAATAAGATTGAACTTCATCTTATTTTTCTGGTGGGAGAGACAAAAGAATGTAAGTTATAGATGAGTTTTGTTTCATGTTTGCTTTAATGTGTTGCAGCAAAACCTGCTATGGCTATAGAACCTTATGTTAAAGTGTATGTAAGTGACTGTCAGGTATCTTGGGTCTTGTTGTGACCCAGACCCACCAGGCCAGATGCTCTTGACCCTAAGCAATTTGACCCGAAGATGATTTTGACCCTAAGCAAAGGCTGTCTGTCCTACGCACCCCACAGTCCCCAAAACTCATGGACCTGTTGAACTCCTCCATGACCTTTCTTTTTTAAACATTTATAGCCCCCCATTAATAGCCTAACTCTATGAAAAGCAAGGAGGATATGCCAGGCAAGGGATGAGTGAATCTGTCAAGTTTGGCTTCTGTCCATTTCTCATTTTTATAATTATAAATTAACTACTCCACATATCCAAATCAGTTTGCAAATCTTCTTGAAAATTCATCAGTATTTTCCCCCAACTATCTCCTAAAGTACACACTTATGCATGCACTTTTCGCCTATCACAGACTTTTTTTTTGCCAAGCCTGTTTTCTCTAATATTTATATTTCCCCAGATACAGTGTATTTCTGTACATTAATATGCTTTTAAACATATGTTTAATATATGCATTTTTAGGCACACTTTACCCTAGTGTCTGCATTTTTGTACCCCTTTATTTGCTGGAGAACTGCACTGCAGAATTTGGAGAAAGGCAGCCTTTGAAGGATGGCTGTGCTGAGATTTGTGTATTGCTTTGGAATGTGTGGATGAGGTAGATTTGTCTTTAAATGTGAACTGAATTGAGCCTACCACCTCAGCACTACAGTTGTCCGAGTCCTAAATGGAGAGGGCAGAAACACCATTCAAGGTCCTTCAACAGCACCAGTGTGAAGCCTCAGGTGAAATTTAATTCCCTGCAATTCTGCTTGAGTTGGGAGGATTGCTGTGGCATTGCTTAGAGGGGAGAGTGGGCTTCCTTATATGCTGAACGTTTTCAGTATTGTATTTTTGTGCTGTGAATGTCCCTGTGATCTTTGGATAAAGGATGGTATACAAATTCAATAATTAATAAAATTATTATTATTATTATTACTACTACTGCTACTACTACTACTACTACTACTGCAGTATTAGACTTCCCATTGGGAATTCTCCATGCAGTGGAGAATCTGAGTTCCCAGGTAAAGGTAAAAAGGTAAAGTAAGGTAAAGGACCCCTGGATGGTTAAGTCCAGTCAAAGGCGACTATGGGGTTGCAGTGCTCATCTCGCTTTCAGGCCGAGGAAGCTGGCATTTGTCCACAGACAGCTTTCTGGGTCATGTGGCCAGCATGGCTACACCACTTCTGGAGCAATGGAACACCATGAAGAAAACCAGAGTGCATGGAAACGCTTTTTACCTTCCCACCGCAGCACTACCTATTCATCTACTTGGCACTGGTGTGCTTTTGAACTGCTAGGTTGGCAGAAGCTGGGACAGAGCAACAGGAGCTCACCCCAGATTCGAACCGCTGACCTTCCGATTGGCAAGCCCAAGAGGCTCAGTGGTTTAGACCACAGCGCCACCTGCATCCCATTCAATTCCCAGGAACCTGTACTTGGAGACTACCTTCTGGAACTCTGTTACACATGCTCTTAAGTGTTTCCACTTCAAGGCCTCAAAGCATCCTAGCCAGCACAGGACAGGTCTTGGACAAGAGGCCACTGTTGTCCAGCCCTGCAACCATGCCAGGTCAGAAGGCCGCAATTATTCTGGACAGGTGAAAAACAACTTCAGCACATGCCCAAAGGAAAGGAAGTGTCTACTGTGCTCCCTGTGACTATCCACCCAGCAACACTTCCACAGCATTGGCTGCGGCAACTCCTTGCCTCTCAGCACCAGATAGGCCTGCACCTCTCTACTGCCATCTCATGGCAACCAGTGGTTCTCCTTGTGAACCGCCACATTTCTTTCCCCTGCCGCATTGACCACCAACTGGTTGTAGGCTTTCAAACGCATCCAGGTGGCCACAGGGGAGCATGCAGGCAATCAGATGCCAAATCTGCTTTTTTCAGACTGCAGAAGCTGCAAAATTACAAAGGCACCTTTGATCTATGCTTACTTGACACTGCTTTATCTTTTTACATCTGGGACCTTTGCGTTTTAATACTTATGTAAGAAAATAACTTGCCCTGTTAACAATTTTACAAAATAAAGCAGATTGTAACCAGGCATAATTTAAAATTACGTTTAATTCAGCCAAGCTGTATAGTCATTTCCCTGTTTTTCATTTTTATATTTTAAAAATATATTTTATACACTTTGATATTTCAGCAAGTAACTTTTAGTTCATTTGGGCAGGGAAATGTGAAAATGGCCCTTTGAAACTGGGAATGATGAGGGGGGTGTTAATGGGAGTGGGCTTCAGTGTGGTGCTGGGGCAGCCATATTTGAACTGGCTTTTTTTTTTAAAAAAAGCAAAGACTGAATTGTATTCAATTCCATTTTACTCAGAGTTAACCCAATGAAATTTAGTCATGTCCATTAATTTCATCTGGTCTACTCTGAGTATGAGTAACACTGGAAACAGCTCAGTGAGAAGGAGCTCCTTTCTGTGCCTGCTGGATGATGCTGTCATTTGGCCTCCAGAAAGCTTCCGACTTCCACAGCCGTCAGGTGGTGTGGGGTGTGTGTGATGGTGGCTGCCACCAAGAGGACTTAAACATCATAGAGAGAGGGAGGGGAAGGGAAGGGAAGGGAGGGAACCCTGCAAGTTGGGTGGTGATTCTTCTGCATTCTTCATCAGTCTGGTTTGAATATAACTCTAATGGCCCTATTGAATATTGGGCTCAATATAAGCTAAATTTGGCTTTGGGTTCTAGAGTCTGTGATGGTGCCTTGCCATTTACTCCTCAGAAAAATAAACTTGATTTCCATACAATCTACATTCAAGTCCTTGATGGCCAACCTGAATAAGCAGTGTGTGTTCCACAACTGGCATCAGCAATGGGAGTCTGTGCACATCTGGACAGGGCCAGGAAGATGCTTGTGCCTGGATGGGTGTAGCACAGAGCAGTCTGCCCCAACTTTATGGGAGTTTTTGGACTCCCAAACAATTCCCATCCCCCCTGACAATTGGCCATACTACTTGGGGCTGATGGGAGCTGGAGTTCAACATTAGAAGAACAGCAAAGACTAGCAAAGAGTCAATGTTGTGCTGCAGCCTATTTTCCACCTCATTTGATGGGAAATACATATACAGTGGTACCTTGGTTTTTGAACATAATCCGTTCCAGAAGACCATTCGACTTCCGAAACGTTCAGAAACCTAAGCATTTACTTACGGAAAACTCAATACAGAAGCCATGTGGCACGTTTGACTTCTGAAAAGCATTCAAAAACTGAAGCTGTTACTTCTGGGTTTTTGGCATTCAAAAACCAAAATGCTTGACTTCCTAGACATTCAAAAATGGAGGTACCACTGTGTGCATGTGTGTGTGTGTGTGTGTGTGTGTGTGTGTATGAGATGGGCTTGCAAATAAAGAATGCTACTCTGGACTGGACTTGCGGAACATCTGCCCTCAAATGAGGCCATCACTGATCTAAGTAATAACCATTATTTCTGCTCCTTTTCATGTTTAGAGTTTACACCACGAGACCTCTGGATGTAGGGTGGTGTATAAATTCAATAAATAAAAATAATTTTAAAAATAATATCCTAGATTGCTATATAAATTATTCCTAAGAATTACACTCTATAATTGTCCTAAGGCTGACAGTGTACATGTTGAGTTTCCCTTAAACCTGAAGCCCCTACATCTAGAATTCCCCAGATCCAGAGCACATCACCCCCCTTCACAAGATGGCTTCAATGGTTTTTCCCACTCACCATTGTAGTTTCTGCTATTGAACCAAAGCTGTTGATAAATATGTTGCAGGTAACATTTACAGGAGGACCTGCAAGTTGAACAATAAATAGAAAAAAAAATTGACAGGTTGTGTTTATGACATAGATTAAGGAGTGTTGTTTCTTTGCCAGTGGCATTGCCACACTTACCATGGTGGTTTCTGTGACAGATCCAAAACTGTTGATAAAAATATTGCAAGTAACGTTTACTGGAGGACCTGTGGAATGCAATAAAAATGTTGCAATATATATCATAGCAAAGTTCTGCTCCACCAGCATCTATTTTTTAAAAAATAAATAAAAATAAAACAAAATCTGGAACAGTGACTGCTGAAACTAAGCAAAAGGTGAGACTCAGCAATGAACAATATTTATATTGATTAAATAACATTCACAGATTCATTTTCCAGATCTAGGTGATCTATGGAGTCCCCAACATGGGTGTTATGGTGCTATAAGGCACTATCCTTCACGTCTACCAAGGCCCCCTCCCAATTTGTTATATGATGGGTTTTTGCGGGTTGTTTGAGGAGGTTGCCTGCTTTTTTGTCTTTGTTTTCTTTGGGTTTTTCAGGGGTGTAAGTGTTTAATCTGGGGGGGGGGGAGTATTTTGAGGATCACCAGTTTTTCTTCTGTGAAATGTATTATTTTGTGGTACCCATGACAGTTTCTTTGATTTTGAAATGTGTTTATCAGCTGAGCTCTTGTAACACAAAGAGTAGTTACTCTCTAACAAGTGTGTTAATTAGCACACTGCTGCCAAAATGCCTGTGTTAAATGCTTTGTTGAATGCCACTGTAATTATAATGCTTTTATGTCATGGTCACTGTCTGATTTTTATATATTTTATTTCCCTCTGGCCTTGCGTCTCTCTGTCTCACTCCTGCAAATGATGGGTACTGATGCCTGCCAATTTAGGACTACACCTTCATGCATCTGTTGAAATGGACTGTGGTCCACACAAGGCGCCATAAAACTATTTGCTTTTCTTACTGCAAAAGGCTTAGAAAACTATGAAATCTGCATGCAGTCCAAAATTCCCAAAGGAACTCTTACATTATCTGGTATACGGCACAGAAAAGACCTGTGGAACAGATTCTTCTGTTGCTTTTCACACGCTCCTCAGCCAAAAAAATCAACTGAAATATTGTAATGTTTGGATTCTTTGATAGATGATTTATATAAAGAGAAAACACTATGGAGTGAGGGGGCTAAACTGACTGCTGACTCTTCTACTACAAATTTGGACATCTACAAGGGGCAGGGCCTTTGCATTCATATATATATATTATTTTATTGTTTTGTTTTAAAAGTGCAAATGTAACAGAAATAAAGAAAATAACAAATAAAAAATGTAAGCCATAAAGCATCACAGCCTGGAAAGACAAAAGTACAAAAATACAGCACAACTCCAGAGCCTTTTCTGTGGTGGCACCCTGTTTCCTCAAATGCCCTCCATAGGAGCTCAACCGACACCAATTTTATGATTGTTTCAGCACCAGGTCAACACTTATCTGCTTGCCCCCAGGCACATTTTACAGTTGGTATTTTAGTCTGCTCTGGTTATTGTTTTCTTTTTATAATAATTGTTTGCCTTACGTATTCTATCGTATCATTTTTGGTGCTGCATTTAATGTTATTCTTGCCTTTCTGCATGGATGATGGGTGGTCTAGAAATAATAAATTGAAGAATTTATTACTCATAATTTAGCCACAGAGAATTCCCTGGCTACTGTGGTGATTGTTGGATTTTTATTGGATTGTAATGGACTATTTTATTGTACTGGTATTTATGTGTTGCAAACTCTCTTGGGATATTGAAGGAATGGCAGTACACAGATGTTCATATATGCAAATAATTGTTAAAATGTTTGTTTAACATGTTTGAAAGAAAGAAAGAAAGAAACAGGATCTGTCCATCACTTGTCATTGGCCGCTTGTTTGTCTCAGATCCATTTCATTTAAACATTAATGTTTGAGACAAAAGATTATGGCAACACACTGCACAAAATAGATCTGTCTACAGTCTCCACTAATGCAAGATTGATTTTTACTAGACAGCAAGGCATGATGCAGATTGCATGACAGCCTCATCAGTCCTCATTCTGGGAGCAGTCATGGAAACTTTCATTCATAAGCTGACACAGTGAGTGCAATAGGGCTACTCGACACTAAAGTGTGAAACCACTGTGGCCTTTTCTCACAAAACTAGACATTGTTAACCAAGGTGATTTTATGTACTAGCTAATAAATGCTTTCAGATTTATGAAATATATCTCATGCTCAGCATTTACATATCGTGCTTGCTAGAGCAAAAAACTCTTATTAATTGATCAATCATCATGTGATTGAATAATGCAAACTGTCCCATTGTTACCATTTTTGTCATTCACATTGTTAAAGTACTGAATATTTCACAGTATTTGTAAATGTAAATGCAGCTGCTCAGTGGACTGTGTTCACAGAGCACCACAGGTGTAGATTTACAGGAAGAAAGCCACTAGCAAAAGGAGCTGAGCTCTTTATTCCAGGCCTGGCGCAGATCTGGTTTAGAGAGTGCCTCAACTGAATAAGTTGGCGGCCACATTCTCAGCACTGTGGCATTCTGGGAAAGCAGTAGGCTTGTCAGCAGCCAGGTGTAACTTCAAACTACATTTTAATAGCAATGAATGGGTTCTGTTGAAGCAGATCTTATTTTACAGGTCAGTTGACCTGTGAGTTCCCAACAAGGCTAAGCAATTATCTCTATCGGGTGGAGCTATACCAATTTGTGCTGGAGGTATTATTGCAGCTGCAAATTTTTAACTTTTACACCTCAGTAATAATGTCAATGAAACATTTTTAAGCTGGCAGAAGCCTTCAGGAAGAAATATACTGTATAATGAGGCAAGGCCATAGTGCTGGTAATTACTTCGTTTAAAAAGTGGCCTAATATAAGAACATAGCTTTAATGGCACATAAGGAAATAATGAGATGGTTCATGGATCCCTGGTTTTAAATATATAGGGTGGAATTAAAAGGAGCACTAAGGGGTAT